>NW_028081547.1:1498749-2206267 GCF_014824575.4 Sturnira hondurensis
TGCTGGCTCTGCCTCTCTTACCATCCCCGTTGAACGGTTCGTAGCTGTCGGACTTCCGTATAATTCGGTTTTCTGGTCTCTGGGTGTGTCTTAGTTCTCCAAAACTTTTGTTGTATCCAAACTTGGTTGTGGGAGAAGGCACAGTGTTTCCACCTATGCCTCCATCTTGGCGGAAGTCCCGGGTTGTGAATCTCCATTGGGGTATCTAATCTCAGCCTTATGCTTATCCATTCTCCATCTCATTCGGTACTATGTATTAAATAATACCTTTGCTGGCTCTTAGAAACATTATGTTATTATTAACCACCTTCATATATCAGGGGTCAGCAGACTTTTTCTATAAAGGACCAGAGTATAAATATTTTAGGCTTTAACGGCTGTAGTTCTTTCAATATTAGTTGAATAGTAGTCCCATGTGAACCTTTGGACCCCTTCCCCCATACTCTGTGACAGAAGCTTCCAGGAACCATACCAGCCATATTAGAACTAACTGCTGGGACCCTACCAGGGTGTTAAATCCTGCAATATGGCAAGTGCCTCTATATCAGTTGACTTTTCCTTGTTGAGCTTTATATTCCACTTCCCTCCTTCAGCATCCATGTCCATGTATTCTATTCCGGTTTCTGCTGGTCCAAGTCAGTCAGATGTTATAGCTCTTATACTCTATAGTCTCTTAATCCCCTAGTAGGCCAGGCATGTGTCCAGTGAAACCATGCTGCAATCTGTCCTTGGTTATCGCTCTGGTGGCCAGGAGAGGAGGTGGGACACACCCTGAAGAGGGCCAGCATTGTCCTTTAACACACCAGCTTCATTTGAGACTTTTATTTGGACTTAAAGCAAGGGAGTTTAGGCCTTTTCAGCAGGCCCAGGGGTTCAGGGCAATTGGGATTCAAAGGATTCAAGTGTTTCTACTTAGAATCTCTATCCCAAATTTCAGGGTCCCACTCTTCCTCTCAGGGTCTTGTCTTGGCATATGAGAATTGCCTGGGCCAAGAAGGCAACTTTCTTTAAAGTTCTGCTGCATTTATAATTGTGCCCTGTGTCCAGACTCAGATTTGTCTGTTGTTCAGCCATAGTCGCTGAAGATGGTCTCTGCCTCTCACACTTGCTTTAACTTGATGGTAGATTGTCCCAAGCATATCACTTTTACTCTTCCAAGATTCCAATGTTTAGCAGCAGCCACCGATTTGATATCCCTGTAGTTACTCTTTCTCCTCCCTCTCTCACACACTCCAGAGATACTGCACACATCTGTGTATCCCTTTTACTTGTATCCTGTCCCAGTCAGCACAGGTGGAAGTCAGCCATCGCAGCACTACCACTGCTCTTGACTCCAGATTCTCCACCTGCCACCAGGCATGTGAGTCATCCACCTAGATCCCATCCTTAGATCCGCTTCTTAAGTCCATCCCTGGCACCAGCTGGAATCTCAGATTGGATTCCAGAACCTGAGAAGGGATCCAGGTTTCTGTGATTTATTGAGGGATAGCTCTTCAAGGAAACCTCTAGGAGAGCAACTGAGTTAGGATACAAAGGAGCTGAGCATCATGTGGGTGCAGATAAAGTCTACCTGTGATCTGACCCATGGAGGTGGGCCTCTGAAGCATGGATCACTGCAAAGTCACGTGCTTTTGAAGGAAAGGGAACTAGACTTTTTTACCCTTTTATTCATCAGTCACTGGCTGTTGATATCCCTGGGTTGGGATCCCTGGGTTGGGAGGGTAACCTCCTTGGTAAGGTGACTCCCGTCAGCTAGGAGTAATTCTCTAGAGGAGGGGGAGCTGTGAATTGTTATGAGCCAACCAGGACAGAGACTCAGGGTGGGTGGATCTGGTGAGCAGGAACCAGAGCACCTACCATGGGAATGGTGAAATATTCTGGTACAGGAGGAATTTCAGTAGGGCTGGGCCATACAGAGTGAGGCCTCCAAGTGGTGGTTAGTCTTTGGATCAGGGTGGTTATCGGTGGAGGTAGTGATAAATGGTTAGAATTTGGAATATAAATAAATAAATATATATCTATATATATATATATGAAAAAAGTCTAGATTTGTTTAGATATAATTGACATAATAAGCTACACATAGTATATACTTTGATATGTCTTAACATATGTATGCGTTATGAAATCATCACAATAATCAAGATAATGAACATGCCCATAATTCCCAGAAGTTTCATTGTGCCCCTTTGTAACCCTCCCTCTTGCTTGGCCTCCACCCTTATGTCCCAAAGGACCACTGACCTTCTGTCACTGCAGGTTAGCTTGCATTTTCTATAATTTTGTGTAGATGAAATCAGGCAATAAAATGAAATTTTATTCAGCATAATTACTTTGAGATTCATTCATGTTTTTGCATGAACCATCCCCTCTTTTATTGTTGCATGTTCATTTATTTTTTATTACTGAGTAATATTCCATTGTGTGGATACTCTACAGTTTATTTATTCTTTCATCTGCTGAGCTACATTTGGGTTGTTTCCAGTTTGGAGCTATTACAAATAAAGCTGCTATGAACATTTGTGTACATGTCTTCAATGCTTTCTTTTCTCTTGGGTAGATAGCTAGCTGTGGGCTGGTGGGATCATAGGGTAAGTGTTATGTTTAACTTTGTAAAATAATGCCAAGTTCTATTCCAAAGTGATTGTACCCTTTTGCCTTCCCACTAGCAGTGTATGAGAGTTTCAATTTCCTATATCCTCATTTAGTATAGTCAGCCTTTTTAATTTTAGCCATTCTAATAAATGTTCTGAATGTGTTTTAAACATAGAACCTATGGAAAATTTAATGGACTGGGTAGGAGAAAAGAAAGAAGTTATTTATTCAACAAGTATTAAGTGCCTTCTCTATCCTGTTATTGTTCTAGAGGCTGAAAGGATAGTAAAACATAGAACAGATATGATCTCTTCCCTCATGGAGCTATCAGTACACATTTCTTCTATGCCTGTTTAGGGAAGACGGGGTGGTAAGGGGCTCCAGTGAGAGGTAGAAGAGGCAAAGAAGAAACAAGTTCAGTTAATGGAGGCAGAAAAGAGAGAGGGGAGAAGAAGTGAAAACAGGCTGTGGGGTGTAAAAATCAGTACATCTGGTCTAGAAAGTTGTAATGATATCCTGACTCTACTGTTTACTATTAGTGTGACCTTGTCCAAGTCATGTCCCTTCCTGCCTCAGTGCCTTAATTTTTCATCTATAAAGTGGGAATAATGAATGTCTTACTGGCACTTACCAAATCCAGATGCTTGGTAAACTCACTGAAGTTAGTGACATGGATTCATTCAATGGTGCTCTTCAGAGAGAACAACTGAGTTTCAAATGTCCTCAGAAGGGTCTCAGGTATCACAGAGTCATCAGAATGTGGTTCATTGCCTAATTTCCACCTTGTCTGGTCAAGCCCTCTGGTGCAGGCATGGCACCTGTGGGCCCCAAGTAGCCAAGGTGGGTGGTAGGCCCTTTTGTAGCTTTATGTTTAGAGCTGCCCAGGAAAGATGGCTCAGGCTCCTTCCCACTGGTTGGAACTTGAAGTTTGGCTATATTTAGGAGACACAGCTGCATCCCATGATCCTTCCTGCATCACTAGGTTTGAGTCATTATGGTGTTGGAAGGGCACATGTCATTTTGCCTAAGCAGTGTTTGTTATCTGCAGGTCCCTCAGAAGCATAAGGCAACCTTACTCAACCTCTGTCTTAAGCTCCCTGAGAGGAAGGTGGCAGGAGAGACACAATCTGCCCCCCTCCCAGCAACAGTGGTTACTGCTTCATCTTGAAGCACACAGCTGGGAGTGTAGCTCCCCTCTGTGCCCTGGATGTAGTCATAGCAACCATGATGCTTCACTTTTGTTCAGCATTTCCCTTTTACCCTGTGCTTTTACAATTGTCACCTATTGCATCCTCTAGATGTGTCTGGGACATGACATCATTGTCACTATCCCTATGTTCTGGATAAGGAAACTAAGGCTTCAAGAATGCAGGGACTTTCTTGCAGTTACTGTGTGAGTTGACACATGACCATATGCTACAGGATTCCAAGATCAGGCTTCTTCCTGTTAAATTGTCATTATTATCATTATTAATTTTGTAGTCTTGTGGCCCCTGGTCTATCCTGCTTCCCATCTACCTGTACAAATCCTACTTTTATTTTTTTAAAATATTTTATTTACTTATCTTTAGAGAGGAAGAGAAGGAGAGAGGGAGAGAAATACCAGTGTATGGTTGCCTCTCATGCGTCCCCTGCCAGGAACCGGCCCACAACCCAGGCATGTGCCCCGACTGGGAATCGAACCGCGATCGTGTGGTTCGCAGGCCTGCGCTCAATCCACTGAGCTACACGAGCCAGGGCCAAATCCTACTTTTCTTCTGAGGCCCAGCAGTTGGCTCAAATGCCACCTTCTCTGGGAAGCCCTCCCTGATTCTTCCACATGAATGTGAACTCATGCGCATTTCACAGTATAGTGCAGAATGCAGTGGGAGCGGGATGTAGGTTAGCATAGCTCTTATGCCATGTCTTGCCTCCTCTGCTGGATCATAAATTCCTTTAGGGCAGGAATCATGACTCATCACTTTCATATTCTCCAGGTCACCTAGAGTAAACCACGCAAGTGCAGAATAGGTGCCCAAGAAGGTCTGGCTGAATTGAATCCAGTCAGATTCTGTAACTGGACGTTCCTCAGAGCCTGAGCAGTGTTTGAGGTCAGACAGGTCCTTGAGCTCCTACCCTAGCTCTGCCACTTGCTGCCTCGATGACCAAGGTTGTTCTC
Source organism: Sturnira hondurensis (assembly GCF_014824575.4). NCBI lineage: Eukaryota > Metazoa > Chordata > Mammalia > Chiroptera > Phyllostomidae > Sturnira > Sturnira hondurensis. Next base: position 1,503,503 of record NW_028081547.1, read on the forward strand.
ATAACCAGCTCTAGGCTTCAGTTTGCTTAATCTGTAATGCAGGAATAATCATAGGAATAGTGTATCACGGGAGCAATTATCATAGAAGTAATTATAATGTAGGAATAGCCTATCTCATGAGGTTGTTATAAGGATCAAAAGAGCTAATGCAAGTAAAGACCACATGTATTGCACACCTTGGCACATGATGAATGCTAAAAATACTAAGCTGAGGAGTTTCTTGTTCTTCACTCAGCAGTCTTGCCCAGTTCTCTTCGCAGGACAAAGGATCTGCTGATGTGTGATATCAGCTAACACCACAAAGAATAAATGAATGGCTATTCATTAAAGCACCTGTCCTGTGACATTCATTTGTTCATTTGCTCTCCTACCCATTCGAAGTTGACGTGATGCACCTGGAGGCATCAGAAAAGGGTGGGAGCTACCCAGTGTCTTCCCTGTGTCATGGTCAAAGCTGCCCTCTGGCTGTAGAAGGGGGGACTTCTCTGCTTTGTTGATGGAGAGTTGGTCACTTCCCTTCAACCTCACTTTTTTTGTGAACTTGAAGAATGTGCCCTTCAGATGGATCCGGAAGTAGGAGGAATAAAACTATATTTCAAAAACTCCCCCAAAGGACTGTCAGGCTCTGAATGTGCCCTGCCTTCAGTCATTTCCTGCCCTGCCAGAAGTGTATGCTGAGGACTAGGGACTAGATAAGAGGGAGGGCCTGGGTGGTCAGAGAGGTGGGTCTGCCCCTGGATGATACCATGAGGAGGGGGAGGGCCAGTGTGTGCTGGGAGGCACTGGTCCCTGTGGTGGGCAGGGACAGCAGGGGCTGGAGGCAGGGGTCTAGCTGGGGTAGCCCTTTGTAGCAGTATGATGTGTTGGGTATGCGGTTGGGGACTAATCCTTTCAGTCCTGTGGCAGTGGGGTTGGGGTTTTTCGGAATCCTGGGGTTTTAATTTTGAAGTGGCACCAACCAGACTGTTGTTGCCATAGGAGAGTGTTCATTATTCTTGTGGCAGCATCCGACAACACTGGCCCCGTGGCTGGGGGACACTAACGTCCTGTCGGCCTTTTTATGGAGGACAGTTTTATGGAGGAGAGTCTGGTTTTACCCTAAGTAAATGGGGAGTGACTTAGTTTACTCTTAGTTTAGAAGGGGGTAGTGGGAATGTAAAGTGTCCTAGGATATGGCAGAGATGGCAGTGACCACATCACTGATAGTCCTTCTGCTCCCCCAGAACCATGTGACTGCTCTGGACAATGGGCTGTGAACAGAAGTTTGGGGTCACTTTCAAGATGAAGCATAGTGGAGCTGGTATATGGCCCCATGGCCATCTCTCTCCCAGCTGCAGTGGTAAAGGAGGCCAAGAGTGTTAGGTGGTACAGCTTTAAGATGGACGAGACTGTCAGCCAGGGTCCCTGAGTGACTATGTGGAGCTGAGACTCTTCAGACTCAAGTTGGCTCTGTAAGCAAGCAATTAACCTTTGTTGTGTTGAGCCACAGAGATTTTAGTGTTGTTTCCACAGCAAAGTTAACATTTGGGATGATCCAAAGTTGGAGGCAAAGATGTGAGAAGATACAGATTTTTCATGACTCAGTCAAGTATTTTTGTTGAAGTTCATTCCTACTGTATTCTAGGGATAAATTCCTACACTAGACCTCAGCTATCTTACCAACTCTCTTGAACTCACTCAACAGATGGGGAATTGGAAGATCAGAGAGGTTAAGTAACAAGCTTAATATCACTGCTTACTCAGTCCTCATAGATGCTTCATCATCGTTTTGATTATCCTTAAGTGACATTCAAGGAGCCACAGCCAATGGGAACTTCTCTACATTTGTGGTCAAGCAGTTAATATCAGTGAACAAATACTTGATGGTGGTGGGAGAGTCCACTCTGAAAGGGATACTGGGATGACTCCTTAAGTGGAACAAGAACTCTTTAAGGAGGTAAGCAATAGCTTTCTTTTTAACATATTTTTCAAACTAGAATTTTTGTATGTTGGAGGTTTTTAAAAAATTACACTGCCATGTGTATTTTTGTGTGCATATGTATGTTTTGTGTACTTTGTGTGTGTGTGCATGTGTGTGTGCCACCTCCAAGACAAAAGATGATTTCCAGAGGATACATTTAGATCAACGTGTACCCAATTAGTTGAGCTTTTAAATAATGTTTAATTGTTTATAAGAATAAAGGAAATATGGAAACGCAGTAATTTATTTTTTAAAACTATAAAATTTTAAGTATTCCAGAGGTCTTGGATTTTGACTGATACTTGCTCCTACACCCTCAGGTTGCATTAATTTATTTGTATAATGAGCAGTTACTGTGTTCTAGACCCCATGCCACTGGCACTGGGCTTCAGAGGCAAGGACCTGGCTATGGCTTCCTTGGGGAGAGAAGGCAGTAGAGAAAGTGGTAAGTGCTTTGTAAGGGGAGACCCCAGAAGGCTGGGAAAATTCAGGAGGTAAATTTTCCCCACATAATACTAGGAATTAGAGGAAGCATCATGAAGGAGGCAGCACTGGAGCTGACACAGGGCAGGAAGGACAGGTAGAGGATTTTGAAGGACAGGGCAGGATTTTGATAGAGAATGTGGGAGGCCAGTTCTAACAAAGGCAATAGCTGGAGCTCAGACATGAGGGTAGGGGTGAAATTAGACTAATGTACTTTAACAAGGAGGCTGAAATAAAGAAGCAATTGCAGGTTAACCTCTAATTAACTGGAAAGTGCCAGTAGCTGGAACCACTTATGGAGGACACTTATGGAAGGTTGTTCCATTAATTAAGATTTTCTGGTGTGTGTGTGTGTGTGGTGTGTGAGACTACATAGTCACAGACTCACACACCTGTTCAGCTGCACACTCCCTCGAGGCCCCTCCTTCCACATCTAATGGGTGCTGAGCTTCACACCCCTCTGTGGCAAGGTGGGCTGCTGCCTCTCAGCCCGGAAGACACATTCTCGGCATGCCAGGCTGCAGCCCCACGGAGGCCCTGTTCCAGGAGGATTGGAAATGTAATCACAACAGTTTTTATTAGCAAAAGAACAGCAGGAGCCCTTCTGCTGTCCATATGGACAGATCCCGATGGGTATTCATGAAACAGTTTGCTGCGGGAACAGCCGTGCTTAAAACTCCTTGTCCAATTACCTTTGAACTTGCCTTTTTTGCTGCAGTGGCTGCTGCTGCTGCGTGTGAAACATCTCACACACACATTACTCCCTAGGAAGGAGGTCTGCCTTATGCTGTTTAGGGTTCCTTTGCTCTGGATGCTGGCCAGTGTTGGGCCAGATAAAAATGAGGAGTTTGGGGCCTCGTCACTTATTTTGGATGTCTTGGTGGTTGACTCGGTCTCAGCTATCCTGTGTTAAATTGTCCAGTTAATTGGAGCCAACAATAGCTTTTGGAGAAGCCTCACAGGCCTAGTTAGACCTGGGACAAGGTTTGATTCTGTAAGATCACCAGGTAAGAGGGTGAAGAGTTGCCTTGTCCTGGCCTCATCCACATGCTGCTGGGTGGAGGACAGTGGGTACAGTGACCATGCAGCCTAGATGCTTGGAGGCATTTTTAATTCCAAATGCCCTTCTCATTGTCCTTAGTAGTACAAATCCCATAACAAGTCCAGGTTCCAAGAAGGAATGTACAGTTTGTGTGTATGAAGGACAGAAGTGTATAAATCTGAAACAGGGTCACCGTTAAAACAGAAAGAAGCCCGTGCCTTATGCAGGTGGTAGGTACCAGACCTTGAGATTTGTTGACTGGAAGAGGACAAAGGAAGATTCAGCAGTTGGAAGCAGGCACATGTCCCTGAGTTTGTGAAGTCAATATCAGGAGGAAAGTCCAGCAAAACAAACACAGTGTTATCAGCCCATGCCTTGTGGTCTGGGTGGGTCTGCTCTGGATACCCTAGTCAGAATGGACATCTGTTTTTCTGCCTGCTGGGCTGACCACCTTCTGGCAATGAAATCTCCCTTTGTCTATGGAATCTACCACCCTCCCGCCCTCTGCCAGGGGAATTGGACTGTGCCGGCTCCCATCCTTTTTCCAGGAGTGACATGAAACTCAAGCTTGGTCCAATAAAGTATCATGGATGGTTCTGGAATGGGCCTACTTGAGAAAATAAGAGTGTGACTTGGGTTGTTTTGTTGGAACTCTCTTTAAGAAAAGTTTATTAGCAGGGGGAATGAGACCCTAGAGCTATGGGTGACCACATAGCTGCAAAGAACCTGATGAATGACCACCACTGTGTCCAAAGCTACACCAACTCTGGCTGCTTGGTACCAGAATCCACAAATTCTCTTTTGTGTTAAAGCCAGCTTTAGGTACTCCGGGGGTTAAGATTCGGCCAAGTGAGCCTCTTGCCAAAGAAACTGTCATCCCAGGTTCTTCCCTTCTGTTTTTAATTCCATCAGTGAAGGCCTCTCTGGTCAGGGTGTGGCATCCCAAGTTGGCTAGAGGAGAGTCAGGCATCTTCCCTGCATGTCGAGTCACATATGGCAAGTCAGATGGTCCTGGGTACAATTCTGGCTCTTAGTAGCAGCTCATTAAATCATGTTAATAATGTGACTGCACACATTTACGGTGCTTTTCCCATCCCTAAAGGCAGAATCATCCTGAGATTGTTGAGGGTGTGGGCTTTGGAATCAGACAGATATGGATTCTTGTCTGGCTATGCCACTTGCTAGCAACGGCTTGGGCAAGTTATTCAACCTCTGCCAGCCTTGCTTCATCTAAAATATAATCGCACTCCTTCCTCATTGGATGCTTTTGAAGACTGATTGAGAAAATTCGTGCAAAGCGAAGCTTAGCACAGAGCCTACCATGTTCAATGTGAGAGCTATTATTATTTATAGGTTCTTCCCTTCCAAAAAACCCTTTAAAGCTACTAAAGCAATGGCTAGCAATTGTTACTCCATTGAATTCCCCAGTGTGCATGCTCATTTCCCTTTCCTTCTGCTGCTGTCTTCTTGCCCCCATGTCCACTGAGGGCTGAATAATTTTTTTCTGGACTTTGTGGTTACCCAAATGTGTAAGACACAGGTACAGCCTTGGAATTCCTCAGGGGCAGGAACCACACCCAATGGCCAGGGAAGACCAGAGAAGAGAATGTGTTGTAATACAGGAACAAGAGACAATGCTCTGTGCTCTGAGTGAGGGGACAGAATCTCTGAGTCCTCATGTGTCTGTCACCTTTGACTCTGGGATGCTTTATTTGAAGCACAACAACCACCCTTGTTCCATTTTGGAGATGGAGAGAGCATTCTTTCAATTCAATTTAGTCTTCTTGTGTGATTGTGCAGTTGTGGTACCAACCCCAGCTTGGGTTTTCCCTATTTGTTTTCCTGTCAAATGCTCCAAATGAAGGGGTGTGCAGCAGCACGTAATTGTAGAAATTGGCAACCTGATTCTATGATTCATATGGAAGTGAAAAGGAACTAGAATAACCAAAAACATTTGAAAATGAACAAAATTGGAGGACTAACATTGCCTGATGGTAAGACTTATTATTAAGCTGTATTAATTGAGTCAGTGTGGTATGAGCATCAAGACAAACAAATAGGGACTTCCGCCAAGATGGAGGCGTAGGTGGAAACACTGTGCCTTCTCCCACAACCAAGTTTGAACACAACAAAGGTTTAGTAAACAAAGACGCAGCCAAAGAACAGAAAATTGAACTATACGGAAGTCCGACAACAACGAGCCGTTCAGCCAGACTGGTAAGAGGGATGGAACCAGCAGTGGAACAGGGTCAGGCAGGAAGGATTCCCTGACCCCGGGCACCCAGGCAGCAGTGGACGAATCCCAGGTGTGGGGTGGTGTTGGGCGGACCCAGTGGGGGTGCGGGGCGGCGGGTTGACCACTGTCACACATTCGCTCGCAGATAGACCAGCAAAGGAGTGAGCAGTGAGACCGACTGTGCAGGCAGACTGAGTCCATCCCAGTGGTGGACCCAGTGAGGGCTCAGGGCAGCAGGCTGACCATGGTCACACATTCTTGCACAGTGAGACAGACCGCGTAGTGGCTGGAAGCAGCAGAGAGGACCGCCATTGCTTCGCTTTGACCCTGCCCCGACATACAGCGTCACAGCCCAGCGACTGAGTTGCCCCACCCTGGTGAACACCTAGGGCTCCGCTCCTCATACATAACAGGCACGAACAGTCCAAAATATGTCTCCAGAAGAACTCAAAGCCCCAGAGCCAATAACTCTAAGCAACAAAGAAATGGCGAACCTCTCAGATGCACAGTTCAAAATACTGTTGATCAGGATACTCACAGAACTGGTTGATTTTAGTAACAAGTTAGAGGAACATATGAAGGCTAAACTAAATGAAATGAAGGGAGATGTCCAGGAAACCAATAGTGATGGAAAGGAAACTGGGACTCAAATCAAGGGAGTGGACCAGAAGGAAGGAAGAAATGACAAAACAGAAAAATGTGAAGTAACAAGAATTCAAAAAAATGAGGAGAGGCTTAGGAACCTCCAGGACATCTTTAAACGTTCCAACATCTGAATTATAGGGGTACCAGAAGGGGGAAAGAAACAGCCATGAGTGGAACACTTATTTGAACAAATAATAAAGGAGAACTTCCCCAGTCTGGCAAAGGAAATAGGCTTCAGAAAGTCCAGGAAGCTCAGAGAGTCCCAAAGAAGTTGGACCCAAGGAGGAACACACCAAGGCACATCATAATTACATTAGCCAAGATTCAAATGAAGGAGAGAATCCTCAAAGCAGCAAGAGATAAGGGGACAGTCACCTACAAAGGACTTCCCCTCAGACTGTCAGCAGATTTCTCAAAAGAGACTTTACAGGCAAGAAGGGGCTGGAAAGAAGTATTCCAAGTCATGAAATCCAAGGACCTACAGCCAAGATTGCTCTATTCTGCAAAGCTTTCATTTAGAATGGAAGGACAGATAAAGTGCTTCTCAGATAAGATCAAATTCAAAGAGCTCATCATCACCAAGCCCTTATTAAATGAAATGTTACAGGGACTTACCTAAGAAAAAAAAGATAAAAAATATGAACAGTGAAAGGACAGCAAACTCACAGTTATTAACAACCACACCTAAAACAAAAGCAAACCAAGAGGACAGGTAGATCAGGAGTGGAACCATAGAAATGAACACATGGAGGGTTAGCAACAGGGGAGTGGGAGGAGGAGAAGGGGGGAGAAGGTAGAGAAAATAGCATAGACAGTAGGTAGAAAATAGATAGGGGGAGGGCAAGAATAGCATGGGAAATACAGAATCTAAAGAACTTGAGACAGGTGGTCATAAACTAAAGGGGGGAATGGTGGGGGAGGGGTGTGCAAGGTGGAGGGGAATGAAGGGGGGGAATAGGACAACTGTAATGGTATAATCAATAAAATATATTTTAAAAAAGACAGATAAATAGATCAGAGGAATGGACTTGGGAGTGCAAAAATAGGCCGACACATACATGGACAACTGTTTTTTGACCATGGTGCAAAACAGTTCAAGAGAAAAAGGATAGTTTCTTTTTAACAAAAGATATGCAACAATTGGATACTCATGCAAAAAAATGAACTCTGATCGATAACTTGCACTATATACTAAAAATTAGCTCAAAGTGGTGATAAATCTAAATGTAAAACCTAAAATAATAGAACTTCTAGAAGAAAACTGAAGAAAATCTTTGAGATTTTTGTTTAGGAAGAGTTCTTAAGCATGACACCAAAAGCATTATTGATAAAGGAAAAAAATAAATTAACCTTCATCAAAATTAAAAACTTTTTTGATTTTTCATTTGAAGCACCTTTATTAAGGTATAATCAACATATAACTAACAAACTGCATATATTTAAAGTGTATAATTTGAAAAGCTTCAATGTATCCACACACTAATGAAATTATCATCACAAGAACAGTGAATACATCCATCACTCCAAAAAATTCATCTTGAACATTTGTTTTATTAAAAACTATATTTTATTAATTATGCTATTACAGTTGTCCCATTCCCCCCCACCTTATGCCCCTCTGCCCTGCACACCCCCTCCCACATATATTCCCCCCTACCCCTTAGTTCATGTCCATGTGTCATACATGTAAGTTCTTTGGCTTTCCCATTTTCTATACTGTTCTTAACCTTCCCCTGTCTATTTTATGCCTACCATTTATGCTTCTCATTCCCTGTACCTTCTCCTCCTATTTCCCCCCTCCTCCTCCCCACTGATAACCCTCCATGTGACCTCCATTTGTGTTACTTTGTTCCTGTTCTAGTTGTTTGCTTAGTTTGTTTTTGTTTTCTAGGTTCAGTTGTTGATAGTTGTGAGTTTGTTGTCATTTTACAGTTCATATTTTTTATCTTTTTTTCCCTTAGATAAATTCCTGTAACATTTCATATAATAAGAGCTTGGTTGTGGTGAACTCCTTGAACTTGGCCTTATCTGGGAAGCACTTTATCTAAGTGCTTCATTCTAAATGATAGCTTTGCTGCACAAAGTAATCTTGGATGTAGGTCCTTGCCTTTCATGACTTTGAATAATTCTTTCCAGCCCTTTCTTTTTTTTCACTTTTCCTTTATTTCACTTTTCATAGCCTTCAGTCTTTTTTTCCCTTCCAGGCAAGAAAAGGCTGGAAAGGTTTCTTTTGAGAAATCAGCTGGTAGTCTTATGGGAACTCCTTTGTAGGTAACTGTCTCCTTCTCTCTTGCTGCTTTTAAGAGTCTCTCCTTATTTTTAATCTTGGGTAATGTAATTATGATGTGCTTTGGTATGTGCTTCCTTGGGTCCAACATTTTTGGAATTCTCTGAGCTGCTTGGACTTCCTGGAAGTCTATTTCCTTTACCACGTTGGGGAAGTTCTCCTTCATTATTTGTTCAAATAAATTTTCAATTTCTTGTTCTTCCTCTTCTCCTTCTGGCACCCCTATGATTTAGATGTTGGAATATTTAAAGTTGTCCCAGAGGTTCCTAAGCCTCTCCTCATTTTTTTTTGAATTGTTGTTTCTTTATTCTGTTCTGGCTGGATGCTTATTTCTTCCTTTTGGTCCAAATCATTGATTTGAGTCCCTGTTTCCTTCCCTTTACTGTTGGTTCCCTGTACATTTTCCTTTATTTCACTTTTCATAGCCTTCAGTCTTTTCCCTATTTTGTGACCAACTTAACTATTTCTGTGAGGATTAGTCTTCATTCCCACCAACAGTGGACTATGGTTTCCTTTTCTACACATTCTCATCAGAAGTTGCTGTTTGTTGATTTATCAATTATAGTCATTTTGGCAGGTGTGAGGTGATATCTCATTGTGGCTTTAATTTTCATCTCTCTGGTGGATAATGATTTTGAGCATTTTTTCATATGTCTTTGTGCAATCTGTATGTCCTTATTGGAGAAGTGTCTATTCAGGTCCTTTGCCTACTTTCTAATTGGATTGTTTGTCTTCCTGGTATTCAATTGTATAAGTTCTTTACATATTTTGGAGATTAAACCATTGTCCAATGTGTTGTTGGCAAATATATTCTCCCCTACAGTCATTTCCCTTTTCCTTTTGATGATAGATTATTTAGCTGAGCAGAAGCTTTTTAATTTGATATAGTTCCATTTGTTTATTTTTTTCTTATTTCCCTTGCCCTGGGGGATACATCGGCAGAAAAATTGCTATGAGAGATATCTGAAATTTTACTGTGATCTTTTCTTCTAGGATTTTTATGGTACTATGACTTATATTTAAGTCTCTTACCTATTTTGAATTTATTGTGGTGTATAGTATAAAATGGTCATCTAGTTTCATGTTTTTGTGTGTACCAGTCCAGTTATCCCAAGTCCATTTATTGAAGAGACTGTCTTTACTCCATTGTATCCTCTTTCTTCCTTTGTCAAATATTAATTGTCCGTAAAGACATAGGTTTATTTCTGGGCTCTCTGTTCTGTTCCATTGATCTATGAGTCTGTTCTTATGCCAGTACCAGACTCTTTTGATTATATTGGCCTTGTAGTATAATTTGGTATCAGATATTGTTATCCCTCCAACTTTGTTCTTCTTTCTCAAGATTGCTGAGAGTATTTGGGGTCTTTTATTGTTCTATATAAATTTTTGGAATATTTGTTCTAGATCTTTGAATAATGCTATTGGTATCTTAATAAGATTTGTGTTGAATCTATAGATTGTTTTGGGTAGTATGTACACTTTAATGATGTTAATTCTTCCAACCCATTAACATGATATATACTTCCACTTATTTGTATCTGTCTTAGTTTCTTTCTTCCATGTCCTATACTTTTCTGAGTACAGGTCTTTTACCTCCTTGGTTAAATTTGTCCGTAGGTACTTTTTTGTTGTTGTTGCAGTAGTAAATGGGATTGCTTTCTTAGTTTATCTTTGTGATAGTTCATTATTCTTCTATTAAAAGATGCCATCAATTTCTGAATATTTACTTTGTGTCCTGCTACTTTGCCAAATTCATTTATTAGGTCAAGTAGTTTTTTGGTGGAGCCTATCTTTTTTTTTTATGTACAATATTATGTCATCTGTTAATAATGACATTTTTACTTCCTCCTTTCTTATTTGGATGTCTTTTATTTCTTCTTCTTATCTGATGCTGTGGCTAGGACTTCTTATGTTGAATAAAGGTGGTAAAAGCAGACACCACTGTCTTGTCATTGATCTTAAGGGAAACACTTTTAGTTTTTGCCCATTGAGTATAATGTTGGCTGTAGGTTTCTTGTATATGGCCTTTATTATGTTGAGGTAGGCTCATTCTAGTCCCTCTTTTCTGAGTGTTTTATCATAAATGGGTGCTGGATTTTATCAAATGTTTTTTCTGCATCTATTGATATGACCATGTGATTTTTTTGTCTTTCATTTTGCTTATGTTAGGTATCACATTTATTGATTTGCAAATGCTGTACCATCCTTGTATCCCTGTAATGAATCTCACTTGATCATGGCCTGTGATCTTTTTAATGTATTTCTGGATCCAGTTTGCTAATGTTTTGTTAAGGATTTTAGCATCTATGTTCATCAGGGATATTGGCCTGTGATTTTTTTCTTTGTTGTGTCTCTACCTGGTTTTGGAATTAGGATAATACTGGGCTCATAAAAAGAGCTTGGAAGTCTTCTCTTTTCTTGAGTTCTTTGGAATAGTTTGAGAAGGATTGGTACTAGTTCTTCTTTGAATGATTGGTAAAATTTACCTGTGAAGACTTCTGGTCCAGGGCTTTTGTGTGCTGAGAGTTTTTGATTACTGTTTACTGCTACAATTGCACTAGTTGATATTGTTCTATTCAGGTTTTCTGCTTCTTCCTGATTCAGTTTTAGAAGATTGCATGTTTCTAGAAATTCATCCATTTCACCCAGGTTGTTCAGTTTCTTGGCATATAGTTGTTCATAGAAATTTCTTACAATACTTTGCATCTCTCTGGTATCAGTCGTTACTTTTCCTCTTTCATTTCTGATTTTATGTATTTGGGTCCTCTATCTCTTTTTTTCTTGATGAGTCTGGTTGAAGGTTTGTCAACTTTGTTTATTTTTTCAAAGAACCAGCTCCTGGATTCATTGATATTTTGAATTGGTTTTTTTTAGTCTTTATGTTGTTTATTTCTGCTCTGATCTTGATTATTTCCTTCCTATATTACTCTGGGCTTTGTTGTTGTTTGTCTAGTTCTTCTAGATGTAGGGTTAAGTTGTTTATTTATTTCTTTATTGTTTTTTTAAAATATAGTTTATTGATTATACCATTACAGTTGTCCCATTTCCCCCTTCATTCCCCTCCAACCTGCACATCCCCTCCCACCCATATTCTCCCTCTTTACTTCATGTCCATGTGTCACAAGTTCTTTAGCTTCTACATTTCCCACACTACTCTTGCCCTCCCCTTATTTATTTTCTCCCCACCATCTATGCTACTTATTCTCTGTACCTTCTCCCCCTTTCTCTCCCCCTCCCATTCCCTTGTTGCTAACCCTCTATGTGATCTCCATTTCTGTGGCTCCACTCCTGATCTAGCTGTCTGCTTAGTTTGCTTTTGTTTTAGGTGTGCTTGTTAATAACTGTGAGTTTGCTGTTCTTTCACTGTTCATATTTTTATCTTCTTTTTCTTAGATAAGTCCCTTTAACATTTCATATAATAAGGGCTTGGTGATGATGAACTCCTTGAACTTGACCTTATCTGAGGAGTGCATTATCTGTCCTTCTATTCTAAATGAAAACTTTGCTGGATAGAGCAATCTTGGCTGTAGGTCCTTGGATTTCATGACTTGGAATACTTCTTTCCAGCCCCTTCTTGCCTGTAAGGTCTCTTTGGAGAAATCAGCTGACAGTCTGAGGGGAAGTCCTTTGTAGGTGACTGTCCCCTTATCTCTTGCTGCTTTGAGGATTCTCTCCTTCATTTGAATCTTGGCTAATGTAATTATGATGTACCTTGATGTGTTCCTTCTTGGGTCCAACTTCTTTGGGACTCTCTGAGCTTCCGGGACTTCCTGAAGCCTATTTCCTTTGCCAGACTGGGGAAGTTCTCCTTTATTATTTGTTCAAATAAGTGTTCCACTCATGGCTGTTTCTTATCCCCTTCTGGTACCCCTACAATTCGGATGTTCAAGCGTTTAAAGATGTCCTGGAGGTTCCTAAACCTCTCCTAATTTTTTTGAATTCTTGTTTTTTCACTGTTTTCTGTTTGGTTGTTTCTTTCTTCCTTCTGGTCCATTCCATTTAAGTCCCAGCTTTATTTCCATCACTATTGGTTTGAGTCCCAGTTTTATTTCCATCACTATTGGTTCCCTATGCATTTTCCTTCATTTCACTTAGTGTAGCCTTCATTTTTTCATCTAATTTGTGACCAAAATCAACCAGTTCTGTGAGCATCTTGATCACCAGTATTTGAACTGTGGATCTGGTAGGTTGGCTATCTCTTGGTAGCTTAAAAGTATTGGCTCTGGGACTTTGATTTGTTCTTCTATTTGAGCAATAATTTTTTGGTCAGGTCATGCCTTTTATGTATGAGGGGTGGAGCCTTAGGTGTTCACCAGGGTGGGGCAACCCAGTTGCTGGGTTGTGACACTGTATGTTAGGGTGGGGTCAGAGGGGGAACAGTGGCACTTGCTCTGCTCTGTGTTGGATTTTAGTGCCCTCTGCCTCTTCCCACAAGCAAATTGGCCCACCTGGGTGGGTGGACTCGTGTGCATTTTAGGACCCTGTGGGTCTCTCCAACAAACTCTCCTGGCATCTCAACCCCTGCAAGTTTTTTCAATCAGTGCTTCTAGGCTTTATTTTCTGGTGCTGGGGCCCTGGGTTGCGTGGTCTGTCTCACTGCCATTTTTTGCCTGGTTTATCTGCATGTGAATGTGTGTCTGCAGTCAGCCAGTGGCCTATGTGCTTCATTGGGATCTGCTCTTTCCTCCCTTTGCCTGGGTCTGCCAGCCACCACTGTTTTTTGCCACAACCCCTCTCCGCCGGCCACTGCCTCCACCCCTCTTACTGGTTTAGATGAATGATTTGTATCTGACTTCTGTACAGTTCACTTTTCTGTGTGTTCTGTTTGTGTTTTTGTTTCTCAATCTTTGTTGTCCTTAAGTTTGGTTGTGCGAGGAGGCACAGTATTTCCACCTATGCCTCCATCTTGGCCAAAGTCCAGGTTGTTTATTTTTGATTTTGCTATCTTCTTTAGGTATGCCTGTAATGCTATGAACTTCCCTCTTTAAACTACTTTTAGTGTGTGCCATAAGTTTTGGGTTATTCTGTGTTTATTTTCATTTGAGAAGAATGTGCATTCTTCTTTGTGGTGAAATGTTCTGTATATATGAAATAAATCTATTTTATTTAATAAATCTATTTTAAATAAATCTTTATTAAATAAATATGCTTTATTTAATAAATCTATTTTAGTGTGTCATTTAATGCTGCTATGTCCTTGCTGATTTTTTTATCTGGAAGATCAGTCCATTGCTGGAGTGTTAAATTCCCTTACAATTATTTTTTTCTGTTGATCTTTTTCTTAAAGTCCTTCAAGATTTTCTTTATATATTTAGGTGCTCCTATATGGGATGCATATATGTTTACAAGGGTTGTATCCTCTTGTTGGATTCACTTCTTAAGTAATCTGTAGTGACCTTCTTTGTCTCTTATTATGGTCTTTGCTTTTAAGTTAATTTTGTCAGATAGAAGTAAGTATTGCTATCCCATCTTTTTTTTCCATCTCCCTTTCCATGAAATATTTTTTTCCATCCTTTCACTTTCAGTCTGTATAAACCTTTAGTTCTGAGGTGGGTCTCTTGTAGGCAACATATGTGTGGGTCATGTTTTCTTATTCATTCAGCTACCCTATACCTTTTGATTGGAGCATTTAATCCATTTACATTTAAGGTTATTATTGATAGGTACTTATTCATTGCCATTTTTTCCCTTTGCACCTGTGGCCCCCTCTGCCCCCCAGCTTCTTCTTAAAGCATCCCTTGCAATCCTGGTTTTGAGGAAATGTTCTCCTTTAGCTTTTTATTTTGGTCAGGGAAATTATTTATTTCACCTTCCCTTTTCAAATGAGAGCCTTGCTGGATACCCTACTATCCTATAGTAGTCTTGGTTTCAGGTCCTTCCTTTTAAATTGCTTGGAATATTTTATGCCAATTCCTTCTGGCCCATAGTGCTTCTGTTGTGAAATTAACTGACAGCATCATTGGAGCTCCCTTGTATGTAACTAACTGTTTCTTTCTTGCTGCCTTTAAGATTCTCTCTTTGTCCTTAAACTTTGCCATTTTAATTATGATGTGTCTTGGTATGGGGCTCTTCGGGTTTATCTTGATTGAGACTGTCTGTACTTCCTAAACTTGTGTGAGTTTTTCCTTCACCGAGTTAGGGAAGTTCTCTGCCATTATTACTTCAAAAAGGTTTTCTATCCCTTGCTCCTTTTCTTCTCCTTCTGGTATCCCTGTGATGGAAATATTGTTACTTTTCATGTTGTCCCAAAGCTCCCTTAAACTATTCTATTTCTTTTTAAGTCCTTTTTCATTTGTTGCTCTGAGTGTTTTATTCTATTTTGTTGATCCTCTGCTTCATTTAGCCTCATTTAAATTCCTCTAGTGTATTCTTTATTTCAGATATTGCATTCTTCATTTCCAACTGGTTCTTATTCATAGTCTCTATGACCTTTTTCTTGCTGATGTAGTTCTCATTTAAGTTCCTTTAATTCTTTATAACCATTACTTTTAACTCTATGTCTGATAATTTGCTTTCCTCAATTTCATTGAGCTCTTTTGCTTGGGATTTCTTCTTTACTTTCCATTGGGTGTTATTTCTTTGTTTTCCCATTCTAGGTGACTCTTTTCATTTGTTTCTATCTCACAAATTGCTCTGCTTTGACTCTATCTTGTGGGGTGGTCTTATGTGGTAGGAGGCCTGTCATACCCAGTGGTGTGAACTCCTTGATCTTCTGAACTGGATGCTCCAGAAGTGTCATTTGTGTGGGTTATATGAGCTCTCCTGTTGTATTTGGGTCCTGAATGTTATCAACCCATTCATTGGTGAGATTGAGATATAATTTTCTATCTTATAATGCACATTTTTGAAATCAGGATGCCTTTCATTATTGTTGCATGTGTTTTATGCTATAGTATTGTTCTTCCAAGAAGCTGTTAACTTAGTAATTTAGTCTTATAATGACACATATTATGTCTGAGAATTGTAGTAATAGGAAAATCTATGTGTTGCCCAATAGATGGCATGTCCAACACATGCCTGATAGATGGCATGTCCAACAGCATCTGCCTAGGTGTTTTGGAAGCTTTCCTGTTGTCTCTCAGCTATGACCACCTGCTTTGTGACCTCACTTTTAAAAAATATTTTATTTACTTATCTTTAGAGAGGAAGGGAAGGACAGAGGGAGAGAAATATCAATGTATGGTTGCCTATTGTGAGTCCCCTGCTGGGAACTGGCCTGCAACCCAGGCATGTGCCCTGACTGGGAATCGAACCGCGATTGTGTGGTTCTCAGGCCCGCACTCAATCCACTGAGCTACACCAGCCAGGGCCTCACTTTTGTTGTTAATCAAATACTTAGTATTTATGTCATTCGAATGAGTGTGCAGACTTAGCTCAGATTTTAAGCTTCCTGAGGGCATAAATGGTGTTTTACATTACACTGTTAAAAGACTCAAATCTGAGTATAGAAGGTAAGGGGAGGAGAAAAGAGGCAAGGAGAGAAAGGGGGAGGGGCAAAGAAAGGAAAAAGGGAGAGACCTCTGTTTCTTGGTGGCTTCATCACCCCAGCTTCTATACTGCCTAGTGGCTCAGCTGTGAGAGCTCTTGAACCACTCAGGTCTCATAGGTCAGTCTTGTCTTGAGACCTCAGGAGTTCTAGGCCAGATCTCAGCACTTGTGCCTCCAGAACATCCTTGCCACTCATCCCCCTCTCATGTGCTGTCTAATTCTAGTAACTAGGGCTTGCCTTGTTCATGAGCCAAGTCCTACTATTTTACTAACAGGATCCTCCCTTGCTCCCTTAGCCCAGGGCCTACCTAGCTAACCTGAACAGAGACCTCATTTTGCTTTATTCTTCTCCCAGGGCTTGAATCCCAGCCCCCTGCCACCAGCCACCAGACCTCCATGCCAATGAGAAATGGTGTGGTGCCATGGTTGGGAACACAGCCTATCTGCAGGCTTCATCCCAGCTCTATTTTTTGCCAGCTGCATGATTCTGGGTAAGTTGTTTTCTTTTTTCCCTCAGAGACTCAGTTCTCTTATCTGTAAAATGGGAATAATAATAACATTTAACTTATAGGATAGTTCTAAACAGAGGTTGTGTTATGGTAAGAATATTGACAAATAGTACTTCATGAACACTGGCCATTAGCCAGCACTAGAACAGGCCCAACCTTCAGTGGCAATGGGGAAAGGGCTTGGTGGCCAGAGGTAGAAGACACAGAGGAAGCTCGTGACAGGAAGCTATTTACCAACCAAAGTGAAAATAATTCACTATTTTAACAACCAGCCTGCCATATAGGTATATGCTGCCCAGGTTGTGATGTAATAAATGTGAGGTGTCTAGCGTGGTACCAGATGGAGAGAAAGTGTTTGATTTAGGGTAGCAGTTACCTGCTGTGTGCTGGTAAATGCTAGTAAACACTGGTTTTTTCAGAAAAACAAAGAAATAAAAAGCTCCAGTTTTTAGTGTTTGCCAATTTCTGTGGTGCAAGTACTACCAACATGTGTCATTTCTGGAGTTTTGCAATAATCACTGTGATAAAGAATTTCCATGGTACAGAAACAATAGATGCATTGCAATGAATTAACCCAACAATACAGAAAATAGTAAGATGTAGTAAGATAGTTAAGAAATAAGTTTTTGGTACTTTTAACCTTGTTATTTATATAATTTTTAATTGTACATTTATATAATTCAGTTTTTAAATGATGGCTATCTAGGTTTAACTACTTGCAGAGTTTCTGAAAATTTACCTTTTGAGAACAGTGTAAGTCATCTCCAGCTTGCCTTTGTAAGAGAATGACTATTATGCCTGCCCATCTACATGCCATATCTCTGCCTATTTCACTTTTTGAAATTTTTGGTAACTCTGTTGCCCATTACCTGTAGCTACCTAGCCCTTCCTGCTGCTTATGGCTGGCTACCCTCACTTACGGCCACTTTTGCTTGCCTGTGAATTTTCTATTCCTGGTAGCCACACTAAGTCTGTGTTCTACCCTTGGGGACATGCCTTGTCCCAGATCCTTTCCCTTTTCTGTCTGGCCACCCCAGCACCTCCTTGACCACCTGCTTCCTTCCTGGGCTGGAATCTGATGGGACAGTGCTAATTGGGGGAGGAGAAAACAGCATCTAGTGGGGTGTGAAAGCAGACAAATGTATTTCTTCCTGGGGGTAGAGGGAACTACCTACAGAAGTGGCTTGACTCGTGATTGCTAGGCTGCTTACACCCCTCTACACTTGGCTGCTGTCTGTAGCATTTGTGCTTGGGAAGGTGCTCAGCAAATTAATTCCCCAAATACACAGAAATCTCTCTTGCCAAATTCACTTCTTCAACCAGTGATAAATGCTCTCCACTCACTTGTGTAAGCGAAAACAGAGCACAAACCCTAGAGCAGGAGCTGTGGCAGTGGGATGGGGAATTGACAGCCCTTTGAAACTTCGAAGGTCTATACTTCACAAAGTTATCAAATGCATTCAAGGGCCAAGGAGAAGATGGAAGTGGCTTAAGGAAGAATAGACACTGGCCAGGAA
Organism: Sturnira hondurensis; assembly: GCF_014824575.4. Classification (NCBI taxonomy): domain Eukaryota; kingdom Metazoa; phylum Chordata; class Mammalia; order Chiroptera; family Phyllostomidae; genus Sturnira; species Sturnira hondurensis. The sequence continues at coordinate 1,521,670 of NW_028081547.1, forward strand.
GGGGTGTCCTGCTTGGCTCCTCTTTGTCAATGGGCAGATCTGTCATCAAGCTTTTATCTCAGGGAAACCTGCTCGAAGGAGTCAGGTGTTTGAGAGACTTGCTCAGGGTGAGGGGGACACTGTTAGCAGACAAGTCTGCCTCTTGTTTTATGTCTCAAGGGTGAGGGGGAAGAAGGGAGTAGAGAAAAGCTAGGTGTGCATAGTGGAGACAGCGAGGCACAGTGGAGAGAACTAACAGTTTGGAAGCAAACTGACTTTGTTCTAATTTATCCTCCTCCCACTGTTGACTTGTGTGATTTTTGGCCAATCAGGTTCCCTCTCTGAGCCTTGGGTTCCTCATCTGGAAAAACAGGGATAGTGGTATTGTACCAGAGGCTGCTGATGTGCTGTTCACCTCTCTCAGCACTGACCATTCCTGAATGCTTCACCCTGGCAGCATTCAATGCAAGCTCTTGAGAATCTTTGTCTCAGGGCCTTCAGGTTTACCTGAGCACACATATGGCATGGGCCAGTTAATTACCTGGGATTCCCCTCAACTCCCAACTGGTTGAAGTGGAGGATTGAATCCCCCAGCCTCCTGACCCCTCACTGGGATGTCCAGTGGTAATAGAGCCTCACTGCCCACAGCAAGAGTCTCTACAACACACCCTCTGTGGGCCTCTGTCCCTTCTTTGTCTCTCTTTCCCTCTGCCCAACTGGTGCTTCCTGGGATCTCATCCCAAATAAACTGTTTGCACTTGAATCCTTGTCTCAAGGACTCCTCCTGGGGGATACCAACCTAAGATAAGTATCTCTATCACAGTGCCATTTCAAGGGCGAACTGAGAAGACACTAAAAATGCTCTGTGAAAAATAAAGTGCACAGTAAGCAGTACCTAGTGGGGACTGAGTAGATATCGGTCTACCGTTCCTCTCTCCATCCTCCTGTCTCTTTTCCAGGAAGCACCTGACAGACGCTGTGAGAACTTCATCTCTCAGGCTCCCTTGCTGTTTGCCTGGCAGCCATTTGAGTTACCTGCAAGTGAGAGAACTGGCGAGAGGCTACCGGCAAGCCTGTCTCCCTGCTTTAGATATTCTGAGCCTCAGGAGGGTGTGAAACTCCCCAGGGACACAAGTGGAGCCTCTGGGAATTCTTTTGGGGGCTAAACAGACTCCAGGATTAATTAGCTAATGCCTATGGAGTGCCTCGGAAATGTCAAGTGCTGAGTGTGAAGTGCCATCACTTGAGACGGTTTCCCCTCCTTAAGTCCTCTGTGAAAGATGTGTCAATTACTACCATGTGTAGAGGAGCTGTTGCTAAGCCTTCAGTTGGGATTCTTAACCAGGCAAGTATTTACAGTTCTCATTGGGTGTTCAGGGCCTCACATGCCCATAGAGACTAGAGCTCAGAGCCTGGCCTCAGGTCCAATGGACAGGGACTTGGGAGTGTTGGTGGGCTGCTGGCCCCTCCAGAGTGCCCCCTTGAGAATTAATCTGCCCAGCATTTCCCAGACCCCCTTACCCAGGCAATCTCTTCCAGGATCCTCCATGCACATAGTCAAACCCTGAGGTTGCACATTGATCTGTAACTGATCTTCACTGGGCTTTTTCTTCCCCAAACCTGTTCTCTTGAGCATGGCACCACCATCCTCCCTGACATTGGAGGCATTTTGATTATCATCTCCAATGGCCAATCACCTATGAACTTGTTTGGATTGTTTTTCTATACTGTTCTTTTTTTAATATATATATTTTATTGATTATACTATTACAGTTGTTCTATTCCCCCCCTTCATTCCCCTCCACCCTGCACACCCCCTCCCCCACCATTCTCTCCCCCTTAGTTTATAACCATGTGTCTCAAGTTCTTTAGATTCTATATTTCCCCTACTATTCTTGACCTCTCCCCTATCTATTTTCTACCCACTGTCTATGCTATTTCCTCTACCTTCTCCCCCCTTCTCCTCCTCCCACTTCCCTGTTGCTAACCCTCCATGTGTTCTTCATTTCTGTGGTTCCACTCCTGATCTAGCTGTCCTCCTGGTTTGCTTTTGTTTTAGGTGTGGTTGTTAATAACTATGAGTTTGCTGTCCTTTCACTGTTAATATTTTTCATCTTCTTTTTTTATATAATTCCCTTTAGCATTTCATATAATAAGGGCTTGGTGATGATGAACTCCTTGAACTTGACCTTATCTGAGAAGCACTTTATCTGTCCTTCCATTCTAAATGAAAGCTTTGCTGGATAGAGCAATCTTGGCTGTAGGTCTTTGGATTTCATGACTTGGAATACTTCTTTCCAGCCCCTTCTTGCCTGTAAGGTCTCTTTTGAGAAATCCGCTGACAGTCTGATGGGTACTCCTTTGTAGGTGACTGTCCCCTTATCCCTTGCTGCTTCTAGGATTCTCTCCTTCATTTTAGTCTTGGCTAATGTAATTATGATGTGCCTTGGTGTGTTCCTTCTTGGGTCCAACTTCTTTGGGACTCTCTGAGCTTCCTGGATTTCCTGGAAGTCTATTTCCTTTGCCAGACTGGGGAAGTTCTCCTTTATTATTTGTTCAAATAAGTTTTCCACTCGTGGCTGTTTCTTTCCCCCTTCTGGTACCCCTATAATCCGGATGTTGGAACGTTTAAAGATGTCCTGGAGGTTCCTAAGCCTCTCCTCATTTTTTTGAATTCTCATTTCTTCATTCCTTTCTGGTTGGATGTTTTGTTCTTCCTTCTGGTCCATTCCATTGATTTGAGTCCCAGTTTCCTTTCCATCACTATTGGTTTCCTGTGCATTTCCCTTCATTTCAATTAGTTTAGCCTTCATATGTTCCTCTAATTTGTGACTATAATCAACCAGTTCTGTGAGCATCCTGATGACCAGTGTTTTGAACTGTGCATCTGAGAGGCTGGCTATTTCCTGGTCGCTTAGAGTTATCGGCTCTGGGGCTTTGAGTTCTTCTTGAGCCATCTTTTGGCCTGTTTGTGCCTGTTATGTATCAGGATTGGAGCTCTAGGTGTTCACCAGAGCAGGGCAACTCAGTCACTGGGTTGTGATTATGTACGTGGGGGCGGGGTCAAAGGTAATCAATGGCGGTCCGGTCTGCCGCCTCCCATCACTGCGGCCGCAGCTGCCACCGTCACCGGGGCCTGCATGTTTTGTCCCACTGCATGTTTTGTCCCACACGAATGTGCCACCGCTGTCAGTCCTCCACTACTGGGTTCGCTGGCTGGGGCCTGTGTGGTCCATCTCACTGTGCGCGAATGTGCGACCACGGTCAGTCTGCCCTGCACCCCGACTGGGTCTAGGCTACCTGCGTGCCTGTGTCGGGGGATCTTCCCTCTTCTGGAAAGGGGACCATCCAGCTTGCCTGGATGTTAGATTGCAGGATGTCTGAAGGTATTGGGCCCAGTTTGTGTTTCCCACCCTCCTCTCTGCTCCTCTCTGCTCCTTCCCCTCCTTTTCTCAGAACATAATGGGACACCTTGCCCAAAATACTTTGTCTGGTCCTAGGAGCACCCATTGCACAACTTCAGGGCTCTGTATGATGATGCCCCTGGAGCTGAGGTACCAGTAGCCCTGTCAGTTCCTGACTTTATCATCTGGAAGCCTGTCAAGCAGGTAAATCCCTGATAGATTTTGTTTGACCTTCCATGTTTATAAGAAATTGGGCTAACATTTTAAAATTGTGAGACCTTGCAAAAATTTCACATTTCTGGTTTCTTAAAAAAACTGAAGACCCCCCAAGACTGGCCTCTTATTCCTACAAGGCAACTGAAAGTTGGAGCCGAGCAGTGGCTGCTGCTCTAACCAGTGGCATCTGGCCTGCTTCACTTACTTGCTGTCCTAGTCAGTGGCCTGGTGTTAGGCCACCATCAAGGTGAATATCAGTGATACACTGGAGGATGCTTCACTATCAATAAATGGGGCCAGAACGAGGCAGTGTTCCCAAATCACAGAGTGTTAGAATTGGAAAAGCCCCTTTGGAGCTTTGTTCCCATCTCTTATTTTTAGACACAGACCTGGACCTCAGAGCTGGGAAGGGACTAGCTGAGCCAAACTGAGACCGAAACCCAGGGCTCCTTACCCACAGCCAGGGTCTTTCCCAGTTATACAGTGTTCCTGCCTCCTTTTTCTTTGTGTCCCTCATTTCACAGCCATCAGCTCCATTGCAGACCTATGTAGGGATCAAGAGAAGCATGTGATGGGGAATAAAGGGAATAAAGGATAGGGGAGACCCAAGCTGCTCAGGATAAAAGCTGAATGCAGGGGCGTTCAAAAGCCACTGGGCACTGAGCGAATTAAGCCATGCCTGTCTCCGTTGCCCGGGTACTCTTTATGCAACTCATAATGCCATTGTTCAGCTAGAGCCAGGGGCCAGAATGAGCACTGTCTTTGCAGGTAGGCAGCCAGCACCAGCTCGGGAGAAAGAGAGGGAGCAGAGGAGGCTGGAATATTCCAGCTGGAAAACAGCAGCTGTATAATAAAGCCAAACTGGTTCATCTCTGGGCCCTGCTGTCCCTCCTCTCCACCTCAAAGTAGCAGTATGAATCAGTTCACTGCGGCAACGGTCCAGGCGATGTGACTTGCATCCCCATCAGCTACCTGATTGCGGTCCCTGGATGCATGAGGCATTGGATGTGCCTGGCATACCAAACCACTCGCCCCCGTGCTGCAGCTGCCAGTAACTAAGCTTGCTGGCCCCGCCCGGCCCTGCAGACAGAGCTGGGCATCCTGCAAGGCCACCACTGGCCTTTTATCATGTCCAGGGCTCTGGGCCAATCACCAAGATTCTGGGGCTGCTTTTGACGGGACCACCAGCCTGTCTCAAAGATGCCCTGACAAGCCCCTCAGGCCCTGGGCAGACAAAGGCTTGAAAGGAGAGCAATTGCACATAGTCCAGACGCTGCTGTTACTAATATGTTATTTTGACACACAATTAACTGCAAATTTGCTCTAAGCAAAGAGCTCGGGCCCTTGCAGGGTTTGCGTGCTTGGATCAGGCAGAATTTGGTCCTGTGCAAACCTCACCCTTCCCAGAGTGTGCCTGCTACCCACTATGAGGCCACCCCTCTCAGGGCTGGGAGAGTCAGAAAGCATGCGTCAGCCCACCCAGGGTCCAGCACAAGGCCAGGGAAACCATAGCACAAATCAGGGAAGAACGTGCATAAAACCTTCCAACAGAGAGTGCTGAACAACCTCCTTAAAATGGTGGCGCTGACAAAAGACTGATTTGAGCTTTCCCCAGAGGTGGGATGAAGTGAACACACTGGCTTTTTATCGCCTCTGTGCTTAGAGAGGGGCGACAACTGGTGCAGAGCCTGGTGGGGAGCCCTGGAGAAGGCACTCTCCAATGAAAGGCATAATCTCCAGCTCCCCAAACCAGGTGGGGAGGCGGCTTTTATCCCCCACCATCCAGCTCCCCCCATCCTGGAGGTCTCTGAATGGGAGCAGAAGCTGGAAGGAGAGGCTCCTGCGGCTGCACAATGCCACACAATATTGCTTCTCTCCAGGAGCCCAGAAGAGGCCTGGGCACACAGCGCCTTACTTTGAAACCAATCCTCCAATCAGCTATTTAAATAAGAAATATAATCTTACTGAATACCGAGAGCTGAGACACTTCCATTTACAAGGCACTTGAAGAAAGTCCCCAAGCCCCCAGTTTATCAGGACAGCCAGCTTAGGGCTATTTACAGGGGGTGGGGTGCTGAAGAGGGAGAAAGGAGAATTGAAGTTGTCTGTTAGAAATCCAGGGAGGTAGTACTGGTGAACCCACACCCGGCAACGGTGTTCTACATGGGGAAATGCAAGAGTCTGTGTGTTCTCAGAAACCCTCTGCACAGACGGGTGTTGCCCTGTGCATTGTTGTACAGGATGGGGACAAGGGGTGCATGGTGGTGACAACCCATACCCAAGGGGGCTCCCTGGCAGCCCAAATCTTGCCTGTTACTCTTTTGGAAACATTGCGTTTAGGAACAAATGTTTTAAATGTAGGCTTTTTGAGTGCCTGCTAAATTTGTCACTGCAGCATTATTGTCAGAGGCTGAGCGGTCATTGACAGTTGGTGGAGGAAATTTTCCAATAAAAAGAGGCCCAGTGAGGAGGAGGATGGTGTGACTTGACTAAACTCCCCCTCTTAGTGAGCTCGTGGTGCTGCCATCAGGACCAGCTGTTTTCTGAGCTTCCAGCCTTTACCTTCCTGTGGAATCTGGCCATAGACCTGCGTGGAGAGGGAGGCTGAGAGCCTGTGACTGTGGCGAATGGAGTGGGCTCTGGAATAGGTGGCGTCAGTGGGAATCCTGGTTCTGCCACTTAACTCATCCTCTATCAACCAGAGCCTCAGTTTTCCTCATGTACAAAATGGGTTGTACAGACAGACTAGTCAGTGCCTGGCAGGTAGACTACACCCTGTATAGAATGACTCTTATCATATTTTGCTGTTGGGGTGCCCTGCCTCCACTCATGGGTACCAAACCCCAGGTGTGGTCATGGCAGGTGTGGCCCTCACTGTGTGCAAAGAGGAGCCCTGGGGCACCATGGAGACCAAAACCCACAGCCCAGAATGTGGAAACTGAGGCCCAGAGAGGGCAGGGGACTTACTCTAGGTCACACAGCATGTCAGCAGTAGCGAAGGACAACCTCTCAGAGCACTTCAGCTCAGTTTTTTCCCCCTCTTACTAAAACTAGCTCTGATTGAGTACCTACTGTGTTCCAGGTACCATTCTAACTTTTTGTATGTGTTTCCACAATTAATGCTACAACAGCCCTATTATAAAATAGGGATTATTTTCATCCCCATTTTAGAGATGAAGAAGCTGAGGCTTGGAATGGTTTCTAATCTTGCCAAGGCTACATAGTGAGGAAAATGTGAGCCTGGCTGCCTGGGACTGGAGCTCCTTTCTGCCTTCTTGCCTTTGAGGCAGCTTGGCCCAGTTTCCTCTCCTGAAGGAACTTGTCCTTGTCAGAGGCGAGGAAAGGAGGTCTCAGCTTCATTTGGTATTCCCTCCCTTTTCAGCAAAGCACCTAAGTGCCTGCTGCACTCCCAGAACGTCAGGGAACATCAGTGAGGCAAGAGAGGAAGGCCCCAAACCCCCAGTGTGGGAAGGGCTGGTTCACTCGGCTAGCTTCCATTAAACATTGGACGCATCGCAGAACTGCCGAAAGCCATTCATCACCGCCACCCCCACCTCCGCCTGCCTTCCCCACCTGCTCCCTGAGAGGGGCTCAGCCTGTACTCACTGGCATGTGGGAAGCAGAGGGTGGGAGAGGGGATACCACCTGGCCATGTGTCTGTCGGCTGCCCCCTTGCCCTGTTGAAGGGCCTGAGAAGAAGCTTCAGGGTTGGCTGAGTCATGATAATAAGAACACCATTTATTGAATGCTTAGTACATTCTGGGCAGACCTAAACTTCTTATGTATTTTATCTCGTTGACCCCCATGGCCACCAACAGGTACAGTATTACTGTCACTTGATAGATGTGTAATCTCATGTCCAGGGTTCAAGTTTGGTCACTTGTCTATGGTCACTCTGAAGCTCCTAGAGGCAACTGGGCCTAATTTGTGAGTCTGGGACTCAAGCAAGGGGTGGGAGGACAGGCACTCAGCTGAAGGGTGGAGCTGGAGGGTGACAGTGCACTTGATGGTTAGTGTCCAGGGGGGACTGGTCAGGGCAGGTCTGAGTCCCCCAAAGCAGGGTGGGCAACAGGACAGATGTCCACAGGTAGCAGGACCCTCTCCCTTTCTCCATCCAGTTACTACAGACAGAACTGGGCTCCTCCTGGTCCTCCCTACTCCTTTGTCCCCATTCAGTTAGTCAACAGTCTCCCAGCTGTCCCTGCTGTCTTCGAATCCATAACACGACCCCCTTTCCCACGTCATGGCCAGTGCTTGGGGACTGCTCCAGCCTCCTGTTTGTCTCTGGCCTCACTCGTCAGTGTCGTTCCTTCTCCCCACCATAGCCAGAAGGATTGTTCTGGAGCCTGCATCTGCTCACTTGCGCCTCTGCTTAAAGCCAAGCTTGCCTCCTCACTTGGGATAAAGCCTGTACGTCTTCCTTGGCCTGAGTCACAGGGCCGCTCACCCCTCCAGGCTCCTCCTGCCCTTGCCTCTGCCTGGCCACCTTCCTGTTCATGCTCTGCTCTTGCTTTGCTCTTAGCTGGAGCACGGCCCCGCACCCTCCTGTTTGGCTAATTCCTGCTTGTCGTTTATACCCCAAACTATGTGGAATTTTTTCCCAGGGAGCCTTTTCTGATGTGCCAGGCTGGACTATGGGGCCCGTACATGTGCTCCCCTCCACCATGACAAAAACTACGCTGTCCACAGTGGCTTCTCTTCTTGTCTGTCACCCTCTGTTGACTGTCAGATCGGGGGAGGCAGGGAGTGTATTCCCCCCACCATTGTTTATCCACAGATGAGCATGAGGTCTGCCCCTGAGCAGTCCATGCATGACGAACAACTGATGTGAATGAATGAGTGATGCCTGATCAGTTCAAGAGGAGTCCCCAAAGGTTTGGCAGGTGTCAAGGTCTCAGACCCAGGGTGCATCTTAGCAGGAGGAAGCAGTGCAGTGTTTTAGAGTTTGAATGCCTGGGTTTAAAACCATCCCCCACTCTTACAAGTTATGTGTCCTTTGGTTTCGCCTCTCCGTGCCTCCGTTTGTTTAGAGGTAACACAGGGATAATGAAACTCCTTCTCTGGAAACTCTGGAGACAAGCCCTAAAAATAATACATGTGCAGCACTGAGATCAGTCCTGGGTCCAGAAGGGCATCTGGTACGGCTCCTTCTGGGGACTGAGCAGGGAACCCAGTCATCCCCCTTGGGCGCAGGGCAGGCCCAGGCTGGAGCTTCTCTGAGACCTGGAGGTGGGGCCGGCAGGGCTAGGCTCTGCTGCCAGGAGGGCAGTGAGGCTTGGATCCCTGGGAACATAAAGCAGGGCAGTTCACCACACTGCCCCCTCCCCCACCTGCTGACATGGACTCTCTCCCTTAGCTCGTTCCTCCTTTAGACGTAGCCAGAGTTAGAACTGGTGGACACTGAGATCTTAGGGTTTGGAATGTTGGGTGTGGATGTGAGGGAGGTGGGACAAGGAGCAGACCATTCATTAATGATCACAGTTGTGAGGTGACCACTTTTAATCCTAACGTGGTGATTACAGCCCTGGGTTTAATGTCAGACAGGTGCCCCCAATTCTGGTGCGTGACTGCAGGCATGTTATGTCGAGTAGGTATAGGGTAGCATCCCCTTGACTGTTGCAGTGGGCATAGGTGAAGTGGTACAGGGGAAACACCCAGACCCCCTAGGTGCAGCCCTACCAGGGAATCTTTGGAAAGCCTCCCTGGTAGACATCATTATCCCCATCTCTGGATGAGGATATCAGGCCGGGGCGGGGTGGGGGGTGGCGGGGGTGAAGCCCACGGCCATATGGCCACTGGGGACCAGAGGGGCAGATAACCTTGTCCAGGCTCCCACTGAGGAGTTTGGCCTCTGGAGCCACTGGGGGACCACATATGGTGGATAGTATTTTCCTCATAGCTTTCATGTGGTGTTTCTTAATTTAAAGTGGGAAATTCCACATTTGGCGCCTCATCAATCATTTTTGTGAGCTCAGCTCGGTAGAAAGCACAGAAAACATTTATATTTGTGGCTCAAACTGTTGAAAATGTAAAACAATTTAAATAATATTAACATTTTAAGAGCTTCCACTCATGGCTCTGTGAAATTAGCCGTTATCTCTTGGAGTGTTTGTTAAAATTCAGCAGCGGGTAAGTGGTGAGGCCCTGTGTGTGGCTCCGTTTGGCAGGCAGGGCAGGGAGTCTGGTGCTCCTGTGAGCCCTCCAGGGCTAGTCCCACCCACACCCTTGCCAAGGGGGCAGCCCCTCTGCAGTGGGAACATAGGGTTCTTGGATTCTCAGGACAAAGACCTCCCAACTGGGCTGAGGCTGGAGATGCAGAGATGAATATGACACAGATTCTGCCCTCAGGGGACTTCAGTGGTGGGGGAGGTAACTGGGAAAATGTGCCACAGGGTGGGGTATGTGCTATAAAGGAGAAGGGAGTGCTGGTGTCCTGGAAGCCCTGAAGAGGGAATCAGGAGCACTTCCTGGAGGAGGCAGCATTTGTGCTGACCTTTTGAGCCAGGCAATCACTGAAACGAAGGAACAGATCATCTCTCCAGCCCTTCAATAACTGAAGAGGATCTGCAGTTTCCCCTGTCAGTGAGGCAGAAGGGACTCTGGAGGGGTGGTGCTTCTCCCTGGTTCTGTCTAAGCCCCTGGCCATCTGGGGCATGGGGGATGCAGGTGAGAGGATGGCCAGGGTGGACACTTGCTGGGCACTTGGGCAATGCAGGGGTGAGGAGTCAAGACTCATGGGAAGAATAACATTATTTTCAAAGGGATGAACTTTTTTGATGATTTCAGGAGGAAGATCAGGGTTTTATGGTCAGATGTTACGATTTTTAACCTATTATCTCCTTACCAGCTCTTTCCTGTGTTTTACCACAGAGTCCTGATAGACTGACCACAATGAAGCTGCAAACCCCCCCCTCCTTGGAGTGCCATGCAGGAGAAAAGGGGTGCCGGCATGGCACGTTCACCGGGCCCTGCTGGGGGCTGGATCGCGGCTAGATACTGCCTTCTTGAATGAGAGCCAGGTTTGGTTGTTGTCCTTGAGGGGGTTACGGACCAAATTGTGTTCTCCCCCAATTCATGTGTTGAAGCCCTAACTCTCAATGTGACTGTTTGGAGATGGGCCCTTTAAGGTGGTAATTAACTTTACATGAGTGTGGGGCTCTCGTCTGATAGGACTGATATTCATACAAAACAAGGAAGAGACAACACAGACCTCTCCCTCCCCAAGAAGCACAAAGGAAAGCCTGTGTGAGAAGTGAGAATAGGGCTGCCTTCAAATCAGAGAGAGCTCTCACCAGAAACCGATCCCGATTGCATCTTTTTAAAAAAGATTATATTTATTTGTCTTTAGCGGGGAAGGGAAGGAGAGAGGGAGAGAAATATCAGTGTATGGTCACCTCTCGTGCGTCCCCTGCTGGGAACTGGCCCACAACCCAGGCATGTGCCCTGACTGGGAATCGAACTGCGATCCCTGGGTTCACAGGCCCACGCTCAATCCACTGAGCCACACAAGCCAGGGCCGATCCTGATTGCATCTTGATCTTGGACTTCTAGCCTCCACAACTGTGAGAAAATAAATTTCTATCATTTAATTCAGTCTGTGCTGCTTAGTAATGTGAGCCCGAACTGACTAATACAGTACACAGTTTGGTATGGAAGGCACTAGAATTGTTGATTATAATACTGCAAAATACAGGGCAGAATGGAGCTAGGCACGTGGAAGAGGCACATGGCTTGGCCAGGTGGGCATCAGGGGAGGCTCCCTGGAGGAGGCAGTGTATAAGGATGAGGAGGAGCTAGTCATGCAGATCAGAGAGATGTGTGTCAGATGGAGGGAACAGAATAACTGTGTGACTATATTTGGGGATGTAGCCTTTTACTGGAGCTCATGGTAAGGAGGGAATGTGAAAGAAGAGAGGTGCGGGGACAGGGTAGTTCCACCTGCCAGCTCAGGCTTTTTAGCGCCTTATGGGGAAGGCTGTTTAGAATTCAGTGCTCTGCAGACTCCTTGCCTGCCAGAGGACTTCGTGGTAGTGACTAACTTGCTGTGTGACCTTAGGCAAGTCATTTAACCTCTCTGTACTGCAATTATCTCATCTGTAAACCAGGGAGAAGGACCCTGCCTGCCCTCCTCTGGGATGCTTTGTGGACTCAGTAAGCTAATGCATGCAAAAGCCCCACAATAGCACACAGAAATGAAGGTGTTATTATTATGTAACCACCCTGACTCCCTTCAGAGAAACGTGGAGTCAATTGGAGTCTTGAAGGATGTCAGAGAACTGGCTGCTCTCTGAAGCTTGTCATAGAGACCTGTCTTTTCATTGTACTCCTTTCATATCACTGTTGGCTCGATGAAAGAAGGGGAAGGAATCTTTGATATGTCTAAATATTCCGCTCCCTCCAAGACGGGAGGAATTCCGAGGAAGAGCTATTATTAGAGGCTGAGCTGGAAGCAGGCGCCTTTGGCGGATCAGAGTTGTCAGCTTGCATAAACAGCCTCCTGTGCCTCACAGTCGGCCGGGCAACATGGGCCTTGGCACAGAGTTGGTGCTCCAACCCTTCAACCACGATGGTTGAATTGTGATGGTGCTGACCTGGGAGGCAGGAGGACAGTCTGGTCCCAATTCTGCAACCACTTTGCTGGGCAACTCAGGGCAAGTCACTTACCCTCTCAGAACTAAGTAAAGACAATACGGTTCTTACTACCAGAGAGGACTTTTATGTACAGGAAAAATCATAGCTAGCACCCTGGGTATTTATTGTTAAGGCCAGAAAATTTTCTCTCTGGGAAGGGTGCATTAGGATTTGGTTCTTCCCAGACCTTTCAACAGAACCACTTGGGAATTTGAAAAATCAGATTCCCAGATACCACTTCAGGACCACAGAATTGGAATCTCTGAGTGAGATTCCTGAGGTGAGTCCTAAGCTTCCAGATGACATGGATGTCAGTGGCCCAGCATCTGAGGCTCCACACCTCTTCTTGGCTCTGAGATGCTGTGATTGCCTGAGAACAGGGGCAGGGCACAACCTGGTGAATCTAGCCCTTTCTCCATTTGCTTCCAGGCCACACTTAGCCCTTTGGGAGCCATTAGTCCATAGACTGGGCAGATGGTGGCCAAACACTGCTCCTGGCCAGCTTTGGCCGGGGACAGTTTCTTCCATATCAGTCTCAACTAAATTGCCATGGTGCCAGCTGGCAATCCTTATAGAGATCAACTGGGGAGGGCTTCCAGCAACTGAGAATGGGCCTCACTGGACTCGTTTCCAGTAAATCGCCAAAGTGTCGTTACTTACAGAGAGCCTCATAGGGACAGGCCTGGAAAGTCCTTGATATGTCACCTAAATCTAAAGCCTCTTGTTTCAAAGTAGAGAAGTGGGTTCACTAGGGCCAATCTGGTTACTTGAACCAGAATCTCTGTCCTGTTGGATTGATTCTGGTTCATCTGGGACCTGGGTTAACTGAAAGGAGGCAGAACCCAGTCAAGTGTACACACCCCAGAATCTCTGTGTTCTAATTCAGGCCAACATCCTGGGGCAGACTGGAGCCAGTCCCTGTCCTGGGTCTAATGGGTACATTTGACCAGGCCTGTTGCATCACCAGGCTGGCAGAATTCACTCTCTCCTCCAGTGCAATATGTCACAATCTGCCTGTTTCTGCCTTCTCCCCCATCACCATAAGAGCTGGCATCCCAGTAAGAGTGAGAGTGTAGTTCCCTGCCCTGACTGCCCATTAGAATCCCTTGGGGAGCTTTACCAATCCCTGTGCCCAGGCTGCACACTTGAGCAATTAAGTCAGTGGCTTGGGGGAGACCAGGCATCAGGCGGTTTCACTGTGCTGCCAAGTGGGAGGACTGTTCCTTCTCCCGGGGCAGCGGGGCGGCCTGGGGCAGGTTTGCTCCCCAGGAAACATGACAATGTCTGGAGACATATGTGATTGTTATAACTGGGGAGATGCTATTGGCTTCTAGTGGGTAGAGGCCAAGGATCCTGCTACACGTCTTGTGATGCTCAGGATGGCTCCTGGCAAAAAAGAATAGCTTAGGACTTTGACTCTCTGAATGGCGGTCTTTCCCCAGCAGAGTATGGAGGGGACACCCCCATTCCTCAGCTAAGCCTTTCATATCCCAGCTCTGTGTGAATTTTTTTGACCTCCTTGATGCAGACTCTAATTCAGGGGTGTCAAACTCATTTTCACCGGGGGCCACATCAGCCTCCCAGTTGCCTTCAAAGGGCCAAATGTAATTTTAGGACTGTATACATGTAACTACTCCTTAACAGTTAAGCGAGAACTCAGTGCTGCCACTGGGTAGAAACAAGGTGGAGGGCCAGATTCAGCCTGTGGGACTCGTGTTTGCCACCTGTGCTCTAGACCCATGGCACTTACAATCTGAGTTACCTTACTTCACGACTAGAATGACCCCAGACAGTGGTTCTCAGTGTGTTCTAGGCCAGCAGTAGCAGCAGCACCAGCAGCACCCAGGGACTTGTTAGAAATGAAGAGTCTTAGGTCCTGCCACAGACTTGCTGAATCAGAAACTGAGGGAAGGCCTCAACAATCCATTTTAACCAGTCTCCAGAGGATTGTCCGCCCTCCGAAGTGGGAGAAACCCTAGTCTAAGAGATCCTGAAGCCAGTGTGCGGATGTCAGTCCCAGAGAGGAGGTGGGATTCGCGGCTACAGTCGAACACAGGAATCCTGGAGCCCTCGCCAGTGCAGCCTTTAATAGCTGGGACTCTAGGCGGGGCACCACAATGAGAAGGGCCTCCATTCGAAATGGCACACTCACCTGCTGTAACAGAGAGGCGCTGAGGTTCAGTTGAGCATTGTTCATCACGAGCACTGTGCTCATGGGTGGGGGGGAAGAACCTGGATTGTTCTTAACATGCCAGAGTGGAAGTGGCCCCCATCACTTTCACCCACTTTCCCCCCAGATTGTTTGGGGGGTGCCTGGACTGAGTTTAACTGACTCCGAAATGCCAGTGAGAGGCAGAACCGAACGTTGTTTGTGGCAGTGTTTTGCACTACAAGCCCTGTTGTCACATCACAAGAGGTGTCCCACTCAGGTGGCCTGTGTATTGAGTCATTTTGTAATAAATGCCAACATTTATAAACAATTCGCTTCTTTTACAAATGTCACTCTTGATCCCATTCAGATTCATTCTCTTGAGAGAGAACAAAAGGGCTAGTTGCGTAGTACAGCTACTCCCAGAATTCCACAGGGCCCTGTAGAGGGCCCCAGAGGTCTTAAAGTCAACTTTCTCCAGGGCCCAGGCAGGTTCAGAGTGTGTCCAAGGACACGAGGGTCTGTATCGTTGAAGGGGTGACTGCCACTCATATCCTGGCTATGGGCTATTTGCTGGAGACACTCCCCAGTTTTCTAGGGAAAGCAAAAAATTCTGCACTTTTAATATGCAATTTCTGATTTTTAAATTGTTGGTAGCTAGTTCAGAGTTTTTAAAACTGTGATTTTAGACAAAATCCAGTTGGAGCTGGGTTTTGTTTGAAATCACCCATCTGCTGGGACCTAGGTAGGAAGCATCCCGTGCAGGTGAACCTCTCCGACCTGGCACAGCCACCATGTTTTTGGTGCTGTGTGCATGGTGTGTGTGGAACATTGGGAAACTTAGGTGAGAAGAGGTGAGAGTAAGGGATGGTGTTCTTTAAGGTGCTGGGTTAATGTTACCCCCTTAAAGCCTCCCTGTAGCCCGTACACCCCATACTACAACCATACCTCACCTTCAGTATTTTTCATTTCTACTAATTTTTGCT
The DNA here is from genome assembly GCF_014824575.4 of Sturnira hondurensis. Lineage (NCBI taxonomy): Eukaryota > Metazoa > Chordata > Mammalia > Chiroptera > Phyllostomidae > Sturnira > Sturnira hondurensis. The sequence continues at coordinate 1,537,035 of NW_028081547.1, forward strand.
GTGTTTAAGTTCACACAGAAATGGAGGGGTTGGTACATTGTATTATACTGCAACATGGGTCAGTGAGCACACTGAAGACAGCAAGAATAAATGAATGAATGCTGTTGGTAGGTCTGGGTCCTTCTGAGGGCCATGGAGGAGAATCTGTTGCATGCCTCACCCCCTAACTTCTGGAAGCCTCAGGTGTTTCTTGGTTTGTAGATAGCATTTTCCCTTGTCTTCATTTTGTCTTTCCTCTTTATGTGTCTGTCTCTGTGTCCAAATTTTTCCTTTTTTTATGAGGACACTAGTTATATTGAATTAGGGTCCAGTCCAATGACCTCATCTTAACATGATCGTCTGCAGGCCCTATTTCCAAATAAGGCCACATTTGCAGACTGGGGCCAGGACTTCAACATCTTTTTTGGAGACACAATTCAACCCATACCAGAATTAAAGCCAGAATTCAGGGAGGGCTTCTGAGAGAGGGTAATATTCAGGCTGGGTCGGAAGTGCTCCAGGTGGAGGAGCAGGAAGGCAATCCTAAATTCTACACAGAGCCCTGATGGAAGGCTGTGTTTATGTGTCACTACGTGTCAAGCACTGAAGGAATAATCTGTATCTCTTTTTAGACACCCAAGAATTCAGTTGTGGCACTAATTTAGATGATCTTCCTTCTCTGAGTCTAAATTGTCAAGGGCCGACTGCCCAGTTAGCAGTAAACAGTAAATGTATTGAGAACCACTTTGTGATAGGAATATTCATTGGGGACTCAGAGACTAATAAAATCAGAGCCTTTGCTCCCTAGGAGCTCATAGGTCAGGTAAACACACAGTGAACCTACACAAAAAGATAACTAATCAAATCAGAATAAGAAAGTTATGTCATAAGTGTGAAGTGAGTGGGAGAGATAAGAGACTTATTAGCTGTTTATAGGAGAGAACTGGCTCAGGGGGGTGGAGCAATCGTGGAAGGCTTCCTGGTGGAGAACTCTGGGTTGGGATTTGAGAGAGGGCTTGGATGAGGAAAGAGGATGCAGAAAGAGGAAAAGAATGGGATTTTAGATAAGGAAAACAGCATAGCCAGGATTGCTGGAAGCCAGGGATTGGAGAATGATAGAGCCTTGAGTGCCGGCTTGGGAGGTTGCATTTCATGCCACCAGAGGACCTGGCTGCCAGTATTCTCCCACACGTGGGCAGATTGTGTGTGAAGCCCTACAGCTGGAGCTACACTGGGTTTGGCCAGCACTGTGACATGTCCTAATAATGCAGACCCTAGGGCCAGCAGGGGGTGGTACAAATGCCCCCACACTCTGAACTTGAGGCAGATGCCATCCGACGACCATTAGAATCGCAGCTTGAGTCACTTGATAGGAGCAGACATCAAAAGTAGGCAATTGCTCTTCTTGCCACACAGGGCACTCCGGGAGGCACTGCCCTGCTGAGAGCTCATCGCAGCAATCACCCTGCAGGGCCCTCAAGTGGTGGTGGCATCCTAAATTCACAGCTATTAAGTTAAATGACTGCCTTCACCAGCATGGCGAAGCACCAGCCCTCTGCCAGTTCTCAGACCTCGCAGGGAGCCCCGATTTATCTCTTGGCACCACCTTACCCTTCTCCTTGGTCTTGAGAAGATGGAGGGAGTGCTGGCCCGTGGGTTGGGAAGGAGAATGCCCACCACTTGGCGAGGAAGGAGAGACCTTAAGATGTATGCTCACAGCGAGGGAGACCTCTCTGAAGGGCCCAGGGAGGGGGGTTTCTTTTCTTTTATTAATTAAAAATACAGTATGCTTATTGGAACTGTTATTTTTCATAATTTATTAAATGTGATCATAGGTCAATATCTTAACTCTTACCTTATAGGATACATACATTGGTGTTACATAAAACTTCATATAAAGTTAAAGACGAATTAAAAGTAGAGCTAAGAACATAACCACGATCTGTGTATGAGATTCATCATCATGTGTCCTAGTCCCCACGTAGGTATTTTTTCTGTTCATGAATTTCTCAGACTTTGACTCATTTTCATGTCAGAGAATATAGAGTGGATCCTCTGAGCTCTGACCGACTGAGTGCCCAGCCACTGTGTTATCCATTTGCATTAACCAGTGGTACCTGTCCACAGGTGTACAGCAGCAGGCCCAATGACCCTTAGGCTTCTTAGGCAGTGCGCGACCCACAGGGTATGAGCAGAGTCGCAGCCTGGGCCCTGGGAGCCTGAACTCTAGTCCTGGCCCAGCGCTGATTCACTGAGGGGCCTTGGGCCCAGCATTTCTTCCTGAGCCTCAGTTTCCTCTCTAACAAATGGAAAATGTAATGTCTGTTGTAGCGATCAAATATTTTGATATTGGATGAGAAAGAGTCCCAAGACAAATTTTCTGTCTTTTGAGTGTTTCAGAAAATTCATAAGCAATACAATTTTAGTCTCTTGAAACAAATATAGTAAGGTGGAAGGTGACTGAGGCGGTAATCCTCTTCCCTGCATCAGAGTCCCTGACAGAGACAGCCTCTGATTCCACCCCATTTGTGTACTGGTTTATAGACCTTTAATTACATGATCAAGAACTGGGAACAGACTGACCAAAAGTGAGCTATTGCCAATTAAAGTAGTCATCATAAGTCAGAACTTAAAACTCACAGACTGACATTAGGTGCCCGCAGGAATGCAAATCCCCACGGACCTTTCTAGGGGCACACGTGTTAAGCAAATGTTTCCACTCGGTCAAGAAGGGTGGCTCCTTTAAGACCCAGTTCCTCTGGGAAGGCCCCTGCCTTCTCCATATACCACCTCCCTACTCGTGCCTCTGCACAAAGTGTGTGTGTTTGTGTGTGTGTGTTTACTAGTGTGTCTGTGTACTTCTCAGACTGTGGGCACCTCTGGCTTGACCATGTCATTTCTGGGACCTGAGAACCTGGCACAGCACCTGGTGGGTGTAGATGCTCAGCAAATAAACAGTGAATTGAAATCCTTGCTGAGCTCCTAATGTGTGCCCAGCATTGTGGGGAAAACTGAAGACTAGTCTGGTCATTGTCCCAAATGTATTCCCAGTAGAAAAACAGTGGCCAGCAGGGTTGAGCCGTGTGGAGCAGGGTTGGGGGGGGGTTGCCGTAGGTAGTCAGGAAGGGGAGGTGGCTGTGCTTGGAGAGGGGCATTTGGCTGGAGCCTTGAAGATGGTCAGAAGTTAGCAGTAGGGAAGATAGGGGATATTCCAGGGGAATGACAAGCATTCCTCAGTGCTGGGGAGTGCCAGAATCTCTAGGAGTTGTATCTCATTCCACCCTCCCAACAGTGGTTTGTAAATATTATCTCTGTTTTACAGAGGGGGACACTTGGGTGTACCAGATTGGGTGATATTCCATGGTCACACACAGTGTGGGATTTGAGCTCAGGTGTGTCTAAGGCTCAGGGCCATGTTCTGTGCAGGTCAGAAGAACCCTAGCAGTTCCTGGGCAGAGGAGAGAGTTGGTATGGTGGAAAGCAGCAAGAGGAAAGAGGAGAAGGGATTGGCCAAGGACACTGTGGGGCCTCGCCCTCCCAAAGGTTGTTTCCCAGTCCTTACTAGGCCGTGGGATTTCTAGCCCAAAGGGACAGCTTTTGTTTCCCACTGGGCAGATGAGAGCTCTGAGACAAGGGAAGAGAGTGTGCTTTCCTGCTCTGCTGGAAATTACTTAGGAGAGTCACTGACAGAATGGAGATGTCTTCACAAGAATGTCAGCTCTGTGAGGGTAGAGACTGCCCCACTTGCTCTGCATGGTACTCTTCGGGACAGAAGGGACCCTAGCTCACAGCAGATGCTCAGCAAACACTTGCAGAATGAAAGAATAAATGAACAAATAAGCTAACAAGTGAGTGAATGTGGGTGCTGCCGAGGTATTGTGAGTGTGTGTGTGTGCACAAGCTGGCACTGCTGCCTTTAGATTAAAAGTTGGATGACATGAGGAGTTTTAGCAACAGCATCTTCTCTACTCGTAGCACAGAGAGAGCTAAAGGGAGCAAATTTGTTAAGGAATTGCTCTGTCCTGGGAACAGTCCCAGGTTCCAGTATATTTACTCATTCAACAAATATTAGTAGGAATGAGGCAGCAGCATCCTAGGAAATACAGCAGTGTTGAGCAATCAAGGTCCCTGTCCTTGGGAAGCTTACTTCCTAGTGGGGAAGGACAGAGAATAAACCACAAAGCAAAGCAATAACAACAACAACAACAACAATAAGAGCAAAACCAGGCATGAGATGAATTTAGTGATAATTGCTATGAAGACAATAAAGGAAGGTAAGATTGATTGGTCTGGGGGTAGTTTTGGAAAGAGGGTGTCAGAAAAGACCTCTCCTGATAGGTACCATTTGAACTGAGTCTTGCTTGGTGCAAATGGGCCAGATGGGGAAGATCTGGAGGAAGAGCATTTCATGTAGTGCAAACTGCATGTGCAAAGGCCCTGGGGCAGATAAGGGCTTGCATGCTGGAGGATCAGAAGCAGGCTGCTGTGGCTGGGGCCCAGAGAGTGATGAAGAGAGAGAGTGGAAGAAAGGGTTGTGAGTTAAATAGGTGGGGCCCATCATGTAGGGCTGTGTGCAGATAAGGTTGTTGGGTTTTTGTAAATGCTACAGGAAGGTTTTGGTTAGGCTAGTCTCAACATTCTCACATTTGTGTTTAAAAGACAAGAAAATCTACTAATGAATGATGCAAGTGTGATAGATGCTATGAAAAAGAGGTGAAAGATGTCATGGTGGTGATTGTGGGGGACTTGGTGCTGTCAGAGGAGGTGACATTGAGTTGAGATCTCAGGACAGCTGGACAAAGACACTGGGGTGCAGCATTCCTGTTCAGTGTGGGACAGAGTGGCTGGAACTGACCCAGTAAGAGGTGTGGCCTGTGAGTAAGGCTGGCAGGATGGTCAGAAGGCAGATGAGGCAGGGGTTTTTGGCTATAACGAGGAGGGTTACTGGCCCTGGGGAGCTTTTGAGGGGCCACAAGGAAGAGTGACAGGATCAGATTGGCTCTTTAGAGAGACCTCAATGGCGGGGAACCCATTGAAGAGTATAGGTGTGGCAGGAGGGAGACCAATCAGGAAAATACTAGAGTCAAGAGCCAGGAGATAGTAGTAAAAAATGCACAAATATGGACAGATCAGAAAGTTTCCTAGGATCTGGTAGGATCTTAGGGTTGGTTAGTCCCAAGACCTTCCTAAAGAGAAAGGGGACACTCTCAGAGTGGAAAGGAGACCTATAGTGGGTTGATGGTGGCCCTGCCACAAAAGATATGTCTATCTGGAACCACAGAATGTAGTCTTATTTGGAATAAAGGTCTTTGTGCATGTAATTAACAAAGGATCTCCAGGTGAAATCAGTCTGAGTTAGGCAGGGCCCTAAATCCAATGACAAGTGTCTTCAGAGAGCCAGAAAAGACACAGAGACATGGAGAAGAAAGCAATATGAAGACAAGCAGAGATTAGAGTGATGTGGCCACAAGCCAAGGGATACCAGGAGCCACCAGCAGATGGAAGAGGCAAGGAAGAGTCTCCCCTGACAGCCTTTGGAGGGAGTGTAAACCCACTGATGCTTTGGTGTGAGACTTCAGGCCTTCAGGACTGTGGGAGAATACACTTCTGTTGTCTTAAGCCACGGCATTTGTGGTCATTTGTTTCAGCAGGAACTCTTACAAATTCCAACAAAAAACCTAGCGGATATTGCTCCAATGGTGGCAACCTTCAGCTTGCATCTCTTTGAAGGGCTCTGCTTTGCTGCTATTTTGCTTTGCTCCCCCGGCCCCCACGCCCACCCCCATCTATATTAGAATGAAGATTGAATTTTCTAGGTTGGGTTACGAAGCTTTCAGATCTGGAAACTGTGGCCATTAATCAGCTGTCACGGGATGTCGTAAACAAGGGGCTTTAAAACCATGTTTGCTTTTTAGGCTGATAATACTTGGAGGTGAAGCCGGAGAGTTATACATAATGCATGCATTTTAATGGGCCGCACACTATAGCCCTCTTTAGTCGGAATGATTCGTTTTAATGTTCAAAATAAATATCAGAGACAATTTGCCAACAAAGCTGATTTTCTTCGCCCGCCATTAACTTAATCTTTATACCTCTTTATACCTCAGCTTAATGACAAAGGGTCTGGGGACTGGAAGGGGGGCTTTGTATTGCAAGTGAGCGGGGGCGGGTAGAAGCAGTCTGCGTAGTTATGATAGAACAGTTCCTGGGGAGTCTTCGAGGGGCCAAGTCCTGGAGTAATTGCTGTGATATTAGATCAAGTGGTGTTGCCAATATCTGACTATATGAACCTACAGAACAGCAATTTCATAAGCTATACAGAGAAAAGTTTCCTGGTTTGTGTGATAAACGGGACCTTGTGCTACATATTCCCTTTACAGGTAGAGTAACTGAGGCCCAGAGAGCTGAGGATCATTGCCACTGAGCTTCATATCAGCCGAGCTCCATGCTCCCTGTGGCTTCATGCTCTGCTCCCAGCCCAGGGTTTTCTCTTGGAAGGTACCCACACTGTACCTGAACCCTCTCAGTCTGCCACAGTCTGTCCAGCTCCTGCCTCCTCTGGTGCCTTCAGCCTCAGAGCCCCTTGCTGCTCCCTTGAAAGGCAGATATCAAAGGCACACCTTGTCTCTGTCCCCAGGTTCCTGGGCTCCTGAATCCTGAGGAAGGGCCACTAAACTCATGGCCCACCCTGGTCATGGCACCAGCAGCACCGCTAGGAATCTCACTCATCCTTAACATTCAACCGTGTGAGTCAGGAACACAGACTGGCCATTCCTTTGTTTGATAACTGATTCATAATTGGAGTCAGGTGTGATCCCTGCCTTCTTGAAGCTTGCTGAAGGTAGGATGAGTAGACAGGCTGAATATCCTTTAACATTTAGAGGCTGATCATTTTAGTTTACTTATTTATATCCTTGGCAATTGCTGGTGGGTGGTGAAAGAAGTCAGAAGGGAGATAGGGCTGAGCATGAGCCGGTCTAGTCAGGGAGTGGGATTTGCTAAACAAAGCTGATTTTCAGCAAAATTACCTTGCAAAGTAGAGACATGTTTCCTTCTTTGCAGCTCCCAAGGAAATGAATAGGTGCTTGATGGTGGGTGTGCATGTGCTGGGCAGTAGGAATGGTTTCCAGAGAGCCCTATCTGAGAAGCTGTTGCAGCTGGGATGCAGAGGCAGGAACCTCTGGCCTTGTCCTGCCCACCTGCTCAGACTAAGTGCAAGGCTTTTCTTCTTCTACTGGAGAGGTAGATCCCTCTTCCAGAATGAGCTGCTGAGAAAAGAACATGAGCTTCAGAGTCAGGTATTCTTTCCTTTATTCATTAAAGAAGTATGGAGTCTTCAAGTGCCAGATGTTATGCTAAGATTCAGGATAAATTCACCTAGAACTCCAGGTTTCTGGCTTTCTAGAAAAATTGTAAGTTCTGGTTCATGGACACAGTCCTGCAGCCATTGGCGGGTCCTGGGCTGTGGCCACCCTCCCTCCCATCACCTTTGTCTAAGGGGTGTTAAACTCATTTTCATCATGGGCCACATAAGCCTTGTGGTTGCGTTCAAAGGGTCAAATGTAATTTTATGACTGTATAAATGCAACTACTCCTTAACTAGGGGCAAGGGGCTTGGCACTGCCGCCAGGTAGAAAGAAGGTGCAGGGCTGGATGAAACAAGGTGGAGGGCTAGATTCGGCCCACAGCCTTGTGTTTGCCACCTGTGGTCTAGCTCATGGCACTCCTCTAGGCAGCCGCCTGTCCCCTGCCAGCACTGACTTTGAGAATCTGGATTTAGTATCTGCTTCCCGTACACAAACAGAAGATGCAGTAGATGCCAAAGAAATTCTTGTGTTTGTTGCATGAAACTGACTCTAGATGGTTCTCCTTAGAAGGTCCTGGACTTCCCCCAGACATTTGCACAGCTCAGTCTAAGTGCCCTGGGGCACCAGAGGAGAAGAAGCCCGTCCCGAGGGAGACCAGGTCAGGAAGGAACCTTGATGGGCGAACACCCACCTCAGGAATCCTAGGAGAAATGGGCACACAGCACTATGAGCACAAGCCTCATTGAGAATGCAAACTCGCCCAACTGTTTGGAGGGTGATTTGGCTCCATCTACAAAAATTTGACAAGCCTATGCCTTTTGGCCTAGCTGTTCCAAGGCCACATTCCGCAGATGTGTTTGCAAAAGTGCATGAAGATAGAGGCACAAGCCTGAGTGTTACATAAATGTTGTGACAGCAACTAGAAACCACCAGGGCTCATTGGGGGCTGAATATACGAGAAACAAGATGTGGTGCTTCCATGCCAAGTGGCTGCAGGAGAGAATGGAGAAGCTGTTTTTGTGCTGATATGGAGAGATTCAGAGATGCGTTTTCAGCAAAACAAAGCAAGGGGCAAAGCAGTGTATATATGAACACATTTGCATATACAAAAAGAAAGGTTGAAAGCATGGCCTTTGGCACAGCCTAGCTGGGTGTGTGTTCCTGTTCTGCCACTTACCAGCTCTGTGACTTGGGAATGTCACTTACCCTCCCTGGGTTTGGTTACTTGAAATGTAAGATGGAGCTAATAATAGCATCTCATCATAGAGTGGTTGTGGTTATGAGGACTCAATGTGTTAACGGATATAAAGCATGAATTGGGCTGGGCCCAGGGTAAGATCTCATTAGCTATGATTATTACTTCATGTGCTTATGTAATTTTTTTCTGGAAAAACACACAAAATGTTAGCAGGGGCTAGTTTGGGTATTGAGGGGGATCTGTGTGGGAGGCAAGACTAACTTTTTATTTTATACCTTTATGAACAGTTCAAAATTTTTATCAGAGGGGCTTTTTACTTTTATTTCAAAACTAGTTAACACACACACACACACACACACACACACACACACACAACAGGAGAGTAAGCTATTTCTTTCTGGAGAAAGACAGGAGCTGGGAAAGTTAACTGAGTGAAGAGGTTATATTGGAGCTGGATCTTAAGGGACCATCCAGGTAAAGAAAAAGGGCCGGGGGCTGGGCACTTCTGGGTGGAAGAACTGGCACACACCAATGTCCTGAGGTAGGGAAGATTGTTCAGAGCTGCGTAGCAGGGGGTGATTTCAGGTTTCAGAGTCACAAAGGAAAAATTGGGGATGAGGGGTGAGGGTCGTTATAAGTGCTTGTGGACAGGGCCCTGGACTCATGTATTCAAATTCATGTATGTTCGCAGGTGATGGAGAATGGATGATATATNGTAAAGAAAAAGGGCCGGGGGCTGGGCACTTCTGGGTGGAAGAACTGGCACACACCAATGTCCTGAGGTAGGGAAGATCGTTCAGAGCTGCGTAGCAGGGGGTGGTTTCAGGTTTCAGAGTCACAAAGGAAAAATTGGGGATGAGGGGTGAGGGTCGTTATAAGTGCTTGTGGACAGGGCCCTGGACTCATGTATTCAAATTCATGTATGTTCGCAGGTGATGGAGAATGGATGATATATTTTTTAGCTAGTTTTGGAAACACAACATTCCTATTTCTCAGATAATAAAACTGAGGCATAAAGAAGTGAAGCCACTTGCTCAAGGTCACATATCAAGTTAGGAGAACAGAGGATCTCTTGACTTCTTCTTTTTTTAAAGAGTTTATTTATTTATTTTTTAGTTAGATAGAAAGGGAGGGAGAAAGAAAGGGAGAGAAACATTGATGTCAGAGACAAACATTGATCAGCTGCATCTTGAATGCACCATGACCAGGGACCTGCAACCCAGGCATGTGCTCTGACTGGGAATCAAACTGGCGAGCCTTTGCTTTGCAGTACAACATCCAACCAACTGAGCCACACTGGTCAGGGTGATCTCTTGACTCCCATTGTTATGTTCTCGTATAGAGGGCATGTTTCATCAATCCCACCAGATAGGTTTTCAGTATAAGATTTGGGAAAGTGAGGTTTGAGGGGAAGAATATTTATTTAACTTCTGTATAACCTGTATATTTTTATATGATAACCCTCATCTGACCATTGGCTCAGGGAAGTCATTAGCCATGACTGTTTTGTGGACTAATGCATGCCCCAGGGCCGAGGACAGTGTGTAATACATAGTAGGCACACATAGCCCTGGCTGGTGTAGCTCAGTGGATTGAGCGTGGGCCTGTGAAGCATAGTGGGCACACAGTAAGTGTTTGTTGAATGCATGAATAAATAAGGTTACAGGGGAAGTCAAAGGCAACCAGAACAGGAAGCCAGGTCTCTGGGCCCCGAATCTGGGGTCTATCCATTGCATGAGGAAACCTAGACTCTTGGGGCTGGGAGGGAGCCTGAACACTGTGGTGGGTTGGACTATCCAACCCACCTTCCCCCTACCCCCCAAAAAGATGTGTTGAAATTCTAACCTCTGGTTCCTGTTGTGACATGGAAACAGGGTTTTGAAGATTTAATCAAGTTAAAATGAGGTCATAGTGATCAGGGTGTGGCCATGCCGGATTAGGATGGCCCCTAAGATCAGTGACGCGTATCTCTGTAAGAAGAGAGAGATTTGAAGACCTAGGGGAAAATTCCATGGGAAGACAAAGGCAGAGATTGGAGTTATGCTGCCACAAGCCAAGGAATGTGAAGGATCACTGGTTAACACCGGAAGCTAAAAGAGGCAAAGGATACTTCCCCAGAGACTTTGGAGGGAGCATGGCTCTGCTGACACCTCGATTTCAGACTCTGGCCTCCAGACTTGTGAAAAAACACATTTTTGTTGTTTTAAACCACCTAGTTTGTTAGGATAGCCCCAGGAAATGAACCCAGGTATCTGAAAGCAGGACCTGGGTTTTGTGGAGTGTGTCGTCCTCAGAGCATGAATGAATGAGTGAATGAATGAATGTATTCATGCATTAAGGAGATGATCTGGTCCAGCCTTTCATAAAGATCAGAGAGGGCAAAAGCTTGGACCAGGCTGCGTGCACAGTTGGTGGGCCCAGGGCCAGCTCATGGAAGGACCTCAGAAAATATCAGCTGGATGACTGATACAGTCACCTGGCCTGACTCAGGGCTCTGGGCCAGCATGCCTCTGTGGGACCTGTTCCCTCCTTACCAGACTGAGTGGTGCTGGTTGGGGTGGAGGAGGCTGGAGAGAGCTGTAACATGTCACCAGGCAGTTTTGCAGGGATGAGGTCATCTTTTCAAGCTACCACCTGGGTTGGTTACATCACTCACTGCGGCTCCCTCAGATGACACTGAGGGTGTCCTCAGCTGCTTGCAGCCAGCTTGTTCCTACACCTTCACTGAACCCTCACATAGGCCCCATGTGGGCCACAACAGGGCCTGTAGGAACCCTATTCCTTCTTCCCACGGTGCAAGGTTCTGATCAGGGTTTGAGCCCTGATGCTGCTGCCCACGTTGGCAGTGTGCCTCTTGGATTAGTACCTTCCCTTTTCTGTGCCTTGGTTTCTGCCTCCCACCCTATGGGCTCTAGTGCTGTTTTTGGAGTGGTAGGTGGAACAGTGTGATGGTGAAGAGAGCAGGATCTGCCACACCTTGACCAGCTGTGTTAGCTGGAGGCAGGTTGATCACTTGTCTGAGCCTTGTGCTCCTCCCGTCAAGTGGGGCAAATAATCCAGCCTTCCTCTCCTTTACAATGAGGACTTAATGACGCTGTGCATGTCAAGTACCTGAGGTAGTGCCTAGTATGTAAATGTTATGGAAGTGTGGCCTTTGTTTTTATTACCTTTTCAGTCATTGTTCCCATCCTGGTATCAGGAGCTCCAAAGATAAAGTATTTTGTGCAGCTGGAACATGCTACCTCTAAGACTTTGCACACGCTGTCCGTTTACCTGCAGTGCCCTCCTGTAGCCTTCTGCATTGGAGAGCATCTGAGCACTCTTCAAGTCTCAGCTCCATTGACCTGTTTTTCTTGAACTCTCTGTCTTCTGGATATTGTGCAGGGCCTTGTGCCCTATGGTGCAGGCCTCCGTGTGGTGGGCCCTGCCTACTCGCTCCCAGACCACTGCAGGGGCCAGACCCCCTCTCTGCCCCTCACACAGCATAGCTCCACATGTCTCTCCCTGTCTTTAGTTCCCTAGAGATTACATGGTGCCTAGACAAGGCCCTTTCCTTCCCCAGCCCCAAGAGGTAGCAAGCCCTATTTTTCAGGGAGAGAGAACAGTGGCTAGGAGAGGCAAAATACCTGGGTTGAATCCCCAGCTCTGCCATTCCCCATCTCTGTGGCCCCCATGCCTCTGAGACTCCTTGTCCTCCTCCGTGCAATGGGAATGCTAATGGCACCTGCCTGGAAGGTTGTTGTGGAGGTCATGTGGGTTGTTATCTGCAGGCGACTTCTCCTAAGGTCTAAGAGTTAACTGTTTCTATCATTATTGTTACTGCTATGGTTATCAACTCTCACAAGGCCTCACAGGGAAGTGGGGTATCCTGTCTGGAATGGGTCACCTGATGCCCAAGTCCAGCCAGTTTGCCCCTGCTGATCTTCCTCCCACCTCTGAAGCAGGCTGAGCAACTCTTGGATTTCTTATGGGGAAAGGAGACCCCAGTGGGAGTTGGCAATGCCCTGCTCTCCTGCAGGGGTGGCTCTGGAGAAGGGAGGCAGGCGAATGGCAGATGATGTTGGAACAACGGAGTCTCTTGTTTACTGTGAGATGCCTTAATATTGTGACTTGCTTCTGTGCTGCCTCCCTGCGCCTCACTCTGCAGATATGCTCCCTGGGGATCACACAGGACTGGCTGGCTCCCTTCTCTCCAGGAAGTTCCCGGGGGCAGCTGAGGGAGGGTGAGTTTTGCCTGTTCCCTCTTTCTACTTTTTGCATGTTGATTCCTGGCTATCACAGTGGCAGTTGCAGTAGCAGCAGAGGACCTAGCTTGGGAGTTGTCTGAGCCTCTGGCCCCAGTCCCCAGCTTCTGTGTGACTTCAGGTGCAGGGCCTCACCTCTCTGAGCTTCAGTTTCCTCTCCTGGGAGGCAAAGGGCTTGAACTCCTGCTTCAAGAAACTATGAAGATTCTGTTCCACTTCACCAGGAAAAGACAATTGAATTTCATTCTAAGTTGTTTTTGAAGTTATTGTTGTTAAATGTGTGTTTGCTTTGAATGTAACCTTCCCTCCTTTGCTTGGGGCTCACTTCAGGTATGCCTTCTTCCTCCAGGAAGCCTTCCCAGACCACCTGCCCTGGTTGGACTAGGATCCCTCCTCTGGGACCCATAATCTTGGGCTTCCTCCTATCAAGGTACCCATTTCTCTATGGTGCACCTAGTTCTGCCCCAGACTGGGAGCATACCAAGGGTAGGCACCAGATGTCCTGCATCTTGGAATTTCCACCCCTACTCCAGGGTCTGATCAGAGGGACCTCACCAGCCTTAGCACAGGGCCCGGTCAGAGGGGCCCTCACTCGGTATTAGTTGAACTGGCCTAAGATTACTCAAAAGGAGGAAATTTTGTACTTTCAGTTTAGGGTAATTTTTTGAGGAGCAACGGGTAGTGGAAGACCCTGTCTTCAGGGTCTGTGAGGCCCCTTTCTGAAGAATCTTTGAATGACAGAATTGGCCATGTGTCCAGGAGAAGAGGGTTGAGAAACATTCCCCTCCTAGGGTAGTGAGAGTTTCACTTGCATTTCCTGGCCTGATTTTGATCGTAGGTCTTGCCAGAGGCTTCAGTAACCCCAGATGAGCACTGCTCCATCCCTCAGGGCTCATGGTAGCACAGGCAACCAGGCAGCACAGCTGGCACATTCTTTCCGATCCTTCCTTTTATTCTGGACTTCTCTGAACATCCACCCTGCGCCCTTGGTCCGCCACACTCAAAGCTTCACAGAGGCTGCTCTGCGGGAAGCAAGAGTTGCTTTGACCCTTTTAGTCTCTTAAAACTCTTGCAAAGGAGAAATACCTTGATGGGAGTGTTTTCTATCATATTTACTTTTTTTTTCTTTAATGCCTATTACCATTTCATGGGGTTTAAAATGGGAAACCCAGGCTTCAAGTCCAGGACCAAGGCATAGGGAGAGACTCATATGGCTGACTCCTCACGTCCTGCTCTGGGCCAAGGGTCACTGGCTACCTGGCTGCTTAGAGAGATTAGCCACCAGGCTCCCAGTCCACTTTTCCCACCACTCTGGCTCCCCCATCTGCAGTCTTCCTTTTCTCACACCAGGCACACTCCTGCTCAGGATCCTTGGTGCCCTGCCTCTTGCTGCCCTTCCTCTCTTCTAACTTCTGACCTTGTGGCCTGGGAAGAGCCTTTTCCAGTGACCCAGCTAGGAGAGAGCCATTCTTGTCCCTTTAGTGTGCCTCTGGAGCTTGGTTTCAGGAGTACACAAAGGTTTGGAGTCTGAGAGATCTGGGTGCAAGGATGAGCTCTCAAGCCCTTGGGCCTTGGGACCTGGGAAGCTCCCTAACCATCCCTAGGCCTAAGATTTTGCACCCAGAAAATAGGAATAAAAGCACCCATTTTAGAGACTGGCTGGGAAAATGGGGTGATTCCCTTCAACATGATTGGTGGTGACCCTGACAGCAGTTGTGCTCTGGGCCTGGCTCTGGGCTAGCACATTCCAAACATGTACAGCGACTTGGCCTTAACATGACATTATACCTTATTTTACAAAAGTGACATTAACAGATGAGAAAGTGAATTAATTGGAAGTGGAAAAAAGTGGTCTTTTCACATTGAGAATTTGAGATGATCTGCCTTAGCATAAAAGAACAGTGGGTATTTTCTTTTGTTAGTTCACTCATTCATTTATTCATTCATCCATCCATTCACTCATTATGATGAATTCAGTTCTCACTACGATACTCAGAGGGACTAGCGCTGGTTCCTGGATGTGACTTCTCATTTATCGGGGCAGGGAGAGGGGTGGTATGTTTCCCAGAGTCCTTCAAGGTGGGCAGAGGTGTTTGCTTAATGAGGCTCAGGTATTTAGACCCACGTTACATTATATTTGGTAGTGGGGTGGGCTGGGCCTGGAGAAACTCCACCCCCCAGTTCTCATCACTTGTCCTTACTTGGCACTTACCACCTTCTTCCTTTTCTTCCTCTGCCCCTCCTCCTCCCTCTTTTCTTCTTCCCCTTCCCCTTCCTTTTCATTTCCCTCCTCCTCCCTTGTTTCTCCTCCTCTTCCTCTTCCTCTTTGGGGGGACCGGGCAGGATTTAGTTTTTAAGTCTGTTCTTCTTTTCAAAATTCAAAGTCAGGAGTTTGTCCATTCCACCCCCACTCTAATTTTGTTTTATTATGGAAACTAGAAAAATAGCAAGTAATTGCTTGAAGATGCTAGAAAGATTGCATTTTGTTTTGCAACTATCAGCTTAAAAATAATGTTTAAGAGATTATGAATGGATGATTAACTATTTTTTCCATTACTTCCTCTCAAAATCAAAATGACAACAATTGCTACATGCACAGTAAAACAGAGGCCCCACTGTCTAAAACCAGGTGAGAAACCAAGGAGCCAGTGTCCTTTTGGGGGGAGAATCCCACCTCTCAGATGTTGCTAGAACAAACGCGGTCTGGGTGTGGAATTCCTCGCCATGCCCCCCTCCCACTCCTTGTATCAACAGCAGTCATGGGGACTGCAGTCACATTCACTCTTTACTGCCTTTCCTGAATCAGTTTGCTTTTGGTGAAAACAGTCTCTGATGCAAACAGGCTCTATTCTGCTATTTCAGGAGGTGTTTATCATTTAAAAGGAACTATTTTAATACCTACATTTGCCTTACAGTGTGAGCCATAAATGTGATTTAGGCGTCCCTTCATAATAGACTCTTACAAGCATTACCTGGGCTCCAGAAGAACCGGTCCTCCAAATAGTGGCCATGAAAACAAACAGGGTTTTTGAAAGTTTTTCTTTCTCATACCTCTTGAAACTATTGAACAAAAACTGGTAAATGGGCTGATTTATGCACCTTACTTGCTGGGAATCTTGGAGCTCCCAGGTTTTCTTAGAAAAGGGTTAAGGTTTTCCCGTAGCAGGAGGGAAGGCTCAGGAGGTGTGGTGTCACTGCTGCTGCTGCTGCTGCATTGGTGTCCAGGGGGCTGTTTGTCCTCCCTCCTGTGTCTGACTTCTGTGGGCCCAGCTTCCTCATCTGTAAGAGAGTGGTGGTGGTGACAGTAATACAGGTGGATGCCCTCCATCAGTGCTACTCAGTGAGGTTTGTAGACTGGCCGCGTCAGCATTACCTGAGAGCTTGTTAGCATGCAGGTTCCCTGGTTCTGCCCACACCTGCCAAATTAGAGTCTCTGGGAGTGGGGCTCAGAGATCTGTTTCATTGGTTCTCCAGGTGATTCTGATGCACACTAAAATTTGAGGAGCTCTGACTCCCTGTTAGCAGGGCTGGGGTGCTGTGGAACATCAGGGTGAAGCTGGAAGAGTTAAAGAGACTGAGCGAGTTCATGGGCTCCCTGAGCTCAATCGCTTCGTGTTCTGGGAAGATGTAGGCCCACCGCATGCTTATGACAAAAATAGTGGGTCCAGTCTTGGACACCACAAACTAAGGTTGGGTGTTGATAGACTGGAGTGTGTATCCTGAGATGGCAGGGAGGTGGGTGACAAGTCTGGAAGCTAAGACTGTGTCCTGTTCACTCAGAATTACCCAACAGATACCCATAGCACCCAAGGCCCTTTCATATACTGCACTGCATGGAACGGGACCTGGATATGGTTAACTGGGGGAAGACAAGGAGCCAGACAGGAGAGACAGAGACCTGGAGACTGTGTGCTAGGTCTTGGGGGGCTGGAGGGGTTGATGTCTACTCAGTTCAGAGATGGCCCAGGGAGAAAGGAGGCAGGTGAGAGAGAGTGCTGTGGCACCACAGGTACAAGCAGAGGGAGTTCCTGTACCATGGGGGGTGCCTTAGCCTTGCTATTTTGGGGCTTGTGCCTTCTGTTCCAGACTACAACTGACCTTCTGGTGGCCTCCCTTCCCCAGTGTGGGCAGGCCACAGCCCCATGGATGAGGAAAGCCCTCCTGCATGGATAGGCTGCTTCCTGCTGAGAAATGGCTCCATTCTGGGGGGAAAATGGGATTAATTTTTAGCAGAAGCAGCAGTGGCTGAACGTGTAGTTTTCAAACTGTTGACTATGACATTAAGTAACAAGCCGACTCCTGTCCAATAGATGTTATTAAAATTAACTGTTTTAGCACTACATTTAAAATCAAAACCAATCTGTCACTCCTAAATTGGTTTCTTTCAACTGCTGTTTGTGGGTAAAATGAACAGTTTTAACAATTACATCTCCAGTGCAAATCATAAACTTGATTTACAGGAAAACACTTAATTTACTGCATTTGACTGTGCACCAGAGCTGCCAATTATCTAACTGTAAATTTCCCCGCTTGGCTATTTGCTTCTTAAACAGCATCCTTGTTCCCATTGCCTTACTCCCCTATGGGCCCAAGACCCTTCCTGGGGTTGTTGACCCTGATTTGAGGTTTTGTTTGTGAAGAGTTGGGTGCTTGGACAGGCATCTATTTGGAGCTGGGTCCCTGAGGACCCTCTGTTCTGTGTTATTTTATGTTGCAAAATATTGAGTGGAATATCACCACTATTTAATCCAATCTGGGTAAAACATTAAGTAGGGAAAAATCACAGTTCAAACAGGAGGGCTCTTGAAGAAAGCGAAGAAATCTTTCTTTTGGATATTTGTTCATCAAACAGTTGATGAAGCAGCCACAGAGGAGCTGTGGCCGAGCAGTAAGAGATGCATCAACTATAGTCCCTGCCCTCAACGAGTTCACAGTCTGACAGTGGTATTGACATGCTGCACAATACCACTTGTGATATAATCAATCACCCCTTTAACTGTTGGCTGTTAATGAGCTAAAGTGCTGGGGCCAGGAAGTATCTAAAGAGGCATGCACTCTGTGGTACTGGTGGGGAAGATGATATGTAGAAGCTTTGCAGAGGTGTCCTGCAAAGTGGGTCTTGAAGGATAAATAGGAGTTTTTCAGGTAGAGAAGGAGAGGAAAGGGCATCCCAGGTAGAGGGAACAGCATCATACAATTCCCGGCAACCCAGAAGAGCAGGGTATTTTCAGGGCCAGGGAGCGTGTCCCACCTGGCAGGAAGGGAGAGGCAGCAGAAGTGTGTGGGTGGCATGACTATCTGAAAGGTAGGTTGAAGCCAGGATGCCTCTTTTAAGAAGTTTAGCTACGTTCTGGTTTACAGTTGAACCCCTTCTCTAGCTAAGCAGATGGAAGTCCACAGCACTAAAATGACCCTTGAAGTCAGGAGGGACTATGAACATCAAAAAGTAATAGGATAGAGGATGGTTTGCTGGTATCTGGAGAAGTCGGGAAGCATATATGCAAACCACATGCAAATTAGATGTAAGCCAGCAGTTTCGATAGCGGGGAGGGCCCTGTGCGCTTCAACCAAGGCGAGTGAGTGTCTCCTTGTGACACTGGCTGAACTATGGGACACCTCTTGAGACTGCATAAAATAGAAAATTGCCTCAAGGCTTTCTTTGCTAGGGGCCTTTCTGTTGGAGGGAGTGTCCCCTTGGGAGAGGGAAGGACCAGAATTTAGGCCCCAAAGAGCAAGATGAGGTCCCCAAGTTTGTTACCTGCAGGGAGTCTAGCACTCTGGATTCATAAGGTTCAGTTTCCAGAGATGCCAAGAGGTGGCATGGGAGGCTGGCCCGGGGTATCAGGGTTCTAAGCCCCTCTGCATGCCTGCTCCTCTGTGCCCAGGGCCCCCTCAGACTGTGAAATCACTGTAGACTGTGAAATCTACAGTGTCTTTTGGAACTAATGTCCAGTGAGTCAAGGGTCTGTGATCTTTTGCATGTTGTTGAACTCGAACCATGGCTGAGCCCCAGTGAGGGGATTACTCAGATTGTGATAGTCATGCAAGCTGTTTTTCTTCACAAGAGACTTGGAATTGACCTCCTCCCCCGGCCAGTCACTTACACCCAAGCTATGCTGAGGAGCTGTGGTAGGCTAGGGTCCCTGGCAGCACTGAGAACAGAGACAAAAAACTGGGGGTGCCACTCCCAGGAGTTTTCTATCCAAAGCTTTTTCTTTCCTCAGGGATTCTATTAAGAAACAGAAGTGTGGGGACCTTTGCCTCCATTGACTTTTGAGGTGGAGAGCCATGCTTGGGCCCCAGAGGCTTCCAAGGTTGACTCTCCCTAATTTGCTGTGTGGCTTTGGGCAAGTTCTTTCTATATTATTTCTCTGCACCTTGGAATTCAGACCAAATATTCCAAGACAGAACCCTTCCCTGTTGAGAAACAGGCCATCCTGATCTGAGCCCACTGGTGGTGCAGGGGCTGCTGGACAGACATTGGAGGACTGGGGGTGGCATAGTGATCCCAGCCTGTAGGACAATAATGAAGGTCCCTGCCATGCCCTGAAGGGACAGTGGTCAGGGCCAGGTGGTGAGGCTTGTTACATTTGTGGGTGCTGGGGGCTCACATGCACGGTGGCTCACAACCGGTTCTGCTCCTCTGTTCTTCTCTCACTTCTCCTTATTGCTCCCCATTTTCTCCCTACCTATCTCCCCTGCATGCCTGACTTGTCCTCTGGGTGTGGTTCTTTCTGTGTGCCCTCTCAAGTTCTCTGGATCCCACTGTCCTCTTCCTATTCCTGCCTGCCTCTCTGTCTCCCTAGGGCCCCCTCTCTCCTTTCTCCTCATCCCTGCCTCAGCATCTTTTCTCCCCTCCCCATCTGCATCTACTTCTGCCCAATTCCCCACCCAGCTCCCAATTCCTGAGCAATCTGAAGGAAATTGAGGAAGGGTCTCGGCTAAGGGTGGGAGGGGGAAGAGAGGAGAGGACAAGATCGACCAGCCTTCAGCAGGTGGCACTGTTGGGTGACTTTTGCTTGTGAAACATTTTAGCACTGAAAAAATGCACTGGAATCTATTGGCATTTGAGAGCCTTCTTTTAAAAAAAATATAAATAATGACTCTCTCATTTCCCAGGCATCATTAAAAAAGGTGCAGTGTGTGTGTATGTTTGTGTGATGAAGATGTATGAGTGGGATGTCTGCTTGTGAGTCTGTATTTCTGTGAAGCTGGAAGTATAGGGGTGTGTGTGCATAAGCATGTGCCAAGGCCATGAGTGTCTGTGTCTGTGTGTAAGTATGATGTAGATGTGTACATGCAGGAGTGTTTGTGGGCAACCATATGGATGTGGGTTTTCAGGTGTACCAGTGTGTACCAGCGTGAGGTGTGGCTGCACATGTACCTGTGGTGTTGGACTCATAGGTCTGTGCCTACACATTTGTGTGGTTACGAGTGTGTGAGCATGTAAGTGCAGGGGAGTGCTGTGAAGAGCACTGGGTAAAGTATTTGTGTCTTCACATGTGTGTACTGGTGGCAGTTTAGCATAGCGGATAGAAGGAGTGCCTGGAAGTTGAAATTCTTGCTTTTACATTTACAGCTGTGTGATTTTGATCTAGTCACTTGACATCTTTGAACAACAGATTCTTCATTTGAAAATTGGGATAATAGCAATATATACCTGTCCAGATGACTGTGAGAATGAAATAGCATCATTCGCCTCAAGGGCCTGGCACAGCACTGGGCGTGAGCTTAGTGCCATGGACTTGGAGCCACCATGTGAGGGTCAGAAGGGCATAGCTCCACTGGCTGAGCTTGCTGTACTCAGAGGTTTGCAGTGCTCCTTCCTCCAGGGGCTTAGAGGCCCAGGGTAGGGCAGGGTGTCCCCAAGGGCCTGGAAGGTCTGCTAGTTCTACAGTGTCCTGGCTCTACTGGACAGAATCAGGGCTACGATGAGCTCCATGGTGGAGATCAAAAATGCAAGAGCTGGAATGGACACTGGGGGTCATGGATTCCAGCTTTTCAGTTAATAGGAGGGGAGAGAGCAGCCCAGAAGGGCCAGGGCCAAGCTAAAGTCTGGCATGCAGGCTCCTAATTTGCAGGCCAAGGTCAGAGATGCTAAGCCAGCCTGACCTCCAGGGACAGAGCAGAGGGAACTCTGGACCTCAGGCTCTTAGTAATCCTGACCCTCATTTCCTTGTCCCTTGTCTCCTGTTCCTCATCTCTATGTGATGACTTTCTCACAAAGCTGAAATGGAGGGAGGGGGCCACATCTGTTCTGGTTGTCTATGGAGTGTAAAAATCATCCCACACTTAGTGGCTTGGAACAATTTTTTTATTATGGTGTCCAATTCTGTGGGTTGACTGGGCTCAGCTGAGCAGTTCTCCCTTGAGGATTTCATGTTGTGGGCTGGGCTGGGACCACCCGAGGAATCCCTGCTTACCTCTCATGCCTGGCCTCTCAGAGTCCTTGGCCTTTCTCCCTGGGCGGTGTACCCTCCTCCAGAGCCTCTACCTTACTTGGGCCTCTTCCAGCAGGGTGTGCTCAGGGTAGTTGCACTTTTTACATGGAAGCTGGCTCCAGGGAACTGAAAGTGAAGGCCATCAGGCAAGTTAGGGGTAACCCAATGAACTAGCAGTGCCATTTGCCCATATTCTATTGGACGAAGCAGCCATGGATGGACCTACCCAGATTCGAGAGGTAGAGAAATAGAAGCCACTTCTTTATGGAGAGGGGCAAGGCCATACTGTTGATAAACCCATGAGACGAGTGAGGCCAGTTTGATTCACTTTTCTACTGACACCCCAGCCCAGGGGCCCCTCCCTCTGCATGCTCTGATGGTCATGCCCCCCCTCTGGTGGGTTAGATGCAGTGGGAGTTGCCCTTTCCTGCATGAGTCTCAAGCCCTAAACCGAACATAAACTCTTTGAGGGCACAGGTGTCCTCTTAGGCCTCCATGCCTCCTATGCCTCCCCAGCTTGGCACAGATGTGCATAATTTATCCTTGTGGCTGGATCGGTGGACAGTGGGCATAAGAGAATGTTGAGTAGGAAGGAAATTTGATAACTTGCAGAGGGCTGATGTGGCTAGCATTTTACCCTGAGGTGGGGAGGATCCCTTCTTGGCCTTGGTGTGGGAGTCCCAGGCACTCAGGTGTCACTGGGCCATGCGCCTACCCTCACATCCAGTTCGATTTAAACTTGGAAGCTTTCTTTATTCTTTTAGAGGAACAACAGCAGAGATGCCAGCCAGACTCAGGAATAACTTTTCAAGCAGTGAAGATTATGGGCCATTTGACAGATTAGATTTCAGGACGAGTCTTAGATTTAGGGGACCTTCTCTGTTGTCAAGGCCTTAGGGGTTGCTGTATCCCTCCTAGGAAGAGGAAAGAGATGACCTTTTTGGGCATTTTCCATTCTTGTCATTCCAAGGCATCAGTTCCCTGGGGTGGCAAGGGAGGAGGTGTTACAGACCATGGAATGAGGTGGGAGAGGAGAGGAGAGTGGAGAGAGGCCTGTCCTGCTTCGATGAGGGTAGGCTGCCCAGCCAAACCAGCCCCACAGCTCCCACTCACAGGCTGCAGTTATTTTTAGCGCTGGGATGTGCGGAACATGCCACAGAGAAATAGAGTGGAAAATCTGACACTCCGAGTCCCACTTCGAGGAGACACAGTTCCTCCAGCCAGGCATTGCTCACGTGTCTGATTGGCATCTTCCACGTTTTTGCAAGCAGCTTGACTTCATATTATAAGGACTCCCTAGAACCCTCAGCCACTTCCACAAGGCCTCAGGTCCTGGGACTCTGCTGGTGGTGGTGGCTCCTGCTCAGTCCCCTCTCCTTTCTGCTGACCATCAGATTAGTGGCCTGAGTACAAGCAAGGCTGTCACCTCCCTGGGCCTCTGAGCCACATGTGGAGAAGGCAGATGGGTCTTAGGCATTCCCCTTGGGTAGGGGATGGTGCTGAGACCCAGAGATGGTATTGTGAGGCCTGTGATTGCAGAGAAAGAGAGAGAATTAAAGAGCTGGCCCTCAGGGGAGCCAGTACCTCAGTTACTGGATATCCAGTGCAGAACACAATGTCCAGGAAGTCTGGAATCTCTAAGTCTAAAACAGCTTGGGAGGGGTGCAAGGAAAAGAAAAAGTGGGCACAAATCCTGCCCAGAGGAGGAGACAGCTCTCTACCAGGGCACTTGTGCACTGAGTATTTAATTAAAAACTAGTTTTTCCCCTCTTATTACAGAAACATACATGCTCTTTGTAGAGAATTTAAAAATATAGATAAGCAAACAGGAGAAAATTAAAAACATCGTAATCCCAGCACTCGGAGATAAATCCTGTAAATATTTTGGTTTTTTGGTGGATATACTGCCAGGCTCTCCCTTTTTCTCCTTTGAAACATTTTCATTTATTTTTAATTACGCACATAATTTAGGAATGTGTTCCTGCTAGAAACATTCAAACAATACAGACCACGTGAAGGTCTCCTCTCCCCTCCCCTCCCTGGCTTCCTTCTGCGCAGGTGATCACAGTTACAATTGTGATGTGTGTGGTTCCTGATTTTTCTCTAAGTGCACACACACATCTATGTCTATACACACAGAAAGACATGGTTTTCCTTTTAGTGTACTGGAGTGTTTTTTCTTCAACAGAAGTGGCGTCGCACTGTATGCATTGTTCTGCACTGTGGTGTTGCCACCGAACCGTTAGTCTCGGAGTCCTCTCGGTGTCAGTTCTCATAGCTCAGTCTTGTTCTTTCTGGCTGCTGGGTAGAGCTCCTCAGCGTAGATGCATCAGAATTTATTTAGCCATTCCTCTTGTGACGATTGCTTTTATTTATGTATGTATTTATTTTGTGTTGTTGCAAAAAGTGCTCTTGAACGTGCCTTCGTGGGTAAGAAGGCAGCTGTAACAGCATTTCCAAAACTCTGCTCTGGACAGAGCTGGTGTCCAGTGAGACACAAATAAGTGTGCCTCGGCGGGAATAAAAATCCTAGTGGGAATACAGTCAATACGGTCAGTGTGTAGTCAAGATCTTGGAAATTCACAGTGCACATTTGTGTGTCAAGAGGCATCCTAAAGTAAAGACACTAGTTTGTCTTCATTTAGCCTGGCATTTCCCAATTTGGGGGCTGCAGAAGAGGAAACAGAGATTGTAGCGGACAGCGGCAGTGCCCTGCTCACATCCCGTTGACCCTGTCACTTCAGTGTACCACTGGTCCCCATTTCATTTGCCAGCACCTGCCAGCACCTGCCTTTCCTGGCCTGAGGACTTTCTCTTGCTACACGAGCCTGCTCTACTGCCCTGCAGCAGGTTGGCAGTGTTCTTGTCTCCTGTCTCCAACAGCCCTTGGTGTAGAGATCCCCTAGATCCCTCAGCTCTTGGGTGGGGCAACTTTGAGGCTAGTGCTTTATGCTAATCATGGAGTTCATCCAGGGGAATTAGGGTTTTATTACCCACCTTGGTAGCTGGTTTAAAAACACAGGGGTTACTGATTGCCTGCCCTCCTAGTCCCACCTCCCCACTTCCTTACCTCCACCTCCCATACATTCTAGTGCATGTGCGTTTGAGTCCTGGGTCTGCTCCAGGGAGAACTTCATTGCTCTGATCAGTGCCCTTCCTTCCCTCCCGCCCTTCCTTCCTCTTTACCTGATGACATTTTTCATTGCTTTTAGAGAGAGAGGAAGAGAAAGGGGAAGGAAGAGAGAGAAACATCAGTGCCAGAGTGAAGCACTGATTGGCTGCCTCCTATATGTGCCCATAGCAGAGATCAAACCCACAACCCAGGCAGGTGCCCTGACCAGGAATCAAACTTGCAACCTTTGGGCTATAGGATGATGCTCTAACTAACCGAGCCAAACAGCCAGAGTAATGATTATTTCTCAATGGATTTATGTAAATGTCCCATGTATTTCTCTCAGCCAATCCTGCATTGTTGGATATTAAAGATTGTTTCCATTTTTTCTAATATAAATAATCCTGTTGTGGGCATCTTTGGAGCTCAAAAGCTGTGTACATTCTTAATTATTTCTTTAGGGACTATTGCTAGCTGGAAAATGACTATTTCAAAAGTTGTACATTTTTCTAAGGCTTTGGCAAATATCTGTGGCATCTGCATCTTCCCCTTCTTATCTTCTTCTAATACTACCTCCTTGCCCACAAAGGACACAGAGGGGCCAGCTGTGGGGATGCTCTGGGGATCTGGAGGTGGGATGAAGCTCTCTTGGAGGGACTGGGAAAGGTGGACCAGAGGAAGTGTCTGGCAGGACCCAGGGAAATAGCAAAATAGTCACCTGGAAGTTCACAGTAAGGGCTTTAAGGCTTGGTGGTTAGGGGTACTTCTTCACAGGTTCTTGTTTCAAACCTTCTCATCCTGAAAGATCCATCTGAAGCCCCACCTCCTCCAGAAAGTCTTTCTTGATTTCTCTGGTCCTTATGAGCCTCTTCTCAAGCCTACACATGATTCAGTACTAATGCTATATGGCTCATTCCACATCCTGTGAGTAGAGATTCTGTCTATAAGAGTCAGTGTTATTCACAAGACAGATTTATATATTTGAATTTTAACAAATGCTTGTGATAAGAGCTTTGGTTTGGGAACCAGGGAACCTGGATTTGAATCCCACCTTTGCAACTGACCTCTATGGGGACCCGAGGGCCTCAAGGCAAAGACCCTGCCATGGATTTGAGTGGGAATGAGCACATGTGGGCCCACCCTCTTCCTTCTCAGCCCCCTTTCCAGGGAGTCTCTATTACAGGAGCCCCCAGAGGCTGGGCTGTCTGCATTTTGCATGGGGCTGCGAATATCAGTGTGTCTTTCTTTTTATCCTTCCAGGTGCAGGTTTCCGGAGACAAATATACCCTCCATTGCCAGCCCCTAGATCTGTCTAAACACAATTTGACATGCGTTGCTATTAGCTTAGCACCTTATCAAATAATGCGGCCTGATCGAGATAAAAGGTTTTACAACCCTTGCTGCCTTTGTTTCTGCCTGCATTCACCCGCCGAGACAGCTAATAATTACCACCAAAGACAAAGAGAAATCTATACGCTCAGCGTCTTGGTTCCCGTGTGCATGTTAAGCAGCAGAGTGAGGAAGAGAGGGCTGGGAGGAGATGGCCCCAGACACAGCCTGTGCAGGACTGCCTGGGGCCTTGCTGCCTGCTGGAGAATGTGGCCATTGTGGTTTCTGGGGCTGAAGATCTGCTGGTTGATGACATGTCCCTAGAGGTGAGAGATGGGTCCCAGAGCCCCACTGTGGACACCTTAAGGCCAGGTTAGGCAGGCTGAAGCAAAGGGAGAGGCAGGGGTTGCTGGCAGAGAGTATGGCCTCAATTCAGGGATGCTGGGGACCAGGGACTATCCAGCTCTGCTACTATGTCACATGGTAACCTTGTTTAAATCTTGTGCCCTCTGTGCACCTCAGTCTGCATCCATACACGGGACTCCTGCGGCAGTGCGTCAGGGGTCAGGAGACCTTGGTTCTAGAGTTAGCTAGGCTACCAGTAGGCAGGTCTGTATTGTTCTGGGCCTCAGTTTCTCCATCTTGAAAATAAGAGTCTGGTTGGGATAATGGCGACAGGCATTTCAGACTCTGTTCCAGGCAGCTCGTGTCTCCATGGGCTGTCCCATGGCCACACAATGCCATCCTATGTAGGGCATTGATTATGGTAACTGAAGAAATAGGAGACATAGGCTTTGAACTGGGAAGCTATTCCGGAGAGGCAGTTTTTATCCCAGAAACAACAAACGCAGAAAGTAGAATAAGGCTGGTGGCAGGGTGGGGGGTTGGAATCTGCAAACTAACGCAGTCTGGGAAGGCTTCCTGGAGAAGGAAGAGGGCATGAATGGTGCCAAGGCAAATGGGGTGGGACCCATGAATATGAATGAGTGCAACAAGAGCAGTGTTGTAGACTGAAAGTTTGTGTCCTCCCCATATTCCTATATTGAAACCTATTCCCCAATGTGATGGTATCAGGGGGCAGGGCCTTTGGGAGGTGGTTAGGTCATGAGGGTGAAGATCATGAATGGAATCCATGCTCTTATAAGAGAAACTACACAGAGTTCCCTGACCCCCTCCACCACGTGAGGACGCAGGAAGAAGATGGCTATCTGAGAACCAGGAAGCATCCCTCATCAGACACTGAATCTACTGATGCCTCAATATTGGACTTCCAGCCTCCAGGACTGTGAGGACTAAATGTGTGTTGTTTAGAAGCCATCTGCTCTGTGGTGTTCTGTGAGAGCAGCCTTATCTGAATGAGACAGTGGTGAGGAGGATCATCCATCGGTGTGAGTCTCTGATAGGATGGTGTAGACTCTAGCATCTATGGCCACCAGCCACACTCCAGGACACCAGGATTCCCTGTGGATCTTGGGACTGAAGGGCCTACCTGGATTCCCTTTTCCCCATATCCCTGACCTGCTGTGGAGAGGGATAGAGCCAGTGGTGTGCTAGTAACTGTTCAACAACCAGTTCTCTGGTAGGGATAGGGGAAGTAGCCCTGAGTTGCATTTTCCAGTTTCTGTGGTGTAGGTATTCCTCATCGTGGCTGATTTTAGGCTAGCAATGTGATGCCACTGAATGTGGAGTTGGGAAGAGTACATAGCTGACTCTTATGAGTGAGTATAAGTCACTGCAGATACCATAGGTTGGAGCCCATTTTAAGCCCAAGAAGTCCCATCAGAGACTCACAGTGTGTCAGGACCCAAGAGGCAAGGGATGGTAAGTAGCATATGTGTCACCTCCACCCCCACCTGTGCCTAAGGCAGACATCACTAATCAATCATGTCTCTGTTAATCCCACATTCCTTCTCATCAGAGTGCTGCAGGCAGGCATTGCCAATTGATTAATGTACACATGTGAAATGACAACTGTTTGCCATTGTTGATTTAAAGTAACTTTTTCAAGTACAAATTTGGAAACTGAGGCCAAGATAAGGAAGGAGATTCTTTTTTTTTCAAATGAGTACTTCAACTTTATTCTCTTCAAAACTGTTTTCTCTATTCTAGATGTCACGCATTTAAAGTGAATTTTCTTTTTTAAAAGTATATCTTATTGATTACGCTATTACAGTTGTCCCATTCTTTTTTCTCCCCTATATTCCCCTCCACACTATACACCCCCTCCCACCAGCATTCCCCCACTTTAGTTCATGTCCATGGGTTGTGCATATAACATCTTTTGCTTCTCCATTTCCCATATTAACCTCCCCCTGTCTATTTTGTACCTACCATTTATGCTTCTTATTCCCTGTACCTTTTCCCCCATTCTCTCCCTTCCCCCTCACAACTGATAACCCTCCATGTAATCTCCCTTTCTGTGATTCTGTTCCTGTTTGGCTTGTTTGCTTAGTTTGTGTTTGTTTTTGTTTTTTAGATTCAGTTGTTGATAGTTGTGAGTTGTCATTTTAATGTTCATCGTTTTGATCTTTTTCTTTTTCTTAAATAAGTCTCTTTAACATTCCACATAAGAAAGGCCTGGGGATAGTGAACTCCGTTTGCTTTACCTTGTCTGGGAGGCACTTTACCTGCCTTCAGTTCCAGATGATAGCTTTGCTGGATAGAGCGATCTTGGTTGTAGACCCTTGCTTTTCATCACTTTGAATACCTGTTGGCAGTCCCTTCTTGCCTGAAAAGTTTCTTTTGAGAAATCAGCTGATAGTTTTATGAGAGCTCCTTTCTAGGTAATCTCTGCTTCTCTTCTGCTGCTTTTAAGATTCTCTATCTTTAACCTTTGGCATTTTAATTATGTGTCTTGGTGTGGTTCTCTTTGGGTACAACTTGTTTGGAACTCTGTGCTTCCTGAACTTATATATCTATTTCCTTTGCCAAATTAGGGAATTTTCGTTCATTATTTTTTCAAATAAGTTTTCAATTTTTTGCTCTTCCACTTCTCCTTCTGGTATCCCTATGATTTGGATGTTAGTGTGTTTAAACATGGCCCAGAGTCTTCTTTTTCTCTCCTTATTTTTTTTTTGAATTCTTCTTTCTTCATTCTGTACTGGTTGACTATTTATTTCTTCCTCTGTTCCAAATTATTGATTTGAACTGTGGCTTTCTTCTCTTCACTGTTGGTTCCCTGAGGAATTTCCTTTATTCCACTTAGTGTAGCCTTCATTGTTTCCCCTTATGCTTTGCTGTACTCAATGAGTTCTCTGAGCATCTTCATCACCAGTATTTTGAACTCTGCAGCTGATAGGTTGGCTATCTTTGTTTCATTTTGTTCTTTTTCTGGGGTTTTGTTCTGTTCTTTCATTTGAACCATATTTCTTTGTCTCCTTAATTTGGCAGCCGACCTGTGTTTGTTTCTCTGTGTTAGGTAGAGCTACTTTGACTCTCTGTTTTGGCGTGCTTGTTACATTTTATACCGTGGGGCCTAAGGTAATTGCCAAGGTGGGGCAACCCACTTCACCACTTTGTCACACTGTATGTGGAAGAGGGGTCGGAGAAGGGACAGTGCTGCTGCCTGGCTGCTGGACGCTTGCACAGCACTTGCCCCGATTCCAGCCACTATTCCTACTTCCTATATGTGGCTGGTGTCCTTCTAGCTATTGCCCTGTTGGTGGTTCCCAGAGTGAGTGGGTTTGTGTATGTTCTAGGCCTGTGTGGGCTCTTTAAACAGAGTCTCCTGAGAGACTGGCAGTTTCTTCTGCTGCCCCAACCCCGACTTGTTTTTACAGCCAGGAGTTATGAGGCTTTATTTCCCTGGCACTGGAACCCTGGGTTGCGCAGTCTGATCTGGGGCTGGGATCACTTGCTCCCCAGGTGTCCCTCCTGATTTTTATCCACCGCGTGTGACTGTGGGACTGCCCATTCTGTTGGCTGTGGCCTTGCTGCCACTGCCACAGCCTCGCCACCACCACACCATGTCCTCTCTGCCCCAGCTCCCCGTCTCCACCCCTCCTACCCATTTGGATGAATATGGCTTCTTTAAATCCTTGGTTGTTGAGTTTCCATACAGTTTGATTTTCTGACAGTTCTGGTGTATTTTGTTTTGAGGTTAATTGTGATCCTTCTTATGGTTGTATGAGGAGGTGAAAATTGTTTACCTACATCTCCATTTGACCAGAAGTCTTGGAAAGAAGATTCTTCCAAAGTGATACAATAGTTTGGAAAAGCCAAGGGTGGAAGTCTCATGGTCTGCCTCCCAAGCCTACGATGTCTTGCTCCCCTACATTGTCACTTCCTCCTTTGAGGGGAAAAATGAACCCCCTGGGAGGGTTCATTTAGATGGCTCTGGGCCTGGGCTATCAGGTCTCTTCCCTGAAGTCCCTACGTTAATGACTGGGTGAGTCCCTTCCTAATCATGATTCTCATGCAAAGAGCCATTTGCAGCAAACTGCCATTTCACTCTGTCCTTTTCCTTGGGGTTTGTGTGTGAGCATGTATGTGCATGCAAACTTATACATCTCTGCACACACAAATGGATATGTTTTTATTTCCTATTAGCTGGTGACACACTTGGAGCCCTCCCCAGAGAGTGGCAGTCCCGCCTGTCTGTCTCCCAGATTTATAGTTGGAGCCAGGC
This sequence comes from Sturnira hondurensis, assembly GCF_014824575.4. Classification (NCBI taxonomy): domain Eukaryota; kingdom Metazoa; phylum Chordata; class Mammalia; order Chiroptera; family Phyllostomidae; genus Sturnira; species Sturnira hondurensis. The sequence goes on from NW_028081547.1 coordinate 1,567,272, forward strand.
ACTAAGTCATGATTGATCCTGAGATTGGCTCTAGGCCAGCTTGCTCATGGCTGTGAAGCATCTGGCTGGCTCTTTCTCTTCCCTTCCCCTTTCTCCCTTGCTTTTCACTCAGCCACACTCAGACATCATTCCTTTGGGAAGCCCTTCCAGATCCCAGACACCTGCTGTCTCTATGCCTTGGAATGGAGCTCCTTAAAGACAAGGTGATGGCTTTCTCTCAGTAGAATCACTGTGAATGGACCTCAGCAACTGTTTTCCTTTCCCTTCTCCCTGTTTCTCTCTGGCATTGTCTTTATCTTTCTGTGCTGGAACCAGAATTGTTGGGTCTGAAAACAGGCCTGGGGTTATAGTCATCCTTGCATGTCTCCCTGAGTGTCTGTTAACTAGAGTTTTAGTTCCAAGCTGCAGCAGTAGGTTCTGGCTATTCTATCAAGTAGGAAAGACTGTTTATAGAAAGGGTATTTGCTGTATTATAGGAAGCTTGAGAAAGAAGATTCAGGCCGTAAACAGGGGACCCAGGTTGCAGCCAGGATCACAGCCACAACCCTGCCACACAGACCATCGGGGAGGACCCCGGGCTTTGGACATGGTGGGCATGGTGTTCATGGTGGTCCTTGGCAACAGGACATTTGTGCAGCCGCTACAGCCTTCACCAAAATGGAAACTGTGTCTTGTCCTCAGCCAGATTCAAAATTCCAGGTGTCTGCCTCTGCTCAGAAGACCCAGGTTGGGTACCATTCCCAGCCACCAGGGGGTGGGCTGGAATCACAGCCTCCGGGCATTTTGTTTTCCATAGTGCTTTGTGGGCCCCGAGGACAGCACTGATAGAGGGCTTTACGTAGGGTGATTGCAGAAAGCAAAGTGAGGGTGGGGAAGTAAGACAGGAAAGGGAGGAAGACTAATAAAGGGTATGTTGAGCAACTGGACTCCTGAGGCACAGGGTGTGTGGAATGTACCTGTGTGTCACCCTGCTGGGGGTGAGGCATGCACCCACCAGTTCTGGTCTCTCATTACTAGAAGTTGGTCTGGGGGCAGCCAGGCCCCTGTCACTCTGTCCTGCTGAGCACACAGGCCAGACATGGAGAAGCAGGAGAACTTGGAGGGACTGAAACACTGTGGTGGGTGTGCTGGCCAGTCTGGTATACCTCTTCCAGATTTCCCCAAGCATGGGAAGTGGTTCACGGGTGTGGATTCTATGGGGGTGATGTGGGGGTGACCTGGAGAGAGTGAGGGTGGGCCCCAAGGCTCTGCTCCCCCCACTTCAGCTCAGTTTCTGCCATTTCAACCTATTTCTGGGTTGAAACTCCCATAGGTAGTTTGTTCTGATGTTAAACACCTACTCCTGCTGCCAAAGGCCTCTTTCACGGGATCCCACCCACCTTACTCTTGGGAGCATACCTTAATGATGCTTATTTGGTGGGCTTATTTGGAAATGGGATTTGGGGCTGGATAGGTCCTGTGCAGGTTCTCAGACCCTCAGATGGTTGATTCCAGAAGAGATCTTAGAAATCCCAGACCTGTCTCTAATTATGCAGATGAGGAGGAGGGACCTTCTACAGCACTCCTGAGTGACTTCTGGAAGGTGTGTGGCAACGTGGTCCTGACTCAACAGCTTGTCAAAGAAGGATAATCATATATAGTGCAAACTAGCCAGCAGCCATACTGGGAAATGGGCACAGCTCGGGGGGGTTATCTGACCCATGGCTGGTCATAAGAAATTTATCGGCAGTGCTTCTGGTATACCATCCTTCAGTAAAGCTTGGTATGGGCCCCCAGAAATTTCCCCTGGGGCTGAGGCAGGGCCAAGAGGGAGGTAGGGGCCTCTGGCTTCAGATTAGTGTGAGGGAAGTGCCTTGTAGTCTGGGGATGGGCTTGGTATGGCTTGTCAATCTCTTCTTTGCCCACAGCACCTGGTGGGGCACGTGGCAGCCCTGGGTCCATGTGTGCTGGATGGGGAGTTGTTAACTTGTTAGGAGCTCATAGTGGGGGCGGGATCCCACAGGCTGGGGTAGGTGGGTACCCTGACAGGGAGCTGAGACCTTGATTTGAGTGGGAGATAGCAGGGAAGCAGGGACAGGGAGTGTGGGGAGCATGCAGCACTCTCATTGTTAGGCGGTGCACGCTCTTCGGGGCCGAGTGCAGTTTCTTGGGCATTGGCTCAGAAGAGTGGGCTGTGCTAGTGTCATTGTCACAGCACTGCCCTTCCTGACTGCTGATGCCGCTCTGCCTTGGACCTTCCTTTGTCCTTTATCTGGCCTGAGAACCTGTCCACATCCCAATCAGCCCCCACATTGCAGGAGTCTTGACTCTGCTGGGGGGATCTTACCAGCAGCTGCCTTCATACCAAGTACCCTTCTCCATGGGCTGAGGGGAAGAGCTCTCTCCCTGTCCTTGGGAGCAAAATGGCCCTTTATTGAGTAGCAGCTGTGTACTTTGTGTACTGTGTCAGACCATTAAATGCCTTATTTCCTTTCATCCTCACAATGGTGGGATAAGGTGATATTATATTCCCATTTCAAACATGAGAAACAAAAGGTAAAAACAGACTTGCCCAGGGTTACTTAGCCAGTATGGGCAGAGCTGGGGACCTCAATCTGGGTCTTTCTGTGTCCATGATGCCTTCCTGAGGGAGAGAATGATGGAGCTGATGGGTAAGCCAGACCACCTTAAACCTCATTTTCCTGGGTGAATCTTGGAGACCATTTGTCAGCACAAAGTGTTGAAAGGCCCAGCAAGGGGGGGCACCCCATTACTCCCCATTTCTCAGTGTGAGCTCTCACTGAAGGACCCATACAACAATCCTGCTTATCCTCCAGCATCCTCCACTTCAGAACTGGGAGTGACCTTAGGAACTTCTTGTTTGCACCCCAGTTTACAGAGCAAAAAACTGAGGCTAGAATAGAGTCACCTCAGATTTCTCCTGAGGAGTAGCCATGCCAAAGATGGCTGCTCTCAGCCCATAGAGCAGCCCTCACAATCCCTAAGACACAGACAGGGTTGGGGAGGGCTCCTCTATCAACAGATTGGTTCCTCTTAAATCCACTAGGATGGCCTTTTTTCTTTTCTTTTTTCTTTCTCTCTCTCTCTCTCCTTTCTTTCTCTCTCTCTCCTTCCTTCCTTCCTTCCTTCCTTCCTTCCTTCCTTCCTTCCTTCTTTCTTTCTTTCTTTCTTCTCTCTCTCTCTCTCCCTCCTCCCTTCCAATTTTATTTATTTATTTTTAGAGAGACAAAGGAAGGGAGAAAGAGAGGGAGAGAGACATCAATCAGTTGCCTCTCACAGGCTCACATCTGGGGACCTGGCCCTCAACCCAGGCATGTACCCTGACTGGGAATCAAACTGGCAACCTTTCAGTTCGCAGACTGGTGCTTGATCCACTGAGCCAGGCTGGTGTTTCAATGGTAACCCAGTCAGGTTTGAGCTCATTCTTGTACCTCCTTGCCCCAGCAGAAAACCATGCCTGGATTGGCACTTGGTAAGGCAACACAAAGTGATCTGGGTTTCCTTAGGCAGGGAATGGCAGAGTGGCAAGTCCCTGGTTTCTGACTCTTGGTCCAGTGCTCCTTTCCTGGCTTCCTACTTGAGTAAGCAGGAAACATGCAGACTGTGAGGTCTCTATGATGTTGGAAAAAGTTCAGACATGGGGCTACTAAATTCTAGAATCTTAAATTCCCTGTCTCTTGGAGATGGATGGGGTCTTGAGACCCTTCTACCCGTGGTGCAAATCCTCATTTAGCCTCTGAATGTTTCTGGTGATGGAAAGCTTACCACTTCTCATTGTTGGTCACTCTAGTTGATATCAAATTCTCCTTCCTCTTTGCTAGCGGCCATTACCCTGCACTCAGGGCCACTTGGCTCCCATAGGCTGAGCTTTCACCATTTCTCAGCCAGTGGTGGCTGCTTCCTGGGGTATGCCTTTCTTCCCTCTTGCAGATCCCTAGCCTACGTGGGAGTCAGGGAGATGGAGTTTGAATCTTGGCTCTCCCTGTCATCTTGAGACTTTGGATGTGATACTTACCTACCCTGAGCCTCGGTTTCCTCTTTCGTAAAATGATGGTAACTTTATTGGGCTGTTGTGAAGATTAAGTAAGGCATGGAAAAAACGTGGAAAGTGCTTAGTTTGGTGGCTGGCTTAGAGTATGAACTCAATACATGCTAGATAGTATTATTATGACCTAATTTGTAAACTACAGATGGTAGCACCTGTCTTGCTGAGTCATCTTGAGGACTAAATGAGATGACCTCATAAGTGCGGAGCACAGAGAGGTAAAAGCTGGACTGAGAGCTACAGTAGCACTTTGTCATGTTACTATTGCAAGGGGAGGATCCTGCTGGTGGAGTGCGGGAGATGCAGACTTTCAGATACCATGTCTTGATGCACATCTAAGATTAGTTCAGCCCTATTAATTTCAAACTTTAGGTTCCCTCCCTCCCTTCCTTTTTTCCTTCCATCTTCCTTCCTTTCCTCCTTCTTTCTTTTTTTGGCTTACCCTAAGGAGGGGTATCTATTAGGATACCTTCAGCTGCATTTAACAGAAGAACCAAGTCAAATTGGCTTAAAGGGTAGGGATATCTGTTTTTGCATATTACAAGAATCGTATAATGGTAGTAGAATCCAGTGTAACCAAAAAGAGTTTAAAGCCCAAAGCTAGTCTGTTTAAGGTGGAATAATTGCTAGCTATGTGACCTCGAGCCAGTTACTCAAGCTTTCTGGGCCTCAGTTTTGACATCTATAAATGGGGCCACCAAAAAGTACTTTCCTCACTGGGCTCTTGTGAGGATTAAATGAGTTAACAAATGCAAAGTGCTTAGAACAGCGCCTGAGGTATGGTAAGTGCTACATTAGTACTGACCATCATTTATACCAGAACTAGGATGGTTCTGAGCTCATCAATTTAGAGACTCAGTGATGTAAGCAAGACATTGTTCCATTGTCTGCTCTGCCACTGTCCATGTGTTGACTTTGTTTTTACCCTTGTGCCTTCATGGTATAAGATGGTGGCAGCTGGGCCAAATATCAGTCCTGATACAGCACCGTCCAAACCCTGTTGAGAGAGAGAGAGAGAACATTTCCTTCCTTCCTCCCTCCCCCTTCCTTCCTTCCTTCCTGAAAGGAAAGGAAAGGAAAGGAAAGTTTTCTCAAATAACTTTCTTGGCATTTCATTGGCTAGAAATGGATCAAATGACTAAGTGAACCACTTGGGGAAAGGAGAATAGGATTACTGTGATTGGCTGAGCCTAAGTCAGATTTGTCTTCCTCAAGCCACTTATATTTGGGCCAACTTGAGGGTCTACAGTGAGAAATAAGAGGAGTGGGATGATGAATTAGCCAACAATGTTTGGCTCGGGGTGATGAAGGTGGGGACACAGCAATATGGCAAAGGATCTGCCATCCTGCTGGGTTCTGCTTTGCAGGCCACAAAATTATTTTTTGGCTAGTTCTGAAAGAGTCTCTGAGCCAGTGTGGGCTGCCATCTATGCTGCCAGAGGTGGCTCAGAAGGAGCCCCAGGAAAGAGCATGCCAAGGGCTGAGCTAAAGCCTTGCTCATGGTCACTCACAATAATAACAACTACAGTCGTAACTTCCATTTATCCAACCTCACTTTTTCTTCCCCATAATCTAAGAGGCAGGCACTATTTTTTGGCATGATTTTTATCTTCATTTGCAGGTGAGAAAGCTGAGGCAAGGAGAGGTTTAATATTGTGCTTTAGCAGATATTATTGGTGCCCTGCCCATAACCCATTGGTCCTTCCTGGACATCACCCGCAGTCTTGGTGGATGTGGCTGTAAGTGCTGATGGCTTCTTGTATCAAGGTGCCTGTGTGAGGGGGCAGCCTAGTAGTGCCAGGAGTTAATACACCCTGTGACATCCCTCAAGAAGTGAGAGATAGGAGTTGGTAGATAACCACCAGCTTTCTCACCCTTCAGGGCATTATCCTGAGGTGTGTTCTACAGTCTCTTGAGGTACAGTCATGGTAACCTGCTCACAAATGCGTACATGTGTGGTTTTTCTCTCGCCTTACTCTCCTGCTCCCTTACTTGGACTTTCTGGGGTCATTTTACCCAAATGCCAAGCTCAGGAGCTTCTTTTGGTATAACTTAAACTTAGACCCTTGTCTAAGGTTGCAGAGTTCGTAAGTGATGGTGCTGAGATACACACTAGGCTGCCAATCCTAAGCCTGTCATTAGAAGAATCAGGAGAGAAATTGAACAGTCTCAACCTCAAGCTGCAAATCCCACCCATCTTCAGCCCAACCAGTGCCCACAATGGTAGTGATCTGCCTGTGCAGTGCCCAAGCCCGGTGTTTCCTGTGGGGTGTGTGTCTGCTGGGCTCTGACAGCCAGCCATGGGTGGCTTGTAAACTGCCTGATGGGATGGGACCAGTGACCTGTGACTGAATCCGAGGAACAATTCGGCCTTCCAAAGCCGGCTTCAAAGGAGTGATTATGGACCATCCAGGAAATAATACATTTCATGGAAAAGACCGTAATTATGGAGTATTGAGTAAATAATATGTGCTTTTTAAAAGTCTGCAATTATGTATTTATCCTATCTGTAATTAGGGAATTTTTAAAGGGTGCATTATAGGTAATTTAAAAATAAAATAATGGCACCACTCAAAACAAACAGCCCCAAACAAAGACAATCCAGGCCACCCCAAAGTCAGCTGAGTGATGGTTTTAGGGGAGACACTTTCTTTGGCTTTGGGGAAACCAGAATGCCCATGTCTGGCCTGGGTGTGTGTGTGAGCTTGACCCCAACCTCTGTTTGATGTCTAGCTATTCATCAGTGCTAAAATTCTCTCCTTGACCGGTCCTTTCCTGGGCACCTTCAATCCTCAGAGATTTCTTCCTCTCATGACACAGCCATCAAATGACTCCTGGGTGCCAGCAACTCTCCTCACCTTCATCTTCATGGCAATTTCAGAGCTGTACTGTCCAATGTGATAGTCACTAGTCACATGTAGCTATTTAAGTGTATGTGAATTAAAATTTTAAAATTTTAACATTTAGTTTACCAGTTGTACTAGCCACACTTCAAGTGTTCAGTAGCTGCACACAGCTCATGGCAATTGTACTAAAAGAGATGAAACATTTCCATCACTTCAGAAAGTTCAATTTGATAACACTACTTTATTTTTTATCCTCATCTGCTTATAGATTTTAGAGAGAGGGGAAAGGAGGGAGAGAGAGGGAGAGAAACATCCATGTGAGAGAAACATTGATTGGTTGTCTCTTGCATGTGCCTTGACCAGGAATTGAACCCATGACCTTTTGATTACTGGGATGATGTTCCAACTGAGTCACAGTGGCCAGGAATGATAGTGTTACTTTAGAATGGATCAGTTGTTTATGTGATACAGACCTGGTCTGGACAATTGGAATGAAGAAGGCTTGTTTCCTTGTCTGGAAGTTTTATCCCCACTTGCCTTCCTGGTGATCCCACTCTATTTATCCTTTCTTCTTGAAGCCTCCCTGATGTCCCCAGTGGTCCTAGCTCCTTCTCCTTTCTCTTGTGCTTGTGATACTTTTGCCTGTGTTGTTCTTACACCAGTCTCTCCTACCCTGGAGAACCCTGTCTCATTCATCTGTGGGATCCCCCACTCAGGCCAGGATCTAGGATGTAGGTAGAGAAGTTCCAGCTCAAAACTTCTGTGAAGACCTTCTCCCTTCTTCATCTCCTTGTTCTATAGTTCTACATTCACGTCTGTTTTATCACTCTTTGGCACAGAACCAACGAACTCAAATGCAGACTGTCATGCATGATAGGGAGTGATCTCCACCTGCCCATACTTCCCATTTGTAGCTCTTGTTAATCAACGCTCATCACCACCCAGTATTAGGGGGTGGGCGAGTGAGGGAAAGGCCCACTGGGGAAGGATCTGAGGGTACAGGGTTGTAATTGGTGCCTTTTTTGAGAAATGAACCCCAGAAGCCTGAGCTGGGAGCGGGAGTCAGGGGCAGGTCCAGGGAATAGTGTGGGGTTGGTGCCTCCACATGTAAGTCTAGAAGGAGTGGGGAGGCAAGGAGTCCAGACTGCAACCAGGATATGGCCAAAGTGTTGCCAGGTGGACAGGTCAAGAAGGTGTGTGGATGAGGCACTGTAGCAGGGACCCCCAGCAGCACAACCTCCTTCCAAAAAACTCAGTGGAGTTTTTTGGAAGTTGCATTGGTCTTGACTGTGCTAAGGGTGACCAAGGGCTTGTGCAGGGGATGGTGTACTACAGCGGGAGTGGTACCTTAGGTGGCAGCAGGAATCGAGGCCAGACCTTTTCCCAACAAGGTGAGCTCCAGGTGACAGTGTCAAATGCTCTGCATCAGCCTCCCTTCCTACAACAGGGCTTTTTGGCCAAGCCTGGCAGGCCCTGAGGTTTAGTTATTTTTTTTTCTTTTTTTAGGGGAACAAGTGTACTTTACTATGGCATTTCCATCTGGTATTCTGGAGGGAGGGATACTGTCTTATTTACTGAGACCTACTATGTACCTGGCCCTACTTGGTGCTAGACTAGGAGCCCATGCTTGGAGAGTGAGGAGATGGGTGGGTGGCCCTGCCTGGTTCCCCTTGCTGAGTAGCACGTGAGCTGTAGCTCCTGACCAACTCTTCTGAGCTTTAGGCTCCTTTGCTGCAAAATTCCCCCTTCACTGTCTTTTTTTTTGGGGGGGGGATTCTTTAAAATAAACCTTTATTTCATTGAGACACCATCCTTTTCTTTTTCTTTAACCAAGTTTGAATGAAATTCTGTTATTTCTGACTCAAAGTGCCTTGATTAGATGACAACAAATGAAGAAATGTTCCTGCTTCATTTAAGTGACAGGAAAGGAATGTGAGTGGCCCTGAAATAAATCTTAAAATTTAAATTGCCATTAATGGTCAAACCACTATTTATATTGTCCTGTGCCAAGAATTAATCAAATCTTTTAAGTGTCCCTTCAGTTATAAAGAAAATAGGGAACAACTCATTTCTTTATTACTGAGGAGGGTAGTCAGGAAGGAGGGTCACTTCAATGGCTTTTCTTCAGAGCTCTCAGCAAGTGTCATGCAGAGGACCGTGGACCGGACCAGGGATACTGAGGTTTTTATTTTTTTATTTGTATTGAATTTACTAGGGCGAGGCCACTATTTTATTATGGGCATGTAAGGGGCTAATGAATGTAAAAGGATGTTTATTTTCTTTTAGTTAAAAACTCTACTTAGTATCAAAAATAACCATACTCACATGTGGAAATTATTTTTAACCGTATATAGTACAGCAATATAGACTATGATGTTCTATTCAATGGTTATAAAATATCTTGCATGTATTAAAAGGTGTATTTGGGAAAAGCTTTAAAAATAGAAAGTGTTGCCCTGGCTGGTGTAGCTCAGTGGATTGAGTGCGGGCCTGTGAACCACATGATCGAGTTTCGATTCCCAGTCAGGGCACATGCCTGGGTTGCAGGCCAGTTCCCAGCAGAGGACTCATGAGAGGCAACCATACATTGATATTTCTCTCCTTCTCTCCTTCCCTTCCCCTCTAAAGATAAATAAATAAATCTTAAAAAAATAGAAAGTATCAAGGTCATCAAAGACAAAGCCTGAGAAACCATTATAAATTTAAGGAGACTGAGGAGACATGATGACTAAATGCAACCTAGCATCCTGGATTTGATCCTGAACAGTTAAAGACATTAGTGGAATGACTGGGAAAGCCAAATAAAATATAGAGTTTAGTAATAAACAAAACTCTATTTAAAAAATTTGAATAGCTGATATTGTTTTGTATTCAAAAGGAAAAATAAAGTGGAAGGATCATAGAATAAAAATCTCCCTCCCTGCCCCATCTGTCCACTTTTTCTCCTAGCTAGACACTGTTACTGATTTCTCATGTCCCCAAGGGGTTCTTTAAATGTGTTTGCATTACAGTGAACACCAACACATATTCATTTCTTTCCTTTTTACACGAATGCTGGCATAGTCAGCACACCTCTTTGTGCTTTGGTTTTTAAGCTGTGTTTTAAGCTACAGGATGCATGTGTGAGAGGCTTACTCTTCTGAGAGACAATCACCCCAGACAAACTAGAAAGGTCTTTGAGAGCAGGGTCTGTGTGTCTTTCTTCTGTGGCTGCCCTCAGGGCGTGGCCCACAGCTGAGCACAGCATGGCAGGGCACAGACCATTGTAGTCAGTGGACTCGTAGTAGGAAGATACATAGGTGTGAGCAGAATAGGAACCATAGGCCAGGTACACAGGGTCACCAGGTCGTAGACCCCTGGGTGCCTAGCAACAGGGAAGACTAGAAGCTCTTGCATGACTACTCCCTAAAGCATTAACCCCTGGACAGGGCATCTAGGCCTCCGCTGTGTTTCAGCTCTAGGCCCAGAGAAGCTGCAAAATCGGAGCATTGCCGTGGCTGACATCAGGACCAGCTGCCTTGACTAATGACTCCCCTCGAACCAACCAATCAGTGGAGACCACCACCCTGAGGAGATACACTTAGAAAGCTGACGAATAGTGTATTGAAATCCTCCCCTGAAACCTCTAGATAAAGGCCTCAGGACAGAGGACCCAATGTCTCAGTGTCTCTCTCTCTCTGGAGCACGCCAGCCCTCTTCCCACCCCCTTTTTCTCAGCAAGGCTCTCTGTGGAGCACACTCACACCTTGCCCCACTCTCTTCCCCCAGGCATATTTTCCTTGCCTCTCTCTTTCTCCTAAGCTCCAACAACCCTTCTTTTGCCTTTATAACTTGTTTCCTGAGTCCATTTCTTCTACATTCACTTCTTCTACCTCTTGCTATTAGTGATCAAACTTTCTAAAGAAACTTTCTCTTATAGTTTGAGTCTTGGCTCTGAATTGTTCCTTAGCTACAACTCAAGTATCAAGGTTGCTGAATAGAAGTCCTGTCTGAATCCACCTGTCTAACACCCTGTGCTGTTTCACCACCAACAGAATCACATTCTTGTTGAGCTTGGTGGCCTGTTTTCGCATTATCAAATGGGGGCAATAAGAGTCCCTTTCTGAAAGGGTTGTTGTTGCCATGACTCAATAGAGTGTACAGTGTTCAATAAGTGACTGAAATAAGAGCACGGCGACTCTCTGCAGTGAGTGGCATCAGTGTGGCCATGATGCTGGTAGCCTTTGAGGGCTGCTCAGGGGCCTGGCGTTTTCTCTCCAGCTGGTGGAAGCAGGCAGCATTGAGGGGATGTAGATCACTTGGGGTCCTTGTTTACTGCTGAGCTGGGAGCCTCCTCATTTCTGTCCTGTCAAAGGCTGGGCGATAGGTAAATATTGCCTGGGTAGCAGTGTGGTGGTATGCCGGTTGCAAGGGCCCTGTTGGGTCCCATCAGGATCCTGAGACAGATTGTCATGGCAGAGGCTCTGTAAAGACAGTGAGTATCACTCATCAGCATGCTTGCCCTGTCTCTGCCCCTAGTCCTGTTAAGGAGGGTTAAGCACTCCCTTGTCACACTCTCATTTGGGTCTTTTTTCATGTCTCCACTGAGCCCCTCAGAGCTCACCAAACCTGCTCTTGGTGCTGGTGGAGAGGGAAAAGGAGAGGACCCTGAGGCCTGGACATTTTCTTGCTATTCTTGCGTGGTTCTGGTGTGACAGAGTAGAGGCCCACATGGGATGTACCCAGATGGACCCCACCTGCAGCCCACCACCCTTGGCCTGTACCTCTGTAGCAGGCCCTCACTGCTTCTGTCTCCTCGGATTTGGCCTTCTTGCTATCCCTGGACTAACGACTTACAGATCAACACTGATTGCCTTTCTTCCAGGGTTACCAAGTGCATGTCTGACCCAGTTCCCCTCTGTTCCCTCCAGACAGTCTGAGTTGCTTCCTCTGCCCCCAAATTGCTGGTGTTGGCAGGATTCAGAGTCCACAGAGAACCCTCCTGCGCCTCTTACTATTAGGCAGATCCTTCCCATCTTTTATTCCCTGGCACTAGTCTCACCTCTTTCAGCCCCACTCCTGACTACCTCTCCCTCTTCAAGCTCCTCTATAGTGCTGGACACCAAGAAACAGGTGGTCTACCCTGAACCTGTTTTCCCAGATGTCACTTTCTTTGGGGGAAACAGTATACTACAGTGGTGGACATATGGTCTTCAGAGTCATTCTGTCTGGGCTCAAATTTTTTACTGGCTGTTTGTCCTTTGGGAATGCACTTCACCTCTCTGAGGCTAAGCTTCCTCATCTGTAAACAGGAATAATTGTACCCACCTCATGTGTGCTGATTGAATGAATGGATGCAGGTAAATTACCTTGCATGGTGCCTGGCACAGAGTAAACAGTTGACACATGTAAGCTCTTAGTGTTATACACTGATCTCTGATTTATATCTCAGAAAGGAAAAGTCCAACAATCATCCCATCACCCTCTGTTTGAGAGAGACTGGCCTGACTGGCTTGATGAGGGATGGCAAAAAGGTTAGTGACAGTTTATTTTGGGAGTACAGGAATGATCAAATCTATTTCGTTCTACTCTCTTCAGGGCTTTCCACTCCCCACCCAGGCCCAACCACCTCTCCCCATCCCTCAAAGGGTTTTCCAAGCTCCCAGAAGCCTGGTACACAGAACTTGGGCCCTTCAGGCAGGTGCCAGCCAAAGGAATAGTGAGTTTACAAGGTAAGGGTATATGAGATGTGACAGGCCCAGAATTAGCAATGCAATTCCTCTGTCATTTTTATCATTGGCCCCTGCAGGGAGGAGCTGATTAAATGGATATTCAACTCTTTGCATTAATGCGCATCCAGCTTCAATTTGCATTTCATTAGCTGCACAAAAAGCATAATTTTATTATTTGCCGTTGGAAAGCAGATCTCTGCTAACAAGCAGCTACACGCTGTTACTGAAATATGATGTGACTGACTCATCTTGCTGTCTCGTTCGCTCTGCTGTCCTCTGCCCCTCCTCAGACTGCTGGCTCTCTGTTGAGGGGTTGCACATGGTGTTTTGTCATGGAAGACTATGTTCTTGTTCTAGCCCCAATCCTTCAAGAGGGCTTCTCTGCCTTCCCGTGGCGACCAGGTGTGGACCCACCAGCTCCATTTTCTGATGCAAGGTTTGACTGCTACTATCTTTCTGGACAGTCACTGTTACCACCTATAGTAATGTTTCTACTGCCCAAAGAGCATTTCTGATGGGGGACTCGAGAGTTGGAGAATTTCAGTTTCAGGTAATAGTTAATAAGCCTAGTAGTTAATGCATGTAAAAAGCTATTGTTTCAGGGACTGAAGGTATGGCCCAGCCTGACTCCAGGAGATCACAAGCAATTCAACCTTTGTGCTCCAGAAGAGACCATAAGCAATCAAGGCGGTAACCAAGCCATTGTGTTCCAGGGAGAGACAGTCCACTGCCCAGGACACAGATAAAGAAAATTGTCCAGGACACAGGACACAGGACATAGGATACAGGAAACAGATAAAAAAAATCACTGGTCAGTGGATGAAAGGATGTTAGGGAAATTCCCAAACTGTAGCTCTTATCTGATTAATCTCTTTCCTGAATTCCAAAGCCCTTACCTCCACTTTTTTCTCCTCATAAAAAGGCTGGCTTGTAATGGAAATGGAAGACAGTCTGTTAGGGTACATACCGGCCTTCTTCTCAGATTGCTGGCCATCTGAATATATCGCCCATAAAGATTCAATCCCTGTCTCTGCTTATTGGTTCTGGTAGGTGACAGGCAGCATGAATGCTGGCTTTTCTGGTTTCATTTCTACCATCATCATTACCATTATTGTCATTATTATCACCCTATCACCCCTACTACCACCTCCACAACTACCACCATCATCACTTACAACAACTCCACCCTCATGTCCTCCCCAACCTACTTCCACCACACTGGTACCACCATGACCCCAATCATTGTTATTACCATCATCAGCCCCACACCCACTCCACCACCACTACCATCACTGCCATTAAATCCATGACCACTATCCTCCTCACCTCTACAGCCACTGTAATCTTTAGTCGTATCATCCTCACCATCACCTCCACCTTCACACCATGTTAATACTACTATGGCCACAATGATCACCATAACCATCATCACCTCCATCCCTACCTCCATTACTACCACCACCACCACCACCACCACCACAGTCACTTTTGTCACCACCATCCTAAACATCTCCACCACCACCATGATCATCATTATCAAACCATCACCACTGCCCTCATAATCATCACCTCCGTGATGCTAATTATATGTTGGCCTCAGCCATTAGCACTATCACCATCACCCTTTCCATTTGCAGATAAATGTGCAAATGTGGATTATGAAATTGCTCCTGGGAGAACCTGCTAAGTAGTGAGGAAAGCAAGATGGAGAAGAGACCATGCAATGATACCACTACAGGTAAAGTCCCAGAATGGCCTGATCCTTCAGGGAACACGAGTGTAAGTTCCATCCCACTTCCTCTGCCACTCCTACCGCAGCCACCTCTCTCACCACCACTAGCAGCTTAACTGCACTGATGCCAATGCTTATCACTATCACTATCCTTATCACTATTACCACCACTACTCTCACTACCTCCATCATCTCAGTACTCCTACCCCCACAACCAATATTATCACCATCACTGTCTCTATTGACACAATCAGAATTATGGCTATTATCATCACTACCACTGCCGTTGCCAACATCCCTACCACTAACACCGCTGTGAGAGATCGGGGCCTAGGCAAACAGAGCTGTGAAGGGCTGGGGAATGGAGCAGAGGAAGAAGTAAAGTACAATCATTACAGTGAGAGCATGACTTTGGAGGCAGATACAGTTGATCTCATTCACCGTGGGTCCTTGTGTGAGTCATTTTTCTGAGTTGTAGTTTCCTCTTCTGTAAAGTGGGGCTAATAATACCCTCTTCATTGAGTTGAATATTAAATGAGAGCATGTATTTTGAAGATTCATGTAGTAGACAATGTCAATTCTCTACTCAGATTTCTTTGGATTTCCTTTACAAGTTCTATTTGTCCATCCTTGGCTTTTGCATGATTTCCTCCTAAGAGTTTACAATTGCAAAATTCTTCAAAGGACCATTTTTATGGTATTGCAATTGCTTCACCCGGAGGTGTTGAGAACAGCAAGTGCCTCAAGAGTAGTTTGTAAACAATGATCAACCAAGGTAGGAGTATGAAAGCCTAACTCATTTGCTTCAAGGTAGAATAAATCCTGGAGGTATAACTTACACTCGTGTTCCCTGAAGGATCAGGCCATTCTGGGACTTTACCTGTAGTCGTATCATTGCATGGTCTCTTCTCCATCTTGCTTTCCTCACTACTTAGCAGGTTCTCCCAGGAGCAATTTCATAATCCACATTTGCACATTTATCTGCAACTCATGTTTGGCTTGTGACCTGGCACATAGCAGAATTTCAGTGTGCACCAGTTCCCTGCCTCCTCTTCTCACAAATGTGAGGGTTTTCACACATATTGTTCATTGTAAGTGCATGCTAACCCTGGAAGTTTCTCAGAGCTTGTTTAAAAGGGAGACCATTCAGTGAATGAGATCCTGCTCCCCTGCTTGCATGCAGTGTGACCTTGGGCAAATCACTTAGTCTTTCTGAGCCCTAGTTTCCCACCTAGTGCTCCTAACCTCTTGGTGGGCAGGGACTATTATTATTCCAGTTTTCCAGATGACTGAAAGTGGAAATAAATATTCTAAGAAGGGAAAGATAGACCAGAACATAGAATGAGGTGCTCTTGTCTTCCCCCACTCAAGAATCCTCTGAGCTATATTTCTAACAAAGTATAGCTAGCTTCAGCTCAAATGCTTCTCCACACTAGGGACTTTAGGCTCTTGTTGAGTGGCCCCATCCAGCTCAGCTCTCTTCCCAAAAGGCCCACTGGCCGTCCTATGAGTTCTACCCCCTGGGTTTGGTTAAATTTGGAGGGTTTCTTTGAATGACCCTGTCCTTGAGGATAACTTCCTTTGCCTACAAATCTCTTTCCTAGGCCACTCCCAGTGAGGGCGGATAGGGCAGCCCCTTACACATCACTGTGCCCCAGATCATTCTTCTCTGCACCTGTGCTCACCAGCCCTCTATCAAGGAGCTCAAACAGCGTACAGGATTTTTTCTGGGCCTGACCCCTTTCCCTTTCCTGAGATGTGCTCTTTGAGGGCACAGACCTCCTCTAGGTCCTCTTTAAATCTCCAGGGCTTCCTCTGGCTCGAGGAAGTGTTCAAAAGGAGCCTAGTAAAGAAGACTTTGGAGGCAGATATACTTGGACTCAAATCCTAGCTCTACTGCTTCTTAGCTGTGGTGTGTTAGGCAAAGCACTTTTCTCTTTGAACCTGAGTTTCTTCCTCTTTGGAATAGGTGTAATAGTATCACCTACCTCACTGGGCTGTTGTGAGGACCAAATGGCACCATGAATGGAGATGACCAAGTCTTGCACCCAGCCTGTAGTGAGAAGCATCTGGAAGTGAGAAGTGACCTGCTGAACATGGGTAGCTAGAGCTGGACATGATCCTTGGGGAGTATTCGAGCAGCCTGAAGCGTTCTGAGCCTTTCATCTCCCAGTGCTGATACCATCCTCACTTTGCATGGTGTCCCATGGGTGGCTGTCTCCCAGTGGAGTTGCCAGGTTGGAGAGGTGTGTAGACAGCAGGTAGAAGCTGACAGAACAGGCCCCAACTCTGGCACTGATTGCTCTGGTTTGACTAGATACACATCTCAAGACTTCAAGGCGAGCATCTCTGGCCAAGCCCACTGTAGAGATCCTAAATTGGCACCCCATGAAGTGAGCTGTTTGAGTCTACATGGGTAGTATTTCTGGTTTTCAAAAGAACTAAATAATTTAAAGTACATAAGACAAAAAGTGAGATCAAGGGGATCTGATAGGTTCTCCAGGCTGGGGGATCAATTATACACACTCGAATCGTGTATAACCTCACAAAGCCTTATTTGTGAGGTTCAGAATTTATGATCTGTCTGAAGCTCTAATTACCAAGTTTCTCTCTTTAATCTCACAGGTCTCTTTTCAAATTTATTTTCTTGTTTTTTCCCTCTCTGCGGCCAGATAATTCCTGTTTCTGAAAGGGAAGCTGCCCACTTGAAGACAGACAGAGGAAGGTGTCTGGGTTTGGTTCCTCACCCTCCGGGGACATGGGGGAAGCAGGAAGGAGGGTGGGAGGACATTAATACATTTATTAATGTATTCATATTAATAAGTGGGCTGTTTTTATTTTAAAATTTTGTCAGAGTCATATGTTTATTATTTAAAGAATCAACTAGTTTCATATACACTTTATTTTTTTTTCCTGAAGAACTTTTTTACCCCCTAGAGCTAGTAACTGTCTTGTGTTTTTCTTGTTTGCTCATCTATGTCTTTATCACTAATTTGATTCTAGAGTCTTTGCTGATTATCTGTGTCTTCTGTCAAGGTCTTCATATGCATCAGGCACTCTGTCAATATCATCGTCCTGAATGATCTCACCAGAGTCTTCTGACCTTATCCCCTCAGGATGGCAGTGCCCTATGCCTGGTCACTGTCTCATCCTGGGGTCTGAGATTTTTATTACCATTCCAGAGATGCTCTTCGCATCTCTCCTGGGTCGGAGTTCCCTATGTTTTCAGTTTTCCTTATTTTGGTTTACAACTTAGTTTTGGCAGAGCACATCCTCCAACATCTTTTAAGAAGAAATTCAGGAGAAGCAAACATTTTGACTTTCTGAGTTATTTAATTGACTATAGAATTCAGAATTGAATTTTTCTTTTAAAAATATGAAGAATTTTCACCATTTTCTTTTGGTTTCCAGTGATGTGAAGAAGTCAGTATCTTCCTGCTTCTTAATTCTTGTATATTACTCTTTATTTATTTATTGAATTTTTGTTTGTTTGTTTGTTTTTCTGTGAAACATGAGGAAGCTATGGGCTCTTCTCAGGGTGCTCAGGGTCTGAGAGTGGACCTTATTTTGCTGCCTGTGCTGAAGGCCTATTTTTGTCCATTGTGTCATGTACTTAATAGAACTTTTA
Source organism: Sturnira hondurensis (assembly GCF_014824575.4). Taxonomy (NCBI): domain Eukaryota; kingdom Metazoa; phylum Chordata; class Mammalia; order Chiroptera; family Phyllostomidae; genus Sturnira; species Sturnira hondurensis. The sequence continues at coordinate 1,585,234 of NW_028081547.1, forward strand.
GTTTACAAACTCATGCCCTTTAGTTCTGGGAAATTTTCCCAAATTATTTCTTGGATGAGTTCCTCCCCTTTATTTCTTTGGTTCTATTTTTCTGGGAACTCATAATAATTTATACATTAACCTTCTTGGATTTGTTCTCTAACTTTGTTTTTTTTCTTCTTTTTCCTTTGTATTTTTTATTTCATTTTTAAAATCTTTCTTTAGCTTTTCTATCAATCCCTTTATTAAGTTTTACTAATTTCTTCTCTTATACATTTAATTTTCAAATTGTTTTTTATACAACTCCTGAGTGATTGTGCTAAAACAGACCTATTGTACTTGAGATTTCCATGGCTTTCCATTGGAGAAGCCCTTGTTTTGGGTGACGTACAGGCCTAGATTGTTTTTCTAGCCTCATCGCATTTAGCCTCTCCATGTAGCCACAGCTACAGTTCCTCCAGCCAACTTGCCACATTGGACACATGAAGCAACCTCTCACCTCCATGCCTTTGCCTAGACTGCTGCTTCTGCTTAGACTTCTCTTGCTCTGGCTGCTCCCATAGTTGACTTGGCCTGCTGTCCCCACTGGATTGTGAGGTCCTTGAGTGGAAGAGCTTTGTTCGCCAAGCACCTACCAAGCCCATGGTAAATATGTGGTCAATCCATTCTTGATGATGCTTGGTAAACACATGTGTTTGTTGAGTGCTCTCCTGTGTTAACCTCTGGACAGTTTCATGGAAGTCCTGGGATGATTCTAATATAATCCCTGCACTGGGATGATTCCATAGGTATGGCAAGGGCTCACCATGGATGTTCATGTACACATACACACTGACATATATCATGCTTACACAGGTAGACTATTCTCAGCATATTAGGAGAGGGACATACAATGTACCAGGAGAATTTTGAGAAATAAAACTCCCATCCAATCCAGTTAAATTAATCATCAAAGCCTTTGGAAGGGGTGTTGGAGTATTGCCTCTTCAGGCAAGCATGCAGTCTCAGATGTTTCTGCCTGAGCCTCTGCCTCCCTCAGCGGTTCTCTCTCTTTGGTCCCTGCTGCCACCTCTCCAGGATCTCTGTCCTCTTCTTAAGGACAGGATGAAACCATTTTCTATTTGCTTCTCTTTCCCGGTCCCCTGAGATGCCTCATGCCAGGAGCCTAGGATAGGAGATCCAAATAAGAACTTTCGTGCCCTTCTTCCCTCTCATCTTTCTTCCTTATTCTGTTGAAGAAGGTAATTGTCAGATCTGGATCTGGGACCTGGATATTTTTTTCTGCTTGTGCAACCTTGACCTAATCACTTAACCCCTCTGAGCTTCTGTTTCCTCACATATAAAATGATGACAACAACTCTAGCAGGGTGGAGTTTTCAAAAATTTTCTCAATGTAAATAGGAGCAAACTGGAAGGGCTGAATTCTCCAAGCTCAGGCTAACTGATCCATTCTCAAAGGAAACCCTGCTTTAATAGTAGCTACCATTTATTGAGCAAGTCCTACGTGCCAGGCATTGTGCTAAGTGTTTCAGGTACATGGTTTCATAGCTGAGGTGACTACCTCACAAATCTGTGGGCAAGGTATTATTATCATCCAGGTCTGAAAACCATTCGTTAATATGATAAGGAAGAAAAATGATAGAAAGAGAAGGCATAAAAGTTCTTACTTGGAACTCCTACCCTAGGCTCCTGCCATGAGGCATCTCAGGTGACCAGGTCAGAGAGATGGAAGGGTGGGGGTCCCATGCAACTTTTGTCCCTGGCCAAGGCAAGACAGATGCAAACCTGGGGCATCACTTTCCATTGCACAGCTTGCCTGATGTATGGGATGAGGCCATAGGGCAGGAGACAGGATATCACCTCAGTAGTTGCCTCATTCTAAGGCTGACATTGTCAGGTAGGTGAAAGGGCAATGGGAAGATTTAGTTGTGTGGCTTGAAAGTGGAAGGGGCCTCGGAGACTATCTAGCCTAATCCCCTTGGCTCATTCTGTAGCTGGATGGCTGACCTGCCTAAGGCTACCTGGTGAGTGGGGGTGGGGACTGGCTCATGGTCCTGGCCTACTGATGCTCATTCCAGGGTTCCTCCCATGGCTCTTCAGAGATGCTTCTCTGGCTCCAGGTGGCAAAGACGTCTATTAAGAACATAACTCAAAGATGGAGGTGTAGGTAGACATACTGTGCCTCCTCGCACAACCAAAATAAGGACAACAACAATTTAGAAACAAAAAAACCAACCAGTACTAACAGAAAATTGAACTGCATGGAAGTCTGGTAACCAAGGAGTTAAAGTAGACACATTCATCCAGACAGGCAGGAGGGGCGGAGTCAGGCGGCCAGGTGTGTGTGTGTGTGGTGGGGGGGGGTGGCGGCAAAGCAGTGGCTGGTGGACCCTGAGCACACAAGGCAGCAGCTGGTGGACCCAGTGAGGTGGTGGATTATGGAGGGGTGCGGCACATAAGGTGGCTGGCGGACTGGCAGTCCCACATTCGTGTGCCGATAAACCAGGTGAAAATGAGGAGCAAGACAGATGGTGAAACCTAGGGTCCCAGCAGGGGAAATAAAGCCTCAAAACACTGATTGAAAACACCTCTGGGGGTTGAGGTTCTAGGATAAACTCCCAGGCTCACAGGAGAGTTTGTTGGAGAGACCCATAGGGTGCTAGAATGTACACAAACCCACCCACCCAGGAATCAGCACCAGAAAGGCCCACTTTGCTTGTGGGAAGTAGAAGTGACTGAATTCTGGCAGAGAGTGGAGCAAGTGCCATGGTTCCCTCTTGGACCCCTCCCCTACATATAGTGTCATAGTCCAGTGAATGGGTTGCCCCGCTCTGGTGGCACCTAAGGCTCCGCCCCTCACTACATAACAAGTGCACTGAGACAAAAAAAAGATGGCCCAAATGAAAGAACAGATCAAAACTCCAGAACAAATACAATGAAATGACAAAGAGATAGCCAACCTATCCGATGCACAGTTCAAAACACTGGTAATCAGGATGCTCACAGAATTGGTTGAATTTGGTTGCAAATTAGATGGAAATATGAAGGCTACGCTAAGTGAAATAAAGGAAAATGTACAAAGAACCAATAGTGATAGGAAGGAAACTAGGACTCAAATCAATGGAATGGACCAGAAGAAAGAAAGAAACATCCAATCAGAAAAGAATGAGGAAACAAGAATTTTAAAAAAAATGATGAGAGGCTTAGGAACTTCCAGGACATCTTTAAATGTTCCAACATCTGAATTATAGGGGAACCAGAAAGAGAAGAGGAAGAGCAACAAGTGGAGAAGTTATATGAACAAATAATAAAGGAGAACTTCCCCAATCTGGCAAAGGAAATAGTCTTCCAGGAAGTCCAGGAAGCTCAGAGAGTCCCAAAGAAGTTGGACCCAAGAAGGAACACACCAAGGCACATCATAATTACATTACCCAAGATGAAAGATTAGAAGAGAATCCTAGAAGCAGCAAGAGAAAAGGAGACAGTTACCTATGAAGGAGTTCCCATCAGACTGTGGGTTGATTTCTCAAAAGAGACCTTACAGACAAGAAGGGGATGGAAAGAAGTATTCCAAGTCATAAAAGGCAAGGACCTACATCCAAGATTGCTCTATCTATCAAAGCTTTCATTTAGAATGGAAGGGCAGATAAAGTGCTTCTCAGATAAGGTCAAATTCAAGGAGTTCATCATCACCAAGTTCTTATTATATGAAATATTAAAGGGACTTATCTAAGAAAAAGAAGATCAAAAACATGTACAGTAAAATGTCAGCAAACCCACAATTATTAACAACCACACCTAAAACAAAAACAAACTAAGCAAACAGCTAGAACAGGAACAGAACCACAGAAATGGAGATCACATGGAGTGTTAGCAACAGGGCAATCGGAGGAGGAGAGAGGGGAAAAAGGTACAGAGAATAAGTAACATAGGTGGTAGGCAGAAAATAGATGGGAGGAGGGTAAGAATAGTATGGGAAATGTAGAAGCTAAAGAACTTATAAGTGTGACACATGAACATGAACTAAAGTGGAGGAATATGGGTGGGAGTGTGCAGGGTGGAGGGCAGTGAAGGGAGGAAATGGGACAACTGTAATAACATAATCAATAAAATATATTTTTTAAAAAGAACATAGCTTGGAGAGCCCAGAGAGAACCAAGAAAAACTGAAGACCAATTGAAAGCATAACATGTAACTCAAGTTATTCTAAAATGTGTCTGGTGTTTTTAAAATAGAAGTGCCATTTATCGCTTTAACAGTTCCAACAACTAAGAAAAATGTGCTCTGGGAGGGCTTCATGGAGGAGCCCTCCCAGGGCACATCTTCTGAATGGATTCCAGTCTCATCACTTAAACACTTTGGTGAGGAGAGTCAGTTGGCTTATTATTACGGAAAACAATGAGGCATTATCTCAGAAAGTTAGAGATGTTCTCTCCCTATGGTTCAGCAGGTCTAGTCCATGGAGTAGAACCTACAAAATCTCTTGGACATGTGCTTGGGGAGACATGGGTGAGAATGTTCATACAGCATTACTGGCGATAGAATGAAAGGACATGACCCAAATGCCCATCAGAGTAGGATGGATAAGTAAGCTGTGTATGTTCATACCATGCAGAACAAGTGAACTACAGCTTCAAAAAACAACAGAGTTATTTCTGGATCAGAATGTTAAGCAAAAAGAGCAAGTCTCAGAAGAACATTCAGAGTATAATTTTATTTGGGGGAAATTAAAAAACCCACAAAACAACTGTTTAGGTATACAAAAATGTATAGTACAATTATAAAGATTTGCAAAGTACTGAGAAGAACAAAGTCTGGAATGGTGATGTTTGTGGTTACTACTGTGGGGGAGGGAAGGGGCTGGGGTCATCGGAGGGTCATACAGAGCCCTACAAGAGTGGTCAATTCAATGTATTTATCTGGGTGGTATGTATATGGGTGAGTTACAGGTATCCTTACTCTCATAAAATTTAGAACATATACGCTGGCTGGTGTAGCTCAGTGGATTGAGCTCGGGCTGTGAACCAAAGGGTCGCCAGTTTGATTCCCGGTCAGGGCACATGCCTGGGTTGCAGGCCAGGTCCTCAGTGTGGGCCATGTGAGAGGCAACCACACATTGGTGTTTCTCTCCCTCTCTTTCTCCCTCCCTTCCCCTCTCTCTCTCTAAATAAATAAATAAATAAATAAATAAATATTTTAAAAATTATAACATTTTATAATTGTTATTCCTCATTCTAGTAAATATTTAAAATCCAAAGGTGCAGGTTTAAAGAGAAAATTTTATAAAACGTAGACAAATAAATAAAAATACAAGTCACTCATTTCATCACCACAAGGATATAGACACAGGTAACTTTTTGTTGTAGGTTGACTGGGCTTTTATATCCTTAGTTTTTCTGGTCACATTTATGTCTTTATGTGTATATTATGCAAGCTGAGACAGAGCTGCGACTGGACTGTTTCTTTCGGGAGGACATCTGATGGTTCTACCCAATCGCTGCCGGCAGTAATCTATGCAGGGGAGTTTTCTTTTTTGTGGCTGGATGGACGAGGTTTGGGGGACTATTTTTCTGGGAGGCACAGGTGGGACAAGGACAGAGATCCCATCTGGCCTGAAGAATCAAGAAGTTTTTGTCCCAGATGGGAGAGGGAATGGGGCAGAGCTGATTAGTGGTGTTAATAAAAGAGGTGGTAAGACTCGGAGCTCAGGGAGGTCCACTTTGGGTCGACGTCCTCCACAGCATAACTTCAGTGCTAGAACTGAGTGACAATGTGTGATGGGGCCAGGAATCAGTTCCTGAGCAGAGCAGTCCCCGCCAAGTCAGATGGAGGGTCCTGGTTGAATAGGGTCTCCTTGATTGGCTCATGGTCCCCACAGGAGGGATGGCCAGGTGTGCTTCTGAGGCACCTGCAACATCTTCCAGCAAGTGAGGGAGATTGCAAGGGAGATGATAACACTTGGAGTTATGCAGGTGGGAACTCAGAGCTACCACAATTTGAATATGAGTGCTAATATAACTACATTTATATGCACAGCTGTCATTAAATAATATTTGATTAAATAATTTTTAATGGTTACCATAGTATTCTGTTGTTTGGATGTATTGTGGTTAATTTATCTGATCCTTTATTATTGGGAAATTAAGTCTCTCTACAAGCAACTCTGCAATAAATATTTGTGAACATTCATGACCATTCCCAAGAAGACATTCCAGAAATAGACTTAATAGGCCAGTAGGTTTGCAAAATTTTAAGGCTTTTGATACAAGTTGCTAAACTGTCCTCCAGAATGAATGTGTTAACTTACACTCCCATCAGTAGTAAATAAACGTAGCTGTTTCCTCACACTCTTGCCAGGTTGAGATACTATTATTTAAACATATATTTTGCAAATTGAAGAGCCAAAAATTGTGGTGTGTCATTTCATTTGTATTTCTTTGGCTTTAAGAGAATGTAAACTTTTTAAAATGTTTATTGGACATTTACTTTTTGGCATTATTTGTTCATCTTTAATAATTTTTTTCTATCTGAATATTCATATTTTTCTAATACAATTTGGAGCATTGTTTATATGTTGAGGATGTAACTCATTTTCCATTATGTGATTTACATTTTTTTCAGTTTGTCTTTTACATTTAATATGATTTTTTATTTTATTTTTATTTTGAAATAATCTCAAGCTTATAGAAAAGTTGAAAGTACAGTACAGGGACCTTTACTTTTTAAAAATTAATTAATTAATTAATAATTACTTTTTATTCTCACCTGAGGACATTTTTTCATTGCTTTTAGAGAGTGAGAGGGAGAGAAAGAGAGACAGTGAGAGAGAACGAGAGACAGAGACAGAGATGTGAGAAAGAAACATTGATTGTTTGCTTTCCTGCGTGTTGCCCTGACTACAGACTGGGAACTGCAACCTAGGTATGTGCCCCAATCAGGAATTGCAGTGGAGTTTAGCTAACCTTACATAATAATAACTTTTGTGCCATTTAAACTGGTTAAGAGTATAGGAAATCTCCCATACTTAATACACAGAGCCAGCACACCATTCCTAACAAAAACTCTGAAAAGAGGAAAACTGCTTATATATTATGAAGACATTTTACTAAAACCTAACAGTACATATTGTTTTCAGTGGTAAAACACTAAAAAAACCTAAATTAAAGTAAAAATGTAGACAGAAAAAAAAAAGGAATTGCACTTGTGACTTCGGTGTATGGGATAATGCTCCAACCAACCGAGCCGCATTGGCCAGAGCCAAAGATTGTTTTTTCCAGACCCATTTGGGAATAGGTTGCTGACCTGATACTTCATGATTTTGACAGTCATACTGTGGTTATGTAGGAGAATGTCCTGGATACGTTAGTGCAGGAACGTATCAAGGACATTCTCCTACATAACCACAATATGACTGTCAAAATCAGGAAGTTGACCTTGAACAGGGGCACCAGCTATTTCTCAGACCTCAGTCAATTTTTGCCAATCGTCCTGACAATATCTTTTGTGGCAAAAGGATCAAGTTCACAATCACATGTTAAATTCAGTTGTCATGTCTCTATTCTTCTTCAATCTGGAACAGTTCTTCAGTCTTTCCTTGACTTTCATGATCTTGAGACTTTTGAAGAGCATAGGCCAGGTATTTTGTTTGAAAATCTGTCAAAGTGAAAATCTGTCAAAGATCTGTCAATCTGCTCTTCAAGCGGACTTTTGTAGCTTTGTTATTGTGTCCCCATCATTCTTTCAGCATGTCCTTATTTTTTTGGCAAAGCAAGGTGTTCCTCCTCAGCACTGGAATCAGCATTTCTCCAAGGAGCCCCAGTTTCTTTTTGTGGAGAATAGTATTCAGAAGCCAAAATCTGGGTCCTAGGTGTGCTTGTTGCTATTATGGTATTATCACTCCCAGTTTCTTTTTGTGGACATGCACACATATAAGCATATATTCACACATTTACACCTATATTTATTCTATATATCTACATATGTTAAAAGCATATATATTCATAAAACCATTTATGAATTTTAACCATACACCATGGGGCACTTTATGGCTTTTTCCCTTTCCATTGCTGTAACTGTCTTCTATGACTACTAGAGACCTCATCATCTATGATTTATTTACCTGTTTGATAAAGGCTTTGTATGGAATCAGTTTCCCATCACTGCACTGCCTAGTGACACTTCCTTCCTTTCCCCATCAGTGCAGATACCCTTCTCATCCTATTCAGGCCCTAGCACCCTGTGCTAGTCGGCTCTCTGCATGGTTAACTCCTCACTCTACTCAGGCTGTGATACCCTGTTCTGGGCTGTCGTCCCTGCCCTAAATGCCTTTCTCACCCCATTTAGACTCTGGCACCCCACATGAGCCACCTCAATCATGTGTGTCCTTTTTGCCATGCTCAGGCTTTGACACCTGGGTTGTTCCCACACCCTAGCCCCTTTCCCCCATGTATGACTACTCACCTTGCATGGATGCCTGCCTTGCTTGGCCCCACCCAATGGCTTTTGGTTTAAATTTTTCTGGAATGAAAGAGAGAGATTGTGGGGGCAACTTTGCCAGCAAGTCCCCCCTGTCTGCCACAGATGAAAGTAACACTATCAAGACATGATCTGCTTTGGGAAAAGAGGTGGCCAATCTCTCAGAGGAGAAAGGCCAAGAGCCCCTTCCTCAGTGGCTTTTATTGGGTTGTAATACACAGGAATACAGGTGGCAAGGATCAAACAGTAGATAACATTTCAAAGAAATCTGAGGGCTTAGTCTGAGTCAATGTCTGTCAGGTAAGGGGGTTTGCAGAAACTTTGGGGGACATACTCATTTCCTGCTCGAACCTTTATCATATGAATGAAAGCACTCTTAGCAAAGCAGGCTTCACTGGACTTTAGAAATTCTTTCTTATGCCCAATCACCCCAGATCGGGGTGTCAAGCTGTCAAGGGGCTCTAGCTGTCAAGGGGCTGCACTGCCTCCCCCACCACAGGTTTTCAGGCTTAAGTGGATTAGAGCCAGGAAGTGCTTCTCCCAGAGGACGTGGAGACTCAGGCTTTGTCAGAATAGCCGGGGGGTGAGGGTCCATCACTTCCTCTTTGTTGCAGCCCCCAAGTCCTTCCATGAAGGTCTTCCAGGTGATCATGTCTGGCTTGGGTTGCCCCTCTCTCTGAAGAGTCTTATCCATCATGGACTATCGACCATGCTTTGGGGGCAGGAAGATGAAGCAGAAGCAGCATTTGCTACCAGAGACAAGCTTTGTCTCCTTAGTGGCTCGCATTCCAGAGGTCGCTCACTCAGCCTTAACCATGGGAGGCAGTTACAATTACTGAAACCAGGCAGAGCAGTTCCAAACAAGGGATGTGTATGATATTTTGATATTCAGAAGTTTTACATTTTAAATAAAATGTAATGTGTAACTTTTTGTAATGTTTGCTCAATTAAGTACCGTCTTACCCGACTCATCTTAGCTGGGTCCTCCCAACAGCAAAATATGTGACAAGGGCTTGTGTGCAGTTCATTTTGTTGAGTAACCCCAGAGTATAGAAATGGAGGGAGCTGAGAAGAATAAAATAGGGTAGGAGCAGAAGCCCACACAGGGAGAGAGGGATGCTTATGGGGACCCTGTCTGGTACCATGTGCAATGTGCGAGAACTGTGTCCTTGACTGATGATGGAAGGGGGAAACATTCACCCTAGGCTTTTATCCCCCGAAGCTAAGGGTTGCTGAGGGGGTGTAAATCTCCTATACTTGCATGTTTGTACACACCCATGAATGGAGACTGGGCTGCTGCAGGTGTCCCACAGAGCCGTGCTGGAGAAGCTGGGAAGGAAGGGAGAGAGGTGTGGTGTAGCAGAGGCCAGAGGTTGTCCAATCACATCCAGTGCAATGGTTGCTATGGCAAGAGCCAGAGCAAAATGTGGGCTGAAAGGATATGCAAGGAGGCAGCAAAGATATTTGGCATACAACCCAGAGATAAGATGAATTTTAATTTTAATCTGTATTTTCTCTTAATGTAGTTTATTTATATTTTTACCTTAATATTTAACCTGTCTGGAATTTATTTTGAGCTACAATGTGAGTTAAAGACAGAGTTTAAATTTGTTTCCTGGTGGGTTGATGAGTTATTGACTGACATTCATTGACTTTTCCATATTTTTCTACATTCATTGACTATTCCATATTTTTCTACAACTGTATGAAATTGTCTTAAAAATATGTAAAAATTTCAAGTATATTGAGCCTGTTTCATTGCTTTACCTGCCAGTTTCTTTGCTGGTACCACATTGTTTTGATTATTGTAGCTTTAGAATGCATTTTAATATCTGAAGAGCAAATATCCCTGTAGTGATTTTTTCATAAATTTATTAATGAGTGGTAGTAGTTAATTTTTCTAGAGGAACTTTTGAATTATTATTATCTTGTTTCCACCTTTCCCTGGGGGAAAAGCCCTGTGCTTGCACATTCTTCAGCTCAATAGCAAACCCTGCTTCACAGATGGCCAGAAGACATAAAAGCAGAAGATGTAAAGGCACAGATGGTATATTTCTACTCACTGTGCTGCCTGCCTGTTAATTTGACCTTCTCAGCAATCTTGTCACTTTAGGGAGGGGTGGTCATTCTATAGATCACTGGTATAAATTTTTAGAAAGGTTTCACCCAAGGCCTCACAGTGAATATCAGAAACAGGACTAAAATGCAGTTTGGTATTCCCTAGAATACAAAGGCTCTTTAGAAAGAGCATTAGTCCAGGAATCAGGACTGCAGTCTGTGCTTCTAATGGGAAATCTTTGGTCCTGATACGTTCAAACTGAAGCACGATTTTCAGTGAGGCTTTGGGAAGACCTTCTGAGGAGTGAGGGGTATAAAATATCAGAACACAAAATAGTGGGGCATCTTCTGTGAGAGTCTCCAAATAGAGTGCCTGTGTTCTAAAGACTGTGTTCCTGACACAGGAAGTCAGTCCTCCTCCCCAGTCTTTTAGCTGCACCCCCATCTCAGGCCCTCCTGATGACTGATGCTCCTGTTGGCAGCCACTGCTGGCCTCTGCTGTGCTGCCTGCCACTGGCCTGCTCCGACCTAGCCCCTTGCAGTCTTTTTGGCCCACCTCCTCTGAGGCCTGTGGCTGGTTCTCTGGCTATGCCTGAGTTGGACCTTCTGTCCTCCCTATCCTGTTCTTTTCCAGCCTGGTCTGTCTCAGCTTTGTAAAAGTATCCTGGGAACAAAGATATACAAATAAGAAATAAGTGGGTTCTTTGGTGAACCCACCAAAGAACTACCCGCCAAGGCACTGTTCTTTCTGTGGTAAATTTTAACTATTTGAGGGAATCAAAATGCTACTTGTTTCTTGCTGGTGAGAAGAAAACATAATTGAATGTCTTCTCTGTGCCAGGTATTGTATAGGTTGCCTAATTTAACCTTCACAACAACCCTACAGAAAGAATTGCTTTTTTTCACTTTATAGTTGAAAAAACTGAAGCCACAGCATTTATGGATCTTGTACTAAGTCATGTGGCACTGTAATGGTTAAACCAGGGCCACAACCCAGGTGTGTGTGACTCCAAGTCCAATTCTTCAAATGTAGTGTTGGCATCCTACTGTGTGCCTTGCACTGTGCTTTGGGTTCATAGCTATGTCCTTATTGCCAAGGGTTTGAGCTGATCAGTTGAGGACATGCTTTTGGTCTATTTTTCTTAGAGCCATTCTCCAGTTTAAGCACATGTGTGTGGACTTCTGGAGTTTGATCTGTTGAGCTGTGTGTGTTTGGAAACCTGTAGGACAGTGGATGTAGGAAGACCGTGTGAGATGGAGGTTTATCTTTTGGGCTGGTTGAGCCTTCCGTGATTGCTGCTTTCATTTTACTTTGGCTCAGGAAAGGACGGTTTGGTTTTGCAAATGAAGGCTGAGGACTTCTGCCAGCTATTTTTCCCCTTTGCAAGAGAGGCGCCCAAAGCAGATATTTCAATATATTCCAATTTAGCCAAGGGAAGCCAGAACATGGATGCTGTTGCCAAGGAAACCACCTCCTTCCTCCCGTGTGCTGTGCATACGTGTATCACTTCATCTCTTCGCTCTCCAAGGTAATATCATAGCCCCACGCTTGGGGAAGGGTTTTTAAAAAGGCATATAAAACCTCTTAGCATCGAGAAGATTCATTAAATGATCTCACTCCAGAGAAGCTTAAATTATTCTTTTTAGACCCTTTTATGCCGAGGATGGGGAAATGGCTGAGTCAGTGCTATCTTTCCTAGCCCAGCTTGATGTCTTGGTGGAAACAGTTTTCAGAAATAAACAAATCAGGGCTTGGAAGCTTAGACAGGGAGACTGTGTTTATAATAATAACGAGGCCGTCATGTAGCTGTAATGTCACTGGCTAATCCCTTCGAGTAGATCTGTCGAGACCACCTTGATCCACAGGCCTCCTGGGTGCAAGGCCACATTTCCCAAGGCAGACTTCAAAGCTCAGACAAGAGAGAGTCTCTGTTGCAGGGCCATCTGTCAAAGGGCCCCTTATTGAGGAGCTGCATGAGGATTTCTGCTGCCCAATGTGTTCTTCTGCCCGAGCCCGGGGCTGTTTTCGTTCTCACTCCAAGGTCTGATGTCAGTCTTCTTCTCTCTCCTCCTGATTGTTGCCAGCACCCTCTTCACTCCCACCTGCCCTGTGTGTTAAAGTCAACACAGATCACCCTCTTGCCTCACAGCCAAAAGGCAAATGTGGCTCTGAGCTCTGTTCTTGATGATCCATCTCAACGCTCTGTGCATTGCCCCCGATTTCACACCTTTTTCTCTCAGCCTTTCAGGGTTCTGGTGCTCAGATCCACTCCTGCCCACTGGGGGGATGGACTCAATTTGGCTTCCTTTGTTCCATTAGTGGGACTAGCCAAGGATATTGGCTTATACTAGTGGTTCTCAATTGGGGGCAGTTTTGTAACCCATACTCCTGAGACATTTGGCAATCCCTGAAGACATTTTGGTTGTTACATCTGGGAAGAGTTACTATTGGCATCTAGTGGTCTAAGGCCAGGATGCTGTTAACGTCCTATAATGCCCAGGACAACCCCCACAACAAATACTTTTCTAGCCTCAAATGTCAGTAGTGTGAGGTTGACAAACGCTGGCTTATATGTATTCTCTTTGCTCACTCACTCAATAAATATTTATTGAGTACCTACCATGCACCAGGCTCTAAGTCAGGACCTAGGGACATGAGTTGAACAAGATAGACATAGTTTGCTCACTTTCTCACTTACAGACAACTGGATGACATTAAACAAATAGTTGCACAACTAAATTATTTAATTCCAGCTGGAATCATGATCTGGTGGAAATCTCCTGCTCTAGTTCTGAGGCCCACCCCGTGCTCCAGCCCCTCATGTTCTGGCTCCTGGGTGGGGTAGTGTCTCCCAATGTCCACCCCAACAAGCCTGGCCGCAGGGCAGGTTTCAGTCAGCCTTATGGCTTCCTTCCTGGACAAGCCACAGGCTTTCCAATGTTTAAATGCTTTGTTGTTGATTACTACAGGAGAATAGTCAAAGGACAATGAAAAGATACCCTGAGATGTCACTGACACTCTGGGACTCTATGATCTTTTGAAGCCCCTGTCACTGCCTGATATCTCCTGAGTGGCATCTAGGATGGCAGATTAAAACTACCCCCTACTTCACCTTCTGCTTTGTTTCTAGGTGGGACTCACCAACCCTAACCAGCTAGTCTTCTTCTAACCAGCCCCTTTGTCTGCTAGGCTCATTTTATATCACACAGTCCTTTGGGATTAGTAGCATGGACTAATCCCCTCCTACAATGTCACCCAACCCTTCAGAAGCAGATGGCGGGGCTTTGAATTGCACCTCCACCACTTACTGGCTGTGTGACTTTGAACAAGTTACTTAACTTCTCTTGGCCTCAGTGTCTTTTTCTGTAAAATGGAAATAATTCTAATGTCTATCTCATGTGGTTATTGTGAGGATGAAATGAATTACTCTATGTGGAATTCTTGGTTCATAGCACGTACCATTTACATTTTGCCTTCATTATCCCTGTTCCTATTTTCCTGGTATGTTGGCCTGGTGACACAAGCAAAGCAGAAGCTTCTTTTTCTGCCTCTCATGGCTATCTGCTCACCTCCATGGAGCTCAGTCACACTTGCCATGATGCAGACTTCCCTTCTGGCTGCTGGGAGGTCAATGGGGACTCTACCTTAGCATTTTGAATGTTTCTTTGTGTAGGAGGAAGATGACAGTGACTGTGGAAGCAGAAGGTTGTCATGGAAATGCACCTGTTCCAGGTCATTGCAACCTGGGCTCTGGGCTGGCTTTGCACTGGCATGCATTGAATTGGGTCTCAGCCTCACAATTTGTCATTGGGGATGATGAACTGAGATAGACGACTTTCTTCTGACCATTCTGTTGCTGTGGCTTTCTGTGTTCAGTGTGAAGAGTAGCTCGACCTTCTGCTGTCTCCCAGAGCTACAGTGAGCATCGCATGAGATAATGGGCTCTGAATAACATTAGTAGCAAGTGCTGGCTGGATGGCTACCATGTGGTGGGTGAGGGGAAGGGTCATTTTCTCTATTGAACTAAAGGGCTTACATGCATCATGGTCTCCCCTAACCCTTCAATAATGCTGAGGATGATGGAGCATCTTATCTCACAGGCGAGGAAGCTCCGGTGTAGACAAATTAAGTTACATGTTCAGGGTCTCACACCTGGAGGTGACAGCCCAGGATTGGTGGTCATGATCTGTCTGCCTTTCAAGCTCATGCCATGTCCCTGTATGTGTAATTGCTTCTGTCCAATTGGGAAAACTCTATGTCTTCCAAGAATTGCCAACACTGGTTCCCCATCTGTATGAGCAGAATCAGCAGAAGGGCTTTGCCGGCTGGGAGGCACCTACCCTGCCTCTGTCTGGATAAGCTTTGGGTGGGCCCAGGTGGTCTGCCACAGGGTTGTGGGATTCCAGTGTGCTCTGTGGCCTGCCACAAGCTTCCCTGGGACCAGAGGATCTGACCACTGCTGTACCCATGAGGCCCCTCCTGAGAGACCAGGGAGCTGTGTCAGGACCCATACCCTGGCACTGACAGTTCTTTCTGCTCTTGTCTTTTCCTCCCCTTCCCACTTGCTTATCTCACTTTCACACACAAAGCCTTCCCTGCACTCTTGTTTCCCTCCTCAACCCCTTCCCCGGCTTTTCTACTTTACGATACAAGGACTTTGGTGAGGAAACTCATTAGAGTCATTATTCCATGCACAGAAGTGTATCTTTCATCCCATTCATATTTCATGTTCCTCCCACTTGATCTTCTGACGGTTTTTAATTCCTGATATTATAAGATGCATACACTGCTTCTTAATGGGGATTGTTCTTTCTACAGACTTGCCATTATTGCTCTCCATGTGAGTAGTGCTCCTAGTTATGTATTTATTAAAGTCTAAAAAGACTTCAGTATTTTGGGATTGATGCTGCCTGATGGCATTGACCTGGAGTGATCGCGGGGAGTGGGTGACATTGTAGGAGGGGATTTGGTAACAGAGGACAAAGTTCTGGATTCTCATTTATGCTGTCACCATTCCTCTCTAATGGGCCAGGTGTCCATCTGTGAAATGGGCAGATTCATACCCCATGGACTAGTCTGACCCCGACATTTGGCATTAGTGGGATTTTCTGAGTATAAATAAGTGGTTTAAACTCTGTCTAACTTACTATGAAAGGACTTTTTGGGAGGAGGCAGGGCCACCCACAGAAACACAGAAAAGGCTGAAGAATTGGTCCTGACTGGGGCAGACCAGAGTAGGTCTGGGGAGCTGGGACCAGAGTCCCAGGCTGTGTCTTTAAGCTCTGTGGGAGGGAGGTAGAGCTAATGGCTGGCAATGGTTCTCTTCTCAGCTCAAGGTTCAAACTTCGGGGAGAGAACATGGGATTGCTTCTGCTTGGATCACATGCCCAAGGAGAAAGTGGGGTATTCTGATTAATAGTTTTATTAAGATTTCATCCAATGAGGGTGAGGGGTTCCCCCAAATAAGAACTTTCCAGAAAAAGGGTCATTCGTTCTGAGTAGGTGGAGCAACTTATGCCCACGCCACAGCCCAAACAGTGGGGAGGTGGTGAGACTACTGGACAAAGAGAGGAAGAAGCAGGTCTTTCTGGCTCTAAGTCTTCAACCAAAAGACATATTTCTGTGTCTCAGAGATTGCCTTCTAATTCAGGGACTGGCAAATGTTTTCTGAAAAGGATAAGATAGTAACTACTTTTGGCTATGGGCCATATGGCTCTGCCCTAGCTTCTCAACTCTGCCATGATCCCCCAAAAGCAGTCAGAGCAATATGTGAATGATGGATGTGGCTGCATCCCAATAAACCTTTATTTACAAAAATAAGTAGCCACTGAATTGGGTCTTTGGGTCATCACCAGCTGCCCCCCCTGTTCTAATTGATTGCTTTCATTTCACAGAGGAGAAGGCCCCTCCCTGCTTTAGTAATTCATGTATCTCTAAGATCCTGGTTCTCCCACTTGGCTTTACTAGTATTCCCCAAGGAGCCTATTGATAATAGAGATGGCTGGGCTCACCCCAGACTTTCCAAATCAGTGTTTGCAAGGATGGGCCCAGGGGTCTGTGTTTTTAGCATGTACTCTAGGTAATTCCAACGTATGAAGTGCTAAGAAGCAGTCAAGGAGACAAGGCCATCTTATGTGAAACAGGAAACTAACAAATGAGATAGGCTGGGTGCTGAGAAGCTGAGAGGAAGAAGAGGCCCCAGAAGGCTGGGGGAGAGTGTGTGAGTGCAGGACAGGCTTCAGGAGGAGAGACCAAGCTGTCCCTTCAGGGACAAATCGAAGCTGTCACTGTACTAACATAGCTTTTTCTAGCTGTCAGTCTCCTTATCTCATACTTGGCTATTAATTAGCCAGGAGGGGAGTTGATTAAAAGTCCAGGTGCTAAACTTGAGACATTTGTTTCCCCGCTGTGAAGTAGCAAGGTCTCAGAGCAGTTTTCTATTTTCATTGTTCTGGGGGCGGGGGCTACACTCATAGCCCAGCCTCATTACCCTGGCTTTCCTCAAAGGCTCCTCTTCCCCTTGCCATTGTGTCCTACTTCCCTAAGGATCTACGTGATCGCAAGCCCCCTCTCTCTTTTATCCCAGATGATACCCACTGGTGCATCTTTCTGGCACTGGCAAACTCAGCTTCTTCTTGCTATAATTTTCATGGGACTAAGAGCTATGAAGGTGGCTCTCTCCCATCTCTCTCTTCTTTCCAGGTCTTTCCCCCACAAACACCCACACCTAAAACCTTTGGGGTTTCTTCTGCTGGAGGGGGCTTATACCTTATAAGTGATAGTAGAGCAGCTTCCATCATAAACAGAATGTGCTATTTGCTCCTAGGCTGTGGCCTGGGCCCAGAAGGCCTCTGCCTGTCACTGCTTCCTTCTAGACCAGAGAGGGAGCTTTGCTTATTATAATAGTAGGCACCTATTGCCTGCCCAATAAGCATCTTCTTTTTTTTTCTGGCAATTGAATATACTTCACCTTGGGAATTTATTCCATGCATATTCTAAGTCAATATGGATTGGTTGTGATAACTCCATGGTGGGCATGTGACCCAAGCCTGGCAAATCAGTGGGTCAGATTGTCCCAGAACAGTAACTGATGCAGGGATGGATCTATGGGTAGTTACTCGAATGCTGGTGCTTGTGTAGGGTCATGGATGGAAGACAACTCTCTTTCTCAATTTGGGTTGTGATGCTGGCAACCTGGAACTTCTGGGGTCCTCCAAGTTGGGAGTGTATGCTTGAGATTGAATGTAGCACAGAGAAAAACAAAGCCAAGAAGGCAGACCACAGAGGCCACCAAAAAGCAAGAAAGCAAAGAGAGGTCCTGAGGATATGGTTCAAGTCTCTGAATTCAGGTAGTCCTGAAATGAGAACATACTTGTAGGCTTTTTTCACTATGTGAGTCTGACATTCTCTTTTTAAATTAAGCCAGTTTAAGCTGCAACTAAGAGAGTCTTGATTGACAGTTTACTTGATGCTGCAGGGTGGGTCCCTCCATAGGAATGCCTGAGATATAGGTAGACTGCTGAAGTCAGCTGTGAACTTTCTATTGTCCTAAAAGAACAGCCCAGATTAGTGCTCATCAGGAATAAGGTACAAGACAGTTTACCATAACAGTGTTAATCACAAGCCTGTTGTGCTCTGAAAGCTTTGTCAGAATATGCATACATTCATTTCTGTCTCTGTACAGGCCCCTCTTGCACCACCCAGCATGGTCCTCAGTAAATGTGTTGATAGGGTGATTCAAGAGCAACATGCCCCTCCTCATCACTACACAGTCACTTGACACTCTCCTGCCTTCCCAGTCTTCTTAGTATCATTCTACCCACCCAGTTTCCAAGCTAGAAGCTTTGCCTGCTTGCTCTCATTAGTACCTCTCCAGCCTGTTCCTGTTTTCTATCTCTGCTTCTACTTACTTGGCTCAGATCTCACCCTTTCCCAGAAAGAAGGCGTATGGCTTTGGATCTGACACCTAACCTGGGTGAATGGGGCCATATGGGGATGAGGCAGTACCCTGAAAATACGAATGTCCCTAAGGATTGATGAAAGCGGAATACAATGGCCCTGAGCACTCGACTAAGACATTAACCCATAAAATGGGATGGAATAAGACACAAAGTCACTGTCAAGAGGCAGTGGACCAAAAAAAGCTTAAAAAGGACTTGCTGAATGCGTGTGAAGGCTGTGCCTATCAGAAGGGAGTCTCATCAGCTGATAGGACAGAGAAAATGGGGTGGCCCAGGGGTTCATGTTGGCAGGGTGCTGGATGGCTGAACTGGGCCTCTGACGTGAAGGACACATCATAGCTTGATGCCACTGCTTCTCTTAGCAATGCTCTAATGCTCCGGCTTCCCATGTTGCTGGCCACTGGAGTTCAACAGCAGAGCATCTGCAAATGAATATGTTGTTATTTTGATTTTGGTCATTGTCTTCGTGGGCTGTGACTCAGCACCCTGAAGCCTAACAAGTCTGGTCACTGATGATTCTGCATTTCTGGTTTGCAGGATGCAGTCAGGCCCTGGCCCAGGGTTCTCAAGGTTGGGAGGGTATCATTGTAACCTCTGGGCCCTACCTGAGAGATTCTCATTGATGAGGTTGGAGGCCCTTCCGTTAAACAACTCCTCAGGAGGTGGTGAGCACAAGCAAAGCTTGACTGGCTGCCTGAGCGTGGTGACCACAGCACTCCAGGCCGCCTATTGGCCTCCTTTCTGCCTCTATTGAACCTCTACACTGCGTGCTGCTGATTGGCTTGGGGGTTGACTTGAATAATTTACACAGAGTCCATTTTAATTCCTCTAAGGCCCCTGCAGGCTTTGTTGAAATTAAACATTCAAGAAGAAAAGGAAAAAATGGCTTCTTTATTTGTCTCTATTTATTTTTTTTTAAATTTTCCCAATTGTAAACACACAGGGAAGAGACATGTCAGAACTACCCCTCCTTGCATCCTCCACCTCTGGGCCCATGGTTGGGTCTCATACCACCTGGGCTTTGCTCCCCAAGCTGGGTGTGACTTAAGGTAGATGAGACTGTTGTGTTCCTTTGCATGCTGGGATTTGGCTGGCGTGCCACCCTCCTCCTTGGCTGCCCCCTTTCAGTGACATGAGTTTTTGATACCAGGGAGGTTGTAAGGTATCTCTCAGAAGCATTCTGAGTGACTAGGGCTGAGTGTAGGTACAGCAACCCCACTCCTGTGCTCCAGAGCAATGAGTCATCCTCCAGTGCCTCTCCTGAGACTGCTGGATCAGGAGAGTTGTAACTCATCTGGCCCCACCTTGGAGCCAAGTGGACGAGTGAAGTTCTATTCACTATGGGTTCTATTACTTTATGTGACTTAGAAGCACACAAGCATGGTGATTGTAGAAAGTAGAACATTTCTATAACTGAGCTGTGTTGACCTGGACAAGATCATCTCAACTCCATGGTACATTTTGAGCCAGTGTATACTCACTATTAGAATTATAGGTGTCATGAAGATGGGCTCACTCCTGTTGCTTTTTTCTTCTCCAAGTCTCTGTTCTCACCTCCAACTCATGCTTTTTACAGTTAACCCCATGCCCTGCCTTGCACAGAAAAATAGGATGCATCAGATGGAAATGCCAAACTCTTGCAATCAAAATTCTAAATTTGAAGCCATTGCCTGCCATCCTGTCTTTGTTCTCTAGGCCTGCTCTTGACCAACACTAATGCCATCACTTGCTGCTGCCTTAAGGCCCCCTCCTTGCTCTATCTTTATGCTCTCCTTTTAAACCATTTCAGTCAGCTTTAAGATATATTTGTGTCTTCTCCAGATTTACAAAAGAGTCCTTTTCTTCCACTTCTTCTACCCCTTCCCCATCAGACACTCTGTCTTATGGTCCTTATCTCCATTCACAGCCAAACTTATTAAGAGAATAGCCTGTATTTTCCGTCCTACTACCTCACCTGTCACCTACTCCCAGTCCATTTTAATAGGGTCTGTGTCCCCATACTTTTCCCAGAGCATTCTGAATAAAGCCCCAGTAACCTCCATCTTAACCAAATCCAAGGAAATTTCTCAGTCCTTACCTCCCTCAAACTTGCAGAAATATTATATTTGACACTCTCAACAGTTCTCTCCTGCAAAACCTCTTCCCATGGGTTTCACAACACTGAATTATCCTATTTTCTTTTATCTCCTCTTCCTTCTCAGTTTCCTTGGGGATTATTCTTTGTCTGTCTGTTACTTACCTCAGTAATTTCCACACTTGGAGGTGCCTCAAAGTTATCTGGGCTGCTTGTTAAAATGCAGATCAGATTCTCAGGCCCCACACCCCTATATTTTGGATGTAGTAGTTTTTAGGCAGGCCAAGGACGCCATATTTTACAAACCCTCCTGGTCATCTGATGCGCATGGTCTCTGGACTGCATTTTAAAAAATGGCCTTAATTGTTGGTGGCCCTTAGTTTGGACACTTTGACTCTTTACCCAGCACATTGCTTTTCAAATTTCATCTGGCCAAAGGCATCAGCTACCACCTAGAACCCACTTTCTATATCTAGCCCAGTCATTGCTCTTGAACTTCAGAATCACATATCCAACTACTTACAAGAGAACTTCATGAGAATGTGCCAAGGACACTTGAAACCTTTCAAAGTAGAACTTCTCATCTTCTCTAAGCCTGCCCATATTTATGTACCCTTCCTTGTGACTGCCACCATGACCCACCTGATTATCCAAGTGAGAAGCCTTGAGTCCACTTTCTCACTGCTCCTCACCAAAAGACCAATCAAGGTCCAAATCCTGTGTAGTCCAATTCCTACATAGGTCTTAAATTTACCTGTTGTTCCTCATTCCCACTGCCACTACCCTTTCTAGGGACCCATAATTTTTACCTTTGAGCCCCCTACTTGGGTTTTCTGCCTCCAAGCTGCTTTCTCCCAATGACCAATTGGTCTCTCCAGAGCTTCGGCCTGACCTTGTCATTCCTCAACAATTGGGCCTTCGGTAGTGTCTGACTGCCTCTCTTTGGACAAAATGCCACCTTAGCATGGCATACAAAGCTCTTCATGGCTCCCATCCTGTCTCCAGGTACTCATCCATTAGCAAGATCAAGTACCCTCTTCCCAAGCTTGGCTCCATGCAACAGCTGGGCAGAATACTCAAAAGATCATGGCAAAGTTTAATAAGTTTCTGTCCCTGAGGTAAAAATACAAAGGTTCAGAGTGTCAAATTAGATTCCTAAGAATCAGAGATCTTAGCCAGTATCAAGCTTTCCTAATAACCGTAAGGTTCCATGCAAATAACTGTGAGGCACAGAGAAAGCCTGTGGTCCAGACCCATCAATATTGCTCCTAAGATCTTTCCTGTGACATTAGGAAGTACTCTGGCTCAGATTTATCAAAAGAGGTCTCTGTGTGATAATGTGAGGCATCCCTTACTAAAAAAGAAGCTATTTCAGCCACGAAATATCTCCATTTTGTTCTCTAACAGTTACATAGTTTGCACAACATTTCCCAGGGAGCCGTACTCCATAAATACATAGGGTGCACATTTGTATACCATCAGCAGTCCTGAATAGCTAGGGTGTATCTTGCTACAAGCATTTCAGGGATAAGAATTCTGCTAGCCAATATCATTCTTGTGTTTGCCACAGGCTTTGTCACTAGTGTGATATGAGGGGATTTTACCAGATCATCTTTCTTTCTTCCTCAGTAAAGGTAGAGAATGTTGCTAACCCTTTCCTCGCCAATCCTGCTCTGCTCACCTCTTACATGTCTGTGCTCCAAGAGCTCTGTCCCTGGACTCCTTGCTCTGTCCTCTTCACATGGGCCATGGGAGCCTTCCTCCTTCCTCCTCTCAAGGCTTCCTTTCTCTAAACATAATCTCCCAAATCCATATCATATACCCTTGGGCTGCAGATCCATATTCCATTGCCAACCAGACACCACCACCTTGATATCCTCCAGGTGTTCAAACTACATGCCCATGTAGCAAAGGTGTTGCTGACACCTCTGTTGACTCTCTGGATACATTCCTCCTCCTCTGGCCTACCTCTTTGGGCAATAGCACCTGCATATGTCTGATTGCCCAGAAACCTTGAATTCTCCTGGCCTTCCTCCTTACTTGCCCTTTAAATAAGGGTAAGTCAGAGTGGATAACCTCTCTGTTTCCACATGTGTGAAATGAGGATGGTAGGGATATCTGTTTCACAAAGCTATTGCAGGATTGAATGAAGTGATGTAGCTAAATACTTAACATAGTGGCTGGCACACAGTAAGTGCTTAATAATTATCAGCAAGTGTCCTTGCTTCTTTCTCTACTCATTACCACATGCCATAGGTTTTGCCTTCTAAGTGCCCCTTTTCCCCATTCTGTCTAAACTCCTTCTGTGTGATCCCTCTAATCTCCCCTGTAATCCATTTCCAGAGGCATTCTTCAAGGTCATTTATCCGATTCTGTGACTGCTTTGGGAGACTCTGTGTACTCTGGAGATAAATTGCAAACACCTTATGGTGGTTTAGGAGGCTGGAAAAGATCTGACTGCAACTTATCCTTGTGACTTTCCACCAAAGTCTAACCAATGGGATGCTGAGCTTTTGGTTCCTCTGACCTTCAGAATTTGGATGATGCTTTCCCCATGGCCTGGAAGACTCATCTCCCTTCTCTCACCTCTACCTGTGAACCCTCTGACCATCTCCTACACTCTTGAAATGCCCTGTGTTTCCCCATCAGAGCACTCTCTAGCTGTGTAGTCACTGCCAGGCCATGTATTGAGATTCCCTTATGGGCTTGTGAGTACCAGGGGGCAGGGGCCATGGCTGGTTCCTAGTTGGATTCCTCGCACTTAGACCAAGACCTCACAGAGCAGATCCCCCATGTTAAGTGAGTGGGGCCACGGTGAAATGGGGTGTGGTGAGTAAGTGGGAAGAGCCCCTGAGCCTGTGATTTCTGGCCATATTTAAGGAGGTCTGATTGTATTGGAATTCCTGTATTATAATGAGCTCTTTGGACCAGGGGGGCCTGAGTGAGTTTGGCAGTGGGCTAAAGATCCGGCCACTTGAAACTGATCTAAACCTTAGCAATTAGCATGAGATAAAAGTCCCCTTCCCTGCCCCTTCCTCAGCTGCCCTCCCCAGTCTATGCAAGGCTGGGGCACAGCATGTGCTTTGCCTCTGCGGGTGGCGGAGGTAGAGGGTTAGGCAGGTTTTCACAAGATTTCTTTCCTCTGTTGCTGTTTTGTATCCTGCATGAGGCAGAGGCTTCATCCAGATCTGTTAACCCTACAACAAACTAGTGCTGTGACCCATTCAGCCAGTCCATTACTCTCCTGTTCCACAGGGCTTGTCTCTAGGAGCCTCTGGAGACAGTTTTGGCTGGGAGCAGGGGTATCATTCCCAGTTGTCTGTGGGAAGTACTTACCACCCATAGTTCACAGTGACGAGGTTTCAGTTCTTACTAGAGAAAGGTAGTAGTGAAAAGTCACCCCTACCAGTCCCAATCCGACCTCTGCCTCTATCTCCAAATGAAGTAGGACTTCTGACCATGATGGCAGTTTAATTGGCTCAGTACTGAAGGGTCTTGGGAAAGGAGGGTGCAGAGAGGGTGCAGTCAGGCCTGCGCCCTGGCTTAGGCACCTGCGCCCAAGCACATGGACACTCCCTTCACCTTCAGAGGCTTCCAGTCCCTCCTCTCCTTCTGCATCTTGCAAATTCTGTTGCCTCTTCCACCTGCTGACCATTGGTGGCTTTCTCCGCTGCCAATTTCCTGTTGGCTCTGAGGAGGGAGGGAGAGTTGAGACCTGCTCTGGGGGGAGGTGAGGTGGAGAATGCCAGGGAGAGGTGGGGAGGCTCTTACTCCAGGCTGCAACTGATTTTTTCTGAACCAGCAGCAGTCATGCCTCACCACTGTGAGAATTAATTCTCTTCTCAAGCTCCCTTTCTGCTAGGTGAGAAATGCCTTCCTCTCCTATTAACATAAGCATTACCACATTTCTTGTGCAAGGACAACCCCAGTCTGTATGCTCAGGGAGCATCTCCTCCTGCTGGTCCTGTGCCCTGGGCTGTGTGACACAAGCCTCCCTCACATTAACTGACAAATGAGTGGTGCCATGTCCATATCTTCACTGTAATCCATAGGCAATGCCCACGTTTCCTCTTGCAAACATGACATGATAAGGAAGAAGCTCTAGTTCACCTCGCAGGTAGTTAAGGACATGCCCAACAGCCCTGGAAGTGAAAGGGCTGTCATTCAGAGTAGTGGCTGGAAGAGGATTGGGCTGGGAGCTGAGTGGCCTGGGTACAGTCTGTTGTTTGCTAGCTGTGTGTTTGGGACTCGTCCCTTCCCTTCTGTGAGAGCAGGGGACTGGCCCATTAGACCTGAAGGGCTCTAGAGTCTAATACTTGCTGATTACAGGCTACCACTGAGTATAGGGTTAGAACCGCCCAAAACTGGGCTCCCATTTTCAGGGCTGGGGCAAGGGTCTAGCCAGTGCTTTGGAAGACTGAGTTAAGAAGCCAGATCAGTGGTTGGATAAAGATCCTCCCCCAAGATATAATGCTGCTGAAGGCCCCAGAAGGGCTGGTATTCCTGGAGGCAAGACAGGGCTGCCATCAAAACCCAGCCTGGCCTAGACATCCCAGCATGTCTATTGGGATGTGTGAGGAGGGTGTCCAGGGCTACAAGGGGAGGGTGTGTGTTTCTTTGTTCAGATACCCTTACACATCAAATATTTATTGAGGGTTTCCTGTGATCAGGCAGCAGGGGAGAGTGGAAAAAAGTCTATGGTGAATCAGAGCCCCATTGGCAGCCAGCTCAGACTCTTACTTGAGTGTGACCTGGACAAAAGGTTCATGGCCCTGCAGATGTGGCTATATACCCTGTCTGCCCCTTGCTATCAGCAGGGCATGGGGGTTGAGGGGCTGAAATGGTGCTCCAGGCATGGAATGGGCCTCATCCTATGCCATCTCCTTCTCTCTCCTCTGCATAGACGGCCATGCGCCAGGCAACACAGAAGATACTGCCATAGTCTTTTAGTGCATGCAGCCCTTTAGACCCAAGTCAGGGCATGTCCAGAAGTACCTTTGATACAGAGTGGGGAGCAGTGCCTTGCAGGCTGGAGACTCAGAGCAGTGGGGGATGTGATCAGAAGTAGTTTCATGGGATGACACTGAGTTGAGCCTGGAGAGGGCTGGTCTTTGGAGGAGAAGGGAGGTGGGTCATTGCAGGGGCAGGGGACAGCTTGACTTAACACATGGATGCACAGAACTTGGGAGGGATGAGAAGAAAGAAGCCTGTGTGTTGGGGTGTGTGATGGCAAGCACTCTGTGAAAGATGGTGTTTCTGTGCAGGCACTGTGGGTGGGGCACTCAGATCACACAGTCTTTAGAGTTGGGGTTGCCCGACTGGCATCTTGAGGAGCTTTCTAGGCTTCTCACTCGCAGAAAAGCAGTCTTGGGGTAAGAGTTCCTCCAGTACTAGACACTCTTAATGCAGGTCTCTGTTCTCTATTATTTCACTTTCCCTTAGCTTTTCAGTAGGTGAAAAACTGCCATTTGCTTGCTCTTAGAATAACCTGACCTATCTTTCTTCTTGTGAAATAGTAAACCATCCAGCTCAAACCTTCTCACCACCTTCTCTCTGCCTCATAGTTGTTCATAACATTTCTCTTTATCACATATCTACTACTTTGTTTTTGGTTCCTACACTAGGAACTTAGCTCTCTGAGGACAGGGACCTTGGCTGTTTGGTTTGCTGTTATGGTTCCCCCAGCCCCTAGAGGGCTGCCATAATTAGTAGGCTTTCAGTAAGTATTTGAAGAATCAAGGAATGAATGGCAGTTGGGTTGATGGTTCTTCTATCACTTGTGATGGGGCAGGTTCATGTAGAAGATGTTGAGTAATTCATCTGAGCCCAAATTCATCTGAGACTTTGCAATCCAAGACCTTGCAATCCTCCCAGATGAGTGGTAAATATCATAGGAGCTCAAAGTTCCCAAGGAGGTGATAACATGATCCTGAAGTTACACTAAGGGCCGTGCCAGCAGGCTGGCTCTTCTCCTCTCTCCTGATGATCATGGCTTGTCATGGGATGCTGATTGTTACAGTGAGGCATAGCTGAACTGGGTGTCAATGGCAGAATACAGAACGGGTTTTTGACTTATTGACAGTCTTTGTTCAAATGAAGTCCTTCAAAATAGCTTTGAGGAAGGTGTACATTTTCCCCATGGTGTTGGTAGATGTCATGATTTCAATAATATTTGCCAATCTCCAGCAAGCAGCCAGGTTGGTTTCTGTTTTCTCATGTTACTCAGGTCCTCACAGGAACAGTGATATTAAAAGAAAGTAGGGTCCTGGTTATGAATGAACATCCAGTGCCCACAGCCCACTCCTACCCTCACCATGTCTGTGGGCACTCTCAGTGGTGGCCTCTCCCTCCTTTTCCCCTAAGTGCTATGTTAGCCCCATGACAGTCATGGAGTACAACTATGTGGCCAGGACCAGGGATAGACCAGATGGAGAAGCAGAACAGGGGCAGCTGGAGAGGGTGGGGTCAGGTGGGGTTGGCACATGGGAGTCTTCAGATGCAGGGTGATCTCTGTATCTGAAGACTAAAGGCTCAGAAAGAACAGGATTGCAAAAATTCCTAAGTCTATGAGCTTATTCACAGTGTGTGGGAAGGAGAGAGTTCCAGGTGCAGAGAGCAAGTATAAAGGTATAAATGGTGTGTGTGTGTGTAAGAACTTACAGGTACGTTCCTGAAGGGTGATAGGAAAGAGGAGAGAAGGAGGTGAGAGGAGAGGACCCTGGTAAGGGGAGTAAAGGCCTTGAATTCCCTGAACCTGGTGGGAAGTAACTGGTGGGTTTAGGTAAGGGAGTGAAATAACCAGATCCATTTCAGAAAAAAACAGTCTTGGCACGAGTGTAGATGAGATTAGGGGGTGAGGCCAGAGGCCAGAACATTAGTTAGGAGGCCGTTGAAGGAGCTTCATTAAGGCCGTGTCACTAAGGACAAGAACAGGGCACAGGTAGACTGGCCAGGGCCTGGTGACAGATTGGTGTGCAAAGAGGAGGCCTAGGGAAGAAGTGAGTATGGGATACACCTGCCAGTTGGGTGGTGGGAGGGGCTCCTGGGGTCATTCATCAGGATAGGGGCTCCTGGAGGAAGACCTTATCTGGCTGGGGAAAGGGATGCTTTGCACCCTGGGTGGTGGTTGGGTGAAATTACATGTCCCCACTGTGTCCCTCACCAGGCCTACTCACAAAAAAAGGCTTGTTCCTGGGATCCTTCCCCTCCCCTTTCCCTCTCCTTCTCTTCCCTTCCTCCCCAGTATATTTTTCAATCTCTTCTCTTCCCCTTTTTCAAATATTTCAGGATGAACTGCTGAGGAAGAAGAGCCACAGAATAATGTCTAATCAGGGAAAGGTTGTTCACTCAGGACGATAATCATGGTCTCTCCCTGTATCTCTGACATGGTAAGAAGCCAGACTCTACAGCTTAGGTAAAATCAAGTTCCATACATGCCTCAAGCAGTAGGGCAGCCTGTGGCTCCCAGATTCCTCCCTCGCTCACCCCCTGGAACACCCCTGTCTTCCCTGAGAGGAGTAATCTGTCTGCCTCTCAATATTTTTTCTTAAAAAGTAAGATATGTGTTGCCTAAGCCTGTGATGGGCAGGAAAATGAACTCAACACAAGCCCCTGCTTTCAGTGACTGGCAGTCAGCTGCTGAGCAGCTGCATTTTATCTACCTGCTTCACTTGCACCATGACCTCTCTGGGAGGCCTGGGAGCCCCGAGCTGGGGCTATGCCCTCACCTCTGGTGTGGAAGAAAGACCCCTGGCCTGGATGAGTTTTTTCTGAGCACCTGCTTTATGAAAGGTTCTGATTTCAGTGCTGGGGACATGTTATAGACCAGACAGGGGCTCAGAGACCTCAGCCATTTCTCTGGTACTTGGGTGTCACTACAGCTTGGAGGGAGGGGCCGTTGACCTCGACTGCATGTGTCTCTATGAGTGGAGTGGGAAGTGTAGAAAAGACTATTTGCTGTTAGTACAAATTTCTAGGTCACTTCAACAGCCCCTATGTGGCTTCACAGCTTTTTTGTTGCCTGTGGAATTAATTTCCTCTGTTCAATTCCCTCTGTTCGAAAGACTGGATACTTGTCTTTCTAACTGGATACTGACTGGTACAGGTATTTGATGAGGGTGGAACATGGGTAGCTCTAGGGGAAGAAGTAGAAAGTGAGAGGATATGGTAGGTAGACCAATATCCCCTGTAAAGATGTCCACGACCTAATCTAAGGAACTATGACTAGGTTACCTGACAGGGCAGAAGGAAGTGGATTATCCTAGATCACCTGGGAAATTATCTGAGATTATCTGAATAGATACCATGTAAGCACAAGTGTCTTTGTAAGCGGAGGCAAGAAAGAGAGTCAGGGAGGGAGATGTGATCATGGACTCAGGGGTTGGAGTGATTGAATTGCTGGCTTTAAGATTTTGGAAGTGACCACCAGCCAAGAAATGCAGATAACCTCTAGATGGTGAAAAAGGCAGGAACAGACTCTCTCTTAGAGCCTTCCCTACCAACACCTTGATTTTAGACCTGTGAAACCCACGTCAGACTTTTTACCTGTGGAACTGAAGGAGAATACATTTATGTTGTGTTATGCTAGTGAGTTTGTGGTATTTTGTTATAGCAGCAATAGGAAACTAACATGTGGACCAGAGTTCAAGATGCTATAAATCATGCAAAGCAGTTTGGATCTTTTTCTATAGGGTGGGAGGCTTATCACCACTTAGATGTCATGTACGCTAAACATATGCACTTCGAAGTCATACTGTGTGACTTTGAATTCCAGCTGTGCCAATAACCAGCTTTTTTAGGCAGATATTTTATTTTCTCAAGGCTGTACTGTTTCCATCTCCAAAGTGAAGAAACAAGTCCTCATCTCATTGGGCTAGTTTAAGGAGTGCATGAGATGGTGTGTGTAAGGTGTTTGGCACAGCATGGGCCAGGGTAGTGATTCTTCCTTTTACTTGCTTTGCAACCTTGGACAACACGGTATCTCACGTGGAGACTTGATTTCTACACTTGCTCAGTGGAGGTAATAGTAAACCCCTCAGCCTCCATACCCCACACAAATAAGTGGATTTTATGGTATGAACTGGAGAGAGATGTTACCCCTACATCCCCCTGCTGGCCTGGCGCAGAGCTCTCTGCCCACCATGGATGGAGCAGGTGACTCTTTGCCCTGACCACCCAGACCCTCCTGCCCTCACCCTGCAGGCATTCCTGAGTCTCTGTGCCCCTTAAGGGCCACCCTAGTTACTGCTGCTCTGCACTGTGCTCCAGGCATGAGCTATTCTAGTTATAAATTCCTTGAAATGCTACACCTTCTCTGCCCACCCAGACCGACCTCCTCAGGCCCAGCTGCCAGGTATTGATTTCCCCTTTAAATATTACTGCAACCCAGGAGCATGTATGGATTAATTGATGAGGCTAGGCTTGTACCTGCACACTTCATTAACAGCTGCTACTAATTAGTGGAGTAGTCATTAAGAGACCTACTGGGGTTTTGAGGATAATAGTTTTATTTTTCTCCCCCATGACTCGTAAGCATACACAATGAATTGGGGAGTTGCACCACCATGGTCCCAGGCTGGGATGGGAGAGACGGCATGGCCTGTGTTCAGGGCTTCCCTGCAAGAACACAGCAGAAACTAGAAAATCACTACAGTGGGACCAGAGTCAGAAGGGCTTTACAGTCACCCGGCCTACCTTGTAAGACTACCGTGGCTGAGAGAGGGGTAGGGCCTTGTTCTCATTGTCACAGAGAGACAGGAAGGCAGACCTGGGACAAGCACCCAGGGCTACTGGCTTTGTTCTAGGCCAGGGCTCTGTTTGCTAAATGGGGATTCTGCTGCATGTATTTGGATACCTTAATGGGGAAGGTCTGACCAAGCACATAGCCACATCCCCCTCCTGCCACAAACCTGATGTACTTTTCCTGAGATGCCTCCTGCCATCTCACCCACATCACTCCACCCTTTCCTCTCCCAGTGGGAGTCCAGTATGCCTGCTCCTTTTGCCCCTTTCTCTGTCTTTGGTGTATATATCTCCAAATGGCAGGACTCAGCCATTGGCCTGCAGTGGATCCTCTGGATTATCCATTTGGATGAAAATACACAGTGAGTGGAAATAAGCCTAAAATATGTGAATTTATTACAACTTACTGACCCTCTTGGAGCTTCATCCTCACTGGATCATGGGGGCTGTGTGTAGAAGACCAACACAGGATGAGCACCTAAACAGACGGGTCCTTAACAGAGGGTAGCTATTGTGCCCTTGCTCCTTAGGACGGTATATCTGTGGACCAATTACAGTGCTTTTCTCAAGCTGTCATGAATCATTCACTGAGCACACATTGAAGTGTTTTACAGCAAAAGGAATAGAGCCTTGACTTATTAATTCCTTTTTGTTTTAGAGATAATAATAATTCTAATCACTAGCCTTCCCTGAAAGCTTGCTACGTGTCAGGAGGTATTGTTCTAAGTGCTTTACATTGATTAATTTATTTTATCCTCTTGACAACCCTGTGAGGCAAGTGTTTTTGTATGATGATTCCTACTTCATAGAAGTGGAGATGAATGTACTACACTTGCCCATGGTCACACAAGAAGGAGGTGTAGCTGGAGCCAGCGTTCTAGCTTTGAGCCCAAGCCCTTAGCCAGAAGACTACTCAACCCCTTTAAATAGGTTGATCTCCTGGCTAAGGGATATCCTTGTCCCAAGTGCATGCCGTGTGGGTAGAAGCTGTGTTTGTGCCGTGTGATTTGATTTGATTTGATTAATTTGGAGTGGGCACTTGAAGCAGAGATTCCCCACATTCTATTCTTTGGGTGGTCTGGCTCAAAAGCATGAGCTGGGCTAGTCTGACCCCATGTTGGGAAGGTATCAGAAAGAAGCTGAGTCTGGGAGTGAGACTTGGTGGTGGGTAGACTTGAGACTGGAGACCCATCATGGTCACCAGTTATGAGTGACCAGAGGGAGCTGGCCGGCCAAGAAGGAGGATAGAGAACGGCACAGATGTCATGAGAGAGGCCCCTGGTCTTGGAGGGGCACCTCGTGGTGCTGATACCCATCGGCCCTGGCTTGTTCTGGCCTTCTGTTTGGGGATTCTGATGAAGATCTGCGTTATACTACATTGGTCTCTCTCCTGGAGCTCATGCCTCTCTCTTGTAAACAGAACTCCAAATGAACAATTCATTTATTAGGTTAATAGGATAATGCTGATATGAGGAGGGGCTCAATACATCTGTTAAGCAGGCCTCCGGTACAAGAACAGTAGCCTAAAATAACATGGCTGGGATATGTAGGAAAAGAACTCTAGAGATAGTGCCCATTTGGAGATAAATATCTGTACTCATCATGGTAAGGATGGGCTGTTGTATTATGATAATGTAGTGGTATAAACAGGTCTGAAGTTTCTTCCTTTCTCTTTTTTTTGTTTTAATTTTGAATTCATTAATGTTTTTCTTCCTTTCTCACCTCACAGTTCTAAGAC
This sequence comes from Sturnira hondurensis, assembly GCF_014824575.4. Classification (NCBI taxonomy): domain Eukaryota; kingdom Metazoa; phylum Chordata; class Mammalia; order Chiroptera; family Phyllostomidae; genus Sturnira; species Sturnira hondurensis. Next base: position 1,617,261 of record NW_028081547.1, read on the forward strand.
AAATGACCCAGGTTGTTAGGGCAGCTTTGAGTTGCATAGTCATTCAGGAACTGCAGTCCTTCATGTCATTGCCCCTTCATGTCATTGTCTCCCCAAACTGAAAGCCTTTTTGTGGCCTCATTGGTTAAAGCTGAAAGCTGCTCAGCTTTAACCAATGCCTGGCTCCAGCCAGAATCAGAAGAGGGCATTGAGGAGGCACCCTATCACTTCCACTTCACTTCCACTAATGAGAATTTAGCACTTGACCCCACCTTGCTGCAAGGAAGGCTGGGAAATGTAGTCTTGATCTAGGGTCAGCAAATGTTTTCTGTAAAGAGCCAGACAGAAAATATTTTTGGCTTTGTGAACAATACACTCTTGTTGCAAGTACTTCACCCAGCCCTTGTATCTTGAAAGCAGCTTTAGGCAATATGCAAACTATGAGCATGGCTTTGTCCCAGTAAAATTTTATTATGGGCAGAAAAATTTAGATTTTATATAATGTTCATGTGTCATGAGTATCATTCTTTTAATTTTTTCCAGCCATTTAGAAATGTAAAAGTCATTCTCAGCTCACAGACCATAGGTAATAGGATTTGGCCGGTGGCTCACAGTGTGTGGACTCCTTGCCTAGGTGGTGACCTTGGCCTGGTCACATTTTGTCAGGGGAGATTGAATTGTAGTGGAACATGAGTGGTCTCCACCACAACACCCACTTGAGGCTTTGCCAAGGAGGGGCATTTTAGCAGAAACAAGGTTTCTTTTGTCCTGTTTCTTTCTAAAGAGAAAAGCTGGGTTAAAACAGCCACTCCCCTCTTGCCACACTTGCCAGGAACAAGGAGAGGTCCTGATGTCAATGGCTGTGGAGAGGGTTATGGTGTCCCTTAAGATGCTGGAAACTGGCCTCCCCCAGGGCCCTCAGAGGCTGGCCATGGTGAGGACACCCATGGCCAGAGTTAGGTGCCAGTGCCCCGAAGGCAGTGCCCCACTGAGGGAAAGCCAGTCTCTCATAAACAGGACACTCCCGTCCTTGGTGCTTGGGTGTCTTTGAACTGGACAACAACAGTTTTTAATGATTAGTAAAGCAACAGCTACAGATATTAAATGTGACCAGGAAAATTGTCAGAAGGAATGAAGATGTTATTATATGGCAAGCTTGTTTTCTTCCATCCCTCCCCCCTCTCCTTCAACTACCAGCTTGTGGGGTTGAGGCTTACAGAGTAAAGCTGATATCAGTATTTGAGAAAAATAAAATCATTCTGTTTGTACATCACTGAGCTTCTACTGTCAATCAAAATGGATACATATATTTTTTTGACATCAACTGCCAGGTTTCTTTCTGTGCCTCAGAAGAATCAGAACCAAAGACAGAGAAAGTCACCCAAGGGTGTTAGATCTGGAGTCAGACCAGCCTGGGTTTGAGTCCTGGTTCTGTCACATCCTGTGTGATCTCCATAAACCCTTTGACTCCTCTGGGACTTGGCCCACTCATCTGCTAAGTAAAGGAGAATAATGTCTGCCTGTTGTTCAGATGGGTTGTGAGAAGGCCATTTCTAATGCAAAGGAGGATTTTTGCTTCTCTCTCTGGACCTCAGTTTCCTCATCTATAAAATGGAAGTGTTGGACTCTTGAGCAGTTTCTGTTTTGACATTCAGTAATTGTGCCACCTATGAATGAGTCTATGACTTACGGAAGGAGAAAGCTGCCTTTGGAGGTGCTTCCTCCTGGAAGGAAGTTTTGATGAAGGAAGCAGCGGCTGGATTAAAAACTTCTGGCTTTCTGACCCTCTTCAGCTGTCAGGGCACAGTTCAAGTTCACCTCCTCCAGGGGGCCCACCTGGATTCTTCCAGGCAGGGGCCATCTCCCCCTTTCTGAAGGATCTGTGTTTGACCTTGACTTATTCCAGCCTATTTTCCCTTACTCTCTGGTCTGCCTGGAGGGTTTGAAGGCCATTGCCTCCCTACAGCTATTTCTGTAACCCTGACCCTAACACTAACCCTGACCTAGACCCTACCTCTGAGCTCTGTAAATGGGTCTAGTATGCACACATGCACATGCATACACATGTGTGTTCTTATGTACACATGTATGCACATACACACATGTCGTAGTTCTGACAGTGACACTGGTGCCACATACTGGTTTTAACCTGAGTTCCAGGTCCCAACACTGGCCTTAAGGTGTCCTTGCCAAGATAACCCATTCAGACACACTTACTAGTCTGCTTGGTTTCTGAACATAGTTTGAGCCCTACAGTTGAGCTCCTCCTGCCCATCCTGTAATTTTGGGCTGGAGGCGCTCTGTTGTGGGGCTAACCTGGCAGGAACCACCTACCTCACATACCTATCAGGCAAAGGGGACCTGAAACACCCAAATACCTTAGTCAAGAGCCCCTGTTGATAGCAATAATTTCTTGGGCCCTGGGGCAATGTATCGAGGACAGAAAACAGCTGGTGCATAGACTGTGAGGACATTCCATTGGCCTCAGGACTCCTACTGGCTTCTTGGAAGCAGGAGATGTACCACCTCAAGTGGAGATCTGTCCCCTCTTCCAATCACAATAACAATGCCCATCCTGGGAGATTGGCCTCATCTGGGGACATGAGAGGACAAAAACTGGCCAATGAAATGTATGTCACTAAGTTAAAGAAGCTTGTCCTTGTTGGTCTCATTGAACACCCAAACTTCTAGCAAGCATGCAGCATGTTGTATTATGTGATGTTATTTGATTCATCCATTAATTCATTGATTTTTCCTATTCATTCACCAATGTGATCTCCCTACTGGGTTCTGGGAATACAGGGGAAAACAAGGTGGAAATATTTCCTGGTCTCGTGGAGTTTACAACCTGTGGGGAATCTACAGTTAAGCAAATAATTGCAAAAGTATTTGATGAGCCCACAGCATAGACTATGGAGTTGAACATGGAGAGATAAAGGTGGGATGGGGTGGCTCAGGGCACAACACCTGGAGTATCTGGGCAGAGGGACTATGGGTGCGAAAGAAGGTAGGTGAGGGAAGCAATGTTAGTCTGGGGAGATGAGGGAAAGGCCCTGTGTCTGGACAGCAAAGCATGGAGGGAGGAGAGGACGATGTGGTGCTGCAGAGGCAGTTAGGGGCTAGGTTCTAGAGGCCCTCAATAAGCATAATAACAATGTCTCAGTGTTAGCCTGAGGGTACAGGAACCCCTGGAAGCTTTTGGGGGCAGCACAACATGTGTTGGGATTTCATTTTAGAAGAATTCCTCCTGACCTTGTGTGCAGGTTACCCTGTTGGTAGGAGGATGTGGGGATAGAGGGACAGGTAGAATGGAAGGTAATGTATAGAAGATGTGTTCAAGAGCTGTAGGGAGGAAGAGCCAGCAGGATCTGGAAACGAGGGAGAAGAAGAGGGAACATCAAGGTGATTCCCTGGTCTCTGTTTTGAGTGACTGGATAGGTGGTAACATCTTTGAAATTGAGACACAAGGGAAAAGTGGAGCAAGGTGATAAATGTGTTTGTTATGAGATGTCTGAAAGACATCCAAGTGTATCCAGAGTTAAGGAGGGAGTTCTGGAGTATTATGGGGAGGTTTGGGCACCAAGAAGGAGACTGACTCCCCTGAAGGGGTTGAATCACCTGGTGAGAGAGTATAAAAACCTGGGGTGGGTCATGGGAAACTTTTCTCAATGCTCCATGGTCTCTGTCGATGAGACCAGTCCTCAACTATACACCAGTTATATAAATACCCCAGCTTGGTCAACCAGAGGAAGAGCAAAGACAGAACTAAGAGCAGTAGGATGGACAGATTGTCAGGGGCAATCCTGGTGCCTCCCCCACACTTCCTCCCCATGTCAGGGCCTTGGCAAGTGCCAAACTGAGGCCTGAACCACCTTCATCCCAACTTTGGCCTGGCTGGCTCCTAAGGTCTTACTTCAAACATTGCCTCCTCAGAGAGGCCTCCCCCAACTACTGAGTAGTCCCCACAACAGCAGCTGGGTCCATTTTCTTTAGCAACCCCTCTTCCAGCACACTCCGAAGTCTTTTGTTCATCCCCTTGTGCTCTTTTCCTCTTTCTTCTCATCAGAACATAACACTCCTGTGGGCAGGAACTTGTCCGTGTCCTGTGCACAGCTACTTCTCCAGCATCCTCCTTGGTGGGGTTATTGTCAGCCCTCCTTCCCCTCCCTCTGTTACCTCAGCACCCCACAGCCCCCAGAGGTGACATCCGGGGTCTAGCTTTGAAGCCTCCCTGGGGCCAATGGTCTATCTCTCTACCTTAGCCACCTCTCTCCAAACTTAATTCACCAACAGGTCTTGCTGGGGTGACTTCTTTACCTCCCTCTACCTTTCTGTGCGGCATCCACTTCCGTCTGTCTAAAATGTGGTTTTTATGTGGTTCTTTTACTTGAAACTCTTCAAAGGGCATCTGAAAATAACTCCAAATGCAGCATGACATTTTTCAGAGGCCTCGGCAGTCTAGCCCCTGCTTACTGTTCTGGTTCTCTCTACCACTTTGCCCTTCACTCCTTCTGGACCAGGCACTTGGGGCACTCAGCCTCTCCAAAGTGCCACTCCCTCTGCCTCACCTTGGAGCCTTTGCCTGGACTCATTGCTCTTCCTGGAGCACACAGCAGGAGCTCTATAAATATCTACTGGATGAGTAAATGACAAATCCAGGAGAACAAAGGGAGAAAAATCCTCACCAGAACAGATTGGCCTGCTATTTCCCTCCCCTTAAGGGAAAGCCTGGCAGAGCATCTTTCATTCTCCTTGCATTTCTCTCTTAAGCCTCAAACTCCTTCCCTCCTCCTCGCATTTGATGCCCGAGCCTCCACCCAGTACCTCCACTGCCTCCAGGGCTCTGGTTACCCCAGGCAGCCTTAATTAATTGTAAAATTGATTAAGCAGCCCCCTTTGTTGGGCTGGGCTAGTGTTTATTTGTATTTTCATATTATTATCCTTTTATACCTCTCTGGGCGCCTTCAGCTCTCTACTGACACCTTTTATTGGGGGAAATGTTAATTTAAAAATCATCTATAATGCAGGTGTCACAAATCAAAGCCTTTTGGTAATGAGTTGCTCTTATGTCGTATAAAAACAATTAATTAAAACCCTTTCTGAGAGAGTCGTGCTGGCAGATTTATGTTTCCCAGCGTCTCCCCTCGACCTTCCTTTATAAGGACCCTCATGCACTCAGCTGGCTTCTGTGGGAGGATGGTTGCCTCCCACCTCTGCTCAGGAAACAGAGGTCCGGCCCGGTGGAGTGGAGAAAGCTCCAGGAGGGTGCCCGATCCTGCCTTCCTGCGGCATAAATCACGGAAAGGGACCTTGCTATGGTCACCTAGCAATTGAGTGGCAGGGTCAGGCTCAGAACAGCCTCTGCTGTCCAGGTCCTGTCCTTGTCACTGCTGTTGACATCTCTCCTGTCGTTCTCCTCTGAGGAGCTGGGCATCCAGCCCGGGGATGATGTGTGGAGGGGGGAACGGACTGGTGGGGGCTGAGGATGGTAGAGGGGAAGAAGGAGTACCTTGCCGCTCAAGGTGGGACAAGTTATAACAGGGGAGTCACCAAGCTTGGGAGCTTAGCTCCTGACTTCTAGATTGTTCCACCTCAATCTGGAATATGCTTCCTTTCTGTCTAACGTTGTGTGATTTGGGGACTGTACAACTCAGAATGAAAACAGCCAACCAGGTGGCGAGCTGCCCTGTCCCATTTCAGTGGCGCCCTTCCTGCAGACTCTCCTGCCCTCCTGGCTGAGGGCTGAGGGCTGAGGGCTGAGGGCTGAGGGCTGAGGGCTGAGGGCTGAGGGCTGAGGGGGGCTCCCTCCTGGTGAGCTCATCAGCCCCTCCGAGCAGGGCTGTGAAGTGTCTAATCCAGGCTTTTATCTGGCATCCACAATTATAATGTCAAGATTGAATAATCTGCCTTTATCTCCCGGGTGACAGCCATGTAGAAACTTCAAAAGAAACAGTTTTGCTGGCATCTAACGGCTTTTGTTAATTACTATATCCCAAAGAAAATGAAATAAAGGAGGAAGAAAAATGATATTTCTCTGTGACAACTTTGTAAAAATATCAATGATGAAGCAGCACAGTTTAAGGGTTTTAACTATTCACGCAGCCAAGAACATGCCTCCACCCACCCATGCAGGGTCTGGGAGTGTCTGAGGATGCCTGTGCGAGTGCACATGCACACACGCACACGCTCATGCACACACGCACACGCTCTTCCCTGCCTACACAGATCTCTTCACAAACTGGACACCCTATTGCGTACTCTCACTTTCATAATCCCCCTCACACACCCTCTCTCACACGTATAACACATATCCTAACACACACACACACACACACATACACACACTAGACTCACTCCTGCATCTGAATCTTGGCACTATCATATTGTAGCTGTGTGACCTCAGGAAAATCACTTTACCTCTCTGTGCTGCTGCAGTATCCTTACCCATGAAATATGGATAATGATAGCACATCCTATACAGGGACATGTGAGGACTAAATGAGTTTACACAGGTAAAGTGTTCCCCAAGGGCTAGCTGCTATTTTGGGACATGCACAGTGCTGGACTCTGTCTGTGGGGGAGGGGTCTAGCACTGAGAGGACATCTCCACGGAGGAGGTGCTATTTGAGCTTGGGGCTTTGAAGTCTGGAAGCAAAGAACACATCCCAGGCATGGAGAACAGCGTGTGCAAAGACTCAGAGGCACAGCAGGACATGCATGTCCCATGAATGCTGGGTGTTTGTTGTGACTGGAGGATCATGTGAGGTGTCAGGGAAGATTAGGTGGGAGAAGATTCTGGAAAGATAGGCAGGATCTAATAGGCTGTGGTTTTCCTGTAGAAGCTGAGGCCACTGAAGGTTACGGTCTGGTAATACCAATGGAATGGAGGAATGCCTGGGACAAGCAAGATAGGGCCCCACAGTGGACAAGTCATGGTCCACCCATTCACAGGACTGGGGGTGCTAAGCAGTTCTGAAAGAAGGGGATGCACCTTGGCCAGCCAGCACCTCTTTCCCTCACTTGGGCCTGGAGAGCCTGGTAGAAGATAGAATTTATGTTGGTAAGCCAGAATTTATGCTGCTGCATTTTAGAAAGGCTAGACTGGAGTGGGAATAGAAGGAAGGAGCTTCTAAGCCTGTGAGATTTAAGACAGAGTTGTTTTCCTTTGTCCTGATGCTGTTTCTGGGGGAGATCCTGTTGTAAAATTCCCCTTTTCTGTAAGGAGCAGCTAGTGGGTGTTTCCTGGTATATATATATGGATTGGGTCTTGGTCCATAGAGGCAGTGGGGAGACAAAGGTGGTGGCCTTCCACACCTGGAGGGTGGAGGCTGAAATAGGAAGCTTGACACTTAGACTGAGAGGCCTCCCTGTTTGCAGCAGGGAGGAGGGACGTGGACACCCATGTGCAGCTGGGGCAGGCATGTGGACACCCCTCCTCCATCTCTGTCTGCTTCCTGCCCAGAAACCAGGTGTGTGCCCCTCTAGGGATGTTTTAGAAGTGTGGGACCTAGAATCAAGGCGCCCGATAGGAGAGGTGCCATCTAATGACAGAAGTGACTGGATTTCTGCTGGTTTCCAAACAAACATTCCTAAGCGGCAGGTGCCTTCAGTTCAATGAGCACTGAGCTGGAGCCTCATGTAAAGCAGAGACTTGGGGCTGTTCGGCACGTGAGGCCTGGGGACTGCTCAGGGTTGCTGCAGAGGGCGAGGTAAGGTGCCCACTGGTGTTGTGCAAGATCTGCATGGCCACATATGCTGACCTGTGTCCTGCTGCTTGTCCCTCCCTTGTCCCCAAGCCACCTCCTGAGAGCTCGCCAAAAACTCCACTCCCAGTTGAGGCTAAGAAAGGTACACCAACTTGGTCAAGAACACCTCAAGACATTGGTTGTCAAATGGGGGTTCCACCCAAGGCAGTGTTAAAGCGACTGATTTTGGAAATCTGGGCAAAGACATTGGGCTTTAGATTACATGGTACTGAAACATAGAAGAGGTTCAGGGATGCTGGTGAGTTTGGGTCCCTCCCCCAATCCCCATCCTCTACAGACCCCTGGACATTTCCAGGGCTGGCAACCCTCTCTCCAGGGTGCTGATTCCAGGGCTTTGGAGCCCTCACAGCCCTGAGCCTACTCTGTACTGTAGCTAGCTAGCATCCGCCTCCTACCCTAGCTAAACCCCCTCATCCCAAGGGCCCCTGCACAAAATGGGGGGGGGAGGGAGATGGGCTGTTCATTTCCTTCCCCTCCCGCAATTAACCCTGCCAGGTCTAGGGGGAGCGATGGCCCCCAGATCTAATCTCAGCCAGGTCTAGGCACCCCTCTACTGCCCCTCCCTCCCACTAGTCATTAGTCTCCTCCACTGCAGGTAGAAGTGACAGGCCAGCTCAGAGCTCCTGAAAAGGCCTTTGTTTTATCGCCTTCAGTTCAGATGCTTCAGAGCACTAGCAGGCCATATTTTAATCTCAGGTCTTTGCAAACAAAATTGTTAAAAGCAGATGGCTGTGAAGACTGCCATGAATATTAATAGATATTGAAAAAAAAGCCCCTTAATCTTTCCATAAATCTTTTCCGAGTAGGTGGGGGAAGACTCAGAAGAGATGACAAGTGCAGTTAGCTGTTGGTACCGGCCCTTCCTATTGGGGCTTGATCCTAAAGGCTGGGTAATTAACATGAGATTAGGTGTATTCAGCCCAGTGCAGGGCAGAGATGGGCCTGGAGCAGCAGGCCTGGGCTCCCTATCCTGCTTTCCCTCCCCTTTCCCTGTGGAGCTGAAGGGCAGGGACAAGCTCTGTTCAGCACCCTGATTCCTCCTGAGGCTGCCATGTGCTGCTGCTAATCTATGCTGACCACATACTGCGTGCACACTTCTATGTGTGACAGTCTCACATCAATCCCATTTCACAGAGTAGAAAATAGAAAGTGGGAATCTCTGGGTCAAGATGACTGGGTTAGTCAATGGAATGGAAGTGATTTGAACCCAGGTCTGTTTGACCCCGGAGACTCTTCTGGGACCATCCTGTCCCTCTGGCCCCAGCACCAGTCTCTCCTGTGCACGTGGTTTGTACTGCACATTTGCTATTCACAGTTCATTCATTGGGGTTATACATTTCCCTCTCTTTTTAGTTCTCTTTTAAAATGCAAACACCCTTGAGAGAGGTAACCTATTAAGTGGCTGAGAAACATTAAAAGCTATTCAGCCGCATAATCCAGGACCTGAGTTGAAGTCTTCTTAGCTCAGCCATTTCCTGGCTCTGTGACATTGAGCTAACGTTTAATTCCACGGAGTCTGTTTCCTCTGGGGGAAAAATAGGAATAATGAAACAGCCCTGTGAGACAGACTGGGTCGGCAAAAATTTCAGGAGATCAAAGATAGGAAAACACTTTGAAAACCACATACCATGGTACACCTGCAGAGGACTATATTGCTTTCATTGTTGTCCAAACACCTTATACATTTCCGAGACCACGTTCATGACAGGCCGGAATAAGTAACCAAGCAGGGTGGAAGCGGGGTGATGAGACCTGGGCAGAGGCAGGGGCCTTGCTGGGGCGGGGCGGGCCGGGGGGAGGGGGGGTGCAGGGAGGGGTGGCTTCTCTACGGAGCCCCGACATGGATCCCAACATTTCTTTCTTTTCGGCCAGCAGCTTGCTTTGCTTTATGCTTCAAATCTAGTTCAGTAGTGTTTCTCTGTGCTACCTTTCCCTCTCTTCTTCCACGCCTTTTCTTTTCTTTTCTCCCTTCCTCCTTCCCTCCCCACTTTTCTGTCTCTGTCTCTCTCTTTCTACCCCCATTCCCTTTCTCTCTCTGCCAAGAAATATTTCCTCATCACTTGTTAACATTCCAGAAGTGGAGATTCAACAGTCAACACTGGTGGCGTGGTCTCTGGGCTAAACAAATAACAAATAGATTACAAACTGAATAACTGCTGCGTGGAAACAGGCACAGGACTGAGCTGAGCAATAGTCACAGGGATTCATTTTAAATAGGACATGGCCTCTTCATTCTGACCCAACCAGTTTCAACAAAGCTGAGGAAGCATGTTGGCATGGCAGCCCTCATGACCAACACTGTGCATTCTTTAGAAGATGCAGGCGAGAGCCAGACAGCAGGGTATTTTTTGCATTTGCTTCTTTCCTTACTGGGCAATGGCCCAGACCCGCCCCCTTCACAGGCCCCGCCCCTGGCCCACTCTGCCTCTGGGCCAGCCCCGCCCCTGGCCCGGTCTTGCTCAGAGCCCTCTCCTTATATGGGATAATTTGGCTGGGCCTCTGTTTCACAGAGCGGAGCCGGCGTTTAAGGAATCTGTAAGGCGGAGGTGAGCAGCGAGGCTGGGGCTGTGAAACACATACTGCGTTCTCTGGCTTCAAGTTTTCACGTGCAGAGTTTTCAGGCAGAAGCCCAGGTACTAGTTTTGAGAGAAACTTCAGTTTGAGAAGGAGAAATCCATCACTCGAGTCCCATTAAACTATTGCTCTCCCAAATGCAACGAATTCTTGGAGCCTGAGTACCAAGAGGCAGAAGCTTGTCATGTTTCAACAAACATACTTTATTATACTGTATAATTTAAGGTATCATTTTATTCAAGTGACATTCAAACGTGTGAAAAACGATTGCATATGCCATAGCCATTAATGAAATCATTATGTACAAATGGTTACGCTTTACCAAGTCATTCATTAAAAGTAAATTAATGAGGGGGACAGCATTAAATTTTTTCGCAATCATTACCAGGTCCAGCCTAACCTACTTTTATAAATATTCATCAACAAAAACGTGCCTCAAGAACTCACCCAGTAAATTAAATTCTTGTCTTGAAGTGTTTTGCTTCTATTAATGGCATTGGCCGTGGTACTTTCTTTGATTTGTTTTCTGGAACTTTGAGATAGATTGTATGGAAATAATGACAAACTTTGAGTAATCGCTGATAATTAGGCCAAATCTATTATCCCCATGGTATTTACATTTTGATTACTATTACCAGCCCCCCCCCCCAAATAAGGCAATGTCTTGAAGTATTCTAATACAAGACAAAGTAGTATCTGAGATTTTCAGGGCTGAAAAAAACCTCAAGGTAATTTGGCCAGCTATGACCTGATGTTTGAATCTCATGTCAACATCTCTGCCTGGTGGCCCTTTGGTTTCTGCTTAAATACCTCCGGTGATGGGGAACTCATTGCCACCTCAGTGGCCCATTCTATTTTTGGAACCTTTGATTGTCATCTTTTTCTTTAAACTGTGCCCATCACTTTCTAACCTCCATGTGTGTCCTAAGTCCTTTGTACTGGGGAGGAAATAAAACAGACTTCACAATCATGGGAAGTTAATTGTAGATTTTATTGCAGTCTTGCTCCCCCCGCCCCAAATCTTCTGTCTGCAGGCTAAACACTTCTAGGGTATTTGAAACTTCCTCCATGAGAGTGAACTCCAGGCCCCTCACTTTTGTTTTTATTCCCAGTAGAGAAAGCCTTACCTCTAAGGTCCTGCATGATCTGGTCTCTACCTACCTTTGCAGCTTTATCTTCCCCATCACCCACTTTAATCCAGGTAACCTTAAACCATGGAGGGTGTCCCTACACAGACTGTCCACTAAGTCTGGACCTTTACACAGGCTTTCCTTTCTGCACGAAATGCTCTTTCCCCTTTTATCTGTCCGATGAACTACTTACTCATCCTGCAGAATTCCTGCTCAGTGGTCCTCGTCTCTGTGAAGCCATCCTTGATTGATTCCCAATACCTACCCCTTGTGAGAATTGATCACATCTTCTTCCCCTACTGCTTCTGTTCCTTGTAGGTGTTTAGTACTGCTCGAGGGAGTGGGAGAAAGGGGGCCGGAAGGCCTTAAATTCAGGAAGGGTCCCCAGATTAGACTTGTTTTGTTAGTTTTTGCTTAAAGCAACACGTTTATTCTATTCCAGTTCTGTAGACCATAAAGCCATTCTTTGGCTCATGGCCTCCTTTCTCCATCTTAAGCTGGCGACACTGGGCCGGTTGCCCCCACATTGGACTTTGGGTGCTGCCTGCTGAAAAGGTTAGACTTGCAGCTTCAAAGCAACACTCAGGGAACTGGTCCCCCACAACTTGTGCCTTCCACCCTGCTAGCAGTCCACATTGCTGGCAGTGCAGGATGAAGTCGCATTATTTTTGTGAATAGTGTAGTTATTTTGGAAAGAGACACCATTGCCTTGCAGTTTGAGGAATAAAAGCACTAATTTGTGAAATGTAAACATTTAAAACCACCTACAGTGTTGGTAGCCCTGTTTTGGCATTAAAAAAACATTTTGGGAGAAAGAAATGTGAGAGTAGTTGGGGTCTCCCTTTACCCCCAAGAAGTCCTGATAGGTGCCTGAAGCACACTCAGTGACTATACTGCTCACTTATCTGCTCTACCTTCTGGTCTCTATATCCTACATGGTAGGTGGAAATCACAGACTCTGGAACCAGATCTAGCTGTGTGACTGGAAGACTCTGAGCCACTTGCATACCCTTTCTGTGCCTCACCTTCCCCACCTGTAAAATGAGCTCAAATACTGGCACCTACCTCATTGGAGGTTGTGAGCGCTAATGAAGCATCGTATGTCAAGTGTCTGGTGTGAGGCTGTACTCTCAAAGCTTTCTCTATCACGGTTGGAGGGGGAGCTTGTCTGTCTGTGGCCTCAGTGCAGCCCCAGGTCCCAGAGCATAGTGTCGGCAAACACCCACCACAGCTCTGCTCACCACGTGGCCCCGAAACCCTGCCCACAAATCCTGCCCATGGAGACCATGCACAGCACCCGCTATGGCCTCTCTTGGATGCTGAGAACATCTGGGGGGTTGTCTGTAGAGAAGTAAAAGCCTATTACCAGCTGGTGTTTTCCTCTCCTTAGACACAAACCTTCAGATAAGGCTGTTCCTGTTTTCCTCCAGCCCTCAGTAAGGCACTGAAATTGGGGTGATCAAATAAGATTTTCCCACTGCCAGTGTGCTATCTAGGGCTGGATTTAGTTTTATTTTTTTCACAGAGCAACAACCACTTAAGGAACAAGTCTCTTTCCCACTTGTCTAGCAAGGAGCTAAAAGACAACCTGGCTGTTCTCCAGGTAAAGTGGCTGATTCTACATCTGATTTGAGAGCTCTGCCCTTATGGCCTCAAGGCAGAGAGTCTTTTTGGGGAGGGGGGAAGGGATTACACAATGGCACATTAGAGTTTCCCTTCTGTAATGAGAAGGCCTTCTAAGGGTGATTAGTCCTAGTTACTCTCTACGGGAGGGGTCAGTTGAAAAGGCAGCGGGATGCTGTGTAGGGAACCTCTGGGAGTGTGTGGCACAGAGGGGTTAAGTGACTGACACAAGGTCACACAGCAGAGGAGGGCAGGAGCAGCATTTAAGGGCTGGTTGAGGGCAGTAGAGTTATCACATTGATTGTGAGGAGTGTGGAGGGGAGACTTGCCTAGCAGAGTCAGGGTTTCCTGGGCATTTTACCAGCACAAAGCTTAGGGAAGCAGGTGTGTCCATGTGTATGTTGGTGGGGACTGGAGGGTGGGATGAGAAGGGGAAGGTGACTTTTGCAGTCCAATTGGCTCATTCCAAGGATAGCCTCTTACCAGAAGGCAGGTGCTTTGAGACCTAGAGAGAGAAACCTCCTCTTCACTGATCCAGGTGGGTTAACAGAGATATACTGAGCCACACAAAGCTGGAGAAAGAGATAAATACAGAGATAAGGAAAAGCAAAAGCAAAGTGAGGGGCAATCCAAGACATACAGAGACAACTCCTGGGGACAGCTGAGAAGAGGGTTCTCAAACATCCAAAGAGAGGCGAGCCAGAGTCACTGAGAGAAAAACCTCAAGGCAGACAGAGCCCAAGAGATCTGCCTGGACTTGGGAGACAGGCCAGAGAGATGCATACAGAGACCCAAGGAAGCAGAGACGCAGAAGGAACATTAACTCGTGGATGCAGGGGAGTGAAGATAGCAGGATAGGAAAAGACAGAGCTAGCTGCACAAACCTGAGTTACTCCCCTACTCCCAGGCAGCGGGCCAAGAGCAGAGAGGTTGGCTTGTTGGAGGAAGACCTGGCAGGCTCTTGGAGTCCCCTGATGGTCAGTGGCCACATGGCTCCAAAACTGGGGCCAGTGAGTCTTGGCTGCTCAGCAGATGCTGGGGCAAGCACACGCCTCTCTGCATGCACGCCACAGGCCCTGCACAAGGGTGGGCTGTACCGTATCTGTGCCCATCAGCCCAGGGCCATTTAACTGAGCCTGAGAGGTGTAAAGGGAGGTGGCAGTGCTCACCGGCAGGGAGGTCCCAGCCATCATCCCCATCTGCTCACTCTAGCTTGGCTTGCATGGAGCAGACAGCCTGCCCTAGCTGTGCCAGCTCCTAGCTGCACAGCCTGCTGTTGCTCTGGCCTCTCCATAAATCTGCCCCAAGGAAGCTTCTGTCGGGGAGAGGAGAGTGGGGAGCTGTATATTTAAGAGGTACCATACAGGCATAGCAGATGTACCAGGACTGGCACAGTTCCCTGCGGAGAGCAACTGAACTCAGGTAATAGGCCCTAGGTAAAGGTTTGTATGGTACAATTTGTTTCAAAGTGATCCTTAGCTGTCTTGGGCCTCAGTCTACTTACTTGTAAATGAGAGTTAGACCAGGTGAGCTAGGCAGCTCAGTTACATTCAAAATCCATTTCAACCAAGAATGATTTGGCTCTAGAAATTTCTCTCGAACCAGGAGTTCCCACTATCTTCTCCATGCCTGGCACTGAGTGGGCACTGAGGGTATATTGGTGAGTGAATAAGTTCTAACATTTATTTTTACATTTACAATTGGTTTATTGAGTTCTTGCTTTAGGTCAGGCATTTGTCTGAGGATATGCACCATTGTATCCAAACCTGGCCATGGCTGTCAGGGATAGGGACTCTTAGGATCCATTTTACAGGTAGGAAACTGAGACCACTGGGGAAAAGTGATTCCTTCAAGGTAGTACAGCTGGTAAGAGATGCAGCTGGTTGCCTGGATCTAGATTTGGAAATCTTTCAGTATCATAGTGGAACTTTTCATAAAACATTTTTCTGAATTGGCACAAAATTCTTCATACTTATTACCTTATTTGCTTTGCAAAACTGTCCATGGCAGGCCGCCACCATCTCCTGCCTGGCTGTTTCAGCAGCCTCTTCTATGGTCTCCCTGCCTCCACACCTGCCCCTCCAATCGACTCCCATGCAGCTGCCAGGGTGACCTTTTCAAAATGCAAGTTTCTGCTGAAGAGAACTGGGGCTTCCCATCTCTTGTTGGGTAATGACACAACTCCTGAACACAGCCCACGAGCCCTTGCAAAGCACAGTGCCTCTGAACTTGCAGCATGACCCTTTAAGGGGCTGGGAAATCAATGCAGTAGCTGGTGACCTGCACATTTTCTTAAATCAAAGATATAGAACAGGCTAGAATAGAACAGAACAGAAAGCCTGGATGGATCACATTTAAAGAGGCAAGAGAAACTTTGTTGCACCAATCTTTAAAATTGACATATGCAGGTAATTATATGTGTGTGCTCATGTGTGTTCTGTGTTCCGGGTCACCATGCAAAATGTGTATCCTATGACTGTGTTAACCACTTGGGGAGCCACTGGTTAGAATCGCCTGGTCTAGCCTCATCTTGCCCACACCCTCTTGTGTTCTACCGCCAGCCAGAGGTCAGCTGTAAGCAATACAGCTTTCAATCAAAGTTCAAGGCATTCTCTTGGAATATTCTTCCTTCCTTTTCATTTCGATCAGTTCATCCTTCCCATCTTGGGTTATCTGCCCACGTGGCACCATGGACCTCCTTTTCTAGCACTTACCACTGTTGCTATTTGACATTTGTCTATGTGTTTATTCCGTCAACAGCAGTCTATCCCTCTGGGCCAAATGCTCCATTGGCTGGGGGGTCAGTGGCATAGCCCAGGGGAGAGAGTCTGTCAGAGGGTGGGGACAGGTTTGGGTCAGAACCGGTTTGTTTGTGCTTCCCATCTTCCCTATGCCTAGCACCAGGACTGGGATACAGCAGGCACTCCATAAGCACTTATGGAATGAGTATTGCTGTCAAACTCGGAGTATTGCTGCGATATTTACAGATGAGGAAATTGAGGCTCAGAGGGCCCCAGGCAGATGACTCATTAGGAGCCCTTCTGCCTTACACTGTCACAATTGCTGATTGCACCAAGGGCACTGTGTGTGGTCCCTGAGGTCTGGCTCAGGTGTCAGTCCTGACCCTCCCAACTCCCCCTGCTCTTCTCACCTTCCTGTGTACCAGCTCCCTCTCACAGGCTTCTTGGCTATACACTCAGAGTGTTTTTTCATCTCACAGTGTTTCTTCTTTCTCTCCAGCTGGCTGAGCACGGTGCATGGGGTGGCTGGAGGAGGCAAGCTCAGAAAGTGACAGCGACAATATTAGGAGTGAAAAAGATCAATTAAGCCCATCGAGCTGATTTGTGAGGCTGATTAAATTAGGAGCCTCCCTGGGGGCAGATTCCCTCTTAGGTTGACAGACCAGCTGCAGGCTGCACTGTGGGGGTGCTTGCCAGCCTCCAGGGTAGGGTGGAGGCCACTTTGCCTGGCTGTGTGCATGAAGAGATGAGAAGGACACTTGGAAAGCACAGCCCGTAGCCTGTTTTTTCTATGCTTCCTCTTGGAATTGTTTCAACAAGTCAGGGACACTGCAGAGGGTTGGCCTTACTTACCAAATAGAAACAGAGGCACGGATAAGTGGGGCAGACTGACAGCTGTCAGGGGGGGAAGAGGGTGGAGGAACTGAATGAAAGAAGGTAAGGAGATTAGCATAAGAACGTGTGTGCATAACCCATAGACACAACGGTGTGGCGATGATGGCCAGAGGGGTTAGGTGACCTATACAGGGTCACCCAGCTGGCAGATGGAGGAATGTGGTGGAGCTGGGATTGGAACCCAGAACCGTTTGTTCCCTCTGCATCCATCCTGTCCTCTTGTTTCTTTGCTACCACTTTTGGCTTCAGCATGCTGGTTTGTCTTTTTCTCTAGTTTTCCAGGCTTAAGACTCCCCCTCCTCCCACTATCCTCCTTCTCCCTTGATCAGTTCTAATCAGATTATCTATCCAGTAACCTGACCCCTCTGCCTTGCCTCAGGACTCCCTTTCAGGGCCTGTCCCCAGGGCAGCTCTGGCCAGGATATCCTTGTACTTCAGAATCCAGCCCTCTGCCCTGGCCCCTGGATGGGGGCTGGGGATCCGAATTTGGACAAAAGCTCTTGTGTGTGCAGGGGAAAATGGAGCCCTGGGAGGTTATAGAAATGAGGTCAGAGCTCTCCAGAGCTCAGGGGTAGGGAGGGCCTTGAATGCCAGGTTGTAGGATCTGTTCTTCCTCAAACACCACCTGTACTGGCAATGGGGGAAGGCAGAACCCCTCTAAGGCCAAGGGGTGCTGCATTCTGGATGGAGGAGAAAGGCCTCGCAGGTGGCAACACTGGGAGCCGCAGATGGCTAGGAAGGCACCCTGGTGCACTGGTGAGCCAAGTGAAAATGCAGGCGGGCTTCTCAGCACAGCAGGGGCCTTGAGCTGGGTCAGTTGAAGAACAGAGAAGCCTGGAGGTCTCTTAGCCAGAGATGAGGCTGCACAGGATGAGAGGGGAACTGACCCTCAGAAAGGGCCTGGTATCTTACATCCAGGCCTGTTTTCTTCCTTAGAGCAAATCTGCCGAACCCATAATCACTTTAAAGACATACACCCAAGCAAAACAGGCTCAGAGTCTGGTAGCCATCAACAGTAGATTAGGATTCACACCCAGGTCTGAGGAACTGCTGATCCTTTCATGGGCTAATTGCCGAAAACTTTCTATAGTTCCAGAATTCAGGGGCTGAGTCAATGAGACCCATAAGCCTCGAAAGCCAGATATGTGGCGGTTAAAAGCACAGGTTTTAAAATCAGACTGAGTTCCCTATCCCCGATCTGCAACTTGCTTGCTCTGTGGCCTTGGCCAAATTGTTTCACATCTTTGTGCCTTACTTTCTTTCTTTGTAAAATGGGAATGATTTCCTACCTCACATGATGGAGGTTGGGAAGATTAAAGGAAGGTACACAGAGATTATTTTAGAATAGTGCCTGGCCCTCAAGGAGTGACAGCCATCACTGCCTGGGATGAAACCAGGATGCGGGGAAAGGCCACAGCAAGGTACAGATCTCTAAGCTGGTGCTCTGCACCCACCAGCCCCTGCAGCTCTGTGAGTATCTCGCATGGAGGAGAAAAGATATTCCATCTCCAGAGCTGAGTCCTGCAGCCTCTTTTCACTTAGCAGACTTGGGAACTGAGGTTCAGACAAGTCGCCCCAAGTCTGCTCTGTGACTTTGGGCGAGGCGATCCTAAAGCCCTACCCTAGACCTAGATTCCTGAATCCCGGTCCAAGGTATATACTTGACCCCCAAACTCGTTTAATTTTTTCCAGCCAGATACCATCCTTATGGCAGAAATATTTTTCTGTAATCTTATTTGCAGTTGCTGATGAGAAGCAGGGCTGTTCTCCATTTCCAAACATCATCCTCATCTTTAATTTGTTTCCAGAGGCTGGGGCTGAGGCTTCTGCCATCCCTGTGAAATATTAGCAATTATTTCTCAATCACTTCCCAACTGGAAAGCAACACCTGGAGAAGGGCTCTGGAAGCTGGAAGAAGCCATAAGGATGACTTTTTTTTTTTGATCTGGCATGAACCTTGCCAAAAAGTACACGTTCTCCATCGTCCCTGCTCCAGCTTAAGGGCTATGGTGGTGGCACATGTCTGTCTTCTCCTTCCTCACTTCCTGGCTTACAGCTCTGCTCAGCTTCCAAGTGCAGAGGCCGCTGCAGGTCTCAAAACCCACAGAGAAGTAGGGAGAGCAGGCGGAGAAAAGCCTCGTAATCGCAGTAACTGGCAAACTCCATCCTTACAGCTTAGGTCACAGGCCTGAGGGTCATCTTTGGCTTTCTCCCACACCAAAAATTCAATCCACTGACGGTGTCTTTTGGCTCTACCTTCAGACCACTCTCAGAATCCAATGTTCTCACCATCTCCACTACTCCCATTCTAGCCCAAGCTGATCTATATCACTCGTCTGCTTTACGTCAATGACATTCTGACTGGGTCCATGATCTCACCCTTCTGTCCTTCAGTCCACACAGGAGCCAGAGTGACTGTTCACAATTTGATTTTAATATAATTATTTGGCATTTTAGCTATACTGCTTTGCATTTTTAAAAGTATTCTTTTTCTTCCTAGGGATTACAATATACATTCTTAACCTTTCACAGCCAATTTAGAGTTAATATTTTATTGCTTTACATAAAATATAAAACTTTGGCAAAGCTTTGCCATCTACTGTCCTGTCTGCTACAGTTTTCATAGGTACTATTCTACATCCATTATAAACCACACATACAGTGCTATTTTTGCTTTAAATGATCGTAAGCATATTAAAGAAATTGAGAGGAAATATACTCTTACAATTTTATATATTTACCCAGATATTTACCATGTGGTGCTACTCATTCTTTCTGAAGGTCCAAGTGCCCCTCTTGTGTCCTTACTTTCAACTTGGAGAATTTTCTTTAGTATTCCTTATAGTTCATGTCTTCTACTGACAAATTCTTTAAACTTTCTTTTAAATGGAAATGTTTTTATTTTTCCTTCCTATTGAAAAATATTTTTACTGGATATTGACAGATTTTTTTCTCTTATGCTCTTTAGTTTTGTGTCTTCTGGCTTCCAGGATTTCCAATGAGTCTGTGGTGATTTGAATCTTTGTCCCTCTATGTAATGTCTTTTTTCCCTGGCTGTTTTCAAGGCTGTCTCTGTATCTTTGATTTTGAGCAGTTTGAATATGAGGGTATATGTCAATTTATGTCTTTTATTGAATTTGGAACGTGAGGGTTTGTTTGCCATTATTTTTTTCAGAATTTTGCTCTATACTTCTTTCCTTCTAGGACTCCAATTTTGCACATGTGAGACCTTTGATATTATCCCACCGATTTCTGAGACTCTTTTTCAACCTTCTGTCTCTCTTTCTCTCTCCCTTTTCCCTCCCTCTCTTAGTTCTTTAGTTTACTAGTTTCTGTTAATCTACTTAAACTTACTGACTTCCATCTCCATTTTGTTTTAAGCCTTACAATGTAGTTTTGAAACATTTCAGATATTGAATTTTTTAGTTCTAGAATTCTACCTGGTTATTTTCATATTTTCTACTTCTCTTTAGAGATTTCCTAACTCTTCATTCATTAAGAGCATATTTTCTTTTACCTTGTTTAGTGTAGTTTTAGCAGCTGCTTTACGGTGCTTGTCTGATGATTCCGGCTTTGAGGTTGTCTCAGGGTTGGACTTTGTGGATTATCTTTTTCCTGGAGAATGGATTATATTTTCCTGAATCTTTATTCGTTGATTTTAGATTCTATCCTGGACATCTGAAATGTTATGTTTTACAGTTTCTGGAATTTGTTATATTGTTTCAATGAGGGGTGATGCCTTTGTTTTAGCAGGCAGTTGCTTGGTTAGACTCAAACTACAAACTCTGTGTTGCCCACAGTGGGCAACATTTCAAGTCACAGCTCAGTTCTTTCAGTCTCAGCTGGAGGTTATCTTGAGTCTCCTCTGTGTTGTGTGTTTCCTGTGTGTGTTCATGAGTGTGGTCCAAGAGTTGAGTAGAGAGTTTTCAGAATTTATCAGCTGAATTTGGACCTTTTCTAGTGCTTTCCTTTCTAGGAATTCCCCTTCTCTTTCCAGTGGCTCTGGTTGTCCTAGCTGTGCTGCACTGTGCCACAGTTGCTGCCTGCCTTCTGGATCAATCCATAACAGAGGGAATCTTAGCACGCACTGGCCCCTTCTTCAAAGTCTTGACACCTTTCCAAAGTCTGCCTGTTATTGATCATTTTCCAGAGCCTTCTAGTGTTGTTTTCTGTATGATATTCAGAGTTTATAGGTGTTTTCTGTGGGAGGGTGGATCTGTTAAAAGCTTATATCACTAAATTGAAAGTGGAATGCCTGGAGTGTTTTTTAAAAGGGTCTCAGACCATATGATTCTTCTCAACTCACTCTACCCCTATGGCTCCCATTTCATTCAAAGGCTGAGATCCTTACAAGACCCTCAAGTTCTTGATGATATAGTTCCAGACTGTGTATGACTTTGTGCCCATCTTAGTCACTTTATTCTAGCCTGAATGGTGGCCTCTTTGCCACTCAAACATGCCTCACACACATTCTCATAGGAAAGCTCCAGGGCCTCTGATGCCCTGCACACTGAACCCTGCTTGGCTCCTCCAGCCTTACCTCTAACTGTGGACAGTCCAGCCCTGCTAACCCCTGGTCAGCCTTGAGTTGTGGCATGTTCTTTTCCACTTCAAGGCTGTTTCCTATGCACCCTACCCTCCACTTTTATTCTGTGCAATTCTTTCTAATGCTTACTGCTCATGGAAAAGACTGCTCCTCAGAAAATTCTTCCCTGACCCCCCCCCCCCCCATCANGGATCTGTTAAAAGCTTATATCATTAAATTGAAAGTGGAATGCCTGGAGTGTTTTTTAAAAGGGTCTCAGACCATATAATTCTTCTCAACTCACTCTACCCCTATGGCTCCCATTTCATTCAAAGGCTGAGATCCTTACAAGACCCTCAAGTTCTTGATGATATAGTTTCAGACTGTGTATGACTTTGTGCCCATCTTAGTTCACTTTATTCTAGCCTGAATGGTGGCCTCTTTGCCACTCAAACATGCCTCACACACATTCTCACAGGAAAGCTCCAGGGCCCCTGATGCCCTGCACACTGAACCCTGCTTGGCTCCTCCAGCCTTACCTCTAACTGTGGA
Organism: Sturnira hondurensis; assembly: GCF_014824575.4. Taxonomy (NCBI): domain Eukaryota; kingdom Metazoa; phylum Chordata; class Mammalia; order Chiroptera; family Phyllostomidae; genus Sturnira; species Sturnira hondurensis. Next base: position 1,639,045 of record NW_028081547.1, read on the forward strand.
CAGTCCAGCCCTGCTAACCCCTGGTCAGCCTTGAGTTGTGGCATGTTCTTTTCCACTTCAAGGCTGTTTCCTATGCACCCTACCCTCCACTTTTATTCTGTGCAATTCTTTCTAATGCTTACTGCTCATGGAAAAGACTGCTCCTCAGAAAATTCTTCCCTGACCCCCCCCCCCCCCCATCACCCTGCCCCCAACTAGGTGAGGTGATTTTTCTCTCAGGGCACTTTATGCTTCTTTACACGTACCTCACACTTGAAATCATTTGTTCATTTATTGTTTTCTCACTTATCTTAAGGTCTGGGAGGACAGGTGTTCCATCTGTTTTACTTATTCCTGTATCCTGGGCATATAGTATATAGTAGGTACTCAATAGGTACCTAGCAACTGGTTGTCAGGACTCAAGACTGGGGTTAGAGGCTGCTGGCCAGTAACCTATCAGGGGTTTCTATTGTGTACACATCTTCACAATGACCTTGGGCAGGTATTGCATCTCTTTGTTACTCTTGAAGAAAGGGTGGCTCTGAGAGGAGAAATGACTTGCCTAAGGTCATAGGACTAGAAATTCTAGCTGAGAATGTCATGGTGGGAGCTCAGACCAGGGAGAGACACCTTGACTGTACCCAACTTCAGCCTTTAGGTCTCACTTCCTCTTTGCTGTACTGGCTGGTGGTAGAGTTGTTGAAGGCTGGGAGAGGGTTTTGATTTTTTTATGTGTTTCCTTGCAGAGTTCTAAACTAGGCTCCCCTTGCCAGTTGAAGGGGAATGGTTCACGTGAACCCCATGTTTTATGTGGCAGTGGGGCAATGCACCGAGGCAGTGTGGCACTGCAGCATGGCCATTGGACCCCAAGTTGAGAAACCTGGTTCTCATTTCCTTTCTGCCACGACTTTCTGTTCATGGCCAACAAGCCTCTCCCGGGGAACAGTTAAGCTGTTGAGGTCCTCGAAGCACATTCAGGACAGAGTGAAACCCTTGCTGGTGAGAAACCTGAGGCCCTCAGGAGAAGGTGATGAAAACTCTATCTACATGCTAAGCCTCTTTCTCATTCCCCATATGTGGGCTGAATATTTTCCTTGATGGAAGTCCTCGTGAGACTTGGCAATGCTCTTGACTAATAGCCATTGAAAATGTCAGTATTGTTTCTAGTAATAGATGGTTGGTTTATTAAATAGTTTATCCTTACTATAGAATATTATATAGGCATCAAAAACAGTGAGGTAGGAGAGTTAAGGATATGAGGAAATGTTTATACTGTTAAGTGAAAAGAGAAAAGATTTCAATAAAGCATATGTTCCCATTTTTTTTTTGTGAAAAATATATACCTACATAGATAATGCATATTTTACATAGGAAAAAGTTTGTAAAATTTATGTAAGATCTGTTTTCAGTGATGATGTGATAAAGGGTAGTTTAAAAAATTCCTGTTCTTGAAATTGTTTCAAACAATATGCATTACTTTTGTAACCAAATTTTAAAAATAAATACTCTTTTTAAAAAGGCACCAAACAAAGAAAACCAACTACAGTGCCCGCCACATCCCCTGTGAATTCTGGGAGTGTCTTCTCTCCAGGGCAAGTGCAGTTCTTTCTGGAGAGGTCCCAGGGCTTCAGGAGCAGAAGGAGTTCTGGCAAGCCACCGGCATTGCAAAGAAGGGCACATCGGCTACTTTGGGAAGGACACCACACCCTGGATTCTGACAGCGGAGGCCTTCAGGGAGTGCCTCAGTTACAGAACCAGACCCTGCTTCTCTGGAGTGTCTGCAAAGCATTTCAGTAGCTCAGTTCTTTGCTCTCTCCTTTGATCTTTCATGCTCTGTGCCCCAGTTTCAGAAGCCAGTGCTAGTCCAGAAGGTTCCTGAACATGCTGATGATGCGACAGGGTCTGGAAATCTCACCCTTTAGAGCTACTCTCAATTTCATGGACTTCTCAAAGAAGACACTCTGCTGTGTCCCTTCCCACTCTAGGGCTCAGAGGCCCACTGTGCAGTGCAATCTAGGTGTCCAGGAGGAGTGCAATGGCCTTAGGAGACATGACTGAGGTTCAGCTGTGCATGGACCCTGCTGGCACAGATAGAAGGACTGTTGCAGCCACCACCCACCAACTTGCTCCTTCTACAAGTGAGGAGCCAAAGCCCAGAGAAGGAAAGGACTGGCCCAGAGTCACACAGCAAATGGGGAACTAGGACCTAGGGGCTGTGACCCCCATGCCTGTTTTTTTTAAACATACAAATTTGAGGTGGAACTGACAACCATGGGTTTGGGTTCTTAGATAAGATAGATCTTCTTAATTTCAGAGCCTGAATTCCAGTTCTAAGGTCGGATTTGGCCCTGGGGTGAAGGGCCTTTTCCTCTGGATGGGGTTAAGTGCGCTGATGTGTGTGTGTGGCAATGATCTTCAACAACTTACATGATTTCCCTACAAGCTAGAAGTCACCAGTGCCACTCCATGCACTCAGCCCTGAGTGAAGACACTATGTTAGACCGAGGGGAAGAAAGAATAGCCCCTGGTAACTTCACAGAGCCCAGTCTGGTAGGACTGCAACTGCCCCAAGACAGGCATCCGGTTGGGGGATGGGAGCTCGGAGGACTAGAGAAGGGCATGCTCCATCAAAGAGGTGAGCCTGCCCTGCCTCCTGAAAAATGAGGTGTTAAGCAGATAACCGGAGGGGACGTGGAGAAAATGATGTTGATAAGGCAAAGAGCCAAGGGGATGGCAGCAGCACCCTGGTGTAGCTGGAGAGGAGAGAGATACGTAGAGTGTGGGAGCGGGGCTGTAGGTGTCAGCAGAGGCGCGGCTTTGGGGTCCGCCGGGCCCAGCCCCTCCCATCCCTGGGCTTGCGTGGCCATTGTCTGCGCCCGGCGCCGCCTTGGCAGCAGAAGGTGACATCTGGTGACTAATGGCCACGGCTGCGCACCGCGCTCCTCTCTCCTGCAGAGCCCGGGGCGCAGCTGCCGCCTCCACCCCTCCCCTCCGCTCTGCGGGCTGTCGCGGAGGGGGTTTGGGGGCAGACAGGGAGAATGAAGGCCCTGGTGTGCGGGAGGCCAAGGCCACCACCTCCAGTCCGCCAGACGCTGCCGTCCCCACTGCCCTCGACTCTATAACGCGCACACATGTCCCTCTGGTCACCAGTGTGGCCAAGGCTTTTCCCCTGGTGCAGTCGCAGGAAACCGCTGTGCCACTGGCTGGCGCTCAATCGCTCCTGCAAACACCCGCCCACACTGAAGCCCACATGAATGTGGGTTAACATACACTTGTGTACTCACTCCCACTAACACAAGAGCTCATAGTCACATGTGCTGTCACACATTATGTGCTCATACTTGTTTATGCATGTTCATGAATACACACATGAGACCATGCACACATGCTAACTCACAGACTTATCTATAACACATCCATGCATGTGTTCATGTACATAGGCATACAAATCATTGTGGACTCCTGCAGCCATGCCTTGCTTACATGATTATGTGTAGGGACACACATGGCATGTCAGGCACACTCAGAGGCACAACCAGGTGCTGTCGTTGTCCATGTCAAAGGCCTTGGTGACAAAAGTCCTAATTCCAATCCTAGACATAATAGATTATGTCTATTAGCTGCCCCATTGTTTTAGACTAGTTATAAATTAGCTGTCTATATTTAAAAACCTGGAGATTTCACATAAAGGTTTTGATTTCTGCCTTCTCTTGCAGAATTGGAAGCTCTGTCAATTTCAGGCCTATTTCCAGCTGGCCATAATGGGCTGGGCTGGGCGGGCTGAGTAGCAGGGCAACTTCAGGCTGTGCTCGAAACTCTGTTCCCCAGCAGCTGTCTCCTCTACCCTGCCATGGACATTTGAGGCTGCCAGCCCAGGGGAGCCCTTGTCAGCTAGCCAGGAGTCAACTTGAACCTCCAGCCCCGCCCGTGGAGACTGAGTTGGGCATGGGAGGGCCTTGGTTCTCCTAACTAGTTCTAGCTCTGATACCCCTAGTGAAGAGACCCTACCCACTGCAGGGTGCTCGGGGTGGGGGTGGGGGTCCTGCAGTGACGTGGAAAGGCTCTGTAACCTGCACAGTACCTTCTTCACGTAAGGAACACTTGGTTCTACTGAGTGCTCTGAGAGGAGGGTGTCATTGCCTCCATTTTACGGCTGAGAAGATGCTGGCCTGGGAGGGGTATTCCTACAGAGTTAGAGGGTGCAGGAAGGGTTTGCAGTCAACATGGCTGGGGGCAGGGTTATTCTTTTGTGGAATTCCTGGAGTGGGAGGGAATGCTAATGTCTACTTCATGCCCCCTGACACCATCTGCCTGGCTCTGGCTCATCTGTCTCCGTTCTCTGCTAAGGCTTTCGTTCTCGCCAGACTGCCCTGATGGGAGGCCTGGTTTCTGAAGATTCTGGGGTAACCTCCTAATGTTGGGCTCTGGCTAAGCCAGCAAATGGCAACCCAAAGGGCAGTGGGAAGCTATGAGATTGTTCATCCCCTACCCCCACTGCCTAGCAGCCCTGCCTCATTTATACTCCCCATGATCATTTCATCTACTCAAGGGCTCTGGCAACCTCTGCAGGCTGACATCTGCCCAGGGGTCCCACTCATGCTTCTTTCATTAGAAGTGTGCATGGCCTTAACTCCCAACATGTCAGAAGCCAGTTCACAAATTGAGGTGACAAAGTGGTCATGGTCTGAGCTCTGATCCCAGTTCTCCTACTTCTTGCTATGTGACCCTGGGCAAGCAATCTAAACTTTCTGTGACATTTTCCTCCTCCGTAAACTAAGGACAACCACAGTAACTGCTTGAAGGATTCTAGATGAGAATGACTGAGGAAATCCAAGCAAAGTGCTGAACTTGGTGCCTATCTAGGGCTCAGTAAACACTGGTGCTTATTATCTTTGCTCCCACACTGGTTCATTCTCCTACTGTCCCTTCCTTGGTTTGTTTTTACTTATACCAACACAAGTCCGGGTCCTGAGAATTATACCCTCTCCTCTCTTTGCGTCTTCCCCACATTTAGTTCTGCTAATTTGACCTCTCAAATCTTTCTGGAATCTGTGCTCTTCTTTCCACCTGGGTTGCCTCTGCTGTGCTTTAGTGTGGTGTCACCTCTAGTCTGCACAATTATGATCCCTAACCAGGTTCCCTGGCTACAGGTGATTTAATTTTTTAATATTTATTTATCTATGTATTTATTTAAAAGTATATTTTATTGATTATGCTATTAAAGCTCCCCCATCTTTTCTCCCCTTTCTCCCCCTTCTGCCCTGTACCCCCCAACCCTTCAGCATTCCCCCCTTTCCTTAGTTCATGTCCATGGGTTGTACATATAAGTTCTTTGGCTTCTTTGTTTCCTATAATATTCTTAACCTCCCCTTGTCTATTTCATGCCTACCAATTATGCTTCTTATTCCCTGTACCTACCCCCCTTCTTCCCTTCCCACTCCCCACTGAAAACCCTCCATGTGATCTCCATGTCTCTGGTTCTGTTTCTGTTCTAGTTGTTTGCTTAGATTTTTTTTTTTTTTAGGTTCAGTTCTTGATAGTTATGAATTTGTTGTCATTTTATTGTTCATGGTTTTTGATCTCCTTTTTCTTAGATAAGTCCCTTTAACATTTCATATAATAAGGGCTTGGTAATGATGAATTCCTTTAACTTGACCTTGATCTGGAAAGCACTTTATCTGTTCTTCCATTCTAAATGATAGCTTTGCTGGGTAGAGTAATCTTGGATGTAAGTTCTTGCCTTTCATGACTTCAAATACTTCTCTCAAGCCCCTTCCTGCCTATAAGGTTTCTTTTGAGAAATCAGCTGATAGCCTAATGGGCACTCCTTTGTAGGTAACTGTCTCCTTTTCTCTTAATGCTTTTCCCTCTTTAGGTTCTCTCTTTAGGCTGCTGCCAGCACTCTCTTTAAATTGTGCTGCTATGAACATTGGGGTGCATAGGTTCTTTTGGATTGGTGTTTCAGGGCTCTTAGGGTATAATCCCAGCAGCAGAATTTCCAGGTCAAAAGTCAGTTTCATTTTTAGTTTTCTGAGGAAATTCCATACTGTTTTCCACAGTGCCTGCACCAGTATGTGTTCCCGACAACAGTGCACTAGGGTTCCCTTTTCTCTGCATCCTCTCCAACCTTAGTGCCCATCAGCAAATGAGTGGATCAAAAGCCTATGGTACATTTACACAATGGAATTCTATGCAGCAGAGAGCAAGAAGGAGCTTATACCCTTTGTGACAGCATAGATGAAATTGGAGAGCATTATGCTAAGTGAAATAAGCCAGAAGATGAGGGACAAGTACCATATGATCTCACCTTTAACTGGAACATACTCAAAAAAGAAAAAAAGCAAACAAAATAGAACCAGAGTCATTGAAATTAAGAGCAATCTAACAATAGCCAGAGGGGAGGAGGTAGGAGACAGTGGTGAGAAGGGTTTTCATGAACTACTATAAAGGACACATGGACAAAACTAAGGGGGAGGGTAGAAGTAAGGGAGGGAGGTTGGTTTGGAGGGGGTGGGGGAGAAAATACGGACAACTGTAATTAAACAACAATAAAATAATTTAAATAAATAAAGCAAAAAAAAAGATTCTCTCTTTATCTTTAATCTTGGGTAACTTAATGATGATGTGCCTTGGTGTGTTCCTTATTGGATCCAACTTTTTTGGGACTCTCTGGTCTTCCTGGGCTTCCTGGAAATCTATTTCCTTCACCTGATTGGGAAACTTTTCCTTCTTTATTTGTTCAAATAATTTTCCAATTTCTTGCTCTTGTTCTCCTTCTGGTACCCCTATGATTCAGATGTTAGAATGCTTAAAGTTGTCCCATAGGTTCCTAAGCCTCTCCTCATTTTTTGGAATTCTTGTTTTTTCATACTCTTCTGGCTGGATGTTTATTTCTTTCTTCTCATCCAAACCATTTATTTGAGTCCCAGTTTCCTTCCTTTCATTGTTGGTTCCATGTATATTTTGCTTTATTTCATTTGGATAGCCTTTATTTTTTCCTTCATTTTGCAACTGAGTTCAATCAGTTCTGTGAGCATCCTGATTACCAGTGTTTTGAACTGTGAGTCAGATAGGTTGTCTATCTCCTCATTACTTAGCTTTTTTTCTGGAATTTTGGCCTGTTTTTTCTTTGGGGGCCTTACTTCTTTGTCTTAGAGCACCTGTTTGGTTGTAAGGGTTGGAGACTTATGTATTCTCCAGGGCAGGACAACCCTCTTTGCTGTGTTGTGGTGCTGTCTGTGGAGAGGGGTGGGGTTCAGAGACCAAAAAATGCCACTTCCTTGCTCTGCTTTAACCTCACTTCCAATGAACTCTCTTGTGAGAATGGGAGTTTTTCCTGCCATTGCAACTCCAGCAGTATTTTACAGCTAGCTTTGAGTCTTTAGTTTCCCATTCAGCCAGCTCCACCTTGCCCTTGTGGTCCTCTGCCTTGATGCACGTCCTCTCCACTTGGCTGCCCATCTCTCATCTCTGCCCCTCCTATCAGGCTGGGTGAATGTTTTTTTTAACTCCTTCATTGTTGAAGTTCCATACAGTTTGATTTTCTGGCACTTCTGGTTGTTTATTGTTTTTAAATTGGTTGTTATTTTTCTTTTGGTTGTGCGAGGAAGCAAAGTGTTTCTACCTACTATGCGTACATTTTGGCTGGAACTCTCTACAGGTGATTTACACTCAAATGCAATGTCACTTCTGCCTTTTGAAATGCAAACTGTATTAGTTGGCTGGCACTTTACTATACCCAAGTTCCTTGGCTGCCCAACAAAGGTGGGTACCTGCCCACTCTCTATGGGTGGTTCAAGGGCTGGGTCATGAGTGTAGGTTGGAGTGTTAGGAAGTAAACTTGGAATGTGCTTTCTCTTCCATGGTTCTGTGTCAGAACCTTGAACTCAGCAACAGTGGTTCCTGCATTTTCAGTCCAGCACAGATAGATACCTTCTCCTCTCCTACACCTTTGCTCAAGCTGTGCCCCCTGCCTGGCAACCCTTCCCCCCAACTCAGACTCATCTTTTCTGCCCTGAACTCACCTCTTCTGCATCCCCCTCTTTCCATTCATATTCAATTAGTTATCTCTCACCATGTTCTCAGAACACCCTGTGCTTTCCTCTGAGGTTGCATTCACCTCATTTGTTATATTTCTCTGTTTTCATGCCACCTAGATCAGGGCTTCTCAAACTTTATTGTGAACATGAATCACTTAGGGCTTTTGTCCAAATGCAGATTTGACTTGGCAGGTCTGGGATGGAGTTCACATTTCTAACAATGCAAATATGCTGATGCTGCTTGCCCCAGACAATATTTTGAATACCAAGAACTTAGGTAGTGAGTCCCTAGAGGGTAGTGGCTTGAATTCAATTCACTTTGGTGTCCTTGGTACCTAGCTGAGAGCTTTGCAAGTGAGGGAATCAAATAAATGCCTCTGAAATGAATCAATGAATGAAAGCATCTTATGCAGAGGACGATGTCAGAGAAATCTTCTGGAGGAGTTGTTTTTTGAGTTGAATACTTCAGGAGGGGTCAGAGTTATCTAGGTAAAGAAGTGTGTGGTGCATTGAGATATTCCAAGCGAAGGCACAGAGGTGTGCACGAGAATGGGTGCAGGATAGTGTGGAAATGGAAGACTTGAAGTTCAAGAGTGTGGGAGGGGCCAGGTCATCAACAGGAAGGGGTGCCATACTGGGATGGTGCAAAGCAGTGGTCTCTATTTTTCCCTGAAACTCCAGAGAGATGGCATGATCCAAAGTGTGGGCCATTTCTATAGCAGGATAAGAATAGATAACAGAGAGGAGATGAGAGACAGAGTGGTTACTTAAGGGGCTCCCCCCACCATTCTCATGGAGATCAGGTCACAGCAGAGAGAATGAAGGTAAGGGTGCAGATTAAAGAGAAATTCAAGAGGAAGAATAGATAGGCCTTGGTGACTGATTAGAAAAAAGGGTGGAAAAAAAGCCTTCCACTTTTGCCAGCATCACCTGGATGAGTAGTGGTGCCACAGACTGAGGTTGGAGTATAAAGGAGAACTGGTTTGGGGAGAAGGATGAGGAGTTTAATTTCAAAGCTGGCTGGGCATGATGTGCTCGTGGGACATTCACTGCATATGTGTCAGGAGCTCCTGAGAGAGACCAGGGCCAAAGATGACAGTATGAGAGGCATTGGCTGACAGATGCTCAATGAGGTTTTGGGAGAGAAAAAACATCCAGGGAAATCTCAGAGTAAGAAGAGAAGAGAGTAGAGGAGGGACCCAGGAGAAAAACTGCTCATTTAAAGGGCAGGAATTAATGACAACCTGTTAGAGATAAAGTGGGAATAGAAAACATTTACAATAGCAACAGAAGATTTAAAAAAAACCTAGGAATAAATGTAACAAGAAATGTAAAAAATCTAAGTGGAGAAAGAATTAAAATGCTCGCAAGGAACAAAAAAAGCATTTGAATAATGTTCTTGGGTAGGAAAATTAACATTATAAAATTGTTCGTTCTCCCCCAGATAATTTGGAATTTAATAAAAATGAAGCTTTTGTTGTTTAGATAAACAAATTTTCAAGTTCATATGGAAAAATAAACAAATTGGGAGATAATTCTCCATGGGTCTCCCATGTTTCAGGATGAGAAAAAGCAGTGACTACCTTTGTTCTAGACGGTCTCTTCAGGGGTATTTCTATAGTAAACACACTTGCAAAATAGAGATAATGAATGTCTCCTTCTGGAAAAAAGGCAAGTTTGTTTACTGTCCAGTAAAGTAAAGGTAATGTCTCTCTCTTGGGCAAAAACCAGGTAGGCTTTCTGCCCATTATAAAATATTTGGGCTCCTGAAATTCAAGGTTCTTCTCTGAAACACAACCCACTGCCTGGAATCACCTGAACTTCTCCATGTCATCCTCTGGGAACTATAGCTCATGGAACTGTCACAAATGTTGGTACTGTGGCTGGTGTTGAGAATAATAAAGTCATTTATCTCTGACCTAGAAGTCTCATGTCTTCTGCCAGCATCCAGGAAACAGGGAAGGCTAATTAATGTATTGGCTTGTGAGCAGAGTAAAAACTCAAATTCTTCATACTTCTTAACAGCAAGAACAGCCACAAAATTGCTCAAAGAAGAAGAGTAAAGAGGGTGGATTAACCTTATTAGAAATTAAACTGTACTACTAAGCTATATTACATAAAACAAGATGATAGTGAACAACTCAGTGAAAGAAAATATAATTTCAGAAATTATACATGAGAACTTAATCTAAGGTAAATATGGTATTTCAAACTGAGTGGGCAAATACATTATTCAGTGAATGGGGTTGGGGTAACTGAAGAATGATGTAGAAAAAAACAGTTGGATCCATACCTCATATTTTATAGTAGACTAAATTCCATACAAACCAAAGATATATCTGTAACAAAATAAAACCACAAATATACTAGAAATATAAGAGAATTTTAAAACTTTCTAAGAGACAAACCTTGAAGTCTTAAAAGATAAGACTGATAATTTAAACCCTTAAAACTACTGTAAGATAAAACCCAACATACACAAAATCAAAAGCAAACTTGAAAAATGTTTACAACTCCACTGACAAAGAGCTCATGTCCCTATTGTATAAAGAATTTCTACAAATCAATATGAAACTGATGAGCAACATGAAAGAAAGATATACAAGATATAAAGAGTTACTGAAACCTAAGAAAAGATTCCCCTTATGCATAATAAGAAAAATATAATTAAAGTTTCACTAGGATATTTTCATCTCTCAGTTTGGCCAAGATCAAAATGTTTATGTCAGGAAACAGACGCTCATGCATTGCTGATGGGAGTGGAAATGGTACAGCTGAATGGAGGGGAAACTGGCAGTATCTTTAGACCTTAAAAATGCTTTTGACCTAACTACTTTGAAGAAGTATCCTATGGAAGGATTCTCACATGCAAAAAGCTATGCATATGAAATTACTTGTTACGACATTGTTTATAATAGAAAAGGGTGAAAAGCAACCCAAATAGTAACAGAAGAAAGATGATAAAATAAACCAAGTACATGCATACAAAGGTATACTGTAGATATTTGCCTTTCTCTGTTTGACTCATATTATTTAGCATAACATCCTCTAGGTCCACTCTGTCACAAACGGCAGGATTTTATTCGTTATAATGGCTGGGTATATGCGTCATATCTTCTTTATCCATTTTGTCTACTGATAGATACTTAGTTTGCTTCCATATCTTGGCTACTGTAAATAATGCTGCAATGAACATAGGGGTATATATATCTTTTCAAATGAGTGTTTTGGGTTTCTTTGGCTATATACTCAGAAGTGGAATTGCTGGGTCATAAGGCCATTCCATTTTTAATTTATTTTATTTTATTTATTAATCTTTAGAGGGGAAGGGAAGGAGAGAAATATCAATGTATGGTTGCCCCTTGTGAGTCCCCTGCTTGTGAGTCCCCTCTTGTGAGTCCCCTGCAACCCAGGCATGTGCCCTGACTGGGAATCGAACCGCGATCATGTGGTTTGCAGGCCAGCGCTCTATCCACTGAGCTACACCAGCCAGGGCTGCCATTTTTAATTTTTTGAGGAGAATAGACCTGGAGGGTATTAAGCTAAGTGAAATAAATCAGACACAAAAAGACAAATAGCATATGATTTAACTTATATGTAGAATCTACAAAAACAAAATAGAAATAAACTCATAGATACAGAGAACATTTTGATGGTTGCAAATGGGAGGGGCTGGAAGGATGGTGAAAAGGTGAATGGATTAGGATGTACACATTTCCAGTTATAAGAACAGTCATGTGTTGTCAAGTACATCATAAGGAAAATAGTCAATAATATTGTAATAACTATGTATGGTGTCAGACTTAACAAGATGGTCACTTTGTAAGTTATATGAATGCCTAATCACTATGTTGCACACCTGAAACTAATAATATTGTATGTCAAGTGTAATTAAAAATAAGAAAATTATAAAAAATGTATACTATATAGGCAGTGAAAAGGATGAAGAAGTTTATGATGTCCTGATATGGAAAGACCTCTAAGATACATTGTAAAAACAAAAAGGTGCACTTCAGTGTTTGTAGAATTCTGCCATTCTTGTAGGGGAAAAATAATGTGTGTATGGAGGAATTGGTAGATATATGTATGCGCATGTGCATGTTTATACATAATATGCCCATGGAGGAATATACAAGAAATTGATAACATTGGTTGCCTCTGAGGAGGGGAGTTTTGTTGCTGAGTGACAGGAGTGGTAAAGGAAACTTTTCATTGTACACACTTTCACATCTTTTAAAGGTGGAAAATAACACAGGGTGGGCAGAAGATAGGAAGTCATGATGGAGACAAAGAACATGCAGTCAGAGCTTTAGAAAGAAGCTGGAAGAGAGGGGCACTGGAGGTGTCAGGCAAGGAGAACGTTTTCAGAAAGAAGTAGTGGCCCACACAGCATGGCATGTTACCAAGGATGTAAAGATGTGGAGACATTCAGTCAATATATTCATAAGGCAATGGTGAGCTTGGGGAGAGTGGGTTCAATTCACTGTGTGTGAGTATATGTGTGAGCTGGAATGCAGCATTTAGGGAAGAAGGGAATATGCATGAAGAACTAGCAATAGTGCATCCAAAAAGCTTGGCTTCGAAAGAAGCTTGGCTTGATAGGAAGATAGGATAGCTTGTTGTCATTTTCTCCTTTTCCATGCTTGTTATCTCTCCCTTCCTCTCTTCTCCTTATTATTATATCATTATTATTTAAATGGAAGCAAATTGTGCATGTTTCCCTACAGATAGGACGTCAGTAGGAAGATGTGGTAGACTCTACAAGAGTTGGAGAGGACTGTCAGTTATCTACTGCTGTGAATAAATCACTTCAAACTTAGAGGTATAAAATCACTACTATTTTAGAATATATAGTAGTATATTGCTTTGTGTCTGGAGTTCTGACAGGGTACAGCAGGGACACTTTGTCTCCACTCCACGATGTCTAAGCCTCTGTTGGGGTGGCTTCAACAGCAGGAGCAGGCTGGGCTGTGTGGGACCTGCATCCTTCTCTCTATAGAAGATCACTCCACTCACAGTCTGGCACCTTGGCTGGGATGGCTGGAAGACCTGGGATCTGGCAAGCATCACTCATTCTCTATGTGGTCTCTTCACAAAACTAACTTGGGCTTCCTGATGGCGTGGTGGTTGCAGGGTAGTAGACTTCTTATATGGTGGCTCAGGGTACCCAAGATCATGTGTTCCAAGAGCCCAAGGCAGAAGTCACAGGGTTCTTGTGACCTAGCCTTAGATGTCATGCAAAGTTACTTCCAGTGCATTCTCTTAGTTATACATGGCCAGGCCAAATTTAGTGTGGCAGAGGAGAGGGTGGGGAGTCATTTTATAATGAGGACAGTGTTTCATCTTTGTAAGATGAAAAGTGTTCTGGATATGGATGGTGGTGATGGTTGCACAACAATATGAATGTACATATCACTGAGCTGTACCTTTAAAAGTGGTTAAGATGGTAAATTTTATGTTGTATTTTACCAAAATAAGAGAAATTGTGAAAAAGAAATAATTAGCTGGTCTGTATTTATGATTTCAGAGTAGTAGCTCGAGGTGATGACAAGGTCCAGAGTGTGGCCAAAGATGTGGGTAGCTGGAGTGAAGAGAAGGAAAAGGTCATCATGGATAAAGTTGAGAAGCTAAGCATTGAAGGTGTTGGATGGGACATCTACGTGGAAAGTGAAATCACTAGGGTAAGGTCTGGGTGGAGATGAGGGCTGTGGCTCTGGTTCCAAAGTCTTCAATGATCCTGAGGAGAGAATGGAAGACTAGTGAATGACTCAGATAGGATGTGCAGGGGTTGTGGGTGGGGGAGTGGTATTGTAGCCAGATGTCATGAGCCTCAAGGAGCAGGGGGCTTTTACATATGGTAGTGAATCATGGTGAAGCGTGAGAGACATGGACCCATTTCCAACTGTGGTGTGGGGAACATAGGAACGAGGGGCTTTCATTGCCCAGGGATCTGGGCAATGTCCTCCCCCAGGGTCGGGTGACCCAATCTGGCTCTATCTCCAAGTCCTTCTTCCTCTAGTGTGACCATGTAGTGTGGCTCTGGCAGTATGGACAGATTGCAGGAGAAAGCTTAGAGAAACCTAGTGCCATTCTGTCCAACCTCCTAGTTGAACTTCTGAGCAGCCCCTTTGGTGGCAACCAACACATTTCAACTCAAATTCTAAATAGGCCTTGTCAGCTAAACAGAGCAGAACTTCAGTTCACCTGGGGCAGGGGAATGGTGAGGAGAAAGAAGGTGCCCTGGAAGCCAGGCCTTCTTGTGCTATTAGAGGCCAATATGGAGCATTCTCTGGTCAAGAATTCTCTAGTCTTTTGGGGAGGTTGGGCCTCCCCAAACCCTGCTCTAGTATAGTATTCCACCGGAGTGTCAGTTCCAGCAGACTCCAGGGGTTTGGCTTTCTGAGGGCAAGTGAGGACTTGTCTCAGTCAAGGCCTATTGTTGCAAGTAATGGAAACTGACCTGAATTAATTTCAGCAGGGAAGAAAATTCTTTGGAAAAAATCTGCTAATCTCATGAAAAAAGTACAGCTAGGCATTTGGAGCAATGGAACCCAGGAATCAATGTTTGCTGTAATATGTTCCATGGGCTGCTAGTCCTAGCATATAGATGTCTAAAGATATGAAATGGTCCTATGAATTTTGGGAAATGCTCAGAGCACATTGACATAGCAAAAGCTCTGATAAGTCCTGCAGCAAGAAAGTTATTTAATTAGCTAAACAATTCCTCACACATATTTGTAGAGTAAGATACAATTGTTAACAACCTGACCAAGGAGAAAGAGACTCAGCATCACCCTGGCCCTCATCCTGTTTTGATGGAGCTGACTTCACCTTGGAGGGGCTATAGTAGAGAGGCCACATGTCTGGTGGTCAAGGGTGTGGACCATCTTGAGTCCTTCCTGCCATTCCTTCCTTTTTTTTGGTGAAGAGATCTTAATGCACAGTGTTTTGCCAAAACAGCCAGGCCCTTTGTCGCTTCTTTCTATTCTTAAGCTTGGAGAAGAGCAGGCATATAGGTGAAATCTTATCTCCATAGGGGTCACCCAGGGTTGGAGCCTGATGGTGGTTTAGATGAAGATTAAATGAGCTAAAAATGCCCATGTGATTCCAAAGGGAGAAACTAGTGTCTGATTTCAATGCATGCTAGCTGAATGATTTGGGCAAGTTATTTAGCCTCTCTAAATCTAGGTTTCCAATCTACAAATCAGGATAACAACAGTAATATATCTTGAGGATTAAATGAGCTAATAATGTCTGCAAACAATCTGGTCCATAGTAAGTGCTAAAATATTTAGCTATTATTATTGTTATATTACTATGGATTAAACATATTCTCTATCATGAGCTTTACAGCATCTGGGGGAGCTCATGGTTCTGTTTAACAATCATTCATTAGTGTCTACTTGCAGTGGGGACTGAGATATAAAGATGATTCTAGTGGTATGGATTCAGCCCTCATGGGATTTTTAATAATTTGGTCAGTAAACAGACGGGTTGAGATCATTACAAAAAACGAATAGTAAGACCATTGGTGTTGTGATGGGCCACAGGAAGAGCACTGAACTCAGACTGAGGGCTATGGAGGTAGGGTGTTGCATACAGAAAACATGATGGTGCCTGACAGCTTGGGCATCAGTGGCAGTTCTGTGTGGCTTGGGGATCATGTGAAGGTAAATGGTGTTGAAGATGTTAGCAGGAAACAGACCAAAGAGTTGGGATGTTATCCTATGATTGACAGGAAACTAATGCTGTGTTTTAATCTAGAGTATCATGGCAGGGGTTGGGTTAGGAAGTGCTTTCTGGAGGCTGTGGGACTCGCTGGTCAGAGAGGCACAATATTGGAGGCCAAAAGACCAGGTGTGGAATTGGTCATGGAACTCACACTGGGAGATGGAGAAACTCTTGCCTTGGGTAACTTGCTGACAGCACCATCTGAATTGGTGGTAACTAGTGCTGGTTTAAAGGGAAGGACCTGAGTTTGAGTCATATTGAGTAGAGGATGCTGTGGACAATTAGAGGATGCTGTCAACAGTTAGATGTATGAGTCCAAAGATTTACAATAGATCTGGGAGCCATCACTATTTCAATGGAAAATTGAATCTATAGGAGTGGATGGGATTATTCAAAGAGGGTCAGGATCAAAGCAACTCTGGGAGCTTGACCCCTGAGAGGAGGCTGAGAAGAGAATGCTCTTGGTAGAAGAGAGATTCTATAGGCACTTAGAAATCCAGATTTCTCATAAAATCACCTTCTCAGAGAAACTTCTTTTCCTCCTCTAGGGAAGCCTCCTCTACTTCTAAAACCAGTCTGTTTGTCTTAAGCCTGGGCTGTTATGATCAGTCCCCAGCATGACTTAATGACTTAGGGGCAGAGAGAGGAAACCCAGGCTCCAAAGTTCTTTACTCTTATCTGGTCACCCCTATGTTTTGCCAGTGCTCTTGGACCAAGTTTTCCCATTGATACAGTGGAAAGAATTGGATTTTTTTTGTCAGCTGCTTCCATCCCCAAAAAGGACGGAACCAGCAGAGTGGTAACTTGGGAAGTTGTGCCAATTGTCCTCATGTCTAGGGACTTGTCTAAACCCTCTGCACTTTGGGGTAGCTGAACATTCAACCATTCCTTCATTGCAGGCTTTAAATGAAAACAGAATGAGCTAATAATGCCCATGTAATCCCAAGGTAGAACCAGTGCTAGTGGGGAGTGGTGGAGGGAGTTATAGGGAAACAGAAATCTTTTCAAATATTAAACACCTCCAGAACCAATGTCTGAGGCAGAGTAGACCCTTGTGCTTATACATTTTTTGCTTGACAACTCAGTCTCACTCTTCTGCTTCTGTGCTCTCCTTTCAATATCAGGGGCAGGAAGCCTAAGTACTACATTCCATTTGCCACCCTGGTTCCAGGTTAGATTCTTTCAATGAGAAGCAATTTTATTAAATTCAGAACATGGGAGACAAGCAGTAGCTATATCAGTGTCCTCCAGCTATGGTGGGTAGTTGGCAGTTGTGAGATTTTAAAACAACCTCAGAATTTTCCAGTGAGTCAACAATGTTGGCAGCATCTGTGAGCACTGCAGCAGTTCCTGAAAATGCTGCAATTTCTTTCTTCCTGAAGGCTTGTAAAGAACATTCATTCTTTAAATACATTATGACCTTCATTTTATTAGCTGCTCCAAAAGTTTTGTAAGTACTGCATTGGTTAACTTTACTGAACAACATGTCACTCTAGAAGTTAGTCATTTAAAAGCAACAATTATATTTTTAGCTCACAATGTTGTGGATCAGAATTAGAGCTGGGATCAGCTAGGTGGTTCTTCTGGTCTTGATTACACTCACTCACATACCTGAAGTCAGCTGCATGGTGGCCTACAGCCTGGTTGGTCTAGAGTGGCCTTAACTGGGGTGACTGTGCAGGCTTCCAAGGGAGCAGGTGGAAGAACACAAAGTTTCTTGAAGGTTAGCCTTGAAGCTGGAGCAACATAGCTTCTGCAGTATTCGACTGACCAAAGTAAGCTGAAAGATCAGCCCAAATTCCAAGTCACATTATAGGGATACAGGGAAGAGAATAATCATGGCCAATTTCATTAATCTACCACAGCACTTATTTCTTGTATCAAACCCCTTCCTGCTTGAAAGAATGTTTCTTTTTTTTGGATTAAAAAAATTGAAGATTTTATTTACTTTATTTTTTTAAAGATTTTATTTATTTATCTTTAGAGGGGAAGAGAAGGAGAGAAGTATCAATGTATGGTTGCCTCTCATGAGTCCCTTGCTGGGAACTGGCCTGTAACCCAGGCATGTGCCCTGACTGGGAATCGAACTGCAATCGTGTGGTTCACAGGCCCGCGCTCAATCCACTGAGCTACACCAGCCAGGGCTATTTTTATTTTATTTTTTAAGAATATTTAATTGATTATGCTATTAAGTTTTCCCATTTTTTCCACCCTTTATTACCCTCCACCCTGGACTGCCCTCCTTCCAGCATTCTTCCCTCCACCTTAGTTCATATCCATGGGTTGTACATATAAATTCTTTGGCTTCTCCATTTCCTATACTATTCTTAACCTCCCCCTGTCTAATTTATGCCTACCATTTGTGCTTCTTTTTTTAAAATGGCATTTTTTATTGTTGTCCAAGTACAGTTGTCTGCATTCCCCTCCCCCACCACTCCCCTCTGCTCCACCCATCTCCACCTCTCACCCATCTCCACCTCCCACCCTTGATCCTACCCACCTTTGGCTTTGTCCATGTGACCTTTATACATATTTCTTGATGACCCTTCCCCCTTTTCCTCCCGTTATCCCTTCCCCCTTCTCTCTGGTTACTGTCAGTTCTTCATTTCAATGTCTCTGGTTATGTTTTGCTTGGTTGTTTATTTTGTTGATTAGATTATACTTATAGGTGAGATCATGTAGTATTTGTCTTTCACTGCCTGTCTTATTTCACTCAGTGTAATGCTCTCCAGTTCCATCCATGGCGTAGCAAAGGGTAGAAGCCCCTTCTTTCTTTCTGCTGTGTAGAATTCCATTGTGTAAATGTACCATAGCTTTTTGATCCTCTCATTTGCTGATGGGCACTTAGGTTTCTTCCAACACTGCCTATTGTAAATTGTGGTACATAGGTTCTTCTGAGTTGGTGTTTCAGGATTCTTAGGGTATAATACCAGCAGTGGCATTGCTGGGTCAAAAGGCAGTTCCATTTTCAGCTTTCTGAGGACATTCCATACTGTTTATCACAGTGGCTGTACCAGTCTGCATTCCTGCCAACCATATATTAGGGTTTCCTTTTCTCCACAGCCTGTACAGCACTTAAAGTTTGTTGATCAGTTTATGATGGCCATACTCACTGGTGTGAAGTGGTATCTCATTGCAGTTTTAATTTGCATCTCTGCAATAGCTAGTGATGCTGAGCATCCTTCTTTATGTCTTTGGTCCTTCCATATGTCCTCCTTGGAGAAGTGTTCATTCAGGTCCTTTGGCCATTGTTTAATTGGGTTATATGTTTCCCTGGGGTGGAAACATGTAAGTTCTTTATATATTTTGGAGCTCAAATGCTTGTCTGTGGTATCATTTGAAAATATATTTTTCCATACATTTGGTTCCCTTTTCATTTTGCTGATGTTTTCTTTAGCTGTACAGAAGCTTTTTAATTTGATGAAGTCCCATTTGTTTCTTCTCTCTTTTATGTCCCTTGCCCTAGGAAACTTATCAGTGAAAATATTGCTGTATAGATTATTTGAGATTTTCCTGCCTATGTTCTCCTCTAGGACTTTTATGGCATCATGACTTATATTTAGATCTTTTGTCCATCTTGAGTTTATTTTGGGGTATGGCATAAGTTGGTGATTGGGTTTCATTTTTTTTTGCATGTAGCTGTCCAGATGTCCCAACATCATTTACTGAAGAGGCCATTTTTACTCCATTTTATGCTTCTGTGCCCTTTGTCAAATATTAATTGACCATAGAGACTTGGGTTTATTTCTGAGCTTTCTATTCTGTTCTATTGGTCTATGTGTCTGTTCTCGTGCCAGTAACAGACTGTTTTGATTACCATGGTCTTGTAATATAGTTTGATGTCAGGTATTGTGATCCCTCCTACTTTGTTCTTTCTCAATTGCTATGGCTATTCAGGGTCATTTATGGTTTCATATAATTTTTGAAATGTTTGTTCTATATCTGTCAAATATATCATTGGTATTTTAATAGGGATTGGGTTGAATCTATAAATTGCTTTGAGTAGTACGGACATTTTGATGATGTTAATTCTTCCAATCTGTGAACATGGTATGTGCTTCCATTTACTTGTGCCTACCTTAATTTCTTTCTTCAGTGTTGTGTAGTTTTCTGAGTACAGGTCTTTTACCTCATTAATTAGGTTTACTCTTAGGTGTTTTATTTTTCTTGTTGCTATAGAAAATGGGATTTTTTTCCTAATTTTTGTTTCTGATATTTCATTGTTGGTGTATAAAGATGCCTTTAATTTCTGAATGTTGACTTTGTATCCTGATGTTTTGCCAAATTCACTTATTAGGTCAGTCAAGTAGTTTTATGGTGGAGTCTATATGATTTTCTATACACACTATCATGTCACCTGCAAACAATGACAGTTTTGCTTCTTCCCTTCCAATCTGGATAACTTTTATTTCTTTTCCTTGTTTGATCGCTGTGGCTAGGCCTTCTAATATGATATTTAATAGAAGTGGCAAAAGCAGACATCCTTGCCTTGTTCCTGATCTTAGTGGGAAAGCTTTTAGTTTTCGCCCATTGAGTATGATGTTGGTTGAAGGTCTCTCATATATGGCCTCTATTAGGTTGAGGCATGCTCCTTCTACACTCACTTTCTGAGTGTTTCTTATCATTAATGGGTATTTTACCTTATCAAATGCTTCCAAGATTTTTAACAGTCAGGCTTAAGCCCCATAAGGCAAGGCAGAATCCATCCCAGTGTTGGAGCTATTGTTTCCCCTCAGGCTGCTCCTGCTCAGAGGGGAATGGTCTGCCTCAGCAGGATGGCTACTGCCATATGGGAGATGATTCAGCACCAGGATCCCAGTCTGCTCTCTCAGTTCTCTCCCCAAAGCCTCTGTCCCCAGTCTCTTCTCAAACATCTCTAGTCTATTCTGTCCCCCCTTTGCCAGGTATCCACTGTCTGTGAATGACTCTTTCAGTTGTTAATCTAGTAACTCTGCACTCAGAAGTCAGGCTTAAGCACCACAGACCTGGGGCAGAGTCCCTTCTGGGGTCTGGGCTATTGTTTCCCCTTAGGCTGCTGCCTCTCAGAGAGGAGTGGTCTGCCTGAACAGGATGGCTGCTGCCCTATGGGAGATAATTCAGCACTGGAATCCCAGCATCTGCTCTCTCAGTTCTCTCCCCAAAGCCTCCATCCCCAGTCTCTCATGTGTCTCTAGCCCACTCTGTCCCCACCTTTGCTGGAGCCCCAGGTAAGTGGCTAAAAATGAAAATGTGTGTGTTGGTCCTTTAAACAGCTCTTTGTGTTTCCAGCTGTCTGTCTCTGGCGGAGAGTGACCCTGCTGCCTTTCACTGCTGGTTGTTATCTGTGTACTTTTTGGGTTCTGGTGCTCTAGGATAGGGATCCCAGCTTAGGTTTAAGACCCCACACTTCTTGGGGGGACCCAACTGGTTGCTAAATTATCCCTCCAGTGCTGCCCGCCTATGGACACCCAGCCAGCCTTCTCAAGTATCCACTGCACTCCTTATCAGTCAGGTCATGCTGAAGCTGATTCTTCTGTCTGTCCAAGGTTATAAGGCTTTTCTCTCACTACTGCTTAGTTGTTTGTTGTGGGTGATTTCTCCATGAAAATTTACTTGTAATTCCAGATGAGTCCTAGGAGGAGTTTACTGTAGCTTCCATTCAGTCCTCCACCATCTTGCCTCCCCGCAATTATGCTTCTTATTCCCCGTAACTTTTTCTCCTATTCTTCCCCTCCCCCTCCCCACTCATTACCCTCCGTGTGATCTCCATTTCTCTGGTTCTGTTCCTGGTCTAGTTGTTGGCTTCATGTTTATTTTGTTTTTTAGGTTCAGTTTTTGACATTTGGGAGTTTGTTGTCATTTTACCATTCATAGTTTACATCTTCCTCTATTTCTTAGATAAGCCCCTCTAATGTTTCATATAATAAAGGCTTAGTGATGGTGAACTCCTTTAACTTTACCTTATCTGGGAAGCACTTTACCTGCCCTTCCAGTCTAAATGATAGCTTTGCTGGACAGAGTAATCTTGGATGTAGGTCCTTTCATAACTTTTAATACTTCTTTCCAGCCCCTGCTTGTCTGTAAGGTTTCTTTTGAGAAATCAGCAATAGTCTTATGGGCACTCCTTTGTAGGTAACTGTCTCCTTTTTTCTTGCTGCTTTTAAGATTCTTTCTTTACCTTTAATCTGCATAATGTAATTATGATGTGCCTTGGTGTGTTTCTTTTTGGATCCAACTTCTTTGGGACTCTTTGAGCTTCCTGGACTTCCTGGAAGTTTATTTCCTTTGCAAGATTGGGGAAGTTCTCCTTCATTATGTTTTAAAATATGTTTTCAATTTCTTGCTCTTCTTTTCCTTCTGGCACCCCTATGATTCAGATGTTGGAACATCTAAAGTTGTCCTGGAGGTTCCTAAACTTCTCCTCATTTTTTTTTGAATTCCTATTTCTCCATTCTTTTCTGGTTGATTGTGTTTTCTTCCTTCTGGTTTAAACTGATATTTGAGGCCAGATTTCCTTCCCATCACTGTGGATTCCCTGTACACTTTCCTTTTTTCCACTTTTCATAGCTGTCACTTTTTCCTCTATTTTGTGACCATACTCAACCAATTCTGTGAGCATCCTGATTACCAGTATTTTGAACTGTGCTTCTGATAGGTTGGCTATCTCTTAGTTGCTTAGTTGTATGTTTTCTGGAACTTTGATATGTTCTTTCATTTGGGTCATTTTTTTTTTGTCTTGACAAGCCTGCTACATAGTAAGGCTCAGGTATTCCCCAGGGCAGGGCAACCCATGTAGCTGTGTTGTGGCTCTGTATGTGGGGAATGGGTCCAATAAGGAATAATGCTGCTTGTTCAGCTCTCTGCAGGCTTCCACTTACTTCCCTTGCTATTGACAAGCAAATTGGACCCTTCTGATGCTGATTCCAGAGTGCGTGGGTTGATTCCAAAGTGACTTCTGGCCAAGATGGAGGCATAGGTAGGCAAACTGTGCCTCCTCACACAACCACAAGAAGTACAACAACAAATATAAAAACAAAAATCAACCAGAACTGACAGAAAATTGAAGTGTATGGAAGTCTGACAACCAAGGAGTTAAAGAAGAAACATTTATCCAGACTGGTAGGAGGGGCAGATATGGGCAGCTGGGTGGAGAGGACTCACAGAAAAGGGGCAGCTGGAGGACTGGGGTGGGTAAGGAGTCAGTTGGCAGAGCAGGTGGTCCCACGTTTTTGTGCAGATAAACCAGAAGGAACAACTGGTGAGTGAGAGCAACTGAGCAACCCAGGTTTCTAGCGTGGGGAAATAAAGCCTCAGAACCTCTGACTGAAAATACCTGTGAGGGCTGCCACTATGAGAAAAACTCTCAGCCTCACAGGAGAGTTTGTTGGAGAGACCCACAGGGTCCTATAACTGTTTTTTTTTTTGTCTTTAAATTGGTTGTTATCCTTCTTTGATTGTGCTAGGAAGCAAAGCTCTACCTATACCTCGATCTTAGTCAGAACTCTGAAAGATTTGCTTCTGTTTCCCTGAGTAAACTTTGACAGATAGGGTATCATTCTGCATATCAGAAGATAGCCAGAAAGGGGAAGTAGGAATTAAGATTTGGATTCAGTGTGGATATGGAGTTAAGTATTTGGCTGTACATCCTCAGTTGTACTCTAAACTATAAGTCAACCTTCAGCCAGCCTCTTCATCTTTTTGACCCTGAAGACTTTCTCTCACATGGAGGTAGATAAATTCATATGCAGTGCTCAAATAAAATAACGGTTGTGAGAGAATTTTGACTAAGTTAATGGTCATCACATGCATAACACTTGAATAACAGTGTAAGACATTTTACTCCAGGGTCTGGTGGAGCAGAGGCCAGGGGCAGGGACTTTCCTGATGAGACAGAAGTCAGAAAGATGTGGTCACTGCCTCTTGATTCTATCAAGTGCCCTGGTACATTTTGGGACTTAAAAATCAAGAAAAACTTCAAGTCAAATCTTCCATTGGGACCTCAGTGTTGGAATTAAGCCTGAGTTTGGAAAAGCTCTAGAATTTCTGGAGCCAGAAGAAACTCCAGGGCTGGCACAGCCACCTCCCACCCACTGCTTCCATCTGCTTCCTTGGCTCTTGGTACAGTGAGGCCCTACTTGCCCTGGCTCATCCCTTTCCAAGCCTCCTGGGCATAGCTACTTGAAGGACCAGTCCTCAGCTCTTTGTTAAGCCCCAACTCAAGCTGGATATGATTCACAGGGATATTTAGCTTGTAAATAAATTTCTGCTGTGTCAGCTCATGGAGATGAAGGTCAGGCTAGGGATGTGGGCCAGGGTAAACAGAGGGAGCCAGGCCCAGAGATTTTGTCCCCCGTGGTCTCTCTGGGGGATGTGAAAGGAGGGTGATAGGACATAAGAGATTCTGTGAATCCACCACTGGTATGTCATACTCTCATGCTGGGCTAATTATATGTGCAGAGATTCTGGATTCATAATCCCTTACTCCACTCCACTTTCAGAATCTAGTTCTTCCAGAGACAGACTTTGGCAGGCAGGTACCCAGGAGCTGTGTGCTCAGAGGAGCATTACTAGGCAACAAGCTCTGGGAGGCCCCTTGAGGAATGGGGAATGTGTCCAGACCTCTTGGGCTTACCAGTAGACTGAGGCTACAGGAAAGTGAGAAAGTTCAGAGCAGCCCTAAAGTAAAATGAGAAGCCCTAGAAAGAAGTGCACTTTCTCTCAGTGGAAGCATGTAAGAAGAAGCCAGGTAACTCCTTATAAGCATCAAAGTGGGGTAGTGTGTGACCATTGCTGAGCACTGGTTAGTTTCCCTTTGAGATCTCCTTTAAGCTCTTTGTGTGTCTCTAATCTGTGGAAAAGGCAGTCTGCCTTGGTGATTTGGCTATATCTATTTCTGCTTAAAATCCTCCAGTTGTTTTTTTTATCACATTGAAAATAAAATCATTAAAATTTTCCCATATTATTAATAATTTCAATATCATTCCAGACCATTCTCTCTCCTATTCCGTTCTCCCCATTATTCACTGTGTTTCATGCCACTTGCAGTTTTTTCTGATCTTCAAACTTGCTGTAATAGGATAGATGGGGCTGTGCCACAGTAACACATAAACCCTGAAGTCTCAGTGGCTCAGCCCCTATGTGTTTGTTTCTTCTTTATGCACTATCTGATGGGGGCTGGCATGTTTCTTCTCCATGTAGTGACCTCGGGAGTTAGGTCCCCTCTTCTTCATGGCACCGTTGTCTCAATATGTGCTTCTCAAGTAGCCATGGTGGGAAGTTGATATGGCCCAGAAGTGACACTTGTCACTTGTGCTTGTAGTCTGTTGGCTAGAACAAGTCACATGGACCCTACATAAATGCAAGGGAGGCTAGAAATAGTAAGGAGCACATGCATATATGGTGGGCACTTACTGTCTCTGCCATACTTGCCCGTATCAACCAGGGTTCTGAGTAGCAAGCAACAGAAAGTGACTCAGGCTTATAGGCAGAAAATTTAACAAAACAATATTATGAAGTTAAGAGAATTTCTGGAAGGGCCAGAAAACCAAGCATGGAGGCTGTGCAGCTAGAAAGAGGGTCCCACACTCACACCATGCTGCAGAGCACCTCTGAGATGCTGCACAGGCGCGTACAGACACCATGGCCACCCACCAACAGCACTGGCAGCAGACAGGAACTCTGCCACTAGAGCCATAGCTGTGGCCTCCCCTGGCGGACTGGATGTGGCTACTGAACCAGGGACACTTGCCAGCCTGCACAGCCCCTGCTTCTCTGTGTTGCTTTCTGACTCAAAGTCTGGTCGAAGAGCCTATGCAAGCTGTACGCTGGATGCGAAGGAAGCTGACAAAACAAGTGTCTGACATTTTAAGTCCTGTGGAATGAAGTGGGCTCTGGCTTGTAAGAGGAGCCCCAAATAGAGTAACAAGTATTCACTACATCACTTCAGTGCCTTCCCTCTTTCTGCTTCCTCTGTCTGTAGGTGTTTCCCCAGATGTCCTCAAAGCTGGCACCTACTCTGCTTCAGGACCATCTCTGGTGAGCAAATTAAATGTAACCTGCACCATATAGTCATATCCATCTGCCTTGTTTCCTTCACCAAAGTCATGCCTACCTGAAATTGCTTTGTTCATTCATTTGTTTATTTAATTTCTGTCTACCCTATCAGAAGCCAAAAGCACAGGACTTTGTTCTTGCCTACCCTCTTCCAGCTCTGAGCCTATATGTTTTGGGGTAGAGAGGCTGTTTCTTTAGTTGTTCAGATTATAAAATAACCTCCTCTGGGTTATTCCCAATGTCATGGGCTAGGAAGCCCTTTCTAATCACTAACCTGTGTCTCTCTGGCTGCAGTTTTATGAAGGCAAAGGGTGTGATTTTTGGTGACAGGAAGAGGGCTTTGGGGTTGTCAGGTGTGGGGCTGACATTGAGACTGAAGGCACATAAGGTGGGGTGGGGGGCCCTCACCAGGAAGGCAAGTGTCCCTGGGCTATAAAAACACATTTTGGAGCAAGACATAGTGCCTCCCCTGCTTCCTTGTCCCCTCCCTGTAGTGCCACGTGGAAGAGGGTTGTCCTCCCCAGGCCCACAGAGGAAGGCTGAAGGCCACCTGGGAGTCAGGAGAAGCTGTGTTTTCCTTGACATTGTCAGTCTTGTTTATTTTTCTTGATGATGTAGCTTCAATGGGATAAAAGCAGGAGATTGCCCCATGGAGTGGAGTTGTGGCAGGAATAGTGACAGTGCCCAGAGAACTCTCCGAGGAGGTCATGAGCCAAACTGGCCAATACCCTGGGCATAGGCTGTAGGACTAGAGGCCCTGATAGGCTCAGCATGAGGGAAGCCAGGCCTCTTGGAAGGAAATCTGTGAAAACCGGAGGGTCTCCAGGCACATTGAGAGAGGGATCACTAGCAAACCCGCTTGACTCTTTGGGGAGGAGTGTGGTCCGCAAGTTCCAGGGCTTGTCTGTTCATGTGTAGCCATGATCTGTAGCTTGCTGCCTGGTTGCTGAGGGCAGCCTTGGGTTCTTTGGGGTGAGTTGATGCTTTGGAAGCAGGTGGATAAATCATACAATTCAGACTAGACCAGTGATCAGCAAACTTCTATAAAGAAAATGATTTCAGCGTTGTGGACTGTATGATTTCTCTTGCGACTCTTTGATCCTGCTGTTGCGGTGGGGCAGGGAGCCATAGGTGTAGGTAAATGAATGAGGGTGGCTGTGTGCTAATAAAATTTTATTTATGAGCACTAGGATGTGAATTTCACATAATTTTTGAGTGCCACAAAGTATTATTCCTTGACCCCACACACAACGATTTAAAAATGTGAAAACCATCTTAGCCCCCAGGCTGCACAAATACAGATGGAGGGGCTGGATTGGGTCAGAGGGCTATGCTTTGCTCACCCTTCAACTGGATCATCTTCAAAGACTGTCCCAGCTCTAATTCCCCCTTTGATGGAAGAAGAGACTGCATGTCTGAGAGGTGAAGTGGGTTTGCCCCAGGTCAAGAAATGCAGCTGGAAGGGAGGGACTTCACTCATTTCTGACCCCTTAGTATGAGTTCCTAACCCAGAGCCTGACACAGAGCAGGTATGCAGAGAGCCTTTGGTGAGTGAATGAATGAATGAATGAATGAAGCACTTGAATAACCAGAAGGTGACACGGATTCTGTATTTTGATTCCTTGATGGGGTGTCAGAAAATCTGTCTGATAGTGAGGGGAGACAGGGACACTTCAGGTACTCTGGGGCCATTCAGTACGGGGGTGAACAGAAATTACCTGTCCCTTCTGGGACAGGAGCAGCCCAGAAGGACAGTCCTGTCTTCCTGAGAGGCATAGGAAAGGATGATCTTGTGATGATTTGGCCATCAGAAAGAGATGCAAGAATGCTGAGGTGTCACTGCAAGAGGCATTACCCACATCCTGAATACCAAAGCATACCCTTCTTAAAGCACAGCCTTCATTTTAATAAGTGGAAATCATCGGAGATGAGGGGGCAGTTCATACCCTTGTGGGGAGCTCATTGTTTTCATAACTGAGGCTTAGCTCCAAGAAGTGCCAAGTCTGACAGGGAGGGCGTAGGAAGGGAGGACGTGTATTTGACTTCCTCCTGGTTTGATTTCTGAGGCAGGAAGACAATGGCTGCTCCCAGTGTCTTGTACACAACAGGAGCTCAGGAAAGTCTGATGAATGAGTGGTTTCATCCTTGAACCTAGTGCAGCACCCTGGTTTATTGTGACATTTTTAGGGAACACGTGATTGTATGTACCCATTTGTCTTCTAGTTGCTCGCTGACATTTGAGATTTATTTGGCAGGCTGATGTGTAATGGTGAGGGATGAAGCCCCAGGAGTGGGCTCAGGCCCTGGGCTGGGCACTCTGGTGTTTGGGATCCCACAGTGTGTGTGCAACTCTGCTGCTCTGTGGCTTTGGAGATGAGCTGGGAAAAAGCACAGGGAAGGAGGGCTGGGAGGGTGCAGTGCTCTGTCCTGAGAAGTGATTGGGAGTAGAGAACAGTTTATCTGATTCACAGTTTCTCATGCAGGAGATCTCAGGAGTAGTGGATTTATTTTCTTCTTCTCTTGGTCTGAGATTGCCAGCGGCAGAGTCAGCCTCAAGTTGTATCTAACCCGGCTGGCTACTGCTGATGGAGCTTAGGGCAGGCGTATATAACTGTGACAGAACAAGACTGTCTTCTCAGGGTGACCACGGGTCTACTCCTAAGTGCAGGAATGGTCTTTCCAGCAGCCTAGTGGTGCAAAAGACAGCAGCACACGTGCTCCTTTGACCCAAAGGGGTCCTCATGTTTTGAAGCTGCAGGAACCTCTGAGCTGTGTGTGTACCTTCTGAGGAACAAGCTGCCCTGCAGGACTGTGTCCAGCCCTGGCAGTGCCATCTGGTGCCCATCCTTGCTAGTGCTTATTCACTGGCTTGGTAGTTCCCAAAGGAGTCTTTCTCTGAGTCCTGTCAGGCACGGTTCTCACCAGCCTTCCAATCAGACCCTGCCCTTGGGGATCTGGCCCGGTTCGAACCCATTCCTGGAAAACTCAGAATTAGTTTCTTTATGGCCATATTTTTGAACAACCAGCTTTCTGTGAGAATGATGACCTTGATTATTTTATTAATGCTTTAAAGGATGCGTGAAGGTCAATGACTTTCTGAAGTAGATGGGTTTAATCTCAACTCTGCCCCGACTAGCTGTGTGACCTTGGGACAGGTACCTCCTTCATTATCGCAGCAGTTTCTGCTGGAAGCATGGGCTACAGCATGAACAGACCTGAGCTTGAATTCTGCGTTTTCCACCTCCAAATCCAGTGCTTTGAGCAGGGTTTTTGTTGTTGTTCTGTATATATGTCTGTTTTAAGTTCTTGAATCCTCTAAATTTCCTGAAGTGTAAAATGGATGTGATGATAGTGCCTCCTTACAGAGTTGTATGTGGTAGTAACAATAGCAAACAGTTATGGCACATTTACTGTGCAGCAGCTGTATTTTGCTTGTGCTGCTTATTTTAATCCTTAAAACAAGCTGGCATCATCGTCTCTCCCATTTTACAGATTGGAAAACAAACGGGGTTGGGGAGGAAAGTAGCTTTCCCCAAACCACCAGGCGGCTACTGAGTGGTGATCTGGGACTCAGGGTGAGGTCTCCAGAAAGGGCCTGGCCCAGAGGAAGCCTCCATGGCAGCTTCCTCTTCTTTGAAAGCAAGGATCTGAGAATGATGAACATGGAAAAGTCTAGATTTTCATAATCCTAAATCCTCCTACATAATGGGTATTTAGCCCAGGTTTTCCAGTGCCACCCAGGGCCCACTACATTACATGCC
Organism: Sturnira hondurensis; assembly: GCF_014824575.4. Taxonomy (NCBI): domain Eukaryota; kingdom Metazoa; phylum Chordata; class Mammalia; order Chiroptera; family Phyllostomidae; genus Sturnira; species Sturnira hondurensis. Next base: position 1,668,587 of record NW_028081547.1, read on the forward strand.
TGTTTTTGGTAAACACAAAAGACTCCAAAGGACTTGCCTGTCTAATTCCACAGTACTGTAAGACATATAACCCACAAATCTTTAAAATACATTTTATTGCTTTTTATTATATAATTATACATACTATTGAAAATGTAAGCAAGAAGAAGAAATAGAAATTACTCATAGTCCCACTACCCATATAAAAAAAAATGCTGCCCTGGAGAGTGTGGCTCAGTTGGTTCGGGCATTGTTCTGCAAAGCAAAGGGTCGCCGGTTTGATTCCCACTCAGGGCACAAGCCTAGGTTGCGGGTTCAGTCCCTGGTTGAGACAAGTACCAAAGGCAACTGATTGATGTTTGTTTCTTACATCTGTGTTATTCTCCCTCTCTTTCTCCCCCATTTCCCCTCTCTCTAATAAAAATAAATTAATAAAGCTAAACAAACCCACTTTTCAGCATTTTGCCATAGAACCTTTTGGATTCTTCTCCTGTGCATGTATATATTTGCATCAAAAATGGACACTTAGGGTGCAAGTTGTTTTTCTTAACCCTCCTTTCCAAGATTAATAAATAATCTTTTTATATTAGTTTTTTTCTCCCATCACTTGTTTATTTATTTATTTAAAAATATTCACTCAAGGATATGCTCATTGATTTTTAGAGAGAGAGGGAGGGAGAGAGAGAGAAACATTGATTGATTGCCTCCTGTATGTGCTCAGATTGGGGATCCAACCCACAACCCAGGTATGTGCCCTGGTCTGGGATTGAACCCACAACCTCTTGGTGTACTGGACAATGCTCCAACCAACTGACTCACCTGGCCAGGGTCTATCACTTATGTTTAATGATTACTTGGTAGTTCATTATGTGGATATTCTGTAATTTATTTATCCAGCCCCCCATTATTGGGTACTTAGGTTAATTCTAAGAAGTTATAATGTTGTTGAGAAGACAAGCAAGTCTATAAAAGTAGTTACCTGGAAGTACAGTTAGAACCTACCAGATGCAGAGAGACAGAGAGTGACAGAGATGCAGTAGAGGTTCTGGAGGAAAGGTGTGGCTGTTGAACGAGCCATGGCAGGGGTGGGGAGTGGAGAGCTGGGGGTGTTCTTTAAGTAGTAGGGAGGGAGGGAACCAGGGCTTGAGGGAGGGGCTGTGATAACTGGTTAAGAGAGTATATTTGAAGGGGGAAGACTAGCAACAGCAAAGGAGCAGAGCCTGGGGGTGAGGGGTAGGTGGTGTTTACTTCACTCCAGGGAGTTTGTTGGGGGGACAACTCTAAAGAGGGCTGTAGAAGGAGGAAAAGGCCAGACTCAAGAGAGGGCCTTAAGCACAAGTCTAGTGACAGTGAATGTTATATTTTGGGGCAATGGGGAGCCACAGAAGGTTATTGAGCATGGTTGTGAGTAGGTCTGGTTTTACATACTCATCCTGCAAGTAGCCTGGGAGGGGATGGTCTGAGAGACAGGGAGCCTGTTGGAAGGTGGGAAAAAGTCAAGAGAACTGATGAGGCCTGATTCTGGGCAGTGTCAGGAGGTGGAGGGAATGGAGTAGATGCCCATGGTTGCAGAGGGGCTGAGGGAGGAGCTAGGCTCCTGGCTCACTAAGGGAGCTGCCTGCTGCCTGATACCCAGGGTCCACGGGAGAGTTAATAGGTATGTGGGCCAGCTAATTGGGCCTTCAGCAAGGCTGACTCATGTGGGCATCTGAGCCAGTTATTACTAATGCTGTGGGGTGGGGGGAAGGAAAAAAATAAAACAAATTGCAAGCAGTGGAATTCTCTGATTGAGAAGTTCCAGGGCTGGCCTTCCATTTTAGACAAGTGGCCTTCAGAAGAAGGGATGTGCCTCCTGGGATGGACAGGAGGGGTGCAGCTGGCAGAGTGACATTTCTCTGACGCCTGTGTAACATTCATCCATATCTGCTCCATGGTGTACAACTGGGCAGGGCTGGGTTTTTCCCAAAACAGCCTAGGTTTTCCAGTGCCACCCACGGCCCATTCAGGGTAAGGGACGAGCCAGAGAGCTGGGCTGGAAATGCTGGCTCCATGGTGGAAGGAAACAGTGCAGGCCAGGATGTGAGGTCTAGTTCTGTTGGTTTAAACCCTGGCCCAATCTTGATCCCAATGTTTTGTTGGATTTTAGATTCTTAACATTCAGTGGTCAACTTGGTTTGCAGGCAGAGAGAAGCACTGGGGTTGCCTTTATAGCAAGGGAGGTCAGGCTGTTTGCTGGGGGGAGGTTGAGCTGTTTGCGGGGGAGGGGTAGATACTTTCCAGAGGAGGTAGCACAGGTAGAATGGAGGCTGTCCTATGCTGCATCCTGGGTGGGTCGTAGAGTGTTGTGGCCCCACACCTTGACTGCATGGGCCACGGGCCAACGGTAGGGCTGACTTCATGCTTTGGGTTCAGGGCTCCCAGCCATGAATTCCACACATTAGCAATGGGAGGCCAGCCTGAGATGAGGGCCAGGCCAGCCAGGTGTGGCAGCTTAGGCTGAAGGTCTCCCGTACCGGAGTGGCTCCCTCCAAGGTTTTGGACCCAGAGATGGAACCTAAGGAGAGACTTGAATGAAATGGAGCAGAGAAGGAGATGGGACTGAGGCCTACAGCCTGATTACTGGGGAGGAATGGAAGACCCTGGGGCCACTTTGCTGGGGAAAAAGAAGACTCATGTGGAGGAGTGGAAGTACCAACACCATGGGAATGAATGGAGGATGTGGGCAGAGGTCTGCAGGCTCCTCATGATGTGGAGGTCAAGCTCAGGGGTCCATAGTGGGGAGGAACTTCCTAACAAGGGAGTTTTTATGTGCCTTTTAATGGGAAACTTATCTTTTCATAAGAGAAACCCTTTCTCTTTGGTCTAAACTCTCCTTTGCACAATCAGGTGGCTCTGAAGAGGTAACGTTATGATTGATTTAGTCAGTGGGAATGTATGAAGCATCAGCTATGTAACAGAGACAGCACTAAGTCCTGGGAATAGAGAGGCAAATGAAATATGTCAGGTTCCTGTTGGCATGGGGCTTACAGTGGGTGAGCAAGTAAGGACATAAATGATCAAGCAATGGAAAAAATATGTATTGTTTTCCATGCTGCTTTGGAGGGGAAAACTGGATGCTACAAGAGAGACTCTATGCGAAGGACTCTCTGAATGGGGTCAGGAAGGCTTCAGGATGGTGAAAATGAGACCTAACAATGATGGGAGTTACCCAGGCAAAGGGTCACTGTGACAAAGAGCATGGATGAAGACGCCGAGGCAAGTGTGGTGCACCAGGCTCCTGAGGGAGTTTGGTGGGTGGTGGTAGGGAGAGAGGGAAGGCTGGTGTGGACTCAGGAGGTGTGGCAGAGTGTGAGAGTGGGATTTTATTCTGTGCAGCAGGAAGCAGGTGGCAGGCAGATACCCCGCAGGACGAATTTTCTTCTCCAAAAGTGCCAGGGGGCAGTGCTGGCTTTCTGAGCAAGTAGGAGCTAGGGCAGTTGATGTAGGGCAAAGAGTATCAGGAAGCATCTTCTTCTCCCCCTGGAGTTGGCTCTTCAGCCTCAGGTGAGCAGCAGGGGATGTCTGTAGACCTGCTGGAAAGCCTCAGCCAGGCCTGAGCAGCAGCCAGCAGCCTGGGGAGACTGATTGAATTGTGTCTGTGCCACCGCAGCTCATGGCCATTCAGAACCTGTGACTGTGACCTTATTTGAAAATAGAGTCATTGCAGATGTGATCAAGGTAAGATGAGGTCACACAGGAGTAGGTAGGGTGGGCCCTAATCTAACAACTGGTGTCTTTACAAAAAAAGAGAAATTTGAGCACAAGGACACACAGAAGGGAAGGGCATGTGCAACGGACACAGAAATTGACATTATGCTGCCAAAGGATTGCCAAAGAATGCCAAGGATTGCCAGCAACCACCAGGAGCTGGGAGAGAGGCTCAGAACAGATTCTTCTTAGAGCCTTCAGTGAGAGCATGACCCTGCCAACACTGTGATTTTGAACTTCTGGCCTTCAGAATTGTGAAAAAATAAATTTACAAATTTCTCTTGTTCTAAGGCACTCAAGTTGTGGTACTTTGTTATTGCAGCCCCAGGGAATGATTACATTGGGCCTAGGTAGGGGTCGTCAGTGTAATAAACCCATCCTCATCAACCCTCATTATCTTGTTCAGGTGACAAGTCAGTGAAATTCCAACCATGATCTTCCTGTCACAGAAGAAGAGCTGGGTGGTCAGAGAGGTGTGGCATATCAAAAGGCCCACAGAGACACAGTGACAAAGCTGCATTTAAGCCCCTGTCTGACTTGGCCCATGACTTTTCTGCCCCTCCTTTCAAGGAAGGCTGGCCTTTCAGATTGTTCATGGCCCTGTAGGAAGTGCAATCAAGGTGTTCAAATGATAATAGAGAATAAGGGCTCTACAGATGTGCCCTCAAATACTGACTGGTGAAATCCATGCCTGACATTTGTTTCAAAATTCTCTCAAAGAAAAAAAGTTGTGGGATAGGTAAATCAAAAACAGCAGAATGTTAATATTGGTGATGGGCCATGGGGGTTCAGTGTATTCTTCTCTTTACTTTTGTGTATGTTGGGAAATTTCCATCGTAAACAACGAAGAAGTAAAGCTATAGAGATCCAACTTTTTAAAAAATAATTAGGGAAAAAACAAAGAAGGAGAGCTATAGAAGGAAAGGTCTAGGGCTCAAATTTTAGCTTTAGCTTTTATTAGCTGTGTGACCTCGGAAAGTTGTCTTAACTGCACAGAGCCTTGGTTGCCCCTGTCCAGTGAGGGTTTTGCTATGTCAAACATTATAGGGTGTCAGAGGAATTAAATGGTAGAATCAAAGTGTTTAGCATAGGGCTGGGCATACAGGAGGCATTCCGAAATATTTGTATTATTACCTTTAATGCACATGTACCTTACACCAGCCCGGAGTCAGGACTTGCTCCTAATCAGTGAAGTGGAGATGAGAGTGAGGTTTGGAAAGGGAGGGACTTGCTCAAGATCCCATAGCTGATAACGACAGAGATAGACCTGACCCAGAAATCTCTTCCAAGGTAACTGTTTCCTCTTCTCCCAGAGCAGCTCAGAGACCTGCTTTCTTGGAGGTGTTCAGGGTCTTTCTCACACAGAGGCCAGTTTTCTGTGCCCTTGGTGTAGGGATCAGCTGTGGAGGGGAACAAAGACTAAGCCACCACTGGCTGACCCTGGAGAGTGCTGGTCACTTTGTGTTTGCTCAGCTGCATGGTGCAGGTGGCAGCAGTGGATGCTATAGGCCTGGCTCATGTTTTCATGGGGGATGGGCCTGTGGTAATTGATGGTCCCTGGGGGCTCTAGTTTCACATGCATTGTCAGTTTAAGGACGACAAAGATCTGAGGCACTGGCCATAGCAGAATCTAGAGCAACACAAAAGAAGCCCAAGATGGGAAATGCCTAGCCTTCTCTGGCCCTGGGCTGTCTTGGCTCTGATGGTTCCCAAAAAGCAGTGTCCGTGGGTTTTTTCCTCAGCCTGTCACTGCCTGGCGAGGATCCTGGCATCCTGAAGTGCCAGGGTCAGCCAGGGTGGCGGAAGTGCCCCCTGGCCGCTCGCCTGTCGAGGCGTGAGCCAGGGAAGGAGCCAGAGGGAGGGTTCAGTGGAGGTTCATGGAGCAGAGTCTGTGCCCCAGGCTCTTTTGGGGTAGGCCCCTTCCCAAGCTCACACGCCTAGCGAGTGGGGTACAGGTGAGGGATCTCCAGGCTGTGTCATGTGCAGAAGGAGGAGTACAGTGAGCTGTCTGCTGAGAAGACTCCACAGGGACTCTGAGAGGGGAGGCAGGGCGTGGGTGGGGTAATAGGAGAGCAGGGCTGAGTGTCAGAGACCTGGGTGTGAATTCAAGGCTCTGGAAAAAAAAAAAAAACAGAATTCACCCAGATGATTCCAGTGAAGAGAAAACTGCTCTGCTTGAGCAGTGTTAGGGGAACACCCAAAGCACCCAAGAAATGACAATGCTTTTATTGACTGGCAACAGCACAGCATCATGACCATCTCCAAGCCTGAGGGGACTGGGTGATGTGGACATTGCTAGCAAAACCCTGTGTGAGCTTGGCACACAGAGGAGAGGTGCCTGCAGCCAGGCTGGGGAAGTGGCCTGAGCAGGAAGGGACTGTGGAAGAAACACCCACTCTCTGTCCTCTCCCCTTCAGACCACTGCCAGCCAGCGGCTGATGCAGTTATTAGGGGCTGTCTCCCAGGCTGAGCAGGGCAGGGAGGGTGAGAAATCGATGGGGGCGGGGGGTGAGCAGAGTGTAACGAGTACACCTCTCCTTCTTTCCCTTCAGTGGGGACAAGTATACTCACCTCACACACTTGGAAGGAGGATTATCGATAAGGAGTGTGAAGTTCTGGCACAGACCCTGACATGTGATAGCCTGACAGACAGTAGCTTCAGATTCTCTCTGTCTCTGTCTCCTTCTCACACTCTCACACACATTCACATGCAGCCCACACTTCTCAGATCTCTGAAAGGTTGTCATAGGAAGGAGAAAACATGTTCTGGGAGGGCCAAGAGGAAGCCCGAGGACAAATTGTGTAGCTGTCAGGATTCCATGGGTCCTGGAACAGGCATGCTTCCCAGGCTCTGAGTTCTGTCACAGGAGACGCTGAGCGCCTTTAACATGCACTACTATGTACGAGGGGCTGCTGCTCAGGTCTACATGCTCCTCCTCTGATCCTCAGCAATCTATTAAGCGAAACTGATAGCTACTTCCTAGTCTTGCTGCTGGGGATATTGGCCTCAGAGTGGTGAGGTTGCTTGTCTGTGCCCCAGAGCCAGGCTGTGTCAATCAGGATAGGCTAGGTGTTGCTGCTGTAACAAGCCCTAGTAGCTCAATACAACAAAGCTTTAGTTCTTGCTACATTTCCATCTGCAGTAGGTTGGGGGCTTCTCATTGCTGTCCCTCGCAGACCCAGGCTGTCAAAATAGCCACCATCTGATGCACAGGGGAAGAGAGACATTCAGTGGGTCTCATATTACAGATTAAGTACTTGGCTTAGAAGTCAAATGCTTTACTTTTGCTTACAACTCATTGGCTCAAAGGGGTCACATGACCCCATCTAAGCATGGAGGCCAGGATGGACAATCTTAGTGTTCATTCAGAAGCTGGAAATATTTCTTGCACAGCATTACTAGCTACTATATAAGCTATGGTTTATCTCAGGCCTGGGAAACCCCAGGTCCAAAGCTCTTTCCACTGCTCCACTGGTGGCCAGTTCCAGCAGAGGCTGATGGAGCATTATGGATGAGTGGGAGAAGTCTGGCACAGCAGCTGTCACAGATCCCTTGAAGGTCTTGTTCTGGATAACATTAGCAGTATGCCAGGGAAGACAGGAAAGAGTATGCTTGGACGAGGGAAGCAAGTTCAGAAGTTGAGACAGAGTGCTGGGGTCAGGAGATTGGGGTTTGGTACCACTTTGGCCTTTAGGACCCCTAGCTCTCTGTCCTTTACTTTCTTTGACTTGCTTCCCCCAATGGAAAACCCTTCACTATTTTTGTAGGTGGCATCCCTTTTCCTGGCTGCTTTTCAGAGTCTGAGTTCTCTAGGACAGGCTGGGAAATGTGTCCTGAAGGGCCAGATTTCAGTTTGCCTGGGAATTGTTTGCCTGAGGCAACTCAGGTTGCCTGAGAACTGGTAGCATGGCTCTTTCACCTTCTGTGACCTGGACTACATCCCGATGGAATTACTGTACCCATCATCCCAAGTCAGTGACAACATTTCAGGAAATAGGAGCATGATTCTATGCAGGGAACCCAGTAGAGAGGAAGTAAGTCAGCCTTTTCTGAAGCCCTACTCTGTGTCTGACTGGGAGGAACACAGCACTTGTTGGTTGCTTCCATGCCTACTCAACCACAGCATTCCATACACTGTAACTCACTCTTCTTGAGGGAATTGTCCTCACTCTCCTGTGCACTCTACTTCCTTCCCCATGCCACCAATGGCCCCATCTTTTTTTTTAATCCTTACTGGAGGATGTGTTTTTTATTTTAGAGAGAGAGGAAGGAAGAGAGAGAGAGACAGACAGACAGAAACATTGATTGGTTGCCTCCTGTGCGTGCCTGACTGGGGATCAAATCTGCAACTTTTTAGTCTGTGGGATGATGTGCCAACCAACTGAGCCACCTTGCCAGGGCCAATGGCTCCATCTTATGTGACCTTGCAGAAAGATTTGACACTGCTGGTTATTTCCTGTTTCTTATAGTCTTCTTTCCCTTGCCCTTCTGTGCTTCCAACTGTCCCCCTGCCTCACTGAATCCCCCTTCTCAGCGACCTCCTTCGTGGGACCTTCTTTCTCTGTTTCCATGTGGCCCCTCTGATCCTGTGGTTTCCAGGGTTCCATGTGGCTCACTCATCTCTCTTCTTGGGTCATCTCATCCCTATCTTGGCTTCTACTATAGCTGATCCTTTGATTAATTCCAAATCTAGACCTTTTTTGAATTCCAGATTTATTCATTTATTCGTCTAGTTGTCACATCCACTTAAATGTTTCATATGCTTCTATAGCTTCATATAGGCTTTTCCCTCAAATGTGTTTTTTGACCAGTGATTCCTGTTTTAGTGAAGGGTATAACCATACACTAGGTGTCAAAGCCTGAAACCTGGGAGCCATCTTAGCTTCCTTCCTCTGCCTCACCCACATAGTAGGTCCTGAAGTCTCACCTCTCCATCACCGTTGACACCATCTCCCACCTAGACTATTACAACAGGCTCTTTGGTGCCTGTTCCCTTCAATCCATGTTCCTGCTGCCATGGAGATTTCTAACAATCTGGCCACGTGAATTCCTTAATTTTTAAAAATCTCAGGGCTCTCTTTACTCCAGGTTAAAACCCAAACCCCTAAGCAGGAAACACAGTACCTTTATGATCTAGTCCCCACCTCTTACCCCTCGACATCAGCACCCCATGCTTACCTCTATACCTTTGTACACCTCTTTTTTCCTGGAAAGCCTGTCCTTGTCTCTCCCTTATCTGGGTGGCTAATTCCTGCTCATCTTTTATGATTCACCTCAGGTATCATTTCTTTCAGGAAATCTCTGACTAGTCCCTAAAGTAGGTGCCCTTCCTCCATGTTCTGTAAAGTCCTGTGTTGAAACATGATGAGATAAGGTAGTGGTGAATGCTGCTTCCCTGCACTTCTCCAACTCTCACCTTGGTTGTTTTTGGAGGAGAGTGTCAGGCTCAGAGTCTGGCATAAACCTTGGCATCCATCTGGCAGTCAATCAATTCTCATGAATAAATAGATGAGCTGCCATGTTCTCCAAGTCCCTTGACTGTGGTGTCAAATCACAGAGTGACCTTAAAAATTACATAGCCCCATCATTCATTTCTTAGATGAGAACTGTAAGATTCAGGAGGTGAAAGCCCTCATCAGCCCACACAGAGTTACCAACAGAGTGAAAATGGGGATCCAGATGGGCAAACTTCCACAAGCCAGTGTTGTATACAAGGCACAACATCATGTCAAGTTTATTTCTTTTATTGATTTTATATAGAAGCACTGAGAGTTCATTTGAAGTCATTTAAAAAACAGAGATAAGCAGAAAGAAAAAGATGGAATTTGCCTCGAAATTTCACCACCCATCCAGAGATAACCATTGCTAAACCTACTTAGTATATCACCTTCCCACCTTTTTCTTGGGCATTAAAAAAACCCCAATATTATGATCATACTGTAAGTATATTTCATCCATGCTTTCTTTAAATTTGTTTTTGAATGTCTATTGATATTTGTTGAAGACTGCACAGTTATGATGTTTTTAGATGCATCAAAATATAATTCAGTAATTATATGTAACTGTTGGATTTTAAGATTTGTTCCATTTTTTTGTTGCTATTTTAAGTAGCACTATGCAGAACACAATCACAGTGCAATTTTTAAATACCTCTTAATTATTCCTTTAGGATAAACTCTTAAAAGTAGAACTGGTGGGCTGAGAGATTTGCATTTTCTCACATCTTGCCAAATTGTCCTCCAAAAAGCCTGGCTAACCAGATTTTATTTTCACCAGTTTACTGTCTAGTCAAGGTGAGAGCGCACTGCTTCCACTTCACTAAGGACTGAACGATCTGGATTTGGTGGCAACTTTCCTTCAAGCCACATGTCTCAGCCTGACGCTTGCAACCTGGCAGTTCCCTGGATCATCTCGAATCCGCAGTGTTTGAAAATGTTGGATCTAGGAACCAACTTTCTATATCAATAAATTTCACATAAAAATCTGAACCTGAAGCTTGGGACAACTGGTTCTCTCTCTGATGGGTCTCGCACTTTCACAGTTTGCTGCAGTCCCCAACCCTCCCTATTGCCACACTGCTTGTTTCATTCATTTACTTGCCAGGTCCTAGAGGCATTAGGATTTGTTACCTTCCTCTCAGTTCCTTTTCCACATTTAAAATTGGCCCACCAGCAAAGAACTCCATGCTTTTTATTCTGATTAACCACAGAATTAATTTTTTAAAAAACAAATTCTATTTGTAATAATAATATTCAGGTCAATCATTTAGGAAGCTGCTTAAGAGAAACCCCGAATGTCTTTAACCAGTATAAAATATAATAAATCACTTTGGACTCCACAGAGCATTATGTATTTAAAAACAGAAAATTAGACACAGGAGAATTCATCTTAACTCATTATATATGAAATATTAATTCTCTTCTGGCTTTCATATTATTTACATATTTAATAACGTGTTAGCTATAGCCTTTGAGTAACAGCAATTAGAGGCCAGGGGCTGTCTCCTGCCTTAATCTTAGAGATGCCAAAACGTTTTGATGTTGTGGGGTGAAGAGGTTGCTAAGGAGAGTTGGGTGCTATTGCTTCCTTTCCTTTCTCACATGTTATACATTGTTAACCATATTTTCCTCCTAAGTAGGATATCAATGACTTTGGCTTCCCCAGAGAGAATTTTATTCCCCTGTTCCTATCCCTGTCCCTACTCTAGGGAGGAAGAGAAGATTATGGCCATGGTTTTTTTTTTAATCTTTAAAAAAATTATTTAATTATTCTGCAAGTACAGTTTTCTGTTTATTACTCCCATCTCATCCCACCTCCATGCTCCCCCCTCCCTCCCATTTCCACCCTTCTCAGTTGTTGTCTATGGATCCTTTATATATGTTCCTCTAAATCCCTCCCCTATTTCCCCTGAAATTCCCTCCCCTCTCCCCTCTGGTCACTGTCAGCCTGTTCTCTATTTCAGTGTCTTTGGTTATATTTTGCTTGCTTGTTTGTTTTGTTGTTTAGCTTCCTGTTAAAGGTGAGATCATATGGTATTTGTCCTTCAACACCTGGCTTATTTCACTCAACATAATGCTTTCCAGTTCCATCCATGATGTTGCAAAAGGTAGGAGCTCCTTCTTTCTTTCTGCAACATAGAATTCCATTGTGTATATGTACCATAGTTTTTTGATCCATTCATTTACTGACGGGCACTGAGGTTAATTCCAACTCTTGGCTATTGTAAATTGTGCTGCTATGAACATCGGGGTGCATATGTTCTTTGGGATTGGTGTTTTAGGGTTCTTAGGATACTATCCTAGCAGTGGAATTGCTGGGTCAAAGGGCAGGTCCAATTTTAGTTTTCTGACAAAATTCCATACTGTTTCCCATAATGGTTGTACCAGTGTGCGATCCCACCAACAATGGACCAGAGTCCCCTTTCCCCCACACCCTCTCCAACATTTGTTGTTTATTGCTTTGTTTATGATAGCCATTCTCACCAGTGTAAAGTGGTATCTCATTGTGGTTTTAATTTGCATCTCTCTGACAGGAAGTGATATTGAGCATCTCTTCATGTGTCTCTGGTCCTCTGTATGTCCTCCTTGCAGAAGTGTCTGTTCAAGTCCTTTCCCCATTTTTTAATTGAGTTAGTTGTCTTCTTAGAGTGAAGTCATGTGAGTTCTTTGTATATTTTGGAGATTAAACCTTTGTCTGAGGTATCATTGGCAAATATGTTTTCCCATACAGTTGGTTGTCTTTTTATTTTAATGCTGTTTTCTTTAGCCACGCAGAAGCTTTTTATTTTGATGAGATCCCATTTGTTTATTTTTTTCTTTATATTCCTTGCTCTAGGGGACATATCAGTAAAAATGTTGCTGCGTGAAATATCTGATATTTTCCTGCCAATATTCTCCTCTAGGACTTTAGTAGTGTCACAGCTTATATTTAAGTCTTTTATCCACCTTGAATTCATTTTGGTGTATGGTGTAAGTTGGTGCTCGAGTTTCATTTTTTTGCATGTAGCTGTCCAGCTCTCCCAACACCATGTGTTGAAGAGGCTATCTTTACCCCATTTTATGTTACTGCCCCCTTTGTCGAATATTAATTGACTATAGAGAGTTGGGCCTATTTCTGGGCTCTCTGTTCTGTTCCATTGGTCTATGTGCCTGTTTTTATGCCAGTACCAGACAGTTTTGATTACAGTGGCCTTGTAATACAGTTTGATATCAGGTATTGTGATCCCGCCTACTTTGTTCTTCTTTCTTAACATTGCAGCTGCTATTCAGGGTCTTTTATGGTTCCATATAAATTTTTGAAGTGTTTGTTCTATGTCTGTGAAATATGCCATTGGTACTTTAATAGGTATTGCATTGAATCTGTAAATTGCTTTGGGTAGTATGGACATTTTGATGATGTTAATTCTTCCAATCCATGAACACGGTATANTTCTACTTCATTGAGTTTTGGAAGATTATATATTTTTTTCTAGAAATTTGTCCATTTCACCTAGGTTTTCAAATTTCTTGGCATACAGTTCCGCATAGTAATTTCTTACAATCCTTTCTATTTCTGTGGTATCAGTTGTAATTTCTCCTCTTTCATTTCTGATTGTGTTTATTTGGGTCCCCTCTCTTCTTTTCTTAATGAGCCTACTTAAAGGCTTGTCTATTTTATCTTTTCAAAAAAATCAACTCTTGGATTCATTGATCCTTAGAATTGTGCTTTTAGTCTCTATGTCATTTAATTCTGCTCTGATCTTGGTTATTTCCTTCCTTGTACTTGCTCTGGGCTGTCTTTGTTGTTCTTTGAGTTCTTGCAGGCGTTGGGTTAGGTTGTTTGTTTGAAATGTTTCTATTTTCTTTAGGTAAGCCTGTATTGCTATGAACTTCCCTCTCAAAACTACCTTTGCCATGTCCCATAAGTTTTGGGTTGTCGTGAGTTCATTTTCATTTGTTTCCAGAAACTTTTTTATTTCTTCCCTAATTTCAATCTTGACCCATTCATTTTTTAATAGCATACCATTCAGTCTCCATGATTTTGGGTGTTTTGTTTTTTTTCCTGTGGGGTTGGTTTCTAATTTCAGTCCCTTGTGGTCAGAGAAAATGCTTGGTATGATTTCAATTTTATTGAATTTTTTGAGGCTCGTTTTGTGTCCTATCATGTGGTCTATCTTTGAAAATGTTCCATGTGCATTTGAAAAGAATGTATTTAGCTTCTTTGGGATGAAGGGCTCTATATGTATCAGTCAAGTCCATTTCATCTAGAGTGTTGTTTAGTGCAGCTATATCTTTGTTGATATTTTGTTTGGAAGATCTGTCCATTTTTGACAGTGGGGTGTTAAAATCCCCTACTATAATTGTGTTGCTGTCAATATCTTTCTTGAAGTCTTCTAGGATTTTTCCTATATATTTGGGTGCTCCTATGTTGGCTGTATATATATTTACAATGTTAATGTCTTCTTGGTGGATTCTTCCCTTGAGTATTATGAAGTGACCTTCTGGGTCTCTCTTTATGGCCCTTTTTTTGAAGTCTATTTTGTCTGATATTAGAATTCCTACCCTGGCTTTGTTTCTTGACCATTTGCTTGGAAAATTTGTTTCCATCCTTTCACTTTTAGTCTGTGATGGTCTTTTGTCCTGAGGTGGGTCTCCTGTAGGCAGCATATGTGTGGGTCATGCTTTCTTATCCATTCAGCTATTCTATATCTTTTGATTGGAGCATTTAATCCATTTACATTTAAGGTTATTATTGATAGGTACTTATTCATTGCCATTTTTGTACCTGTGTTCTTCTCTGTCTCTCTCTTTTCCTTCCTGTCCTTAAAGCAGTCCTTTTAGTATTTCTTGTAGAGCTGGTTTGGTGGAGACATATTCTTTTAGACTTCTTTTGTCTTGGAAGCTATTTATTTGGCCTTCTATCTTGGTTGAGAGCCTTGCTGGGTAAAGTAGCCTTGGTTGTAGGCCTCTGGTTCTCATTACTTGAAATATTTCTTGCCATTCTCTTCTTTCTTGGAGTGTTTCCATTGAGAAGTCAGTAGCCAGCCTTATTGGGGCTCCCTTGTATGTTACTTCCTGTTTCTCCCTTGCTTCCTTTAGGATTCTCTCTTTGTCTTGGAGTTTTGCCATTTTAATGATGATATATCTTGAAGTGGGCCTCTTTGGGTTCCTCTTGAATGGGACTCTCTGTGATTCCTGGATTCGTGTAACTTTTTCTTTCATCAAATTAGGAAAATTTTCCATCATTACTCTTTCAAATAGGTTTTCTATCCCTTGTTCTTCTTCTTCTCCTTCAGGTATTCCTATTATTTGGATATTATTATGTTTCATATTGTCTTGCATTTCTCTTAATCCCTCTTCATTCTTTTTGAGCCTCTTTTCCCTTTCTTGCTCTTTCTGGGAGATTCTTTCTAGTGTGTCCTCCAACTCGCTGACCCGATCTTCTGCCTCATCGATCCTGCTTTTCATTCCTTCTACTGTGTTCTTCAGTTCTGAAATTGTATTCTTCATTTCCTCTTGGCCTTTGCTGATAGTTTCTATTTCCTTTTTCATGTTGATATAGTTTGTGGAGAGTTCATTGTAGCTCCCCTCTAGTTTCTGGTAGCTCATTGTGAGCCCTTTGAATTTCCTGATAACTAGTGCTTTGAATTCAATATCTGATAGCTGACTTGCGTGTCTTTCATCTAACATTATTTGAGACTTCCACCTTTTCTTTCATTTGAGCATTGTTTCTTTGTCTTCCCATTGTTTATGAGACTCTCCTTGTTAGCCTCAGCTTCTTAAATTGATCTGTTCTGACTCCCTGGGTTTATAGTGTGAACTTCTGTGGTAGAATACCTGTGAAATTCAGTGGTGCAGTCTCCTGCAGATATCTTGATGTTCTCCTCTTCCACCTACTTCTTTCTTTGTGTGTGTGTGATCAGTTGGAGGGGGAAGCAAAATGGTTTATGACAGCAGGACAGTACTTTATAATATTTACAATCACAGCCAGTAGAGAAGAGATAGAAGATCTTTAGGCTATATATAGTGTTAAGTATAATCTTCAACCCAATTTGCCACTTTTAAGAAAGAATGGACCAAAGATAAGTCTCTTGTTGGGTAGGGAAGGCTTGTGAGTTGTATCTAGAAAGCAATGAGGTTGCCGGTGGTCAGATGTTGAGGTAAGGTTAGATTAAAGAATAGTAAATAGATGTAGTGTATCAGCAAGTAGAGTTAATCACTACAGTAATAGAATTCAGGAACCTGTAAAGTGGGCTAAGACCTGAGAGATGTGTTGTGAAGTATTTACAGTGGTATAGAAAGCAACAAACAAACAAACAAACACACAAAAAAGAGCAGGAGAAGTGAGGAAAAAGCAATAAATTTGGGATGAAAGGAAGAAGGACTAAAACAGGAAAAAAGAGAGGAGAGAAACAAAGTACTGAAAGATACAGCAACAATAAAATTAGAAAAAACATATGATTACTGAAAAAAAAGTTAAAAAAAGTTAAAAAAAAGTAAAAAGTAAAAAAAAAAAAGTTAAAGAAAAAAACAAAAACCCCCCAAAAAACCCTCCCTTGTTTGTTTCAAAATGTCCAATCCTGGTTTCTGTGAGCTGGGTTGTAGGCCCAGGTGCACACCCACCTGCCAGCCAGGCTACCAGACTGGGGTGGGGGCGCCCGCACACCCACCCGACAGGCTTCCTTGGTCCCACGGGATCTGGTACTGGTCCTTCCCAGTCCTGTGCCTGGGTCAGAAGCAAGTCAAGCTGCCTTCACAGGAGAACACCTCAGTCCACTTTCCAATAAAAACTTCTTCAGAAAGCCTGCCTCTCAGCCCAGCCCAATCCCCAACCCGACTGGTTAGGACAATGCTCCTCTCAAATTTCCTGGGCTAGCAGGCTGGTGGGCTGGTGACCACAGAGATCGCAACTGAACACGGCCCCCTGTCCTTGCCACCCTCCCTGCAAACCTAGGCAGACAGGTCTCTGCCACCCAGCCCCACCTACATGGGGAGGAAGGGAGCCAGCTCTTTTCCAAGGACCCTGCAGCCGGCCCAAGGCTCCACTGGGTGCCGGGTTCCCGATGAGTCCTCCGTGGCACTGGCTGCAGACAGAAGCCTCTACACCCCTAACACACAGGCAGCGGTGGCTTCAAGGCGTTAAGGGCTGGCCGAGGGCAGCTGGCCCTGCTGCTGCAGCTTTTGTCTTTACTCACAGGTGCCGGGATCCCGATGAATCCTCTGTGGCAGATGCCCCGGTGCTGGCCGCAGATGGAAGCCTCTGGGCCCTGAAAGCTGGGCCAGCAGCAGCTCCAAGGCCGTTAGGTGCCGGTGGAGGGCTGCTGGTCCCGCCGCCGCTGCTTTTTACTTTACTCAGGGGTGCTGGGCTCCCAATGAGTTCTCCGTGGCAGACGCCCCTCTTGCTGGGCACAGACGGCAGCCGCGGCTCCAGGGCCATTATGCAAAGGCCGAGGGCTGCCGCCAGCCTGGCTGCCTCCGTCCTTACTCACGTCCCTGAGACCCCACCAACCTGTAGCTGTCTGGTCCTTCACTATCTCTGGTCTTTTATTTTCATAAAGGTTGGGGAATTGATTGCGTTGTTCCTTAGTAGATCTGCCAAGATTTTCTCCCAGGGATATGAGAACTGGAGTCGCTCTGTCCTACTCCACCGCCATTTTCCCGGAAGTCTGTTTTTTTTCTTTTAAGGCAAATACTGATCCACATCAGGATTCCATTTTGTCTTTATTAGGTCTCCTTAGGACCTCAGTTTTCTCAAAAGTAAAATGGGGTCAAGGAACAAATGATGTTAGATTGTCTTGAGGGTAAAGGGTGCTTATGTGGAGGACCTTACAGACCTGGATCTCACATAAGGCAGCTTCCTGATGGGAGTTTAATGTCCCATGCTCTTCCTGCTGCAGGGATGAGCAGAGCCCTGGACCCCAGTGCCATCTTGCTGCACATCCCAGCACACAGTCCCTGCCATCACATTGCCGACAGTTCACAAGAGTGCAGTCAGAAAGATGCAGGAATGAACCTGTCCCTGGAGGCCACATCTGCAGAGTCACAACTATGCAGATCAGGTGAGGGAAAGGCCACTCTGGCCTTGAGAGGTCAATGGGACTAGAACAGTGTTGACCCAGGACTGGATGGCTGGGAGGGTGTGGAGAGAAGCCCCAGAGAGAAGGGTATACACAACATGTGCAAAAGCACAGGGCTGGTGGCAAGGTTGGCACAAAGGGTGCTGGTGAGCCAGTCAGCTGGTGACATGGGGGTGAGGCAGTGAGTGGGGCAGGAGGCTGGAGGTGGGAGAAAGCTGGCTGTATGACAGATATTTTGAAGATCATGGAATATCACAGTTATAAGGGACCTTGGGGAATGTTTAGAGGGGCAGGACATAAGCTGGTGGGCAAGATGCACATTGTAGATACTGTTTTGTTCATAGACTGTTAGTTATAATAATTACTTTTGTTAATTTTTATAACTTTGTAGATACAGCCTATATTTTCCAGATTCCCTCAGTCCCCTGTACTCTACTCATTTATGTTACTTACCTGGTCCTACTCTCAGCCAAGTTTCTCTTTCAGTTTTAAGAATGAGGGGACTGGGGTCTCAACAGGGGAAATAATTTTCTCAGGCTGCACACTGGCTGCAGTCACCTGAACCCAGGACACTTGGAAGAGCTTGGATGGGGCCCTGTGGACAATGGGAGCCCCTGTAGGTCTCAGAGCAGAGCAGAGAGGTCTTGGGGGCTTGGCATCATATGGCCATGGGCAATGCAGCTGACACTGTAGCTTGAGTGCAAACTGGTGTCTGGTCACCAGAGTTCTCCAGCAACTCATGAAACCCAGTCTTCCTTGATGAGTGGCTGGCTCACTGCATCCAATGTCAGCCTTCCACGTGCTACTAGGAGCCATAAGCCTCTGTCTTATGCTCTGATCTTGGTGGTACACTGACACACTAGCATGTTTCCAATCGCATTCTCACTTCCTGACAAAGAATTCCTGGGGGGCTTTTAGGAAAGAGTGCCCCAGCTATTTCAGATTGAGACTCAACAGCCCAGGTGATTTGGGGAGACTGGGTTTACATATAATGCTCTCTCACCTTATATCCTAAAATGAGTCCAACAGGATTAACATCACGCTAATGAATGCAAGAGGAATTAAGGATGATTTGTCACTGGTTGTAAAGTGCTTCCAGACATCACTAATCCATCACAGCCCTTCTCTGGAAGCAGGAACTCAGTGAGTCTGAGATGCTGATGGAAAGAGGGCCAGGCTCCCCCTAAACAGACCTTGGCTCTGATCCCAGAGAGCAGCAGGGCTGGGACAGAGGGGCGTGCTGAAGAGGCTGTCAGACACACCAGAGATAAGAGAGACACCCCAAACCATGGTGCAGGGAGAAACTCATTCTCACCTGGAATTCCTGAATCTTTATGCATGTCTTCTCCCCTTTTAGCACTAGGGCTGCGGTTTGGAAAATAAGGGTTCAGAGGAAGCACCTATGGTGCAGATAGAAAAAGTGAGTCAGTGGCTCGATGATGCCTCAAGTCTGCATCAGTTGGATAACAACAGTTCTAGTTCTGGCCCTGCCATCCATGTGCTATGTGACCGGATTTGGTTAACATCCATTTATGGGCCAGAGTTTCTGTGTTTGTAAAATGAGAGGCTTAAAATGGGGGATGCCTTTTTAAAAATTCTAACTAAGCCAATGTTTTAGAGGGCATATAGTTGTTTTTTTAAGATAAAAATCCCACTTCATTGAGATATAATTCACATACCATAAAATTTACCCATTTAGAGTGCAGACTTCAGTAGGTTTGTACAAATATGTGCAACCATCACCATTGTCAATTTTTACAACATTTTCATTATCTCAAAAAGAAACCCCAGACTCTTTGGTTGTCACCTCCCCTGCTCTCTCAGTCCTGAGAAACCCAATAAACCACTAATTTACTTCCTGTGTCTATCGATTTGCCCACTTTTGCTTTTCACATGAATGAAATCATATAGTATGTGGTCTTTTGTGACTGGTTTCTTTGACTTGGCACAGTATTTCCAAGGTTCATCCATGCTGTAGCATGTATCAGTATTTATTCTTTATTTGTTTGTTGGTGGACCTCTGAGTTGTATCACCTTTCAGTTATTATAAATAATGTTGTTATATACATTTGTGTGCATTTTCTGTGTGGATATGTTTTCATTTCTCATGGGCATATACCTAGGAGTAGAAATTCTGGATCATAAAAGCAACTCTGTGTTTGAGTTTTTGAGGAACTGCCAGACTGTTTTACATAATGGGTGCACCATTTCATACTCTTACTAGCAGTGTCCTAGGCTTCTGGTTATCCCGCATCCTTGCCGAAATTTGTTATCTGACTTTGATTTTAGCCATCCTACTGGGTTTCGATTTGCATTTCCCTGATGAGTATTGATATTGAGATTTTTAAAAAATATATATTTTATTGATTATGCTATTACAGTTGTCCCATTTTTCCTCCCCTTTATTCCCCTCTGCCCTGTACTCCCCATCCCACCATCATTCCCCCACCTTAGTTCATGTATATGGGTTGTACATACAAGTGCTTTGGCTTCCCCATTTCCCACACTTATTAACCTCCCCTGTCTATTTTGTACCTACCATTTATATTTCTTATTTCCTGTACCCTTTCTCCCACCCTTCCCCCCTTCACTGATAACCCTCCATATGATCTCCATTTCTGTGATTTTGTTCCTGTTCTAGTTGTTTGCTTAGTTCATTTTTTTTTAGGTTCAGTTGTTAATGCTTGTGAGTTTGTTGTCATTTTATTGTTCGTAGTTTTTGATCTTTTTCTTAGATAAGTCTTTTTAACAGTTCATATAGTAATGATGAACTCCTTTAACTTGACCTTATCTGGGAAGTACTTTATCTGCCCTTCCATTTTAAATGATAGCTTTGCTGAATAGAGTAATCTTGGATGTAGGTCCTTGCCTTTCATGACTTTGAATACTTCTTTCTAGCCCCTTCTTGCCTGCAAGGTTTCTTTTGAGGCGTCAGCGATAGTCTTGTGGTACTCCTTTGTAGGTAACTGTGTCCTTTTCTCTTGCTGCTTTTAAGATTCTCTCCTTATCTTTAATCTTGGGTAATGTAATTGTGATGTGCCTTGGTGTGTTCCTTTTTGGATCCATCTTCTTTGGGACTCTCTGAGCCTCCTGGACTTCCTGGAAGTCTATTTTCTTTGCCAGATTGGGGAAGTTTTCCTTCATTATGTTTTAAAATAAGTTTTCAATTTCTTGCTCTTTTTCTTCTCCTTCTGGCACCCCTGTGATTTGGACGTTGGAACATTCAGAGTTGTCCCAGAGGTTCCTAAGCCTCTCCTCACTTTTTTGAATTTTTATTTCTTTATTCTGTTCTGGTTGAATGTGTATTTGTTCCTTCTGGTCCATATCACTGGTTTGAGTCCTGGTTTCCTTCCGGTCACTGTTGGTTCCCTGTACATTTTTCTTTATTTCATAGCCTTCAGTTTTTCCTCTATTTTGCAACTGTACTCAACCAGTTCTGTGAGCATCCTGATTACCAATGTTTTGAACTGTGCATCTGATAGATTGGCTGTTTCTTCACCGCTTAGTTGTATTTTTTTGCAGCTTTGATCTGTTCTTTCATTTGGGCCATTTTTTTTGTCTTGTTGCACCTGTTACATAGTAAGGGGTGGAGCTTTCGGTACCCCCAGGGTGGGACAACCCACACAACTGTGGCACTGTATATGGGGGAGGGGTCTGAGAGGGAATGATGCTGCTTGCTCGGCTCTTGACTAGCTTTCTGTCACTTCCACTGCTATCCACAAGCAAATTGGGTGCTTCTGGTGCTGATTCCCCGGTGGGTGGTTTTGTGTACGTTTAGGACCCCGTGGGTCTCTCCAGTGAATTCTCCTGTGAGGCTGGGAGTGTCTCCTACTGCCTCAACCTGCACAGGTTTCTACAAGTAGAGGTTTTGAGGCTTTATTTCCCCTTGCTAGAACACTGGGTTGTGTGGTATATCTTGCTCACTAGTTGTTCCTCCAAGTTTATCTGTGTGCAAATGTGCAACCGCCCACTCTGCTCTTGCCTTGCCCACCCAGGTCCTCCAGCCGCTGCCTTTCCACAAGTCCTCTCCACCCCTCTTACCAATCTGGATGAATATTTCTTCTTTAACTTCTTGGTTGTCGGACTTCCATGTAGTTCGATTTTCTGGCAGTTCTGGTTATATTTTGTTTTTAAATTTGTCGTTTTCCTTATTTTGGTTGTGTGAGGAGGCAAAGTGTATCTACCTATGCCTCCATTTTGGCAGGAAGTGAGATTTTTTTCATACACCAATAGGCCATTTGTTTAGCTTTTTAAAAAAAATAAGATTTTATTTATTTATCTTTAGAAAGGAAGGGAAGGAGAGAGGGAGAGAAATATCAATGTGTGGTTGCCTCTCATGCGTCCTCTGCTGGGAACTGGCCTCCAACCCAGGCATGTGGCCTGACTGGGAATCGAACTGCAATCCCTTGGTTCACAGGCCTGCGCTCAATCCACTGAGCTACACCACCCAGGGCTGTTTAGCTTTTTTTGTATAAATGTCTGTTTTGGGCCTTTGCCCATTTAAAAATTGGGATATTTTTGTTAATTATTGAGTTTAAAGATATTTTTATATGTTCTAAATACAGACTCTTATGAGATATGTAATTTGCAAATATTTTTTTTTCACAGTGTGAATTGTCTTTTTATATTCTTGATGGTGTCCTTTGAAGAATAAAAGTTTTTAATTCTGAAGAAGTCCAGATTTTCTATATTTCTTTTTTTGCTGTGATTTTGGTGTCATACCTATGAAACTTTTGCCAAATCCAAGGTTACAAAGATGTATCCCTATGTTCCTCCTAAGAGTTTTGAATTTTTGCTCTTACATTTAGGTCTTTGACCCTTTTCAAGTTAATTTTTGTACATGGTATGAGGTAGGGATTTAACTTCATTCTTTTTTCATATAGTTATCCTCTTGTCCCAATATAATTTGTTGAAAAGGCTATTCTTTTTCTCTTGAATGGTTTGGTCCTCTTTTTGAAAATCAACAATTTGACCACAGACATATGAATTTATTTCTGGACTCTCCATTCTGTTGATTTATGTGTTATCTTTATGTCAATATACTGTCTTGATTACTGTTGCTTTGTAGTAAGCCTTGAAATTGAAAAGTGTGAATTCTTCAACTTGAAATTTCTTTTTAATGATTATTAAAGTTATTCTGGGTCTCCTGAAATTCTATATAAGTTTTAGAATCAGCTTGTCAATTTCTACAAAGATGTCAGCCAGGATTCTGACCAGGATTACACTGACTTTGTTGGTAAGTTTAGAGAATATTGTCATCTTAACAAAGTTAAGAACATTGATTTTTTTTACCATTTATCTTAACTTTTAAAAAAAAACTCTTGTAGTTTTTAAAGTATAAGTTTTTTAAATTTCTGTTGTTAACTTTATATCTAAGTATTTTATTATTTTTGATGCTATTATGAGTGGAATTATTTTCTTAGTTTTAGTTTTGGTTAGTTCATTTCAAGTATGGAATTGATTTTTGTATATTGCTTATTTACCCTGCAACCTTGATGAACTTCTTTATTAGTTCTAATAGTTCTGTAGTGGATTCAGGAGGATTTTTTATATACAAGATCATTTCATCTCCAAAGAGAGATAGTTTTTCTTTTTTCTTTCCAATCTAGATGCCTTTATTTGTTTTTTTTTCTTGCCCAATTGCCCTCCTTAGAACCTCCAACAGAATGCTGAGTAGTGGTGGTGACAGTAGACACCTGTGTCTTGTTCCTGACCTTAGGGACAGGGCATCCAGCCTTTTACTATTAAGTATTATGTTAACTACGGATTTTTCATAGGTGCCCTTTATCAGGTTGAGGCAATTTCTTTATATTTCTAGTTTGATGACTGTTTTTAGCATGAAATTTGCTGAATTTGGTCAAATGCTTTTTCTGTATCTACTGAGATAGTCATGTGATCTTTGTTTTTTATTCTGTTGATATGATGATTAATTGATTTTCTTTTTTTAAATTAAAAAATATTTTATTTTATGTTATTTTTTATAGTTTATTGATTATACCATTACAGTTGTTCTATTCCCCCCTTCATTCCCCTCCACCCACATACTCCCTCCCCCACCCTTCTCCCCCCTTAGTTTATAACCACGTGTCTCAACTTCTTTAGATTCTATATTTCCCCCACTATTCTTGCCCTCCCCCTATCTATTTTCTACCTACCATCTATGCTATTTTCTGTGCCTTCTCCCCCCTTCTCCTCCTCCCACCCCCCTGTTTCTAACCCTCCATGTGTTCTTCATTTCTATGGTTCCACTCCTGATCTAGCTGTCCTCTTGGTTTGCTTTTGTTTTAGGTGTGGTTGTTAATAACTGTGTGTTTGCTGTCCTTTCACTGTTCATATTTTTCATCTTCTTTTTCTTATATAAGTCCCTTTAGCATTTCATATAATAAGGGCTTGGTGATGATGAACTCCTTGAACTTGACCTTATCTGAGAAGCACTTTATCTGTCCTTCCATTCTAAATGAAAGTTTTGCTGGATAAAGCAATCTTGGCTGTAGGTCTTTGGATTTCATGACTTGGAATACTTCTTTCCAGCCCCTTCTTGCCTGTAAGGTTTCTTTTGAGAAATCCGCTGACAGTCTGATGGGTACTCCTTTGTAGGTGACTGTCCCCTTATCCCTTGATGCTTCTAGGATTCTCTCCTTCATTTTAATCTTGGCTAATGTAATTATGATGTGCCTTGGTGTGTTCCTTCTTGGGTCCAACTTCTTTGGGACTCTCTGAGCTTCCTGGATTTCCTGGAAGTCTATTTCCTTTGCCAGACTGGGGAAGTTCTCCTTTATTATTTGTTCAAATACATTTTCCACTCGTGGCTGTTTCTTTCCCCCTTCTGGTACCCCTATAATCTGGATGTTGGAATGTTTAAAGATGTCCTGGAGGTTCCTAAGCCTCTCCTCATTTTTTTGAATTCTTGTTTCTTTACTCTTTTCTGATTGGATGTTTCGTTCTTCTTTCTGGTCCACTCCCTTGATTTGAGTCCCATTTTCCTTTCCATCGCTATTGGTTGTTTCCTGGACATCTCCTTTCATTTCAATTAGTTTAGCCTTCATATGTTCCTCTAATTTGTGACTAGGTTCCTCTAATTTGTGACTGTACTCTACCAATTCTGTGAGCATCCTGATAAATAGTGTTTTAAATTGGGCTTCTGAGAGGGTGGCAATCTGTTGGTCGCTTAGAGTTATTGGCTCTGGGACTTTGAGTTCTTCTTGCACCATCTTTTGGGCTGTCCGTGCCTGTTCCATAGCAGGATTGGAGCCCTAAGGTGTTCACTAGAGCAGGGCAACTAAGTTGCTGGGTTGTGACGTTGTATGTGGGGGCGGGGTCAAAGAGGGACAATGGCTTCTCTCCGGCACCCGCCTCCGTGACCCCCACCAGCACCGCAGCCACCACCGTCACCAGGGCCACACGCCCCGCTCCACTGCACGCGAGTGTGCCACTGCTGTCAGCCCTCCACCACTGGGTTCGCCCCCTGAGGCCTGCGTGGTCCGTCTCACTGTGCGCGAATGTGCGACCTTGGTCAGTCTGCTCCGCACCCGACTAGGTCCGGGCTGCCTGCGCTCCTAGGTCTGTCCTTCCCGACCCTGCTCCGCTGCTGGCTCTGCCTCTCTTACCGTCCCGCTGAATGGTTCGTAGCTGTCGAACTTCCGTATAATTCGGTTTTCTGGTCTCTGGGTGTGTCTTAGTTTTCCAAAACTTTTGTTGTATCCAAACTTGGTTGTGGGAGAAGGCACAGTGTTTCCACCTATGCCTCCATCTTGGCGGAAGTCTTGATTTTCAAATGTTAAACCAACTTTTTATACCTGGGATAAATCCAACTTGGTTATGGCATATAAGTTTTTTTTAGATTTATAGATTTGACTTAACATGATTCTGTTTACTACTATTTTATTTGGGATTATTTTGTCCATATTCATTAGATATATTGGTCTGTAGTTTTTCTGTGATGTCTTTGTCTGTTTTAGGTATCAGGGTAATATTGGCTTCATAAAAAGAGTTGAGAGATATTCCCACCTCTTCTTTTTTTGGAGGAGCTTATGAAGAATTGGTGTTAGATCTTTGAATGCTTCATAGAGTACAACAGTGAAACTATTAGGGCCTGAGGTTTTCTTTGTGAAGTAGTTTTAAAATTACTGATCCAACTTCATCATTTGTTTCAGGTCTGTTCAGATTGGCTATAGAGAGGATGTAGTTTTATGTAGGAGGGTCCTCCTCAGCTAACATCATCTTAGGGACCAAAGGCTCTGTGGGTGATTGTGGTCACTGGTGAATCCCTAGTGCCATGGCAGAGGACTTCTGGTTGGGCAGACACATGATGTAGGCTGAGGGCAACCTGAGATATGGGCAGGTCAGTCTACCAAAGGCTAGAGAACACTCTGCCAGTGGGCTTGCATAAGCGAGAGGGGTGGGCATACACATACCAATTTGGGGCATGAGGATTTCCAGTCACTAGTTTGGCCAGTTCCTTCTGTCCCTTCCACCATCCTTCCCACCTGTCCTCCCAAGTGGTGGCTGTGTCCCTAGGGCTCTGGATCTTGTTTTGCTTCATGAAGGAAAGAAACCACTCTGTGTTATTACCCTATATCCCCACTTATTACCATATATCCCCAGTGCCCTGTAGAGCATGGATTTGTATGGAAGGAAGCTGGAGTGGCCCTTGGATTCTCAGGCTTACTCATTGAATGAAAGAATGGATCTTGTCCCCAGACAACCAGCAGACAGACCTGGTCTGAAGCCAGAGAACCAAAGGGGCCAAACTGTTTTATCTGAAAGTCCACTTCTATAAGTCAATGTGCACCAGGTGTCTTAAAAATCAGCCACAAATGCACAACATTTATTGCACTCTGTGCTATATGCAAGGCAATGTGAAGGATAGTGAAACATAAGGCCCTTGGTGGCTGCCCTGAGACACTGACAATGTAGTTGATAGGGGGAAAAAAAAACACACAACCTAAACAGTGCATTCAGTAAAAAGAGTCCTCCAGTGTTCTTACTATTTCAACCCTGTAATGATTACCATTGCTGTCCTTACATTTTTTGTTCCAGTACAAACACCCAATGTGCTGATGCCAACTGAGGTAAGGAATACGTAAGAAACCATATATTCCCATTGGCCCTCTAGCCTTCCTTGTTCTCTGCTCTTTTTGGTGGGTAGTCTAGTGTCTGAAATGTGCCTAGTTACACTTGACCTTGTATACCTGCAATTGTCTGCCTCAGCCAAGTCATAACTGTCTACCTGCTCTTCCCTCCTGCAAGACCACTGGGACATTAACCTGGCAGCCTTTGTCAGCTTCTGGTTTTAGCCCCAAACTCCACAGAGGGAGGTAGGTGGAACACACATGCCACACACAAGTTGCACACACAATAGCAATTCTCCCATCAGTGAAGAACCTCCAGGTCATGTCCCCTATCACCCACTGGGGCTTAGCATTTGGAGATTATGGTAATCTCTTCACAAAGTTATATTTCCATATTGGTCTTAGAGGTGGGCCACTTGGGACAAAGGCCAAGAGATTTGGTCTAGTTACCTAAGTTCATGCAGGAGCTGGGTATTAACTCAGGTACTGTTGTATAAACAGGCTCCACAGAGGAGCCTTGAGGGATGGTTATTCTCTGTTCAGGAACTGGACTCAAATCTCCATTAGGTGCATGAGTGCTGAGCAGATGGGGTGGGGAGCAACATCATGAACATCTAGGTCTGGGATGCGAAGATGTTAAGGATGGTGCCTACCTGCAGGAGAGAAAAGCAGCGAACTCATATTCCACCGCATATCTTGCCATTCATCCTGCAGATGGGGTCTGGAACTTCTGCCCTCACAATCTTCCAGTTTTCCAGCCCTCACCAAGGTGCCAGTGCCCTAGGGCTGGCCTTCATCCTGGGCAAGCCAGAGATAGCTGTAAAGCTCTGAAAGTCAGCTAGTTAGTCAACTACATAGCTGTATTTTTTAAAAAGATTGTGTTTATTTTTAGAGAGTGGAAGGGAGAGAGGAAGAGCGGACAGAAACATCTATGTGTGGTTACCTCTTATGCACCCCACACTGGGGACCTAGCCCACAACCCAGGCATGTGCGCTGACTGGGAATCGCACCAGAGACCATTTGGTTCACAGGCCAGCACTCAATCCACTGAGCCACACCAGCCAGGGCCATTACCATACTTTACCATGTATGGTAAAATGTGCATTTTTTTAAACTAAATTTTTGAGGGAAAAATAAGGAGGCACATTATACATGGGTAGCATTAATTCTGCATCTATATAAATGTTTTTATTTATGTAACCAAATAAATTCTTTTATTTATGTTTATGCATTAAAAGTGTAATTCTAGAAAGCAATAACAGTATCTATATGCAAAATAATTCTCTGGAATATAATAATCAGTTTTGTTTCTAAATATAAATAAATAAATGAGTGAATAAAAAAATTAAAATGAAAGATTTTTTCCTGAAAGTTTGGGCCTAAAACATGGGCGTGGACTATACACAAGAGCACATTATACATGGCAAAATATGGTAATTAGATCTGATTCTGTGCCAAGCATCCCTGTAGATCCATAGTTCTCAACCGAGGGACATTTTGCACACCAGGGAACATTTGAGAATGTCTGGAGACAATTTAGTTTGTCACAATTGGGAGGTTTCCTATTGGCATCTTGTGTTTAGAGGCCAGAGATGCTGCTAAACCTCCTATAATGCACAAGATGGCCCCAACAACAAAAGTATCGGGCTCAAATGTCAGTAGTGGTAGGGCCAAGTAACCCTGCTGTAGACACTGGGTTCTCAGTGGTGCTCAATCTAGACCACATCCCTGCTTTCAAGAAGGCTTGCTCCTAGTAGAAGTGGACACTCAGTGAAGCAGGTCTCTGTCTCCATGTTGTGTCCCCCAAACTGTTCATTTGTTAGTTCGTTCAGTCAGTTCATTCATTTACTCATTCAACCTTCATGTGTTGAGATTTGACTGTGGGCCTGATGCCTGCCTTCAAACAGTTGATGTCCAGCAGGGAACTGACACACACACAAACAGATAAAGTGCACGTACATGCACACAAACACATGTATGACAAACACCCATGCATATACACAGTAACACATTCACAAGCATACAACACACACACACAATCCCAGTACCAAGTCATAAGAGCTGAGATAGAGTAATGAATGATATGGAGTTACAGGAGAGGAGGTTTTATAGCTCAGCCTTGAGCTTGGTCAAGGAAGGCTTCCTGGGGGAAGTGAGCTGAACTTTAAAGGGTGGGGAGACTTTGAAGGCAGAAAAGCTAGTTTCTTAATGAGGAACTCTGTAAAAACCAACAGAGAGCATTCACTTCCCAGTGGGCTCCAGGGAGCCCCTTGCTTGGCTGTGAAAGCCTGCCACCAGCCCTTAGCAGCTCTTCACACTAATCCCTACTTCCTCTCTGACCCTTGTTCCCTCCCCCATAGTGTCTTCAACTCTGTGAAATTGCATTTCTAACCTTGGCTGCCTCCAGCCCCTCCATCACTGCCAGGAGAGGCCATCAATTCCCTGACCCAACCTCAGCCCCTCAGCTTGGAGTCAGATGGAGGGCTCAATTATTTTCCTAACAATCAGAGGGGTTTGGTGGAGAGGTAGAGGGGGGAGGAAAGAGCACTGTGGCCCCCAAGGACTTTACATTTAATCAGCATTCTTTCATACCTACTGACCGCCTCACGTATCTTGTGTCTCACATGTAAACAGCATCAAAACTAATGAAAGGCCAGGCCCTGGAAGGCCTCATGATAGAGTCCACTGGGAAGAGAATCAAAAGATGTTCACAGCTGGCTGCCCTGAAGGCTCTAGTGGAAGATGCCAGGAGGCTGGGGTCAGCAAAAATGGATCCTTGTCATGGCTGTTTCATTATCTTGCTGGGTGACCTCAGGTAAATTACTTCACCTTTCTGGGCCACATGCGACTCATCTGTGAAATTTGGAGAAAGCCCCTTCCCCAGGACATCTCATCATACAATAATAACATCTGGTGACATCACTAGCCTTTAATTGCTAGGATCAAAGTGGGAAATTTGAAAGGAAATACTTCTGCATTATCTCCCTGTCCCCTATCACCCATGTTCACCAGAGATCTTAGTGGCCATGACTGATAGCTGATGGGACCAGCTGAGGATACATCAGCATTCTCCAAACGAGCTAGATGCATTCATGCCCCTGCACCCTTAGCCATTCTCACTGTCTGGAATGCCCTTCCCATCCTTTTCCCACCCTTCCTACAAGCAGACTTTCCATTAAGGTCCTGCTCAGGGGCATCCCTTCTGGAAAACCTCCTTGACTCCCCTGTCTGTCATTTCTCCTGATTCCCAGTAAACTCTACCTGCTCCTCTCTTCCATCTCTGATGTTGTTTATCTCCATGTCCCTGACCTATAACAAAAATTCAGTAGCACAGAGTATGTCCAACATGGTACAGTAACTAGCAACTGACCAGGTAAGTTTGATCTGAATTAGTTGTTCCTGCCAATGACACATTACAGCTAATTACTTTGAAGTGAACCTGGGCAATTCTGTAGCCAGGACCTGGCCATTACAAGAGAGGGCTGTGCCTTCAGATGTCAATGCTTATGTGCATTTGGGAGGAAGAAAGGATGAAACCTGTGTACTGACAAAGGTGGTTTAGGGAGATGATCATAGACACCTTCATTTGGTTTCATTTAATTGATGGGAATAAAGGCCTGCTCAAGCAGCTCTTAAAGAAGGTTTATTGAATATTACAAGGCTTTCACAGAGCTTCAGAAGCAGGATTGTGTCCCTAGTGTGGTCTCATGGAAAAGTGGGACCAGAGGGTAATGGTATGTGATACGGTACTGCAGGGAGCAGCCTCTTTCTGTAAGGTACTCTGGCTTCTCCTCACATAGTGGCTCTGCCCGCCTCTTTCCTTTGTACTGCCTCCCACCACACATCCTCACCTCTAATCTTATTAAGTCTTAGGTACTGAAATGATGCAACTGAAACATATATTTCCCCATGAATTTTTACTTAATGTCAAGAAATATCTAAGACGTGACTTATCTTCTTTGGCACTAGGTAAAGATTTAAGCTCAACCTAGCTTGGTGGGTAAAGAGGCTTGGTGTGTAGGCAAGAGCATTGGACTGGAGCCCAAATACTTGGCTCTACATTGGCTGAGCAGGATGCAGGCCTGTTTGCCCTGCCCTGGGACAGAGATGACCATGGTGTTCTGCTAGCCCCATTGGAGAGGGATGGTATTTGAGTCATTCCATCCAGCCTCAAAAATATTCAAATCAAACAATCCATTAAGTCTAAGCTCTTTCCTTCTCCAGACTCTGGGGGCCTCACTTCCCTCATCTATAAAATGGAGTGGTCTCTTTCTGCTAACCATCTTGTGGGCTCGTGGGAATTAGGGCTGCCTGTGGATCTTAGGTGCTCTTCTCCCATCTCTGTCTGTAGAAAGCAGTAATCTCAGCCCCACATTTGCACTATCTTGGCTGACCCCTAAATCTCTGGGTGTGAGAACTCTAGCTTATTACCTAGATGTGCCATTCTGGTAACAAACAGCTAGATGTTTGGGAACAGCTGTGTGAGAGCTTGCCAAAACTGGGGCCATCATCACCACACTTCAAACCAGAGATTTATGCTCATTGACAAGATGTATTAAATTGTCACCCTGTGAATAGTTCACTGGCAGCCAGGGTCAGCCTAAGGCTTTCAGAGGAACATTTGGGAGTAATTTTGCAAATGTTTTGCTTCTTTCTCTTTCCTTAGTACTTGGTAAAACTACAGGGTGAGCAGCCCAAGAACAATCCTTCCCACTTTGGCCGTGAAGGTAAAGCAGAACACCGCTGTCCCTAGTCTCTTCCTGGCAGAATTTACAGTCTGCAACTTGCAAATTACTGGTGGGAATATGAAAAGCTGGGTAATGATTTGGGAGAGAACATTCCCCGGCATTGACGTGGGTTTCCCTGAACCAGAGAACCAGAGATTGGATAATTGAAGCTCACACTCTGACTGGCTATAGCAAAGGTAATCTCCATGACAGCATTTGAAGTAGACCCACTGCCTGGGAACATTATGATGCTGGGGAAGCCAGACTTTGATGAAAGACAGAACCAGGGAACCCTGGGCTTGGACTCACACATGGCCCTTAGGTCTTAGGGATTAAGGCAGGGTTTGCCCCCATTGGGAGACCTTTCCCACACAATTGGGTCCTAGCTGGGTAGGTAGAAGTAGGGAGAAAGGTAGTCTGGAATCTCCATGAGCATAGGGACTTTGTCTTTTTATCACTGTATCCTTAGCTCCAAGTATAGGCCTGGATGCTTTGAAGAGCCTTAAAATTTTGTTCAATGGATGAGTGAATGAATGAATGATGAGTGAATAAATGAATGGTTCTAGAATAAGTAAGATGACAGTTCCATTCTATTTCACCCAGTTCCTCTCATAGCTTGTGCTTTAGTTTGACCAAAAGACAGAATAGTGTCCCACTACCAGAATGGAGAGGTGATGCACACCTATCTTGTATGAGAAGCAGCAGAAAGAATATCTAGCTGTGATCATAAAATACCCCTGTCTTCAGGTTTTGGGGTGGGTGTTATAGGGAGCAGGCTGTTCTTCCTGGCACTAGAGGGTGAAAATCAGGACCAATGGGTACAACTAGAGGCAGCTCTCAAGTCTACCTAATAGTGCTTGCTCACATTTATTGAGCACTTATTACATGCAGGGCTCACTGTTGCTGTTGATATTGCAGATGGTGGACATGAAGACTTAGTGTGGTGGTTAATTTTGTGTCAACTTGACTAAATCATCTAGGATGCCCAGATATTTGGTTAAACTTATTTCTGAGTGTGTCTGTGAGGGTGTTTCTGGAAGATGCTAGTATTTGAATCAGTAGACTGAGTAAAGCAGATTGCCCTCTCTAATGTGAATGGGCCCCATCCAATCCATTGAGGACCTGAATAAAACAAAAAAAATGGAGGAAGAAGTCTCTTTCTTTTCCTGACTGGTTAGGCTGGAACATTCACCTTCTTCTTCCCTCACACCGGGGACTTGTGTGAGGGAAGAAGACCATCATCTCTCAGGTTCTTAGGCCTTTGGACTTGGACTAGAACTATACCACTGGCTTTCCTGGGTCTTCAGCTTGTGGATGGCAGATCATGGGACTTCTCAACCTCATAATCACACAAGCCAATTCCCTATAATAAATCTCTTTGTGTACACATATCTACCCTATTGCTTCTGATTTTCTGGAGAACCCTGATCAATACACTTAGAGAATTTATTAGTTTCCTAGAGCTGCTATAAGAGATTACCACAAACTGGGTGACTGAAAACAAAAAGTTATCCTATCACAGTTTTGGAAGCCAGAAGTCCAAAATCAAGGAGACAGGGCCACATTACCTCCAAAGGCTCTAGGGGGGAATTCTTTCTTATCTCTCCTAGCTTCAGGTGTCTTCCAGCAATCCTCGATGTTCCTTGGCTTGTAGACAAATCATTCCACCCTCATTGCCTACTCTTTTGTGTCTTGGTTTGAATTTAGGTCCACCCTAATAATCCAGAGTGGTCCTTAATTCAATTACATCTGTGAAGACTTATTCCAAGTAAGATCACATTCACAAGTTCTGGGTGGACATGCCATCTGGGGGCATTATAGACTGAATGTTTGAAGTGTGTCCCCAAAATTCATGTGTTGAAGCCTAATCCCCATTGTGATGGTATTTAGAGATGGAGCTTTAGGAAGGTAATTAGGGTTAGGGGAGGGTGGGTCCTCATGAGGGTCTTAGTGCCCTTATGAGAAGAGACACCAGAGCGCTTGCATGCTCTCTCTGCCTCTGTCTCTCTCTCTGCACATAGAAAGAAGAGGTCGTGTGAACACAATGAGATGGCAGGTGCCTATGAGTCACAACAAGAGGCCTCAGACTAAAACTGACCTTGCTGGCACCTTGATCTCAGACTTCCCAGCCTCCTCACTATGAAGAATAAATGCCTGTTGTTTATGAACCCAGTCTGTAATACTTTGTTATGGCAGCCCAAGCGGCCTGAGATGGGAGCCACTGTCCAACCCACTACTGGGAGGACCAGGAGTTGTGGAGGACACCGGAAGCCTCAGCTTTTTGCCACTTCCCTGTAAGAGCCTTTGAAAGGCTTCGTAACTATTTTCATGAGGGTCCTTCCTTAGGAATTAGTGAGTTCTTATTGCGGGAGTTCAACTGGCTCTACTGATCTTGGATAATGTGGTGACCCCTTTGAGCCCTAGGATTCTGTAACAGTGCTGGACTGCCCTCCTTGCCTTCTGTCCACTAGCAGTGAGCTCAGAACTGCCAGGTCAAGTCACCTCCGTGAGTGGAACTTAAGGCATCTGTCCAATATTTACTGGGGGAAAATACCTTCAACAAGAACCTGATTCATGGCCTCTGGTGGGTATTTCCACCTGTAGAAAGGGCTGGTCTGCACCTGGTTATCAGCCTTCCAGGATTAGAGGGTCAAGGCAGAGGAGGCAGTTATAAATCACCCACTGGCTAACTCACATCCCAGAATGGGCTGGGAAGTCACAGGGACCTTTCAGATATCCCTGGCCCTTTTGTGAGACTGGGTCCTGGGAAAGCTCTCTCTCATGCTAGGGGTGGAAGGGGAAGGCCTTGCTGAATTTGAAATCAGCATTCTCCTCCCCACCCTCCCCAGCCCAGTCTTTCCCCAGCCTCCCCTGGCATCTATAATTCCGTTTGTTGTGCTCGCAAACACCGTGTTGGAAGATTTCATGCTAATGAAAGGGTTTCTTGATTAGGTTATGCTGTTACTGTAAATGTTCCCTCATTATCTATGTTATGGTAGGAATTTGAAAAAGTATAAATTGAGCGTCTTGCATAATTTATAAAACCTGAATGTTTCCTAATTAGTTCGGTTAGGTTAATGATGGTGCAGCACCACTTCTTCCTGGTCCCTGCTAATGACCTTTCCCCTCTTCATTTTCAACACTTTCCGTTATTTACAGCCCTGCCCCACCCCCACCCCCAAATCCAGCTACCAGCTTCCAGAGTGGCTCTGTGGAGCTCCGGATAGGAGGATGAAATGCCTTGGAAAATGTGAATAGCTTCTTTTTTCTCTGCATGTCCCTCACCCTCCTTTGAGACCAAGAGGCAGCCTGCATCAGGTCAACCAGCTCAAAATTTGGCTCCGGCCCATCCCCTGAAGGATGCTGGTGAGGTGCATTCCTTTGGCATTTGCAGCTGGAGAAATGAAAATGCTGGAGGAGGTGGGGGAGGGAAAAAGCCCTCTCAAAAGGATTCTAAAATAACATTTTGCATCCTCAAGTAATTCCCAGTTCTCCCTGGCAACCATTCATTTCTTCCGAACAGCAGAAATTTGCAATATGAAAGTGGATTGGCTTCTCCCTCCCTTGGGGCCCCTGTATCTCTTCATCCAGTGCCTTGGGTAAAAAGCAATGCATACGTTTACAATATAAATGTGATTTAATCGACCTCCCTGTCAGGGAGAAATGGCAAGCATATCAAACAAGACCAAGATGTTAGAAAGAAAAATCATAAATTATTTCAGTGACGAGTTTCTGAGCCGCCTCCCAGACTACTAGATGATGCTATATAAGGCTGTTCCTTGAAACAATAATTAAGATAATTCTGTATGACAAGGAGAAAAATGTCCAGCTTTGTATGAAATGTGCTTCATGTTAGCAAGCTGAATGCTTGGTATTGATTACACTCCCCCCTACCCCAGCCACCGCGATTCAAGGCTAAAATTAATTGAATGATACAACATTTCTTTTCTTGCATCCTTATTTACCGCACATGCCTCCTAGAAGCCATGTGAAGTGTATTGGCCTCTAATTCTCTAAATTGATCTCTTCCTCTGGTGGTGTCTGGGAGAGTGCTCACAAGTACACACACACACCCTCTGCTGGGTGTCCATTGTTCTCCAAGTTGGGAGGCACAGTGTGTCTCCCCTCAGGGGCACATTGGATGGACATTTCTGCATAGTAGTGCCCTAACTTTTTTTCCCTTATAGGGCCACCGTGGGGCTCTCCTCCAGAAATAGAGCTAATGTCATGGGGAAAATAGAGTCCCCATACAGATGGGACTGGGCACCCCCCCTCTGTCTATAGAACAGCACCTGGCCTCTGACCAGCAGAACATCCTTCCTCCCCTCCCTCTCCCTCACCCCCAGAGTGCAATGTGGTACTAGAAGGAAGCATTCCCCTCCTCTCTTTCAGCCTAGCTGCCGTATCCTTAGACTGTCACTCCCACCTCCTGTGAGAGGCACCAGGCCATTCCTGCAGAGAGAGATGGTTTATGGCCACGGCTTTCTGCTGGTTTTTCCGCAGCTCTATTTCATCTTGACTGCAGTTGCTGCTGCAGTGGCGGCTGGTAGAGTGAGGCCTGGCCTCAGGTTGTTAATCCACAGCGAAGTCCCCGGTGCTTGCAGCAAGGCTAATGCCTTCCCCTGTCTGGAGAAGCAGGGGAGCAAAGGCAGAGGAAGCTGCTGCAGGCAGGCTCTCCAGGGGCCTGACCTGCAGCCAGGTGGGCCTGGATTCCAGGGTACCCTGACTTGATAGGTGACTTTGAATGAGTCTCTTCTCTGAGCTCAGCTTCCTCAGAGGGTGGTGGTGGGGATTCAAGGCAGAAGCAAGTGACAGGGTTGGCATGTTGTGCATAATCGATAATTTTTTTTAAAACAGAAGCACTTAGGCGATTGTGAGATGAATAAATGGCTCTGGGTTTGACAATCCGTTTGTGACAGCGCAGAGCCTTGCCCCCCAGGGAGCCATTCTTTCCAGAACAATGACAAAGGAGAGCTCTTCTCTTCTGCCTGAAATGCCAAGGAGGGGCTATGGTTCCACTGAGCCCCAAAGCACTGTTTGTCTTTGGGGACAGGCGTCAAAGGCACTGTGGACCCCCTGCTTTATTTGTTCACAGGTGACATGGGCACCTCACTCAGCTGTGGCTACAGTTCATAAGGCCAGTGGTGTCTGAGGGGCCCAATAGGAGAAAAGGTAGCACTGAACCCTGGAGGAGCCGCTGTGGGAGGAGAGTCGCTCAGGTAGGCTCAGCGAGCAGGAGAGGCCAGAACCCCCTCACAAGGAGATGTCAGGGAGAGAGCAGACTAGTGGGGGCTGGTCCCATAGAGCATCGTTACCTGCTAACACCTACCTTTAAATCCACCCATCACTGGGGCAGGGCAGGAGTGAGAGTGAGGACAAGTTAGTCCAGTGCTATAACATCAGAGGATAAACTCCACCCACTGAAGGATCACGTACATCATATCCATTCTTCCTGCTCCAAGCATAGCTCCCAGGACATAGTAAGTGCTTAGTGAAGGAGGGGAGGAGAATCGGTGTGGATGGGAGCATGTCCAAAGCATTGGTCTGGAGCACTTGGAAGCCATGGCACTTTGGGACCAGACTATTGAAAGGCAATGCACGGAGGCCCTTTACAATCTGGGTTTCCCTCTGCTTTCTATCTCCAGGGGACTGGTGGAGCACCCAGACAGCTTGGGTCTCACTTTTGTTGGAATCCTAGCATCTGGCCCGAGGCCCAGCTCAGGCAGCATCTCAACTGTCCTCCTCTGACCCCAGATGATCCATCAAATCCTCAGACATCGCTGACTCCCCTGCACGGCCTGGTACCCTGCAGGAGCTCGACAAGGGCTTGCTGAGTGGTTGGCTGCTTGATGAAGAATCAGCCCTTCTCTGTTGATGAAAGAGCAATTAAGACTTTAGGAGTCTGTAGTCTAGACGGGGAGCTGTCAAGCCTTACATAAGTGGGTCTGGGAGCTGGTAATAGGAGATTAGGGGGCTCCTAGGGAAGAGAAGCTGTTTTGGACATGGTAGGAGGGAGCCTGGGGGCTGGTCCAGGTGGCAAGGGCCAGGGCCTGTTTATTGCTTGAGGGAGAGAACATTAAAAAGCCCCGTTCCTTCTGCCTGCCTACTCTGGATATCTTACAGGCTTGTTTTTACACTGTTTTCTTTAAAGACTTTTCAACACAGTCAAAACAGCTCTCCTGTCAGCTTATTCCCTTAAAAACAGTTGAAAAGATGACAGTTGGGGAGAAAGTGCTCAGAAGGAACAGCTACTTTCCCTGTGTGCATCTGGGAAAAATGCTGGGCTGACTGACCTGGGTTTTAATCTGCTGCCTCTCCGGTTTACTGTGTGACCTTGGCCACTGCACCTTTCTGAGCCCCCAATTCCTCACCTGTAAAATAGGGGTAAGTCTCAGTGGTGCATTGGAATGGATCATTAGTAGCTTCACACCAATGTGCCTAGCCCATGTCCTCACCTAGCATCCTGGGAAGTCTTCCTGGAGGAGGTGATGCAGAAGAGGGTTGCTGGATAAAATGCGAAGCTGAGAGTTCAGTCACTGCAGGCTGAGCTTCTGTGTGGCTCTCACCAGCAGCAAGCCAGTTCCCTGGACTGTCTCATCATTGTTCACCTCGCCATTCAGAGGACACCTATCCCTGTCCCTTTCCCTCTGTTCGGCGTCTCTGCTGCTCAGCACAGCACCCCTACCACCTGCACCCTGCCCCTGAAGCGTGCCTAGTTAGAGGAAGGGCATGGCCTTCGCTCCCAGAATTTGGGAGACTTCTAATTGCTCTCTTTTGTCCATGGATGATTAGGGCAACTCCAGCTTGGAGACAATTAGTAAATTATTATTATTAGTTTCCATTTGTGTGGCGCTGCCCTTTGAGGAGCCAGCTGGTTTAATCAGGGCTAGTTAATGGGAGCACAAGCAGCTCTCCTCATTCCCCATGTGCCTGGGAAGCCAGAGTAAATAAATAGATGGTGCTCACGGGAGCTCAGCATTTCATGCAGTAATGAGCCACTCTCTAGCATGTGACACCTAGTGCTCTCCTGAGAGCTGGAAAGCTGGGGAGAGGAGGACATGGCCGAGATGGCATGTTGATTCTCCTTACCCCACCACCCATGCCTCACCTTCTACTTCCCTCACCCTCTCTCTTCAGATATACTCTAGCCCTGGGGGCTCAGTCTTTGACCTGGGTCAGAATCACCTGGCACACTTGTCATCCCAGATCACTGGACAAACTTTAGTGTGTCTGATTCGTGGTGGAGGGGCAGGGCCCAGGAATTTGCATTTCTACGAGTTCCTGAGTGATATTGCTGCTGCTGGTATAAGAACCACTGTCTGAAAACTGACTGCCTTGTCTGCTGGTTCTCACCCCTGGCTACACATCACCAGGAGAGCTTTCAAAGTAATCAGTGTGCAGGCCCTTCTCCAAGCTGGGGCCCAGTGATCTGCAGGAAGGGTATAGGGGGATATTTTTAAAAGACTCCCCAGGTGAGTCTGATTTGTAGCTGAAGTGGGAACCCAGGCTAGGCCCTTTCCTGGGACAAGGGTCCACTTTCTGGGCACCAGAGGGGCTCTTGTCCAGTTACTGGGAGGCTGAGCTTGGTGTAGAAGTAAGAGAGTGGGCAGGGTGGGGGTGTCCAGGTACCTACTTCCCAGCCTGGGCTTCTTCTGTCTTCTCTCCTCCTTTCTTCCTTCCACACCTCCTTCACCTCCCTCCCTTTCTTCCTTCTGTGACTAGTTTAGTGAAGGGTCCCAGCTCAGTGGATCCTGGAGTCTTTACTTGGTTTTCTTTTACCCCTGTCCCTCTCACACGGCTGGTTCTCTCCCTTTGTCCCTGGCAATGTCATGGGCAGTTCCAGGGCTTCTTGTGACTCTCAGTTGCTTGAATCTCCTCTGGTCTGGTATGGTCTGGCCTTGTCTCAAACATCCGTGTGCCAGCTGTGTCAGAGTCCTCCCCTTGGTGGGTAAGGAAAGAAAGCCTGCTCACCCAAAACTCCACCTCTCTGTCCCTATGTCTTCTTCTGGGTGGGGGGTTCTGAGGCCTTCCTGCTTTGTTCATCTTCAATCAGTGATATGGACTGATTTTGCCTCCTGCCCTGTCACCAGAGCTCCGCACTTCCATCTCTCTAACGAGGCAGGTGTTGGCAGCCAATGATTGCTGCCCTGTCCTTTAATCTCTGCGGCCATGTGTGTGGAGCCCCAAGGGCCTCTCCTGTTCTCATGACTTGGGAAAAGCATGATGGGGTCAGTGGTCAGCTGCTAAGCCCTGGTCCCTTTCCTCTTCACAAGCCCAGGACTCTTTGGCAAGCCTCCTTCCTGGAGAAACTGCCAGACACTAAGGCACCACTACCTGTGTTCACTTGCACCTCAAATTCCAGGGCATGTAGTTTTAAGTCATCCAAAGGACTCCCCCGACCTCATCTTCACACTTCTGCATTCAGCTGCATTCAGCTGGAGGTGCAGGACTGGTCTCTTCTTCTTGTGGGCATCCACGTCTCCAGGCACAACTCTCCTGGAGGTCTTTCTTCTGTGTGACTTGGGGGAGAGCATCCTGTCACGGTGATTTTACTCCTCCACAAGCCAAAGTTCCCTGCCCTTCTCTGAGTGCTCCTAGTTGGAGGGCAGGGAGAGAATAAGGGGAAAGTCATTGGGGGAGTGCCTGTGGGCCACTGGCCAGCCCAGCTTGCTTGGCGTGTTGTTGGCGGTACTCCTTCCTCACCTGGGATCTGTGGGAAAGTCCCATTCAGCATCCTGGGAAGGACCATCCTCAGTCCTTCACTCGTTTATGTCTTCCCTCCCTTCCTACAGTGCATACTCAGTGAGCCTGACTCTCTTCCAGGCCCTATGCTAGATACTGGGAGGTTTAGACATGTTTTGAAGGTGGGTTATCAAGAATTGGGGCTGGACAGCTCCCCACCGGACTTATTGAGAGGTGGCAAACTATCCTACTGCCACCAGCACCAGTTGGTGCCCTCCAGGAGCTCCTGGGCCGACAGGTGATTAGAGCATGATATTAGGGTGATCCAACTGTAGTGGGTATGGGGGACACACGATGAGGCCAACACACCAACTCTGGGGGCTCTTGGAAAGCTTCCTAACTCGGAAGGAGTGACGCTTGAGGGAGATCTTGAAAGATGAATGAGAATTTACCACTCAGAAGGGAGAAGAGCACTTCCTATTGAGGGGATAAAACATGAAAAAGGGACTGATTGCTTGGGGATCTATGTGGATGTTTGGTGTGACTGGAGCATGGAGGAGGTGGCGGGAGGAGTGAGGGGCAGGCAGGGACCAGGTCATGAAGGCCTTGGAGGCTATGCTCTGGGCCAGGAGCCCTCCTCAGAAGCATCCCAGGGCGATCCGGTTAAGCACCCCTCCCTCCCCATGAGGTTTCTCTTTTGAAGGATCTTGCTTGTCACTTTCTTCATGAGATGTGGCAGCGCTAAATCCCCTATTGCTCGAGTGGCCACCATTCTCAAAAGGAGACACCTTGATTGCAGCAGTGAGAGTGGGCAGCAGGGACAGGGCACGGTCAGAGAGGAGGCAGCCCCCTGCATCCTAAGTTGGTTGGGCTCCCATGGGAGGAGGCTCAGTTAGTCTGGGAGCCTTTGGCTAAAATATGAGAGGCAGAAGTCTTGACTGGGAGGAGAGGAATTTACAGGACTCAAATGATTTACTTAAAAGAAAAAGCAGGAGAGCGATTATTTTTCAGAGGTAGGACTTAGGCATGACATTT
The DNA here is from genome assembly GCF_014824575.4 of Sturnira hondurensis. Taxonomy (NCBI): domain Eukaryota; kingdom Metazoa; phylum Chordata; class Mammalia; order Chiroptera; family Phyllostomidae; genus Sturnira; species Sturnira hondurensis. The sequence goes on from NW_028081547.1 coordinate 1,709,384, forward strand.
AAAAAAATGCCTGTTTTCATTTCTCATGTGTTTCATGAGCGTATGCTCTTTTTAGTAGAGAAAAGCCCACGTTCATTGCACAGCTATTTATTCAGTAGTCCCTGGCCTTTTGAGACCCTGTGGGTCCCACAGCACATCAGACAGGCTGGCCCTTGCCCTCCCAGAGGGCGATCCTGTCTCCCAGTTAGCCGGCACTGCCATGGTCTGGGTGAACTTCCTACAGAGCCTCATTAGTCTTCACAATGACTCTTGCAGATGGTCACAATTAACACCAACTTACAGATAAAGAACTGGAGGCTCAGAGCAGTTAAATCTCTCAGCTTAGGTCACACAGTTAAGGAAGCAGCTTTACTGGGATTTAAGCCCAGATTCTTTTGGTTCCAAAGGCTGGGCTCTCTGATTCAGATTCTTTTGGTCTACCAGCAACCTATACTAGCTTGATGTGCAGGGCCAGGCCCCTTCTTCCTTGGGTGGCCCTGGGGAAGTCACACTGCTTGTCCTGGCCTCAGTATCCCTGCCTGTAAAATGAGGGTAATCACATGTGCCTTGCAGGTATGTTGTAAGGAGCAGAGAGGATGAACTGAATGTAAGTTATTCAAGACAGTGCCTGGCACTAGTGGAAGCTCAACCCATGAGAGATGCTAATCATGATAAATGGTGACATGAGATGAGCTTCCTGTTTCCTTCACCAACAGAGAATCTTTTTCTCTCATAGGTTGTGGCTTGAGCCCCTTTACCCAAACATGAAATGAAATCCTTATGGGAAAGGCATGCCAACTCGCCCTCATTCCCCTGCTACTGTCCCCATATCCCCATGGATGTTTGTCCTCAGGCCCAGGCTCAACCTGGCCCTGAGCCAGCTGAGACGTAGGCTGTCAGCATAGCAGCAGCCTACACCTCATTCACTGTGGTCTTAGGATTAGTTACCCAGACCGAGGCCAGGGTGAGCCATGGCAGCTGAGCCTGTAAGTACTTCTTCCACTGTTCATAATCATTGCTGCTTGGACCCCTATCATTACCAGGTACTTTACACAGATAACTCCTACTCTGCTTGGTGGTTGTCTGAATGCGTGTTTTCACTCTTCATCCACACACAGGATGTTTTCCCTGCTGACTATTCTCAGAGGAAGCAATCGTCAACTCTCTGCAGTCTGTAGAAGAAGTTCTGTTTCTAGAGGGTTGTAGAAGGTTGTGGCTACCCACTTGTCGCCCAGGAGCATCTGTGCTTGACCTTCATGAGTCAGCCATTCCTCACCTTGCTGCCTGACATGTTCCCGGTAGAATTATCTCCTTGAGCTCCACTTTGGCCTTATGCCATTGGCTTGTGCTGAAGATGCAGTGTCAGGTGAATCATTCCTAAGAAGCTACTTATTGTGTCTTTTATAGGAGAGACTCTGCCAAGGAAATTATTGGGAGACATTCCTCTCACCCTCAGAATCTAAGGGGGGAAGGAGGACTGAGAAGGGGGAGTTTCTTTTTATCGAATGAAAATGTGTAGTTGATTGTTCCTTCTTCCTTGATTGCCAGGGAAGGACATCTCTGTCTAGAGATGTGTAGCCATCTAGAAAGATGGCTACTTCTAGAAATGTGTAGCCATCTCTAGAAGATTCCCAGGACCATAGCATCAATACCTCTATGTGCCGACATCACCCTTGTCCAGGGTTTAACCAGAATGCGCTGGTCTTTGGGGGACAGTCTTTGGGCTGTTCTTGGAGGTTCACCTCTGCATCTAGTTTTGATCATCTCATTCCTGTCAAGCAAGCTTGGGACAAGTCTGCCTTGGGTCCTGACTGCCTCTCTTCCCTGCATACCTGTGCCTTTCCTGCGTCCCAACAGACATGGCTGACATTTCATGTTTCCATGGGAACAGTTTGTCTGTAGCTGGACAACTAACTAGAGAGGTTGTGTGTGTGTGTGTGTGTGTGTGTGTGTGTACAATGCTCTAGGAGCTCAGGGTCCTTGCTCAGGTCCCCTGTGCCTCACACTGGTGGCAGCAGCCTCCTCTTGGCGGTAATTGTGCCTCGTCTGCAACATCTACATCTACATCGCTAACATAATATTGCACCAGAGTCCATCCATCTGCATAATCATCTTAACCTGCTCCCACAAGAGAGTTTAAAAGGTCTAGGCTGTTGGAAAATGACTATAAAGCCTGCACGCAGATACCTTTAGCAGCAACGCCAACATCTATCACAGGGTAATTATGAGGAGGGAGCGAGGGCACGGCTGGTGTCTGGGAACTGTTTGGGGCTGAGCCCGCTCTGACTCAGAAGGGAAGGGAGGGAATGACACAGAAAGGGAGTTTGGAGGGAGAAGAGCAGTGCCTGCAGCAGCAAGAGGACTTTCTCTTTATCAGAAGGAGTGCTCAGCTTTTCCAAGAGGAGTGGGCCTTGCTTCACACCTTGGGAACTACTGAGTCCCCTGTTCACATACTTGATGGGCCGTGGTTTTCTAGTACTAGAAGAAGAATGCCTAGGACCCTCCATTTACAATGTGTTCTCCATCCTTAGCTCTTCTCTAAACGGGCTGTGTGGCTTTGAACAACTCCCTTCCTTTCTCTGGGACTCCATTTTCCTATCTGTAAAATGAGGGGACTGGATGAGACCATTGGTTTCCAAACTATGTTCTGTGGAACTTAGAGTTCCACAGCAGGGTTAGGAGAGGAAGGAGATAGGCAGGAACCAGACCCACCTCCTCACTCCAACTACAGCAGCTTTGCTTTCACTGATTCCCATTCATGGTTCTCGGGGAGATTATGTGTGAAGAACAGTTCCCTGCTACCAGAAGGGTGGGACCTCACTGGCCTCCAAGGCTTCTTAGGCTCCCTGAGGACTCATGCACCCCTGGCACAAGATTTAGAAAACCAGATTTGGTGCCCCCTCTGAATGCATGACTGTTTTGTAGCTACCTTTCCTGTGCTGGATGCAACCTCCCTTTGGGGAAATAGTTGGGTCTGTGCCAACAGAGAAGGAGGCTTGAGAATTCCAAGGGTCAGACACAGATGGGCCAAGTACAACCCCTGAAAAGCACTGTCTTGGGCTGGGGGCCAGCTGACAAAAGCCTGCCTCCCAGGTCCTCTGATGGCTTCATTAGGAATGCCCTTTGCTGATCAAGAGGCTCTGCAATTCTGGTCTTCATCTAGCAGGGCTGATTTTTTTCCAGGTCCCCCACCTTGACTATCAGCTCCCTGCCTCAGACTCAGGTGAGCCCTGGACACCTTCTCCTGGTGTCCATCACCTGCCTGAGCCGTTGGAGGCGCCTAGCTATAGTCTCTCTGTCGCTGACCTCTTGGTGTCAGCCACTTAGGATTTCTGGCTGTTTGTCTCTGATCTGCTGTCAACTCCCTGCCTGACTCTGGAGTGGGGGCTCAGGCTCTCAGGATGACAAGATTCATCACGTCCTTTAGCTAATTTACTTCAGGCTCCCTACATTCCTGGCTGTGGGGTTTTTGAAACTTCTGCCTGTCTGACCTCCAGTCTGTTTTAGGCTCTGCCTTGGGGAGGCTGAGGACAGGCCTACTGGGTTTGCCAGTCTGGTCATCCAGCACCACGGGAACACCCATTTCCCTCATGCCACTGCCTGGACAGATTGCTCTGGTCTTTGCCCGGCTCCACCCAGCCTGTTCTTGGCAGCCCCTTCTGGTACACCCTGCAGCTGGGGCTGCTTCTGACCCAGCCAAAGGCTCTGGATGTGGCCATTGAAGAAAGGATAGTGGTACCTCTCTTCCCAGGTGCTACCACCACCTCTTTTAAAGTGCTCAGCGGCCTCCTTGGAGCTCATGTGTCCCATGTAATGAGCACCAGGTGTGCCAGTTTCTTCTCACAACTTTGCCCTGGGTCAATGGATGGTTCATTCAGAAGCAGAGGCTGTCCTGCTGCAAGGCTGTTTGGGGAGCCTTTGCCCACTGGCTGCCCCTGTCACTGAGCCACAGTACAGCCTCTGAAAGAGTCTGCCTCCTTGGGGATGGAAGTTGAGAGTGGCCGGTGAATATCATATATTCATTTAGTAGTGAAATCCCTTTATTTGGGATAACTCTAAGCAGAGGCTCCAGATGAAAGACATTTGAAAGCAGAGCTGTTTGAGTGAAGGCAGGAGGGTGGGATTCTGGACTTCTTTCTTATAGCGATCCCCCCCCAAACACACACACTCCACACACACACACACACACACACACACACACACACTGGCTTTGATCTAGTCCAATCCTCTCTTCCTACTTGAGAAAACCAGCCTCTTGAGGTCCTGGAGGCCCAGAAAGTGAAGAGCCAGAGGTGGTGCTGGAACTCAGGTCTGTGATTCTCTGTGCCGTTCACACCAGTCCAGCTGAAGCTGCGTGACCCTTGGCAGTTGTTGTGGTAGCTTTTCGTGGCTATGGGGGTCTGACAGTCACGTGGAGACACATACACACTCTTGTGAGGTGCCGGGGGTGCTAGAAAGAGTAACTTCCTGGGAGGTAAGAGGCGTGGTTTGTGGTGTTACATCCGCTAGGGCCACTGCTTGACATCAAGTGAGCAGCTTGCCCTGTCTGGGCCTCTGCATCACAGTTGTGCAGTTCATGGTCTGTACAGTGAGGGGCCTCAGCCCCAGGCAACATCAAGATCTTCCCTGAGGCATGCGGGAAAAGCATTAGGAAGTGGACATNCGTGGCTATGGGGGTCTGACAGTCACGTGGAGACACATACACACTCTTGTGAGGTGCCGAGGGTGCTAGAAAGAGTAACTTCCTGGGAGGTAAGAGGCGTGGTTTGTGGTGTTACATCCGCTAGGCCACTGCTTGACATCAAGTGAGCAGCTTGCCCTGTCTGGGCCTCTGCATCACAGTTGTGCAGTTCATGGTCTGTACAGTGAGGGGCCTCAGCCCCAGGCAACATCAAGATCTTCCCTGAGGCATGCGGGAAAAGCATTAGGAAGTGGACATGAGCATGTGGAGTCAGACCGGGGCCCAGTTGCTCTGTGGAAGAAGGTCCATGACAGTTCCCTGTCCTCCTTGCTCCCTAGTCCTGGGGGCCCTGGAGTGAGTATGGTGACGCAAGGCCTGCTGCTGCCCTCGCTGGCATAGTGAATGGCCTCTTGCCCTGGGTCTTCATCCCACTGCTCTTCCTGGGAACCTGCTGCTGACAAATACTCAGTCTCTTCTTGATGGGAAGTGAGCATGAAACATCTCCCAAAGTGCAAGGGAGCTGGCTCTTCAGATGTGGCAAAGCTCCACTTATTCTTGCTGGGAATCTACCTGGGCAGGTGTGAAGTGACAGAAGGAACATGATGCCTCAGAGAGCACCTAGTCTGATGAGGCTCTGTGCTGTGGTCATGATTACAATTCTTTGTCCACCAGGCTTAGGGACATGACTTGTCCCTGTTTTCTGTGGGTCACCACCGCCTCTATGGCCCACCCTACGAGGCTGACAGAAACCCTTCACCTCAGCTCTTCCAAGATTGTCCCCTTGCCTCCATGCTAGGGCCACAGCTTAGCATGTCTGGACATCAGGATGGGGGATGGGCCCTGGTCATTACTCTCCAGACCCCAGGACCTGCCACTCACCCTCCTGTATAATCCCTTCAGGGTGCAGTCTGCTCTCTGCCACTTTCCAGTCCTACATGTGGTGTGGGTTATTTTCTGGGGCTGTCCACAGTCCTGACCCTCTTGAGGCCTGATGGAGCCATTGCTCTGGGCTCTTGTTCCCTCTCCTTGAGAAACATCTCCTTGCTGTCCTCCCTACAGCTTGAGAAAATCTCTTTTGGCTTAGAGAGAAATCTTTCTTCATTCATCATTCTTTGAAGATCTCTTGCTTCTTGCTTAAAACTTGGTTCACCTTCCTTTTTGGCAAACCCTCCCCATGTTTCTTACAGATTTGTGCTTTGGAAGCAAAAGCCTGGACATTCTACAGGCACCTTCTGCTTTTTGCTGAAGAGCAATCCCCTTGTGAAGCAAGGATATACAGGACCAGGGCAGGGGGAAAAAAGCAGAAAATTCAGGAGTGAAGAGATACCAACTCCATGAGTTGGGATTTAAAATAGTACCCAGGCACACCATTTGGTGGGAACATATATGAACATGAGTGCCCATGACTAGGTGAATGAGTGAAGCCCCCATGCTGCAAGCAGAGCTCAGACATGGGCTGGATTCTGCTGTGCTAGCTCAGGCCTGGGGGTGCGGCAGAACAGGACAGGCCTTTGGCTTCATCACTTGGAGTCACTTATGATGTCAAAAGAGCATGACACTATATGTGGGTGAAGCAGGATGTCCACAAGAAGCCTCATATCCTGAGGTACAATGCAGAGAGAGGGCAACCAGGTCCTGGACTGCAGGTGGGAAGTGGAAACTCAGCCTGAGATTCAGAAGAGAAGGGAAGAGGTGCATCTTGGGGCATGGCCCTAGGTGGGGTGTGGTTTTGTCCTTCAGGCAAAAGGTGGCCCTAGGTGGGTGGTGAGAGAACTGGTACAGTCCTGAGTCAACTTGAGGAGAAGAGAGGAATAAATAATCACAGAGCTGGAGGGTATTTGGAAGGCTTCTTGACAGACTTTGTTCATTCATTCATTCATTCATTTGCTCAAGAAACATTTCACACCTTCCTTGTGCCAGATGTTTCATCACATTCCACAGTGATGAAGAAAATAAGCAGTCTGTCTTTACATTGGGCTTGTGCAGGGAAGGGGCAGACAAAAGTTAACCCACATAGAAACACATCTACCAGGTTGTGAAACAGGCTCAGAAGAAAAATGCAGCAGAGTAAGGAGACTGAGAATGGAGAGATGCTCTTTTAGATCAGGGTCCAGTGTTAAAGAAAAATTGACTCATGACACTTGTTAAAGGTTAGTCAAACCTTACTCAAGGGGGTGGCTACTATAATAGAGTTGTAGCAGGGGATAGAGATTGGGCTTAGCACAGTACAACAAGGAGCAGAGTGGAGCTCAGTGCATAAAAAATTACTAAGAGGAAACATGGGGAGTAAGGGGGATTCTGGCTAAACTTACCTAACAAGATCCTTGCTGAAGGAAGGTCAGGATAATAAGACATCACCTGGGGGAAGGTGGAGGAGGAGCCCCATCAGACGTGGGGGGTTGGGGGTGCTGGTTAAATTGAACTTAGCAGGATCCTTGCCAAAATTGAACAATGCAGAGATGAACAGGGAAGCCCAAAAGCCAAGGTCTAGTTGGGAAGAGAATTCAGAAGAGCCTGGCTAGAGTCTGCTTAAGGAGAGAAATTTGCTTGGTCCCCACTCTTGCTCAAGTCACAGTGACATTGGAGTAGAGAACGAAGAGAGAGTGGGGCTGAGTTGTCCTGAGGAAAGCGTTGGCTTCAGACAGCTAACATGCATGGATAGGGGTTCATTCTAGGTGAGACAAATGGTGTGAGCGAAGCCTCTGAGGGGAGCACATGAGAGCTGTGATCCGCCAGTCTTGCTGGCACAGAGTCCTGTGAGGGGAGATTTGTGTGATGAGTGGGGAGGGAGGTGGTGCTACTGGGGATGAGAGCTCTAAGGCTGGGCTGAGGACTTCAGTGTTGCTTTCTGAGCTGTAAAACATTACTGAGCAGGAGGAGAGTGATGAATGAGAGGTGCTTGGGTCCCTGCAGAATGCTAACTTCCAAAAGCATGGTGAGGGTGGTCAGGGCTGGAATTGGGAGCCAGCTGCCTAAGCCCTGAGAGCTCCTCCTGTGCAATTACAAGCGCAGGCTCAGGGCAGAGCCAGATCAGATGCGGATCTTCTCCACATCCAAGGGGAGATTAGCTCGGAGCCCTAACAATGTTAGATGTGCTGCCCTCACTCAGTGGCAACACCTCCGAGACTGTCAGCTTTATATCTGCTTCTTTTTATCAATACAGGCAAATAATTCTCTAGACATTTATCATTTTAAACTGTCACAGTCCACTGCCTTTCCTGAGGACGAAAATCAATACTGATCTTGGTTTGAATACTTTTCTGACAAGGTTCCTATTTGTAGATTCACAAGTAGAACTAATGTGTGTTAAAGCTATTCAGTTTGGCATTTTGCAGCTCCATTGACACATTAAATATAGGCGTTCACCACGACGATTAACCTTACAACTATTAAGTAATAAAAATCCTGCATACATATTTATTAGCTCAACATCCTACTCCAGCATGATGCCTTCCCCTATGAGACAGAAATCAGAGAGGTGGAGACAGCTGCCAGAAAAATGAGCTCACTCTTGGCACAGGTTGTCAGGTGGGACTTGGGGATCTCCAGGCCTTGATGGAAGCAGGGGAAGCTGCTTTGGGGATAAAGGCCAGGTGGATCTGGGGCTGACAAGGGGCTGAGGTTGGTAAAAGCAGAGCTGAGGTGTCCTGGGGTGGTGACCCAGTAGTGTCCTGGATGAGAACCTAGACCTCCTCATATCTGATGTCTTCGAGGAAGCGCCCTTTTATCTTCTTGGGCCTTAGTATCCTCATCTGTATGAAGGAGCTGGACTAGAATTGGTGTCTTCTGACCTTTTTCTAATGTCATGGCACCTGTCAAGAAGGATAAACTTCACAGAGTCTACCAGGGTCAACAGGCAAGGCTGCTTACAGCCAGGAGAGACAGCTCCGAGGTTCCGGATTCCCTGGGGGCTGCTCTGGCCATCACAAAGAAAGGGGGTCAAAGTCTTAGCCAGCTGGTAACTTGATCACTCATGGCACAGCAGAGGAACTATCAAGTAGGAAGGGGACCCCCCTCCAAAAAAACAGAATTATCTTCTGGAGGGTGGGCCCATTGTAGTACAGGCTTCCCCCACTAGGTGAGTGTACTAGCTGGCATTGTTGTGAGAGGCTGCGTTTGGTTGGCTTCAGTGAATTTTTTTGAAGACTCTCTCAACGCATCTGTCTATTACATGGTGGGTGATTTACGAGTGCTGTGTATTCAGTAGTTTTTGACCCGAAACAGCATGAGCCCTGTGCCCTACCCTCCCTGTTCACCCAATCTTGCCCCAAGCAACTTTTCTTTTGTTTCCTTGGATGAAAAAAGTCCTCAGTTGAAAATGTTTTGCCCATCAAAAAATAGAAGAAGCACTAAAAGGCATCAAAATAGGTGAGTTCAAAAACTTTTGAGCAGTGGAAAAAAAAACATCTCAGTAGGTGTATTGCATAAAATGGAGAGTACGTTGAATGTGAGTGAAGTTTAAATGTGTAAGAATAAATACACAATTTTAATAAATGAATTCTGGGTTATTTTTGGTCCCCCTTGAAGATGAGCCAGATGTCCCTCTTGGGTGCTGCTTGGAGACTCACAGTGCCTCCAAGATCATTAATACGAACACTTGCTTTCTGGAGGCTGTCTCTCCTCAGTGGGCTTCAAGAACTGTCCTGAGCCCTGAATGGTGTAGCTCAGTGGGTTGGGAATCATCCTGCAAACCAAAAGGTCACTGGTTCAGTTCCTGGTCAGGGAACATGCCTGAGTTTGGGCCAGGTGCCCAGGTGGGGTCATGTGAGAAGCAACCAATCAATGTTTCTCTCCTTCTCTTCCTCCCTTTCCTCTTTCTAAAAACATACATACATAAATAAAACCTTTAAAAAAAGGGTCCTGACTACCCATTTCTTGGCATACAAGTACAGAAGTCCCAGCTCCTGGATTTGGGCTTAGGCTATGGCAGAGTGGGTATCTACTGATGTCTGCTGCCTTTCTGACTGGTTGGTAACTGAGCACATCCTGTCCCCAATAATTTACTTATCTCCGGTGAGCAGGGGCTTCGTATGGGACAGGTGAGAGATTCTGGAATTAGCACTCTTCATTTCAAACACCTTTGCCAGCCCCTGAGTCACTCATCTATTGTCTTCATTCAGCATTCAGAGGTCCGACACAGTCCTGGGCCTCGGGCTGGCCTGGGAGGAGGGGTGGCATAGCCACGAGCAGGTCTCAGTGTAGTGGGAGAGGCAAAGTTTCTTTATGCAATTATAGTCCATGAGAGTAATGCCAAAGTGGAAGGGGGCACAGATCAGAGACAGCTGTGAGGAGGAAGGGATCTCTGCTTTGGGACTCACTGGACAAGCTGAGGTCAGTCAGGCCAAGAGTGGAGCAGAGTGTCAGCATGCGGGATGGCACTGAGAGCATGGCGAGGAGGGGCCTTGCGCATCTCCCACTGTGGGGGCAGAATGCAGCCCGGGGCCCAGCAGCTGGGCTCTGATCACCACACTGTGTTTGTGACAGTGTGGCAGGGATGTTGCAGGAGACAAGGCATGTGCTCTGACCAGGCCTTTGGCCTCGCCTAACCTTGCTTCACAGGCAAGGTGCCCTCTTTCTCTCTTGTACTTGTGGTCAGACCTGCAGTGTGAGCTGAGGGCTTGCCAGCCATTTCTGACTCTCTCCCCATTCTCTCTCTCAAGGCGGTCCTCTAAATAACCTGTTTCCCATTAACTCTCATCTTTGTGTCTGCTTCTGAAAGGCTGAGACTAACACCAGCAAGAAGTGCTTCAGGGACCAAGGGGGTTCATTCTGGTTTCAGGGGAAAGTGTGAGCATGGAACTGTTAATTCCATTTCACAGAAGAGAGGACAAATGCTCAGCAATGTTCTAGAGGTACAGTGCATTCAATGGCAATGTGGCATGCAGAGATGGGGCCACATCGATTACCATGGAAGGGGTTAGGCACGGAGCAAGCACCTCCTGGGGACCCGAATGCCCACTTTATATTTTATAAGGTAAGTGCTCTCATCTCTATGAAAATTTGAGGCAATCAGGGCTTGGAGATGTTGAGTGTTCAGCCAAGGGCACACAAACTCTGGGTTTGAGATCTGAATCCAGGCCTGTCTGACCCCGAAACACATCTCAGTGTTTTCCAGTCAACTAAGGGCTTTCTCCACTGTCCATGTGCTGATGGGTAATCTAAATCTGTCACCTCCTTCCAGCTCTGACTGACAGGAGGAGGCTTCCACCCAGATTCTGATTACCACCCCGGGAAACCCCAGCTGTGGGCTGCTTGGCCTGGGCTGCAAAGCTCCTCAAGAAAAGAGGACACTAGAGCCCCCATTCATAGCATCCAGGTAGCTGGGGACCTGGCGGCCACTTTTACAGCACTCTGGTTCCCTCGAACCCTCATCCCTTGGCCTCCCCACCCATCTCCTGCACTCTCCACAGGCCTCACTGGCTTTCTCATAACCTCAGGAGGAAAAAGTAAGGAGGCCTGGGTTTGTGGCTGGCTCTTTTACTGCTGAGCAGCCTGGCTATCGGTGATCAGGTCACAGTCTAGGATTCTCCAAAACCTGAAAGGCCCATCATTGGAGGTCAGCCACTAGATGGAGGGAAGGGCACCGGGAAGAAACGGACCTGGCAGTGGGAAGAAGGGCAGTTCTACTTTCTCAGACAGAGGGGACTGAAGGCAGTGTGGACACTTTTTCTAGAGTTTGGGGTTGGGGAGCCCAGGTTACCTGTTCCCACTCCTGGAAGTGTTTGCCCATGACTGCCAGTTCGACTTGCCAGTCTCAGCTGGTACATGCTAAAGTGCTCCTGTTTTTCTCTGTTTCTATTTTCTATCTTGACAGAAAAATTGTGATTTTCACACTGTCATGAAACCAAGAGGTCCCTGACATATGTTTTTGTAATCTGTGTAGCTGATTTCCTGTACTTCTGACAGTTCTATTACATCTCTGACAGTTTTATAAAATTTTTCCTCTGGGAAGTTGAGGGGGGCACCTGCCTCTCCCCTACTATAACTCCCCAGTCCTCCTGCTAACTGTGTCTGAAAGATGAAAGAACAGGATGGATGCTTTTCTTGTTTTTGCTCAATGTTAGCTGCCAGCCACCTCCTGGGAAGGAGGATGGTGAAGTACAAACCAACAAATATGTGAGGAAGCCCTGAACTCCACGTGATATTGTAGAGGTTGGAGACTAGAGAAGACCACAGACCAAGCTGTGTTGACTCAAAAATCCATATGGGGTGAGGGTGCTTTATCCATGGGCTCCAAATTGGGCTAATTTCCTCTGAACATCCTGCCCCATCCCTGGCAAACCTTAAAGCACTGTGCTGAAGGAGGGAGAAGGGTTACCCTGCTTTACACTGGTGCCTGGCCAAGTCCGGGCATAATGCTTGTGGGCTGGGGTGGAATCTTGCAGTGTGTGCATGTGTGTGTGTTGAGTTCTAGTGCCATATCCACCCTTTGCAAGACACTGTGCCAAGCCTAAAGGTGACAGAGCTGTGGCCCCTGAGCTTAAGGGCACCCATGGGTGTGTTTGAGTGTGTATGACATTAGTCCCACAACCACAGGTGGAGCACTTACTCTGTGTGACCCTGTCCCTGCTCTTAGAGAGCTGACACTGGCCGCACATGTGTCCATGGGCATGCATGAGTGGGCTATGCCTGTGTGAATAGATGCTGGGCACACATTTTTAGCTAACTCAGCTGGTGCTAAGGGGCAATGTCTGCTGTCAGGACAACTGAGGAAAGAGGCACCATCAATGGGGTAGGAGGGAGGATTGGGGCCAATACTCAACTCACCTGTGAGTATTACCTACCTGAGGAGGTAGGAGCCTGGTCTTCCTAGCCCTGTCACTGTCTTGTCTGGTGGCCTTGAGTAAATCTCATTCTATAATCACCAAGCCTCTGACAAAGAGGAGTTGGCATGCAGCATTATCCTGGAGATTTTCTATGAAGCATATATGAGGTGGCCCTGAGACCCCAAATAGCACCCCAGGCACTGTGAAAGCCTGAGCTACATCTCAGCCTGCTCTTGAGACATTATTTGGGGCCTCTCAATCGACTTAGCCACTCTGATTCTCCTGGCTATGGAAAACGAGGCGTTACCATGGCAACTGCCACATTACACGGTTCTGTCCTGGCGATGCCTCTGAGATACAGAGCAGCTTCTCAAAGAGATACACTTTTCAACATGTCATGTAGAATTCTGTACTTGTTAGGGAAAATCGCATTTCCAGCAAAATGACATGCTTCTCCTGGCCTTGCAGACGCGCAACTCATGCCTTTCTTAAACAAAGAATTTCATTCACTGCCTCTCTGGCCTGCCACTGGCTATCCACCCTCCCAAGTCCCAGTCTCCTTTACATAAAACATGAAGCTGGAGACGAGGGGTTGGGTAGAGGGCAGGGCCCAACTAGACAGGTTGGAAGTGTTCAAAACTGGCTTTCCTTACAGCAGAGGGGCTAAGAGGCCAGCTTAGGGCTAGGGGGTGCCCTGGCCTCTGACTGAGAGGTCAGCTAGCTAGGAGGGTGGCTGGCCTGGTCTTCTGATGTCCCTTGACTTGTTTTACAGACACTGACCTGATTTCTCAGGGTGGTATTTAGAAGTAGGATCATGAATGCTCCAGCCCTACTTCATGGTCAGTGCTACCAAAGGGCTTCAGTGAGGGGCTGATGTCCCATTGGGGTCCTGCATGTTCCCCATGTGTTTAGCAGAACTGAATCATCTTTGTGGAGAACACTTTTTCTAGGCACAGGGTAGAGGGCAATGCATGAAGATAGGCAGTACTTTGGAGATAATGCCCAGATTCAGCCCTGTCATGTTTTTTAAAAAATATATTTTATCGATTATACCATTACAGTTGTCCTATTCTCCCCCTTCATTCCCCTCCACCCTGCACACCACCTCCCCCACCATTCCCCCCCCTTTAATTTATGTCTATGTGTCTCAAGTTCTTTAGATTCTATATTTCCCATACTATTCTTGCCCTCCCCCTGTCTATTTTCTACCTACTGCCTATGCTACTTATTCTCTGTAGCTTCTCCCCCCTTCTCCTCCTCCCACTCCCCTGTTGCTAACCCTCCATGTGATCTTCATTTCTATGGTTCTGCTCCTGATCTAGCTGTCCTCTTAGTTTGCTTTTGTCTTAAGTGTGGTTGTTAATAACTGTGAGTTTGCTGTGTTTTTACTGTTCATATTTTTTATCTTCTTTTTCTTAGATAAGTCCCTTTAACATTTCATATAATAAGGGCTTGGTGGTGATGAGCTCCTTGAATTTGATCTTACCTGAGAAGCACTTTATCTGCCCTTCCATTATAAATAAAAGCTTTGCTGGATAGAGCAATCTTGGATGTAGGTCTTTGGATTTCACAACTTGGAATACTTCTTTCCAGCCCCTTCTTGCCTGTAAGGTTTCTTTTGAGAAATCTGCTGACAGTCTGATGGGAACTCCTTTGTAGGTGACTGTCCCTTTATCTCTTGCTGCTTCTAGGATTCTCTCCTTCATTTTAGTCTTGGCTAATGTAATTATGATGTGCCTTGGTGTGTTCCTTCTTGGGTCCAACTTCTTTGGGACTCTCTGAGCTTCCTGGATTTCCTGGAAGTCTATTTCCTTTGCCAGACTGGGGAAGTTCTCCTTTATTATTTGTTCAAATAAGTTTTCCACTCGTGGCTGTTTCTTTCCCCCTTCTGGTACCCCTATAATCCGGATGTTGGAACGTTTAAAGATGTCCTGGAGGTTCCTAAGCCTCTCCTCATTTTTTTGAATTCTCATTTCTTCATTCCTTTCTGGTGGGATGTTTTGTTCTTCCTTCTGGTCCATTCCATTGATTTGAGTCCCAGTTTCCTTTCCATCACTATTGGTTTCCTGTGCATCTCCCTTCATTTCAATTAGTTTAGCCTTCATATGTTCCTCTAATTTGTGACTATGTTCCTCTAATTTGTGACTATAATCTACCAGTTCTGTGAGCATCCTGATGACCAGTGTTTTGAACTGTGCATCTGATAGGTTGGCTATCTCTTGGTCACTTAGAGTTATTGGCTTCGGGGCTTTGAGTTCTTCTTGAGCCATATTTTGGATTGTTTGTGCCTGTTACATATGAGGAGCAGAGCCCTAGGTGTTCACCAGGGCCGGGCGACCCATTCGCTGGGTTGTGATGCTGTATGTGGGGGCGGGGTCAAAGAGGGGCAATGGCGGTCCCCTCTGCTGCTTCCTGCCACTGGGGCCTGCCAGGTCCATCTCACTGCTCACTCTTTCACCTGGTTTATCTGTGCTCGAATGTGTGACCGTGGTCACTCTGCCACCTTGCACCCCCACTGGGTCTGCCATCACAACCCCACCCCTGGGATCTGCCAACCACTGCCAGCATGCCTGGGTCAGTCTGGCTGAGTTTTTCTGTGCAACCCCGCTTCGCCAGCCACTGGCTCCGCCTCTCTTACCGGTCTGGCTGAACGGTTAGTTGTTGTTGGACTTCTGTATAGTTCAATTTTCTGTGTTTTGGTTGCATTTTTGTTACTAAAACTTTGTTGTCTTTAAACTTGGTTGTGCGAGGAGGCACAGTGTTTCCACCTATGCCTCCATCTTGGCTGGAAGTCCAGCCCTGTCATCTTTGATGCCACCTTGGGTCCTACTTGTCACGCTGGGCTACTTCCCTTCTTAGTCTCAGATTTGCCATCCACCCAATGATCAGATAAGCCTGGATGCTCTTAGAAGAGCCTTCTTTGAGCGTCTGTCCCCTACATGCCAGTGGGTTCTCCAGGCCCTGAGTCTCCTGGAGTCCTGCTTAGACTCTCTGAAACAGCTCTCTTAGATACCTTGATAAGGGATAAGTTGCCCCCGGGGATATTCCAGTGAAGCCTGTGCTTACATGGGGTTGAACCAATACTTGAGAAACTGATTGCCTTTATTTTTGAGCTCAAATCAGGGTCTCCATTCCTTGAAGCTACCCTTGTACATTGATCATTGCCACAGGCTGTGAAAACCTGTTTGCATTGATGCATGAGGTGAATTGATGAATTGATTCTACAAGTGCTTCTTGGGGATCAGTAATAAATTAGTTAATACATGTGAAGTTGACTGAAGAGTGCTTGGCACATGAGAGAGTGTTCTGGCCACACTCTGGACTAGGCAGGGTGAGGGGTGTTGGGTAAGCTGAGATGAAGCACAGACACTTTCCTCTGTTGAAGAGCTACCAGAAGGCAGGAGACTGCCTTGCGAGGGACAGTCTTGGCCTAAGCAGAAAGCATGGTGCTCAAAGTCGCCCGGGGCTGGGCCTGGAGAACCTTCTTGTCGAAGAGGAGCTCTTGCTTGCTGACTATTTTCATAGGGCCCTTTCTTTCTTCCCTGTTAGAATGGCTTAAGGACTAAGAAGCTCCCCCAAGGGTTAATCCCATAGCTTACCTTGTCTCCAGGGAGTGAGCTGGAAAAAGTTTTCTCCTGTCTTCCCCATTGTTCCTGGGAAGAGCTTGGCTAGGGAGGCTTTGTAAGTTTTCAGGACTCCAGGTGGGTGGTGAGGGACATGAGGCCAGTCTCCTGTCACAGGCTGGTCACCTGGGAGTTTGCCACTCCTGGACAAGATGATCAGCAGCTGTCCCTCTGCCAGGGGCCAGAGGTAACCCCTGGAAGGCTATGGTGGATTTGGTGCTGGATGTTGGAGCAATTAAGAAATAGTAAGGCTTATGGCAGACAGGGAAATCAGTCTTTCCCCTGGTCCAAGAAAGCAGATTTCCATGGGGAATTCAGGTTCTTCTTGCCTTGAAACCAGTAATATTCAAAGTGTGATCTTTAGATTGGTGTTGGTCTGCAAACACACTGGTCTACCAAGAAGGAAGGAGCTTGCATCAGGGTATAAAGCAAACACAGCACTAAGTACCTGTGTAATTCGGGGGATTATATATACATATGTAAAATTTTTGTAGCAAGACTGTCTCAGTGAAGGAAGAAGTGCATTGCCTTAGGTTCTGGGGCACGCTTGGAAACTCATGCAGACAAGCCCTCTGAGCAGCACTGTTGGAAACCATCCCTCATCAGCCATCCAGTGTGAGACAGAACCTGCCGGTGTGCTACTTCAAGCCAAGATCAGCTGTTTACCAGCCTCTAGGAGCCTCCCACTGGGTGTCCCTGCCTCCAGGTTTGGCCTTCTCCAACCCAGTGCATCCTTCACCTTGTCACTAGAATGATTTTTCAAAAATGCAACCCTGGTTATTTCACTCTCTTGCCACACACTTTCCAGTGGGTCTCTGTTACTCTTCGATTAAGCCCAAGCTCCTCCACATGGTAAAAGGGTCCTACACAGCTTGGTTTCTTGCTGTCTCTCACAACTTACCTCTCACCCACCTTGCTTTTATCTTTTATCATCTAGTGGCAGGATTTCTTTCAGTTTTCCAAATGTACCAAGTCTTCTCTCACTTCTAGGCCTTTGTCCAAGTGGTTGTTCCTGTCTGGAACCCTCTTCTCCATTCCTTTGGCCTGGCTGCTCCCTGAGTCCTCTCCCTTCTTCATCAGAGAAGTCATCTTTGAGGCCCTCCTTGCCCAAGTGTCAGCCGACCACCTGGATTATTCAGGTTGGCCTCAGCTGTATGACAGAAGCTGCTTCTTGCTCTCAAGTGCCCTTCCTTTCTTTATTTTTAATAGAATCCTTTATTTTGGTTGAGCTCATGGCTACTCAGAATAGACATGGTTTCTAGCCTCCCTTGCAGCCAGATGTAGCCATATCACTAAATTCTAGTCTATGGAATATGAACAGAAGAGCTTCTGGAAAGTGCGCTTTAAAGGACGAGAACACCCTTCCTCTGCCTTTCTTTTCCCCTGCTAGGTGGGATGCAAATGTGATGCCTGGAGCTTTGACAGCTACCTTTGGTTCAGGTTAATGGAAGTTGCATGCTAAGAATGGTATGGCAACAGGAGATAAAATGATTGGCTCTCTGAAAACTTTAAAGCTTTCCCATCACTCTAGACTGCTAATCTTCAGCCTTCCTTCCTCCCTTCCTTCCTTCCTTCCTTCCTTCCTTCCTTCCTTCCTTCCTTCCTTCTTTCCTTTCTTCCTTCCTTCTTTCATTTTTATTTTGTAATCAAGTTTGCAATCCCTTCTTGGTCTTTCTTTCTTTTAAAAAAAATTAATTTATTTAAAAAAAATTTTAGCCCTTTACCCCCTCCCCTTTGACAAACATCAGCTTGTTCTCTACTTTTGTAGGTTTGTTTCTGTTTTATTTATTCATTTGTTATTTTTTTAGATTTCACATATAAGTGAAATCATACAATATTTGTGTTCCTCTGTTTGATTCACTGCACTTACCATAATACCCTGTAGGTCAGTGCATGTTTTCACAAATGGCAAGATTTCATTCTTTTTTTAATGCTCGGTAATATCTCCTTGTATATATGTACCTTGTCTTCTTTATTCACCTGTCTATTGATGCACCTAAGCAACTTAAGTTGCTTCCATAACTTGGCTATTATAAATAATATTGTGATGAATATAGGGATATATATATATATTTTTGAATTATTGTTTTGGATTTCTTCAAATAAATACCTAGAGGTGGAATTGCTGGGCGGTATAGCAGGGGTATTTAAAATTTTTTTTGAAGAATCTCTGTACTGTTTTCCATAGTGGCTATACAAATTTCCATAGTGACTATAAAAATTCCTTTTATCCACATCCTCACCAGCATTGCTNTAATATCTCCTTGTATATATGTACCTTGTCTTCTTTATTCATCTGTCTATTGATGCACCTAAGCAACTTAAGTTGCTTCCATAACTTGGCTATTATAAATAATATTGTGATGAATATAGGGATATATATATATTTTTGAATTATTGTTTTGGATTTCTTCAAATAAATACCTAGAGGTGGAATTGCTGGGCGGTATAGCAGGGGTATTTAAAATTTCTTTTGAAGAATCTCTGTACTGTTTTCCATAGTGGCTATACAAATTTCCATAGTGACTATAAAAATTCCTTTTATCCACATCCTCACCAGCATTGCTTATTTGTTGATTGCTTTTGATGATAGTCATTTTGACAGGTGTGAGGCGATATCTCATTGTTGGTGCAGTTTGCATTTTTCTGATGATTAGTGATGTCGAGTGTCTTTTCATATGCCTGTTGGCCATCTGTATGTCCTCTTTGCAGCAATGTCTCTTCAGGTCCTCTGTACATACTTTAATTGGATTGTTTGTGTTTTAGAGTGTTGAGTTGTATGAGTTTCTTATATATATTTGTGTATTAACTCCTTATCAAGTGTATAATTTGCAAATATTTTCTGCCTACTGGCATTCAGTAGGTTGTCTTTTTGTTTTGTTGATGATTTTCTTTGCAAAGAACACTTTGCAAAGTTTTTTCAGTTTGATGTAGTCTCATTTGTTTTTTATTTTGTTGCCTTTGCCTGAGGAGATATATCCAAAAAGATATTAAATAATTAAATAAAAAATTAAAACAAACAAACAAACAAAAAGATATTGCTAAGACCAATGTTTGAGAGTTTACTGCCTATGTTCTCTTCCAGGAATTTTAGGTTTCAGGTCTTACATTTAGGTATTTAATCCATTTTGAGTTTATTTTTATATACGATGTAAGGAAGTCATCCCATTTTATTTTTTTGCATGCATCTGTCCAGTTTCCCCAACACCATTTATTAAAGAGACTGTCTCTATCATATTGTATATCCTTGACTACTTTATCATAGATTAATTGACAGTATAAATGAGGATTTATTTTGGGCTCTCTATTCTATTGATCTATATGTCTGTTTTTAATGTCAATATCATGCTGTTTTGATTATTATAGTGTTGTTGTATAGTTTGAAATCAGACTTGTTTGATATAAAAGAGAAATAAGCTTTTACTTGACATAAGCCAGTATTATTTATTTTAGGTATTTTGACTGTTAATCACTGTCAAATCTCATTCTAGCTGATGCAGGTGCACTTAAATGAACAGAAAGCAAGGAAGACTTTTAAATTATCTCCTTTAACAAGAAATATGGAGGGAGGGCTAGTCCATGGTTGTTTCAATAGCTTTGATAATTATCTTTGCAATTATTTCAGCCTTCTCCTCATGGTCACAAGATGGCTTAATCAGTTCCAAATATTATGTCTTCACCCAGCAATATCCCAGGAGAAAGGAAGAAGGAGGAAGGGAAAGGAAAAAGGTGTGCTCTTCACACACCTGTCCTGTTACCTTGGAGGAGAATCCTTCCCAGAAGTAACCAAGCCAAATGCCCACAGCATCTCATTGGCCTGAAGCCCAGCTGCAAGGCAGGCTGGGACAGAAAGCCTCTGGCTTTTCAGCCTCTGTAGTGGGAGGCAGGAGAAGGTGAGTTGGGAACGGCTGGCGGCTAGACAACCCATCCTGCCCTCCACATTGCCCTCTCTGTACTTCTTCTGACACTGGGTTCACCTCTCTGTTGGCTTCTCTCCTGAGCAGCAGCTCTGTGAGGACAGAAGCTGGTACCAGGAGATACTATGGCAGAGCTGTTAGGAGTGTGGCCTCTGGAGCCTGCCTGACACCTGAGTTCAAGTCCTGGCTCTGCTCCTCTACCATGGCTGAGTTGACATCTTTGTGCTTCATTATTAAAATGGGGATAATTATTCTTACCAGCATCTAAAGGTTGTTTGAGGATTAAACATGTACATATGTGTGGGACACTTAGAATGCTGGTTCTTGAATGTGGCTGTGCACCTGAATCGCATAGGCAGTTTTAAAAATTAGTGGTATCTAGGGTCCACCTGCAGAGACTAGGATCCAACTGGTCTGGACTTTGGCTCAAGCCATGGGATTGTAAAAGCTCTCTAGTCAATTCTAATGTGCAGCCAAGAACAGTGCCTGGCACAGAGTGAGTGTCTAATAAATGTAAACCCTGATTGGTTTTGTTCATCCCCGAGGCCTCAGTCCCTAGCCCAAAGTCCAGCACATAGCAGGTCCTCAACAATTGTTAAATGAATGAGTTTTGGAAGTTTTGGAGCAAGGAGTTTGGGGTTGAGGTCTTTTGGTTCATCCCTCTGGCAATATGATTGCTATTCTGCTGATTCAGTCCTGGCCTCACTTGTAACTTTGCATCAGGGCTCCAGGGCTGCCTGAGCTTCTTCCCTTCTTCCCTGTCCAGGACAGGCCCCCAAGGGCTTGTGCAGACCAGTGCAGTCTCCTCCTCATCCACAGTCCGCAAAGCGGGTGAAGAAATCCACAAGAGGAAGACTTATGGAACCTACACAGAAGCTTTGAGACTGGGCTGCCTGGCTCTCCCCTCTCTCATCTGGCCACCAGCTTTGACCCAGCTGCATGCCCCTGGGTATGCATCATGGGCCTTAAAGGGGTGCTGCCCTTTTATTGGGTGCCATCCTGGCTGTGTGGTGTGGATTTCTGCTGTAACATGGCCCATCTGGGAGAAGCCCAGGTGCCACATTTTGAACAGCTCTGAAACTTAAAGCTCTGAAAGCTTTGAAATGCAAATATTTTGAAGGAAACATAAGGTAAACATGAGTGCTTATTTCCCCCTGATGAAAACAATATGCTGTTTGCTCTGAAATGTAAATAGGACCTAGATCACTTTTAAAGAAAGCCATGTCTCATATTTTTAGGTCCAGGGTAATATCATTCCTAAAAATATGTGCATCTGGCAGCCTTCCCGCCCTGCCGGAATCCACACTCCCTTTTTTGGTCCTGGATGCCCCTCATTCCAGCGTTGCTATCACTCTGTAACTGTTCTAAACCACCTCCCTCCTCCCAATCTGGAATGCAGCACTCCCCCTCCTCAACCCCCATCTAATTTTTCCAGTACTCTCTGAGTGCTTGGGAGTTCTTTTTGGATAGAATTCAGGGGGAAAAAATCCATAGCCTAAGGCATTTCACTGACTTGAAAGAGATTTTATGGTGCATTGAGTTCTAATCAACTTTAATAAGTATTTAATGCAGGAAGAAGACTTTGCCTCCAGCCCGGAGGCTGGCCGTGCCTGCCCATGGCCCCGTGTGGGCTATGGGAGAAAGAACCGGTGTGGGGCCCCATGGTTTGGGTGGGTGCATCGAGTGACAGCTGCAGAGAAACGAATAATTAGCAATTTCAACCCCTGATAATGAGTAGCTCCATGATCCTTCTTGGAGCCATTAGGGGCATCTATCTTATTAATGATCCCGCCAGACAGCCGTGGGCCCAGGCACCAGGCTCCTCTCCAGTGAGGCTCTCGTATCTCATCTGTACACTGAAGAGCAGAGGCAGAATGTGGTCATTTCTCATCTCTCTTAGTAGTGTGGCCAGGGCTTTCTGGGCTGGCAGCACCCCTGGGGCTGATCTGGAGAGACCCCCTCCCCTGCCCCCACCACATGCTTCTGTTCCTTCCCACTGAACACCCCTTTTGCACTCAGCACAGGGAAACAGTAACCACACTCATTGTTGGGGGCACCCTGTGCCACTTGTGCCGGAAGGTGTTTTCACCTTCAGTGTCCTCTACTCCTCTCTCCCTGCCACTTGCCTAGGAAGTGCTTATCATCACATTTGTGCAGAAGTCTGCTAAGGGGTTCAGGACCTTGTGCAAGTTAACCCAGCTAGTAAGGCCCAGCGCCAGGACTGCAAGGCCTGTCTTTTTGATGGGTCTTCCTATTTCCCTATACTGTCCTATGAATAAATTCAAGGAAATAGCAGCTCTCCCTGGCCGGGTTTTGTCAGAGGCAGTGCCTAAGCCAGGAATTGCAGACTGACTATCAATCAGCTGTATCTAGTTCACAGATAAGAATCTATGCCATCTGCATAGGTCTTAATAACTGGAAAATAGCCACATAAAATTCCAGATTTACTGAAAAATTAGAAGGCTTGGGCACACTAATTGGTTGCCCCACATGACTAGGTCTCAGGGGCACCAGCTCTTTTAGACGCTTTGTTACAGGCCTCCCTATTTCCTATTGTCCCACGCCTTGCCTGATTTGCTCACTGTATTACCTATCTATCTCCATAAGTGTTTGAGTTTGAGTGAGTCATTTGGATCTGTGATTCTTCAACCTTATTTTATCAGCAGATCCTTTTCCCAAACTATAAAGCAGGTGATAGGAAGTATCCTTCCTATCATGCCAGTTAAGGCTGGCATGAACTTGAAATACCACGCCCCCCACACCTTCCCTCCCAGCAGTCTTTGAAGTCTGTAGCAACCCCAAGTCCCACAGAACACAATTTGTAAATGATTCTCATTGAGAAAAAATAAGTGGCAACATCTTAAGGAGCCATGGAACTCAGCAGAAGATGCCCTGCTTAGAAGCAACACCTTGGAGGTCAAGACTATCAGAGTTTGAGAAGCACTTAGAAACTATTGAAGAAGCCCAAAGAGGATGACTGACTGGCTCAAGCTCACATGAAAAATGAGTATATGAATTAGTGCTTAAACCTGCAGTTTGGATCTTCTTGTCATTCCTAAAATTTCTTCTAGCAGAACCTCAAGTGTAAAGCTACTAATGTGTGTCCAAACCTCTAGTACCTTGATCCCCAGCTTACATCAGCATTTTATGCCCCCCTCTGGAATCACAAGGTTTTTGGAAAATGAAGAATAACCCACTCACCAAGCAAACAACTCACTGATGTGGGTGGTACCTCCTAAACTGTGATGTGATCCCAATTTGGAACATCTTAAAAATGTGGAGCATCTTCCTGGAGTATTTACCTAACTGATGGTAATTTAAAAACTACTTTTATGTTGAATATGCACAATAGACATAAAATAGAAGAGAAGGCAACATTTACCTGAGTCTTCAAAATAAAATATGAGACTTGAAAGGATTTGGAGTTTACAGTGCTGGTTTGGATAACATTTCCTTGTGCTCCTTGAAGGGCAAGATAGTAACTATTGTAGGGTTAGCAGGCCGTGCAGTGACTGTTGTAACTACTCAGTTCTACCACTGTGACTTGAAAGCAGCCACAGACAGCATGTAAAGGAATGGGCATGACTATGTTCCAGTAAAACTTTGTCTCCAAAAACAGGGGGTGGGCTGGACTTGGCCTGGGGGCCAGAGTTGCTTGTCTGTACTCTTGGTCTATTTGGGCACTCTGCGTGAGAGCGTGTATGGGGGTGGAGTTGGAACTTTGCAGCGCCAATCCTCTGACATCAACCTGGTGTCATACAGTTCAGTTCAATTCTGATACTAACTACCTGGAGTTAGCACAGGCCCCACAGGTTAAAGGCTCAGTGTCACAGGACTGCCTCTCTTCAGACAGCAGCTGCAAGTCTCAGGTATCACCAAGCTACCTGCACTTCTGCTCAGCCAACTACAGATTCAGGGGTTCCGAGGACACCCTCCTCCCATGCCCTGCCCACCCCCCACCTGTGGCCCATTCATTAATTTGGTAGAACGACTCACAGAACTCAGGAGAGTGCTATACTTAGAGTTATCGTTTTATTATAAGTTATACAAATGAACAGCCAGATGAAGAATTGTGGGGCAAGGCCGTTGTTGGGGTTTTGCTGGTTTCTATGCTCTCTCCTTAAGGAGTTCCAGTGTGCATGCCTCACCCCATGGCACATTCCTATGTTTACCTTCCCGGAAGCTGCCTGAGCCTCATTGTTTCTGTTTTTATCTGGGGTTTCATTAGGTAGGTACAATCAATTAAATGATTGGCTAGGTGATTGAACTCAATGTCTAGTTCCTCTTTCTCTTCCTGGAGATTGGGGGGTGGAGCTGAAATTGCCAGCCCTCTAATCATAGGCTTGGTATTTCTGGTGTGGCCAGTCCCTCCCTGGAAACTATCTAAGAGCCCACTAAACTCAGGATAACAGAAGATACTCCTATCATTCAGGAAATCTAAGAGTGTTTGAAGTTCTGTGCCAGAAACAGGAGATCAAGACCAAAAAATGTTAAAAGCATTATGATAATTGGCAAATGGATTCCACTTTGTTTGCCAACTCCCATTGATTGGGGATGCCCGCCCGCTTGGGGATTCTGAGGCAGGGTCCAAGCTCACTGAAAAAGACATCCATTGGTGATGTCTGCCACAGGAAATATAGGAGGCTTCAGTATCATGTGCTGTATATTGACTATTCATGAAAAAGGAAATGTCTTTATCTGGCACCTGTTTTTCAAATAGTATCTTCTTATCCTTCTGAATTTTCTCCACTAACCTCTGATCAAGCTATGAAACTTCTCCAAGGGTCTACGCTGAGGTCAGCTCTTACTAACTGCTGGAGGAAAAGATGGTAGAAAGGATACAGTAAAAAGAAACTAATTTTTCAGATTCAGTTTTAAAATCTGTTTATTTGTTTATAGAGAGAGGGAAAGGAAGGGAGAAAGAGAGGGAGAGAAACATCGGTCAGTTGACTCTCCTCCTTGCCCTGAGTAGGAATTGAACTGGCAACCTTTCACTTTGTGGGACAACACCCAACCAATTGTGCCACATTGGCCAGGGTCATACTCAGTGTTAAGTGTCAGGAAAACAGGTATTCCAATCACTTGGTGTGAGAAGTCAAAGGTGAGGACTATGAGGCAGCATCACCAAGTGTAGCCTTCAATTATGTGCAGAGTTCAAGTGGCTAGGGGTGGGGGACCAGAAGTCAACCAGAGCACACAGAGACCAGCTTCCTCAAGAGGGTGCCTGGGGGATGACAGGACGGGGCAAGTGAAGGGCAGGGGAAGTATATCAGGAAGCAGGGTGTGGTGTGGAGCTTCAGTGTGTGACTGGGGAGCTATGGGGAGGTAGAGCTGAGGGCCGAGTCTGGTGCCTGACTGTGGAGGGCCTGGGGATCTGGATAGAGTTGAGGGGAACCACTGTTGTCCCTGAGCAGGAGAGTGGCATGGGAAAATCTGTATTTTAGGCTGTCAAGCAGAGCAGGACAAAGGAGGTGGTGTTCCTGTTTGGGTCAGTTTGGTCACTGCAGAAAAAGGGGACCCTCTGCAGGGACACACCCTGGCCCAGTGTGCAGGGGCAGCTGATCAGTTACCTTCACACTTCCACTCAGTCAAATAAGGCTAGAGAAATGGAGTCCTCTAAAAACACGGCAGTATCTGCAGCAGGCTAGTGGTGGGAGCAGGGAGAACAGAAATTCCCCTTCTTGTAAACATTCTCCACCCCCTAGAAGTGTTTATTCTCCCTGCTCCCACTACTGGACTCCTGTAGATGCTGCTGTGTTTTTAGAGTACTCACTTCTCTGAGTGAGTACTCTAAAAACACCCATGCTGCATGGGTGCAGCATGGCCACTGCACCCATGCTGGACTTTTTGGAGTCCTTGCCTCGGATTTTCCAAGGTGGAACTGAAAAGGAGTCTGCAGGCTCCCTGCACTGTACAGGATCTAGGATGGTAAAAGCCAGGTGCACTTGACCTCCAGGCTTCACGCCAGGTCGAGGAGCTGGCCTGTAGGGAAAGAATGAAGCCCTGTGCAGAGAGAAGCTGAGATGAGAGATGAAGAAAGAAGGTTCTGGTCCAACCTTGTTCCCATTGTTCTGAGGTCCAGCTGAGTCCTGCCTTTTCTCATCTTTTGTATTTAATCTTCTTCTGGATTCTGTGAATGAGTCAATTCCTGCTCTGGCCTCAGCGAGTACAAGTTGGGTTTCTGTCACTGACAATGTGAGTCCTGATAGACACAGGGCTCATAAGGAGCATTTGCTGTTCTTATAGGCATTACGTAATTTACAGGGTTTGTCCTGTGTGCCTGGCATTCCTCACTGCTGCAAGGGAGGGCAGAAGTCAGGGCAATAGGGAGCCTCTTCAAAGATCTAGGGTGCAGACAGGATCCACCTGGAGAGGACAGGTAGGACCACATGAAAGTGCTGGACTAGATGGAGGTTCAGATCACTGGGCACACTAGGGAAGGACTCCACTCAGAGGTTGGAAAAGACTTCCCAGAAGGAATGACATTTGTACTGGGCTGGGAGGGCATAAATAACATTGTATCTAGTCAAGAAGTGGGTCTGTCCATCCGGATGCTTTCAGAATTACAAGAGACAGAAAAATTTATCCCTAACAGGCAGTCAGCCTTCAGTGCTGGTTGCTTCAGCAGCTCTGAGCCTGCACCTCAGGCTATTTCTCTCTCTCCATTCTGTCACCCACTGCACTGGCTTCATTCTACAGTCAAAATATGGGTATTAGCAACATTGGTGACTATTTGTGCCCTTTTCTTGTCTAATGGGAGGGGGAGAAATCACTCCCCCAGGCATGGGTTATAATTGGATTGGGGAAGCTGTGGAGAAGAACCTGCCCTGGACCAATGAGTAACCACAGTAATCCCCTGTATTGGAGGACTTTGATTAAACCCACCTCCGGGGAGGATGAGATCGACCTCCCTTGAGCCACTGGGCATTGTGAGGAGAGGATACCAGGGCTGAACTGAGGCAAGGATGATGGGTAGGCAATGAAGACCCACCCAGAGGAAGGGGAAGATGGTGGGAGAGAATGTCTGGCTGCCAGGTTGTGATACCCATAAGGGCACCATGTGTTTGGTGTATGACAGAAGCCAGGTGGGCAAAGGGCAGCTGCAGAAGGGGCTAAGAGCAGGTGCTTGGTGGCAGAGTCTTGAGTGACATACTGAGGAACGGGCTCTCCTCAGGAAGTGGGTTTCTGTTAACAGAGGGGAAACAGGAAGCACGCCGGGCAGACCCATACCCCCCCCCCCCCCCCCCGCCCCCGCTTCACTCCGTGATCCTATTCCTAGAAGCACCATCTGCACTGGGTTGGATCCTGTGGGCTTGGCCAAGGAGGGGGCCCGCATTTCCCAGAATCCCCTTTTCTGTGGAGTTCTGAGGGTGGGCCAAAAGTAGAATTGTGTAAGATTTGGAAGGTGGAAGAAAAGAAGAATTCACTATTCTTAGAGGGCTGTGTGGATCAGACATGGTAACAATAGATCCCTCAGAGGCAGCAGCCTCCCCAGAATTCCTTGGAGCTCCCCGTTCAGTGGCCAGTGGTGCTGGGGTTTCCTGCTGGCACCCACCTGTCCACCTGTGCCCATGCTTTGGGCTGTAGAGCCTTCCTCTGGCCCTTCCCACTCTTCCACCTTCCTGGCCCCATTCACAACTGGGCAAGCTCCTCTGAGAAGAAGGGTGAAGAATGGAGCTTATGGAGAGTGTTGGGGGGAATCTCCTGAATAAAAAGGCAGCACACTTAGGACCCTGCCTGGCACCTAGTAGGAACCTTGAAGTGTGAGCCGCTGTCAGTACCTACTTACCCTATTCCAGGTACTGGCCAGGTGACTGCACAGGTGTTAATTCATTTCATCCCCCACTAATCCTGTGAGAGTGATACTGCAATTAACCCCATTTACAGAGTCACAGTGAGGCTATTAGGTTGGAACATAGGAAATTGCTAGTTTTGTAGGTCATACAGTTTTGTTATCAGCAAATGCATGGGGCTCACAGCTAGTACAACTGCGGGTCTCAAAGCTAAGCAACCTGCCTAAGCTATGCAGCCCACATGTTTACTGAGTGCCTACTGTGTGCCATAAAGACTGTGCATCTTCTGTTACTACTTACGGCATACAGCAGGGCTGTTTGTTAAAATTGCTGTGTGCATGTGGAAGAGGGCACAGAAGGCTATGTCAAATACCTTTTCCCAACACTTTAGCTCACTCCTTCATTGTCCAGCATAGACACCCCCTCCTCCCAGAAGCCTTCCTTGACTCTTCCAGCAGAGGAATCAACCTATGTTAGGGCTCAGAGGCAGGAAAAGGCCCCATCTGTGGGGGACAGTGTGAAGTGTTGTGTGACTGGAGTGTCAGATACCCTTGTGGCAGAGGCTGGAAAGGGACCTGAGTGGTGAGGGATAGACCTGGCTGTGAGGAATTTGTCTCCATTGTTATCACAAGAATAAGGTGCCAACACCAGCTCTACTTTCTTCTGAGATGTCCCTAAATGTGCTCTCCCTACGTTTGCCTGCTCATGAGCCTACTGGGAAAGGGGGTGCTACTGGGTGAGGGCTCATCATGGGAGCATGAAATGGCCCATCTGGCAGGAGGCAGGTGAATTTCGGAGTCCAGTTGGTATCACGGTAGTAGCCCCCCTGCTCGTGCCCACAGGCCCTATAAGAGTGACTGAGGCCCTTGACCTCTGCTCTGGGACCCTCAGGCAGCCCCACCTCCCACTCTGCTTCCCCAAACCCATACCCAAGTCTTCGTCCCAGCAAGTACCATCTTGTCCCAGGCTCAATGCTGCCCAACTGGGCTTTCTTTTCCCTCTTTCCTCTCAAGACACCCTCATGGCCCTTGGCATGTACTGCCCATCCCTGTGTCTGCTCCTTCCTCTAGGAGGCTCCCTCTTATCTGGGTGGAGGGGATCAGATGCATGTGCCAGCAGCAGGCCCTCCCTGGAGGCTTGCCCAGCACTGCATGGGAGAACTGGGGGTGGCCAGGGTGCCCCTTCCCTTACCATGCGCTTGAGAGCTTGGACTCTGAGGCTAGGCAGCCTGGTAGGAGTCTAGCTCTGCCCCTCCTAACCACTTTCCCCATCTGTAAAATGGGCTTACAGATAGCACCTACCTCAGAGGCAGTGTGCACCAGGAAACACCTGAACAGCCAATCCTCCAGGTGTTGTTTGAAGCAGAAAGTTGATTGGCACTTTTGTTTACATTAAGAAGGTGAATGAAGTGATAAAAGTTATATACAAACTTCATTCTTCAAAGGCCCTAGTGACCTCTTTGCTGAACTGGATGATCATGTTTTAATAAAGGACAGTATTTTCTTTTTTTTTTTGCTGGGGAAACTATTCACAAAGTAACAGTTGCAGATTCAAGCACACCTTTAAATTTCATTCACATGAGTAATATTTTCTCCATCACTTTCTTAAATCTAGGAAATCAACAAGAAATAAATCAAGCCCTGATTTGGAGGCCTCAGCAATGTCTGTGTGACGTCACCAGAAGCAGAGTGGGGAAGAGATGCTTCACAGCACCGTTGGAGACTGTTTCTACCACAGGGATGTAAAAGGTGAATAAGCCCACAAAGCAAGGATAACAGTAAAACCCAGTGGATAATTAGGAAGCAATGAGTTTTGAGTGTTCATTATTTTTGTTTTAGTAGAATTTATTTAACTATAAATTTATGTAATTTGATTTTTTTAATAAGAGCCATATTTCGTAGTCATTCCGTAAGATTCCTGAAAATTTGACAATTGGCTCTGTGAGCTGACGTGAACCAGTTCTCCTATGCCACACCAGGGTTACTGTGGGGAATAAATAATTCGTAATGTTCAGAGCCCCTTGGTGTACAGAAAGCACTCAATAAATGTTAGGTCATCTCCTTTGTATTTACTATTATTATTCCTGAGTGGAACTTGATTCCACTCAAGCAGTATGGAGTGGGGTTAGGTGGTTTTCCATCCTAGGCCAGAGACCTGCTCTGTCCAGTTCCAGTTCTTTGGACCTGGATTTATCTAAGAAAAAGACCCTGTGTCTCGTACAGGGTCTGCCATGGAAAAGGTACTGGGCAGATGCTGGCCAAGCTGGTATTTTTCCTACATGAGCTGGATGGAGTGATTATTTTATCTTGGCTTACCGTGGCCATCCCTGGATCCCTCCTGATACCACCAGCTGCAGACACTGTCAGGCAGGGCTGTTGGCCTTTGGCAGGGCTTGTCTGGAAACTCCTACAAGAAGGTGTGCCATGGGGAGCCCCCATTCTCATGTACTGACCCGAGACAGAAGTCAGATGTTTTTTCAGGCTCCCTGCCTGCTTGCTGCCCCTGAAGAGACCAGGGGTGTTTACAAGGTTAGCTAATGCTCTGCAACATTGGGTTTAGAGTGGCTGCAGAAAGGGTAGCTCCCTTTCTATCTGTCTGCTGAGGCCAACAGAGCTGCCAGCTCTATGTAGGGAAAGCCACGTGGAATCTAACTATCACCCAAATCCTGTAGTGGTGAGGAGCAGTGAGCAGGGAGGAGCAGAGAGATTTGCATAAATACTTTGTTCTTTTATCCACATTTATTGAGCTTGGACTGTGGGCCAGGACTATGTTGACTTCTGAGGATATGCAGACAAAACACCATGACCTTTGTCCTTGGGGAGTTTATGTGACTATAAAAGGAAAGAGAGCACATACTGGAAGAGCCCTCCCCCAGTCTCACCTGCACGGGTGGGAGTTATTGGTAGTGAAGAGTGTTGGGAAACCTCTGTGGTGGGGCAGTGCTTGGTTTGTGGGTTGCAAGGTGAGCAGGTGCTCCCCAGGTAGTTAAGGCAGGAGGTACAGCATAGACATATACAAGCGAGGGGACCAGACTATGCCTAATGTGTGGGTGAAAGGGCACAGGGCAGGGCTTTGAGGAGGTGCTGGGCAGCAACAGCAATGTAAGCTTCACCCTTAAAGGAGCAGTTCATGAAGAAACATAAAATGAAGGGTCAGAGGGTAAAAGAAGACAATGAGATAATATCTATCAGAGTAGTTTAGACAAGGACTTGGGTACAGATGGTTTATTTGTGAGGTGGTTCTGAAAGAAGATGGAATGAGGAAGGAGAGGGAGAGAAGGAGAGGAGAGGAGGAAGGAGGGGATATAAGAGGAGAGGGGAAGGAGGAAGGCCAATAAAAAGTGTATGACCAAGCCCATGGCTGCTATAGACAACTGGGCTCAAGCCCATCAAACCCTTTAGGACCCCCTAAAGCACTGGGGAGAACATACCTAGGAATTCACCCTCCCAAGGATGGGACATTCATCCACATACTCCCATCTCCCAGTGGTTGATGGTTGCCTCTGGGGCCATTAGTTGCCCCACGCTTTGGTCATGCCTGCACTTGAGCTGAGTCTGGCTTCACAGGACAGAGAGGTGGAGTCATCTCAGCTCACCTGAGGTGAAACGCCAGCAGCAAGTACAAAATTGTGCTCCTGTGCTGTGCTGAATTCAGGAGGATCAAGGGGATGTGACATGGAGGACGAAACGTATTTGCTAAAAGAGTCAAGAGAAGAGTGACTTTCAAGAAGAAGGAGCTAGTTAGCACAGTCAGTGGTTACTAGATAAGAAGGTCCAAAGAGTGTCCCTTCGATTTTTATTAGGCCCCCTGGTGATGTCCAGGTTAGAGAGTGGAGACAGAGGCAAGTTACACTGGACTGAGAAATGAGAAGACAGCGAAGAAGCAGAGACAGTGGTGCAAATTATTTTTCCTCCTAGACCATTTGGTGCGAAGGAAGGGAAAGCGATACGGCAATAACTGGAGGTGCTGTGTGAGAACCTGCCAACTGGTAGAGGTGTTCAGAGTCCTGATGATGACCTTGAGGAACTTCAGGGTTTTCCTTCTTGTTTTCTTTCCTCAGACATTGTTTTTGTTGATTTGCCTTGGCTGGGACTATGATAGGGAGAGAAACTGTTCTTTGTTAGAGATGCGTTGGGACTGTGGGGTGGTGAACACTGGAGTCAGGCACACCTGGTGGAGAATCCTGGCTCTGTTTTGGAGTGACCTGGGGCAAGTACTCAACCCCTCAGAACCTTGGTGTTGTCATCTGTAAAATGGGGACAGCAGTACTTCTCTCCTTAGACGGCTGTGGGCTTTGATGAGAAAAAGTTTGAGGAAAGCTCAGCCTTATCATGTAGTAGAGTCCTCAGCATTACCTGAGATGAGCATGGTGGTTAAGAGCATGCACTCTTGA
The DNA here is from genome assembly GCF_014824575.4 of Sturnira hondurensis. Classification (NCBI taxonomy): domain Eukaryota; kingdom Metazoa; phylum Chordata; class Mammalia; order Chiroptera; family Phyllostomidae; genus Sturnira; species Sturnira hondurensis. The sequence goes on from NW_028081547.1 coordinate 1,741,536, forward strand.
GCCCAATGCTTGGGTTTGGGTCCTGACCTGGCCCAGGCACTGGTGAAAATATGTACAATGGCTGTTAACATTGGTGAGAACAGGGGTGTAATGAGATGTGAGGTTGGAGAGGTCAATGCCTTCAGCTGTCTGAGGCCTTTAGAGGCTAGAACTTGATCCACTTTGGTCTCTAGGCCCCGGAACCTTCCCTTCTCCTTTGGCTTTGTTTCTCTTACTTCTGCAAGGAGGGGGTGAATCCAATCACGGTTGGCAAAGGCATGGCTCAGGTACTGGCAGTCCCTGTCCATAGCAGACATTAGGACTAGACCTGACTGACAGTTTCTGCTGGAACTTGGACATTGTCTTGTTCACTCTCCTTGACCTAGGTTCCAAGTGAACCTTGAAGTTTATCTGACTGGCCAGATGAAATTGTTATTGAGGACCAGATGAACTCTAGAGATGCTCCTGTCCTTAGACCTGGACAAACCTGGATCCTTCGCAGGCCCCATGCGGTGCAGTATCTTCTTCAAAGTTTTCAGAAAATGTACAGCTAGTCTTGATCCCCATTTCTCCACTTGGGGCTCTCTCCCCACAGCTCAGGTACGTCAGATAAGCTGTAGGACATAAGTCTATGGGGTTGACTGGGGCCTAAATCTGGGGGAAGCAGTTTGTTGAGCCAACTGTCTATGCTGGCCAGTGTGAGATTTATTCTTCCTTCCTTCCTTCCTTCTTTCCTTCCTTCCTTCCTTCCTTCCTTCCTTTTTCTTTTCTTTTTTAATAGCAGTGTTTTTATGATACAGTTGACATGGCATACACTCACCCATTGAAAGTGTACAGTTCAATGGGTTTTAGTACATTCATATTTGTGTAGCCATCACTATACTCAATTTTAGAATATTTTTGTTCTTTTTATCCCAATTTTATTTATTTATTCAAATATATTCTATTTATTATGCCATTATAGTTGCCCCATTTCCCCTTTTTATTCCCCTTCACCCTGCACACCCCTTCCCACTCACATTCCCACCCTTTAGTTCATGTCCATGTGTCATAAGTTCTTTAATTTCTACATTTCCCACACCACTCTTGCCCTCCCCTGTCTATTTTCTCTCCACTTTCTATGCTACTTATTCGCTGTACCTTATCCCCCTCCCCTCCTCCTCCCACTCCCCTGTTGCTAACCCTCCATGTGATCTCTATTCTGTGGTTCTGCTCCTGTTCTAGTTGTTTGCTTAGTTTGCTTTTGTTTTAGGTGTGATTGTTAATAACTGTGAGTTTGCTGTCCTTTCATTGTTCATATTTTTATCTTCTTTTTCTTAGATAAGTCCCTTTAACATTGCATATAATAAGGGCTTGGTGACGATGAACTCCTTGAATTTGACCTTATCTGAGAAGCACTTTATCTGCCTTTCCATTCTAAATGAAGACTTTGCTGGATAGAGCAATCTTGGATGTAAGTCCTTACCTTTCATGACTTGGAATACTTCTTTCCAGTTGCTTCTTGCCTGTAAGGTCTCTTTGGAGAAATTAGCTGACAGTCTGATGAGAACTTCTTTGTACTTGACTGTCCCCTTATCTCTTACTGTTTCTAGAATTCTCTCCTTCATTTTAATCTTGGATAATGTAATTATAATGTGCCTTGGTGTGTTCCTTCTTGGGTCCAATTTCTTTGGGACTCTGAGCTTCCTGGACTTCCTGGAAGTCTGTTTCCTTTGCCAGATTGGGGAAGTTCTCCTTCATTATTTGTTCAAATAAGTTCTCCACTTGTTGCTCTTCCTCTTCCCCTTCTGGCATCCCTATAATTTGGATGTTGGAACGTTTAAAGATGTCCTGGAGGTTCCTAAGCCTCTCCTCATTTTTTAAAAATACTTGTTTCTTCCTTCTTTTCTGTTTGGTTGTTTCTTTCTTCCTTCTGGTCCACTCCATTGATTTGAATCCCAGTTTTCTTCCCATCACTATTGGTTCCCTGTGCATTTTGCTTTTCACTTAGTGTGACCTTCATTTTTTTCATGTAATTTGTGACCAAATTCAACCAGTTCTGTGAGTATCCTGACCACCAGTATTTTGAACTGTGCATCTGATAGGTTGGCTATCTCTTCATCACTTAGTTGTATTTTTTCTGGAGCTTTGATCTGTTCTTTTGTTTGGGTGATTTTTTTGTCTTGAAGCACTTGTTACATAGTAAGGGGTGGAGCCTTAGGTGTTCACCAAGGCAGGGTAACCCAGTAGCTGGGTTGTGATGCTATATGTGGGGGCGGGGTCAGAGAGGGAACAATGGCGCTTGCTTCACTCTCTCTTAGATTTCAGTCCCCTCTGCAACTTCCCACAAGCAAATGCGGCCCTTCTGGTGCTGGTTCCTGGGTGTGTTGGCTTGTGTACATTCTAGGACCCTGTGGATCTCTCTAACAAACTCTCCTGTGAGGCTGGGAGTTTCTCCAGCTGCTGCCTCATCCCCCATGGGTGTTTTCAGTCAGTGATTTGAGGCTTTATTTCCTTGCACTGGGACCCTGGGTTTCGCAGTCTTTCTTGCTCCCCAGTTTTGCCTGGCTTATCTGTGCGAGAATGTGGGATCACCGGGCCCAGCAGCTGCCTTGTGCACCGTGCCCTGCTCCACAATCTGCAGCCTCACTGGGTCTGCCAGCCCTTGCTTTGCTGGGATCCCTCTCAGCCCCAGCTGCCCAACTCTGCCCCTCCTACTGGTCTAGATAAATGTGTCTTCTTTAACTCCTTGGTTGTCAGATTTTCATACAATTCAACTTTCTGTCAGTTTTGGTTGCTTTTTGTTTTTAAATTGTTGTTGTCCTTATTTTGGTTGTGTGAGAAGGTGCAGTGTGTCTACTTATGCCTCCATCTTGGCTGGAAATCTTTTTCCACATTTTTTATTGTTGTTCAAGTATAGTTGTCTTCATTTTCCTACCACTACTCCCCCATCCCAGCTGTCTCCCCTTCCCACCCTGATCCTATCTCCTTTGCAATTTTAGAATATCTTTATCACCCAGAATGAAACCCTGTACTTTTTTTCACCCCCCCCATCTTCTCTATCTCTCTCATTCTTAACTAACCACTAATTATATTCTGTCTCTAAAGAGTTCCCTATTCTGGACATTTCACATGAATGGAATCATATAAGGTGTTGCCTTTTATAACTGGCTTTTCAATTAGCATAATGTTTTCAAGGTTTATCATATATCAATATTTTATTCCTTTTTATGGTTGAATAATATTAAATTATAGAGAAATAACACATTTTGTTTATCCATTTGTCAGTAGATGGCCCTTTTGGTTGTTTCTGCCTTTGGCTATTATGAATAATGTTTCTATGAACATTTATGTACAGATTTTTGTGTAAATATTTATTTCTATTTCTCTTGGGTATAATGGAATATTGATGGGTCATACGGTAATTCTGTGTTTAATTGTTTGAAGAATTATCAAACCTTTTTTCAAAGTGGCTATTTGGAAAATGTACCATTTTTCATTTCTGCCAGCAGTGTATTAGAGTTCTAATTTTCTACATCTTCATCAACACTTGTTATTATCTGACTTTTTGACTCCAGCCATGTAAATGGGAGTAAAGAGCTGTGTCATTGTGATTTTAATCTGCATTTACCTAATAGATAATGACATTGAGCATTTTTTCATATGTCTCTTGACCATTTGTGTGTCCTCTTTGGAGGACTGTCTACTTGTATTTAGATCCTTTGGCTATTTTTAATTGGGTTATTTTTTCATTTTATTATTGAGTTATAAGAATTCTTTATGTATCCAAATACAAGTACTTTATCAGATATATGATTTGGAAATATTTTCTCCCATCCCATAGGTTGTCTCTTCACTATCTTGATGGCATCCTTCAAAAGAGAAAAGTTTTTAATTTTGAGGAAGCCCAATTTTTTTTCTGTTGTTACTTGTGCTTTTGTAGATAATATCTAAGAAACCACTGCTTGACCCAAAATCAGAAAAAAATAGTCTTATGCTTCCTTATGAATTTTATAGTCTTCCCTCTTACTTTTGAAGTTTTGAGCCACTTTTAGTTAATTTTTTGTATATGGTGTGAGGTAGGGATCTAATTTAATTCTCCTGCATGTTGTGCCAGCACCATTATATTAAAAAGACAATTTTCTTTCGTAGAATTAGTTTGGCACCCTTTTTGAAAGAGAATTGACTATAAATATGATTGTTTATCTCTGGTTTCTCAATTCTATTCCATTAATGTATGTGTTTATTCATATACAAGTACCAGATTGTCTTGATTACTGTAATTTTGAAGTAAGTTTTGAAACTGGGAAGTGTGAATCCTTCAAATTTGTTCTTCTTTTTAAAGATTGTTTATTCTATTATTGGTCCCTTAAATTTCCATATGAATTTCAGTATTAGCGTGTCCATTTCTGCAAAAAGACAATGGGATTTTGATAGGATTGCACTGAATCTGTAGATTACTTTGGGGAGTGTTTCCATCTTAACAATATTAAGTCTAATGATCCATTAACTTTTGATGTCTTTCCATTTATTTAGAGCTTTAATTTCCTTCAACAATGTTTTGTAGTTTTTAGGGTATGAGCCTAACATTTCTTTTGTTAAATGTATTTCTAATTATTCTTTTTGACACTATTGTAAATGAAATTGTTTATTTTGTTTCATCTTCAGATTCTTTATTACATGAGATTGGGTCATCAGATTGGTGCTGACACTCTGATTTTGAATGACTCAAATTGTTTATATAGACAAAGACATCCAGAAAAGATTTATCTTGCACACACTAGGGACATCCTGGCTCCTTCTAATTCGGAGATGTTTTATTACAACAATCCATTTATTTATACATTCACTGATTCATTAGTTGAGGGCTCCCTTGACCATCTCTGTTTTGGGAATGAGGGGCACAGCAGTGGATATGGCAAAGTGTCTGCCCTTTATGGATCTTGCATTCTCATGGGAAAAACAGATAATAAACTAACTGGCTAACTAAATACTTAATATAATTTTAAGCAATCACTTTGAGGGAAAGCACTATGAAAGAAAATGAATTAGCTTAAGGATAGAGAGCTGAGAGACACAAAGGCAGATTTAATGGAGTGGTAGGGAAGGCTTTTCTGAAGAAGCGACTTGGGGACAGAATGCAGTGCAGGAGAGTGAAGAGCTAGAGGAGGACAACAGTGGGTGCGAGGCCCTGGGTGGGAATGCACCCCAAGGGTTTGGGGAACTGTAGAAAGGCCAGCATGGCTGGAGCTGTAGAAGGGATCTGAGAGTAGTGGAGAAGCTGAGGAGCTGGGCCAGGCCATGGGGTAGGTGGGTTGGAAAAACAACTGTGACTTTCATTCTGAGTGTGATGCAAAGTCATCTGAAGGCTCTGAGACAGGAAATAAAAAAGGTTATCAAGAGCTGGAAGAGTCAGAGAAGGTGCCTTGAAAGTCAGGGGTTGAGTAGAGTCCTGCAGAGAGGGTCTGCCTAAACAGAATCCAAGGAAAGGCAAGTTAGGTGGGAAAAACAGCAGGGAGAAGTCATCAGGATGGGGGCTCACTTGACTAGAGAAAATGTGGAGCAAGACAGAAAGGGAGAGGGAGCCAGTTTCAGGAATGGGCTGGCTTGCTCTTGTTATATCATGGTCTATCTAAAGGCAGCATCTGTTTTGATCCAGAGTGGAATCAAGGCTTGAGAAACCCAGGATCGAGGTTGGTTCTGCCATTGACTGGCTACATGACCTTAGGCAAGTCACCTTTCATCACTGGGGCTCAATGCTGTCATATGTACAATGTATATCTTAGAGCAAGTAGGTCTCCAAGTAGGTTGGCCCTGTGCTATATATCCTGATGCATCAAACCCTGGGAGGGGAGTCTTGATGGGAGAGAGGTACCCCCTTCTGCTAACTTACCTAGTCTATGGCTGCCCAGAGCTGAGATGCTCTCTGCCCAGAAGTTTGGCAGGGATGAAGTAGAGTTTTTCCCTTTAATCTTTGCCTAGCTAATATCATAACCTGTGGTTGGTCTATAAGTAGCTTAGCTTGTAAGGGGCTAGTTAGCTGGAATTAAGTGTGACTGAGAGGTGGGGTTGAAGTGAGATGGAGAGAGGTTTAGCATGGCAGTGCCAGGATCAGCTGCATAACATTCTTTCAGAAAAGCCTAAAGGGCCTCCAACACTGACTGTTCCACCTTTATTGGTTTGCAGAGGAAGCAGGTAGGGCCTACAGAGGTCATGACTTTTGCATTAGGACACACACTAAATTGGAGGCGGAATAGAAACAAGAGTCCTGGCTCCTAGACCCATAGCTTTTCCACTACACCCCACTGCCCCTGGTAACTTGGGGCCCAGTGAGGACCAGGAGAAGAATTAACATGAAGCAGAAAGAAGAATGTGTGTGAACATTGGTTAGATGGTAGGAGAAACAAGAAGTAAGCATCCCAGTGGCGGCCATACTTCTACCTGGTGAGGGCACAGCAGCACAGGTGCAGTCCCTTGTTTGGGCTGGGATCTAGCTGTGCCTGCCCTAGGGCCAAAAGTAAAAGATGCTGGAAAATTCTGGAGGGCTAGCCTGACAGTGCTTGCTGTATCATGCCTATGTACCTGCCAGTCTCTCACCTGCATGACCTTGATAGTGTCGATGTCCTTTTAGAAATCTTCCTTTTGCTCATTTTTAAATAGGATAGGGCAGAGCCAGAGCAGACCTAGAGCAGCCTCTCCCCTGGACTGCTGTATTCAGATGATGACATTGAGAGAATCAGTTGCCCTCCTTTTGATTACCACTTGGGAATATAATACTGGGGGCAACTGGGAAACAGACTGGCACAGCACCCAAGGAGACAATGGCTTCCTCCATTCCAAATGTGACACCTGCTAGCACAGCCTAATGGTGCCCAAGTGGCACTTGCCACTTTTTAGAGTGTTTCCTCATTCCTTACTCTTTGGGGTTTAGCAAGCCTCCTTCACTACCTGGGGTGTGGTGGCTATTGCCTTTGCCCTGACCCCTAACTTTGCCTTCTCCTGGTATCTGATCATCTTCTCCTCCTGAGCTCTGGTAGCCACATACTCTAGGCTAGATCAGTCAGAGCCCCTTGGCAGGAATTTTTGTGAGCTGGTCCAAAAGAGCTTTTTATCTTTTTTTTTGGTACCGATTTGTTCAGATATAAGCAAGATATATAAGCGAGAATTGCCTGTGACCAGTATTTCATTCTCCCAAAAACCTAGAACTGGGAGAATAAAGTCAACATTATGAGAAACACAGATGAAAGATGGAGAGAGACCAATCTGGGGCACTGAGTGCTGGATTCCACTGTTCATGAATCCAAACTTCTCTTCTTTTTGAGAAAGATGTTTTTCTTGGGCTTTTGTAGAAGCTGAAAAAGCTCTGACTAATTGTGGGGCTGGTAATCCTTGTGTGTCTTAGGAGAATCCAATGACCTGCCCATGGTCCACAGCCAGCCACGGGTTGGTCTCCTAGAAGACCATCAAGAAGACTACCCCCAGCCTTCCCTCTTGGTTGGTAGACCTTCCACCTGCCATGTAAAAATAGGTAACCTAGAAAGGACATGAAGAGTGGGGAACCATCATTGCTGGAGTCTGACACAGTTAATGCCTCTATTTTATGATGAAATAAAACTCAGTTTCACAAATAAAGGATGAAGGTGATGTTAGCTCTGTTCCTTCAGGCTATGGGGAGACAGAGACTAAGTTCAAATGGCAGCTGGATAAGATGGTACCTACCTGTGGCTGGGTCCTGGACCAGCATCTTCCCCTGATCTCTGGGCCTTTTCTACCTCATAGGTTCTCTTTCCAGGACACCTTTCTAGGGATTTAGGGTTGATCAGGACTGTGTGTGGTAAGAATCACTGACTGTTAGTGCCTGGAGGAATCTTTGAGACCCTGAGTAGGGGACAAGTGTGTGAGACAGAGAGACTTGGTCAGGATCACACAGCTATGCACTGCTATGTACTGGCCATGACAAGGGATGAGGAAATCTGGGCTCAGAAGCTCCCATCACTGCTTCTGGTGGTCACACTGCTTCCTGCCAGTTCATCAGTGTCCCCAGAAGGTGACCTTGGACAAGGTCCCAGGAGCCCAATAGTGTTCCAGGGTCAGACATAGATGATAGATGGGATTACATAGATTTGATGAATGCTGCTCAGTGGCATCTTATCCAACTGTAGTTAAATATAAAAGGCATAGATTGGGCACATGCATCTTTGCAGAAGATTCTGAAATTTGCCACTTGCATTTTTTAATATTTATATTCTGCTTCATGGGCTCAGCTACAAAATTGAGGTATGTCTTCTCTCCTTGACCTTCTTTGCTTGTGAATACAGAACTTGCTTCAAAGAAATAATATATGAATGATCCATGAAGTAATTCTCAATGGGCCTAAACTAATAAGCCATGGAGTTTTCAATAGACCCTTTGCTGGGCCACGCTCTGTGAGGGTCTCCTCACCAGTCCAGCTGACTGGCTAAGGATGAAAGGTCACACCTTACATTCTTCCATCGCTGCTCCATTCTGTTGACGTCAGAATGGAAAGACGTTTTGACCTGCCCTCGAATTCACTGCTCATTGACACCAAGCACCATACCAGTGTCTTTCACTTCACTGGGGCCTTTTCTGCCATGTGTCCTCCTTCATTTCCCATACCCAAAGCCTTGCCCTCTGTGAGGTCTTTAGCCAGAAGTGGTGTCTCTCTAGAGGTTTATAATAAGACATGATCCACACAAGGATCCAAAACAAAGACATGGGAAGAAAAAGGGAGAGGGAAGAAAAAGACAGAGCATGGCACTTGGATTTGAAATTCTGACTTGGCTATGTATTCACTAAGTGAACTTGATTTACCTCCTTGGCTCCCCTGCCTGTTGCATGGAGGCTTCTTAGGAGGGCTAGGTGCCTGGGGTAGGAGTTGAGGTGGTATGCAAAAGCTCTAGACCTCATCAACAGGCCAGTACCTGATGTATTGGGCCACCCATGGGTACTTATGCAGAAGCATCGCAGAAGGGTCAGAGCTGAGCTGTTGCTGGAGCCACGAGGAGGGGGACAGTGACTGAGGATTTAGTGAGATGACAGGTGAGGCGCCTGCAGGTCCTTATGCCAGTTAGGGCCTGTCTCTGTACCCAGGACTAGTGCTGTTTGTGAAGTGCAACTTGTCTCCAGGGAGTATCTGTTTTGCTTCTCTCATCACCAGCCCCTCAAGAAATTCCCAGCAGACCCTCTGTGTGTGGTACAGAGTGACGCCTTCCCAGCTTGGCTGCAAACAGCCTTCCAGCAGGGGACTCTTTCTGAATCCTAAAATGTGCTTCATTCAAGTACTTTAGTTAGTGCTAAGGGAGGGAATGTGGAGGTGGCTGGTGGGGAGGGGATGGAGGAGAACCGGACTGGGGCATACTATGGAGGTGCGGCCTGGTCCTGGGTCCCTGGACACTGTGCCAGACAGTGCACAACAAGGCTGCCCCTGTCTGCACAGGTCTCTAAGGAACCTTACTTGTCAATCTGCAGGCTAGCTCAGCACCTTATTTCTCAATCAGCATCCTGATTGACTAGTGCACTTGACTAGTGATGGGTGTGGCCACCAAGACGAGCAGCCAGATAGCTGTGGTCATGTTGCTTCCTGAGAGGAATGTTAATCGATCCTGTAGTGTGGAGACTTAGAATGGGCTCCACAGTCCTTTCCTCTCCTGAATTCATATGCTCACAAGTAGTTATGGAGCACCTGTTCACTGCCAGGCTCTGGGCCCCCTGGGGACTCACTAGTAAGCAGGAAACACCTGGCTCTGCTTCTCTCAATCCCATTGTTGCCGGCCTGCCTTGTCTCTCACCTGGGTTACAAACACAGCAAGTTTGGGATGAAACAGACAGACCCTGGAGCCAGACTACTTGGACTCAGCTCTCAGCTCTGCCACTTGCTTTCTTGGTGACTTTGGGCAAGAAACATTCCTTTTCCAAGCTCTCATCTATAAAATGAGGGTAAGAATAGTATCTAACTTATGCAGTTGTTATAAAATTTAGTAGGTTAATGAGTGTACAGACCTTGGAACAGGGCCTGGGACATTGTAATAGAAGAATAAACAACACTGTCAAGATGCTCTTTGTGTCACCCTCTTCTGATCTGTTCTCCACTACACACCTTTTTAGTCTTTCTAGACGATAGGTCTAATCATGATAAAGTCATTCAGATTCCTCTTGGTTTAAAGTCCAGACTTTTCCATGGCCTTCAGACCCCTGCTTCTCTACACCTTACCCGCTACTTGTCACATTTCTCACCCCACTGCATTCCCCCATCCCCTCTTCTCTCTCTGCCTTGCAGCCATCCAGGTAGCCTGCCATTTGCTAAATGTGCCGTTCTTTCTCATACAATGCCCTACCTGGGGGACCTTTCCTATGGTCCTTCAAGAGGAAGTTTATGTCTGTGTTTGAAGACCCCTTCCATTTCTCTTTTCCCAGTCAAAGCCAGCCTCTCTCTTGCCTATACCCCATTGACTAATCACCCCAGGTTTACACCACTGAACAGTATTTTGTAACTTTCCAAGTTAACGTGTGTCTTCCATCAAACCCTGTGTCCCCTGGCCATGTTGGATTTCTCTCTGGAGTGGTACAATTAGACCCTCAGCAAATAGTTGTTGAATGAATGAATAAACAAGGTGTTTGATGAACGCTGTCAAGTTAAGCAGATGGAGGGACAGTCAAATCCAGCTAAGAAAGACCTGCTACCCTGCCGATGTAGGTGAAAGCGGGTGATCCAGGGGGCTACAAGTAAGGCTCGGATCTGTCTGACTGCTGGTTCAGTGCTCATCCCCCTCCCCCATTAGCATAAATCCCTTTGGGGAGAATTGCTTGGTGTGTGTGGAAGACTGTATTTTCTAGGGACAGCCATTACACTATCCCCATGCCACATGCTCTCCTGCAGTGTGACCTAGCCCACCCCCAATCAGGAGGTGGACGCCGATACCTCTTGCTTTGAATCTGAGCTGAGCTTGAGCCTACTTGGCCAATAGAAGGCAGCAGAAGTACTGTTCTAAGACTTCCATGATCAGGCCATAAGAAGTCTTGCAGCTTCTGCCTGGCTCCTTTGGAATTCTCTCTTGGGACGTTTCCTTTGGAAAGCCAGTTGCCATGCTCTGAGATGGCCAAGCCACATGGAGAGACCACATGTAGTGTTCTACAGGACAGCCTCAGCTGAGCTTCCGGATGACAACCTAGCCATAGGAAGGAGCTGCTTTCAGAGCAGTCAAACCTTCAGATGCCTTCAGCCCCAGAGGACATCTAACTGCAGTCCCAACTGGGACCCAGACTGGGATTGCCTAGCTGAGCCCAGTCAACGCATGAAACATAAATGTTTGTTTTAATTTAAGTTACTGAACTTTGGGGTGGAAATAGATAAACATAGTGTTGGACTCAGTGCCAACTGAAGGAGGATATGACTGCTGAACTCCCTGTTTCCTATGATTTCTTAGAATATGGAGAAAGGGACTTGGGGCGGGAACCATCTGATTTTTAAGGTCCTGTTAGCCTCTGTGATGCTTTCTCTTATTTGTAGACTGCCATAGAGCAAAGGTAGAGACAGGGTTGGGTTAGTTTCACAGTCCAGTTACCTTAGGCTATAGGGAATAATGAAGATCCAAGGGCATGGTATAAAGCCTTTACCCACATCCTGACTCAGTCCTTTCTCTGATCACTCCTCTAGGAAAGTGGCCTAGATGCTTAATACATGGGGAGAAAGTAAAAGAGTGGCAATGGAGCACCCACTTTATGCCAGGTAGCCAGTGTCCATTACTTCATTTGCCCTTCACAACAATTTGATGAGAATGGCAGTATTATCCCCACTGTACAGATGAAAAAACTAAAAAGAAAGTCAGTGATGGGTCCACACAGCTGGCAAGTGGCAAAGCTTACAAAGCCCAGGCCTACATCACTAATGTTAATAATGTTGGAATGGTCTCAAAGATGCTGGGAACGTTCCAGGTCCTCTCTCTAGCCCCAGTCTGCTGGTCAGCCCTGAAATCTCCTCCTCCTTGCTTTGCTGCTCTGGCTTAAATCCAGGTTCCTGCTAATGTTAATCCTCCCAGAAGGGTGATGCATTAAAATGTTATCAACCACTCATCCCAGTTGGGGTGAGGTATCCCCTGGGGGGCTGTTTCAGTGGGAGGGAGTGTGAGGTGGTGGGATGACCTGCAGAGGTGGGAGAGAACTGGTGGGACCTGAGAAGGGCTGTAGCCCAGGCTCTTCTCCATTCTCTTATGATGGAGCTTAATGATGGGGTTGGAAAACAGAGAAGGTAGCCCTTCAGCCCTGGTGCAGGACCAGCTCCACCCCGTCTTAGGTGGAGCTTCCCCATGCCCAGTGGCAACTCTAGAGAATTTCTAAATCTCCATCTGTTGGCATCCATCCCTGGCACAGATGTGGGCACATTCATTCTTCTCATCAGCTTCCTTCCATGGCTCTTAGAAAAAGTATGTTTGGTTCTGGGATCTGAACTCAAGTAGCGGCATTAAGCAATTGGTGTGAGGCCAGAGCAGGCAGCCAGGGTGGGCAGGGAGGGAGGGGTGCTTGTTCCTGGCAGAGCAGCAGCTGAGATCTCTGGAGGAAGGGGGCCTGGGAGGATGGAGGGCCGACTTCTGTCCTCAGGGTGCTGGTCAGCTTGAGTGGGTCACTGGGTTTTGCCCAGTGCTCTTAATAATCCTCTTTGGGAGTGTTATTAAGTCCTGGGAGGCAGAGGCTGCTTTACATGGGCTGTCTTATGAGTAGTGGGTACTAGAGGTGGGCACTGTCACTAGAGGTGGCTGAGTAGATGGCCTGACTGCTGTTTGGCACTGCAGAGAGGGTTGCCACAGAAGGAGAAGGAACCAGGTAATCTCAGGGGCCACTTACAATGCTTGGTTCCCAGGCTCTGAGAGGAGCCAAGCCCAGCCTGGCCCAGCAGGGTTTTAACCTACTGAGCTAAAGCAAGGGGAACAAAATGTCCTGGCTGTCCTGGCACTCACTCCAACCTCCCCAGCTTCTTTTTCCTCTGTTCCTTTGGTTGTCTGACTTCCCTTGGACAAAGAGGCCTTACTGCTCTTCTCTCACTCTCCTTCTTCCTTCCTCCTACTCATTCTACAAATATTTATTGAGCACTTAATATTTTGGGAAACATGCTAAGCCTTGGAAAACCCAGAGGTAAGCAAAATAATGTAGTCCCTGCGCTTATGGCAGATCAGGAGGAGCTCCTGGAGGGTGGAAGAGGAGTGATAGATGGATTATGGGTGTCAAGAAGAAAAGCTGGAAGACCAGTTGTTGGGAAATGAGGGCAGGATCCAGCTCGGAGATGATGAGGGGATAGCAGGGAAGATGACAGTGGAACCAGGAAGAGTAGATGGATTAAACAAGCAGAGGGTGCGAAAACTCAGTAGGGCTTGATGAAGGGTTGGCAGTGGCAGGTAGGCAAGGGAGAGGAAAAGTGTCAAAGGCAGACTTTGTCCACACTGGCTCGAGCACCTGGGTGGGTTGAATGTGCCAGTCATTGGACACCTCACAGCAGGGCTGGCTCTGTTGGGTCCCTGGCTGGCAAAGCTGCCCCTATTCCTGAGTGAAGGCCTCTGCACCAGTGTTTCATCTTGTGCAGGGCTAGGAACTGGGTGCAGCTGCTCCACAGGAGCTAGGAGCACTAGGGTGGGGCCAACACTCTCTCCGCCAAGCCTGCTTCCATCCTTTCAGCTCTACCCCACAGCTCCCAGAAGCCTGTCTCTGTTTTGCAAAGCCTCCCATTGCCTTCCCTTCTTCCTATTGCTCCTCTCCTCATCATTGCAGATCAGTGATGATTGATATACCAGAAGGCCAATGAGCTGCCTTCGTCTGCCCACTACCCGAGGTTCTCCTCATTCCTAGCCAACTCTCTCCTGCTCCCTTCTCCCCAGATTCCTCATGGTATCAAAATACCAGGAACATCTGGGGCAGTAACAGACCTGATTTCTACCTAGGGAGAAGAGGGGGGGCCTGGGCCCAGCTGAGTCCTCTCATCGCCTCCTGCTGCCCTGGATCCACCCCACCTGGCCACCGGATGTCTCTGGGAGGCAAGGGAATCTCAGGCTTCCTGGCCAGGGCTGTAGCCTGTAAGCATTCATGTCCCATTTAGATGGTTGCCAGATGGGCTTGAGCCACAGCGGTTGGGGGAAGGTCTTTGGCTGGGCCTGCTTATAGCACTTGGGAAATCCAGTGGCTCTGTTTCCAGCTTAGCTCATGGTAAACTCGCCCCAAACAGCTCTTCTCCTCTGCAACTAGTCTGCGTGAAGCCAGTGCACCTTGGAGTCCTCCCTCTCTGCCTGCATGAGGTTATCTTACTTCTGGGTCCCCTCCCTGTGTGCACGAGGCCAGTGCTCCCCTGGGGTCCTCCTCCCTGTCTGTATGAAGTGAGTGCACCCCTGAGTCTAGTCCTCTGACTTGAGACAGAGTCCGAGTGTTGGTGCTTGCTTCGTCATCCCCTAAGGTGTAGACTTCAGTCTTTAGTTTTATAAACTGAGGAAATGAAAGATGCTCATGTTTATCTACCTGCTTATCAGGGGGCTATCGTTTGACCTTGGCCTAAGACAATCTTTTAAATATTAAACTCAGTGCCACAAGATGTTTGTTATAATCACAGCCTCAAGAAATCAAACGGGGCTTACTTATCTTTTTTTTTCCAATTTTTTAATTTAATTACTTTTAAAGTACAGTTTTCTGTCTATTACTCCCATCTCATCCCACCCCCATGCTCCCTCCCTCCCTCCCATTTCCACCCTTCTCAGTTGTTGTCTATGGATCCTTTATATATGTTCCTCTAAATCCCTCCCCTATTTTCCCTGAAATTCTCTCCCCTCTCCCCTCTGGCCACTGTCAGCCTGTTCTCTATTTCAGTGTCTTTGGTTATATTTTGCTTGCTTGTTTGTTTTGTTGTTTAGCTTCCTGTTAAAGGTGAGATCATATGGTATTTGTCCTTCAACACCTGGCTTATATCACTCAGCATAATGCTTTCCAGTTCCATCCATGATGTTGCAAAAGGTAGGAGCTCCTTCTTTCTTTCTGCAGCATAAAATTCCATTGTGTATATGTACCATAGTTTTTTTATCCATTCATTTACTGATGGGCACCTAGGTTGCTTCTAACTCTTGGCTATTGTAAATTGTGCTGCTATGAACATTGGGGTGCATATGTTCTTTGGGATTGGTGTTTTAGGGTTCTTAGGGGCTTACTTATCTTTTTCAAATAGGGTAATATTTATGCTACTAGCTACTCTTCTTGATGGTGTTTCATATACCCTCCTTAATCATAACAATGACTTTCTGAATATTACTGTGTCCATTTAGAGATGACAAAACCAATGCACAAAAGGTGAGTGGTTAGGCTCATGATTTCACACTGAGGAAGTGGAGCTTGGCCTGTTTGCCTGACTTAGGCCCCGGGTGGCTTGAGCTGGGGGGTTCCTGCCCCTGATGAGGAACACTGAACATGAATAAGTGATGCTGCCAGGCACAGCCTGTTCCTGGGCTCCTTTGCCCTCTGCCGCAGCCTAGTTTATGTGTCCAACTTGGGTATCATTTTCAAATAACGGAAGAGGAGTCAGACCAGAGATGGAAATAAGCTTGCCTAGGGCCACACAGCTGTTCAGTGCTAGAACCAGGATTGGAATTAGGGTCACTGAGCTCCTTTCAGGTGCTCATTCCACTGTGTGCTACTTCCAGCTAACTGTGTGGCCATAACACCGGTTAGCATAGAGTGGACTGACCACAAGAGAAGTAGGGCAGCGAGGAGCCAGGCAGGAGGCTGGGCTGCAAGTCCTGTCTGTTACTGTGTCCTTGGGCAATTCGCTTCTGCCCTCTGACTCTCCCCTTTTTGTGTGTGTCCAGATTTCCTCAAGGACAAAGACAAAGTATGGGTCTTGGTTTTGTCGGTAGGCAGGGGCAGCTTTTCTGTCCCATTGTGAAACTCCACGCCCTAGTCATCCTTGGCCAGCACCCCAGGGACAGAGTCCTGCCCAGTCTGCAAGCTTCTCATGTCTTTGGATGGCTGGAGCACTCAGCTCTTTTGGGGTCTGAGATGGCCTTTCCCTTCCCGGATGTCACATACAGCACTCCCTCCCTTGCTTCCACATGCCCTCCCAGGCCTGCAGGATCAGGAGACCCCAGCCTCCATGTCTGAGAATCCACTCTGCAGCTTTCTTTCTCAGGAGTTGGTGCCAACCAGGCCCTGTCTCAGTGTCTGGCAGGACTCCAGGCACTGTCTTGACCACTTCTCAGCAGCAGTGGGAATATGGATTTCACTAGTGCTGGAAGAAACCCAGCAATGGGCCTTTGTCTACTTTGCTCCAGCTATAAAATGAGTGCATGGTTAGTACTTCCAATCCACACAGAGTACCCACTAGTCCAACTAGTGTGGGCAGTCTGGAGTCCCTCTGTACCAGTGCCCAGCTAACTGCCTATAGGGAGGGAATCTAAATGTAGCCTGTAGCTTTGGGGAGCACTCCCATATGTGTTTTCTATGATGATGCCCCCTAGGGACAGGAGGGAATACCCATGGGCCAAGCTTACCTGCCTGCCTGTACTTTATAAGTACATTCTCATGCCACATGAAACCACATCTCTGTAAGGTATGGGCTACAATTTGGGCCATGATTCTTAGTTAAGGTTGAGACAACAGAGGTGCAGCAAGGTTAAGAACTTGCCAGGGTCACTCCGCTATATTGACAGAACTGGGTTGGAACCCAGGCAGGCCAGTTCCAACTCTTCCTACCTCAGCAGTACAGGGTGTGTCCTAGATTCTCCCATCCATAATCTCTGTCCATGCCTTTCTCTGCCCCAGCTCCCCCAGGAATGCAACTACATCCTACAAGGTGGAGGGGCTCAGCAAATGTATACGCAGACTTGAGGTAAGTTTATTCTAGCCAGGGCACTCAGGAAAAGAGCTTAGGTGCCAGGATGGGGGTGTCTGGTAGGACTTAGCAGGGGCATAGACGGTGTTAAGAGCCATGTGTGCTAGCTAAACTGATGGTCTTGGGGAGGGGTAGGGACTGGGCACTCTCTCTCAGTCCCCTGTCTGGACTGGTAGAGTCATTAGAGGACGTGGGAGGCCAGGAAGATGAAGGAGGTGTGAGTCTCCAGTGTCTCATCCATGGCTCTTAAAAGTACCTTCCCAGGCAGAGCTTCTCTCCAAAGCTCAGCTCTCTAAACCTGATCATTTCCTTACTTGAATGTTTGATAATGCAGCATCTTTGCATGACATCCTTGGTTCTCCATACTCCTTCCTA
Source organism: Sturnira hondurensis (assembly GCF_014824575.4). Lineage (NCBI taxonomy): Eukaryota > Metazoa > Chordata > Mammalia > Chiroptera > Phyllostomidae > Sturnira > Sturnira hondurensis. The sequence continues at coordinate 1,758,739 of NW_028081547.1, forward strand.
CAACTGAATTCCCCATCATTTCTTCCTTCCTCCAGTCTTTCCATCTCTATCCACTCCCTTATTTTTCCTCCACTGTGCTTTGGTTCCAGCTGCTTCCCTAGTCAGACCATGTCCGAGACAATGTTTGTGGGGGGGGGCCTCTCCCTTCCCATGAACTCTCAGCATCCTAAGACACAAGTCAGGAAGTGACAAAAGAAGCCCCATGGAAGGGAACTGGGTGGTTCTTTACCTCCCCTGACTGTGAGACCTTGGAGGGCATATTCTACAGCAGGTTTATTTTTATAGTCTCTCAGGATGTTTGTGGATTATACTGAGAAAGGAAAGAATACATGAGCCCAGAGTAGGGACTCCGGGATTGGACAGGGAACCAGCATATTGGATTCCCTTTTCATCAGCATCTCAGTGGGAGAGTAGAGAAGATGCCACACATCTCAAGGTAATTGTATCTCAGTGCCTTGATGTATCACCCTTCTGGAGAACATTTGCATTTTAACAGGGTCTTGAGGAGGAACCCACCAGTGAGAGTGGGATTTCTGGTGTTGGGGAAGATCATGAGTGGAGGGCTATCTGTGCTTTGCTCACATCATGGTCGGTAGGGATTAGCCTTGGGCATCTCCCTTGGGTGGGAGCCTCTGCTTTCAGGTGGTTAGTGCCCATGAAGCACCCCCTTTTTTGTTACATCTCAAATGAGCATGTTCAGAGAAGCGTGGCCCTTCTCTTTTGCTCTGGGTCACGGGGTGGTGACATTTAAAATGCAGTTAATGGCCGACATTTATTCAATGCCAGATGTAGGCAAAGAGCTTAACACGCTATCTAATCTCATCTCCACACCAGCCCTGTGAGAGAGGCTCGATGACCACCCACCCTAGTTTAGCAGGGGAAGTCTCATTTGTCTCCATGTCTGGCCCCCTTATGGGATGCTTGGATTTCCTGGGTGAGCAAGGACCATGCCGGATCCTGCTCTGTGCCCATGGAACCTGGCACGCCTCTGATAGAAAGGGGATGCTCTGTGTGGGGTGGTCAAACCAAGGGGGAATGAGTAGCTCTCTGTTACCCCAGCCCTTCCCATGGGCCCAATTTGAGAATAATTACTCCAATGCTATAACCTCACATGAGAAAACAGGATCTGAAATGTCGGGTGTTTGTCAGCGCAAGGGATGCAGAGAAGGTGGCATGTTGGTCATTAGAGTGTGAGCTCTGGGTCTTCCTATTCGGGGGACCCTTCATTCTCTACCTTTCCAACTGTTTGATTTGGGAGATACTTTAACATTCTGGGGTTCTGTTCTCATTGGCATAACACAGGATAACAGTCACATCGATCTGACAGGGTGGTTGTGGTGTTGAAACGAGTTATCACACATAAAGTACTTAGAACCTCCTACCCCAGTGAGCACTAAATAAGTGTTTGTTGTAGTAATTAGTAGACAGTTAGGGAGGGAGGGATATCATTAGAGGTGCCTGGCCACTTGTCCTTGTGATGACTTAGTAAGGAGCATATTTTCTTTCTGTTCACCTCAACTTCTCGGCCTCTCCCAGAGCCCAGGATGACACCCTAGGGTGGCTGGATTGTCCAGTTCCCTCAAGCAAGACGTGTATCAGGTGAGAGGAAAGGTGAGGAGGCAGCAGCCCATGAAGGGACCTTGTGAGTGTGATGAGGGATTGATGAGGCACTGGGCCGGGGGGTGGGGGGGACACAGACGGCCCTGTGGATGTCCACGGCTGAAGACCAGTACAGGACAGCTGGCCAGGGTCTTCTTTCTATCCCTACTCAAAGCCCCCATCCCAGTCTCAGGGGCAGCTTAGATCAGTCTTTAAGGAATGGTGAGATGGAGGGAGAAAAGTTTTTGAGCTGACTGAACTGAAACCTGCATTTACTGAGGAGAAAACTCAAAGTGCTTGCGTTTACCTGGGACTGACTAGATTAGCATTTTTGCTGTCATGGAGAATGGGATTAAAGAAGGAAATGAAGTTTATTTACAGAAAAATAATGAAAATGACATTCTTCCATACATGCCTATGTGGCTCATGAAATTCTTACCACCATATACATCCTGTATATAATTTCAAAATATGTGTGCCAGTGTGTGTGCTGATTCGTATATATGTATACATGGTTAATCCTGAACAACATGGGAGTTAGGAGTGCTGACCCCACACACACAGTTGAAAGTTTGCATATAACTTAAGTCAGCCCTCTTCATATGTGGATTCCCAACCACGGATCGAAAATATGGTTGACCCCTGAGTGATATGGGTTTGAACTTCAAGGGTGCACTTCTATATAGTGTTTGGTTTTCTCTAAAGAGATATGAGCTATTTTTACTGTTCCTTAATTTACTGTATCTTTCCAATTTTCTAAAGTAAACATGATCAGAAAGATAAAATAATTACATAGCTGTAAACTGTGTTCTTAGCTATGAACTGTGTTCTTCATGTCAGAAAAACTGGCCGAGTAGATGGTGGTGTGTACCTGGAAGGCTTTAGGCCAGGGTCTGTGTTGTGCAAGTCCCGTCCCTTCCCTGAGCTTCGATCAGGCCATCTCCCTGACACATGTCCCACGTGCACCCAGGACCTAATGAACTTTTGAGTCCCCTCAGAGAAGCAGAGCCCACACACACACCACACAATGCTGGCAGTGGAGAGATTATTGTCTCTGGATCACAGAGTAGAAACTGGACACTCAGGGAGGTTTCGGGACTTGTGTGGGGCCACACAGTCAGGGCCTTAGACCGCAGTCCATGTTTCCTTCACACCGCACCATGTCTGCTGGTCAGCAGGAAGCTGTTCTGGAACATGTTTCTGGACCCATGTCCTCAGAGAGTAGAGTAAAAGCTTAGGGGGTTTTGCGACTTGTCCAAGGTCACACAGCAAGGAGCAGAGTTGGAATTAGAATTCTGGTGTTCCATGCCAGAATAGAAAGATGTTCAGAAAAGGGTAGAAGAAAGAAAAGAAATGAGAAGAAGAGTTCACAGTGCTTCCTGAAACAAAGAACACACTCTGGGCTTGGGAACGTGAGTGTGTGTGTGCATTCGTGAGTGTTAGGGGGTGAGTGGGAATGGCACTGTGGTGTGGGGGAGGGCCAGAGGTAAGGATGGTAGTTGAAGTGGGGCAGAGGGAAGGAAAGAAAGGGACAGATGGGAAACAGTTTGTAAAAGCTAAAAACCTCAAGACAAATGTTTATTTTATTTAGTGTTGATAACAGGAGAAAAATGTTGACAGAAACTCACAACTAGCACAGGCTAGTGCTAGCTCTTCAGACCCCAATTGAAAGTGCCTGCCTCCTCCCTGCAGGGCTGACCCCAGCTTGGTCGTCAAACCCCAGAAGGGCATGACACCTGCCAGGACAGCCTATCTGAGGAGCCTGGTCCAGGAGAAAGTGCCCTGAAATAGGAATTGAGCTGAAGTCCATAGGGAATTAGGGCCTGCAGGCCAGACCACTTCTCAGACCAGGGGGTCCTGGTCTCTGGAATGGAGAAAGTGATTCCTGCTCTGTCCACCCTTCCAAATTATTGGGAGGACTTCACTACTGGCCACCATGAAATAAGGACCAAGTCTACCTTCCAAGATCAATAACAACAAAAGTAGTCCAAATATATGAAACTAGTTTTCAAGATAGTAGGCATCAGGAAGCAGAGAGTCGTGAGCTATGAGAGACAGGAGACATACAAGAGGAGCCCTGTGATCACCCCCAGCCACCTGCCTGGGTAGAGGGTTCCCAGGCTGCAGTTCAGGGAGGGGAACCAAGGAGCCTGGTGGACCTCCTAATCCATGAAGATGAAACTGAGAGTATAGGGAGACCATGGTGCTAAGAGTGCACAGGATACAGAGGGGAGGTACAGAGAAAGGCTGCTGAGGGTCCCCCCAGCACTTGTCAGAGTTGAGTCCTGATCAGCACATACCTATGAGTAAATTCCCTGTGGTGAGGGCAAAAACCACCCCAAAGGATCAGAGGTGGCAGAGATGAGCGTTGAGTTTACCTGGAGATGGTTGTAGTTTCTGTTCCCACCAGCCAGACTGAAAGACTCATACTCCAGAGGGTACTGAGTGGGCCACCCTAAAGCTCAGTCCATAGCCGAATGGTCCTGCTGGTTCTTCCCCTTTCCTCCAAACGTCATTTGTTTCCAGTTACTTTTCTGAGTCATGTCCAAACTGAACCCTTCGGTTTTGTTTTCATGTCTCCAAATAGAACAGCCTCTCTGTTTCCCACCCTGACTCCCTTATTTCTCAGGCTTGTGAATCTGTGAAGAATATGGGTCCAATGTCCCATAGAATGTCTCCTTTGGAATTTGGCTGACCCCATTCTCATGGTGTTGAACCAGCTCCTCTCTCCTTGCATGTCTTACACCAAAAGCTTTATCGAAAGCCTTCACCAGATTCAGGTTTGGGTCTTCTGTCAAGAACCTGTTGCAGAGGGTGCTCGTCACCTTATTTTTTGAGGTAGTACTATTCTGTAGTAATTCACAATTGGCTCATCACGATTGTTACTCATTTCAGCTGCTAGTAATGGAGTGCTAACTGTATGCTAGCTGTAGTTCCCTGGCATGTTAACTATAGTTCCATTTCTTTCCATTCCACACAAGTAGGATTGATAAAATGCACGTAGGCTAGAACAGTGTCAGTCCATACATAAACAACCTTGAATCCACTCATATTAAAAAAAAATATTTCCAGCCCTGGCTGGTGTAGCTCAGTGGATTGAGTGCAGGCCTGTGAACCAAAGGATCGCGGTTTGATTCCCAGTCAGGGCACATGCCTGGATTGCGGGCCAATTCCCAGCGAGGGATGCATGAGAGGCAAGCATACATTGATGTTTCTCTCCTTCTCTACTTCCCGTCCCCTCTAAAGATAAATAAATAAAATCTTAAAAAATTTTCCAAACTTTGATCCTTTTTTTAAACCTTAGTATCCATAAAAAATGGTGCTGAAACAATGTGTATCACAACCCTGAACCTTTGAATTCCCCACTCTTAAGGATAAATGTGAGTTTTGTGGTTGTTACCTGTGGAGCCTACAAGGAAGGTGACTAATTGAGACTATGAGGTTTTCCGGGATGTGAGACTCTCAGCACTACAGCTGGGAGTGTTCTGGACAAACTGAGCTGGTTAGCCACCCTAGACAACATGCAGACTTGCCTGGTCCCTGGGATTGTAAACCAGTCCCTTAATGTGTCAGAATTGCTCAGGTGTTAGCCTTGGTCTTGCTGACCCCTCTTTAAAACAGCTGAGAAACTGGTGGCTATTTGGGCTTTCCAGTGATGGGGATCCCAGTCCTTTTTCGAAGGTGGTATGTTGCACTGGTGAGTGAACTTGTTAGATTACTGGGCCTCTTGTAAATCCTGTGAACTCACTTGTCACAGATGGACTTTTACCCCACAGAGCCAAGCATATAATGTTGGTCTTAAGTCACTTAAACCTGACCATGTGCCCTCCAAGCAAACACTCTCAGGTCATTCCTGGTCATAACTTCATATCCCCTCATCCCACTTTCCCACCTATGACCTCAGGACATAGTCCAGGTCCTGGGACAGGAGGGCCACACACACCAGGACAGAAGCCTGACTTTCGATGTGAGAGACTCAGTCCTCTGCAGGGGGAATGAGCCTGTTCCCTTCTACCCACTAGAATCCAGGTCCTCAGGCATGAACATTACCTCTAAGCCTAGGGCCACCTGACTCCTGTGCTGAAATGTGCTATCAAAAGGGAGACCTTTTTGTGTCCTTACACCCTCATAAGTGGCTGAGAGGGGAAGGGAGTGCCCAGCTCCGCCCATTAAGGAGAAGCCAGATATTGGATCCCACTTGAGAGGATTTCAAAGTAGAGCCAAGAGTTTAACGTCAAGATGTACTTTACCTCCCCAAATCAAATCATCTTATTTTCAGCATAGCTGTTGAACAGACATCTGTTGGGTTTAATGTTGCAGCTTTTCCGGAAACTCTTGTGTGGGCTGGAGGTCAAGATTTTATGGACTCAGATGTGTTTCTATCACTAGCACGGTGATTATCTGGGGACAGGCCAGCTCCATTTAAGATGTGTCTCTTGTCTGATCCCTGCTCAGTGCTATCCTTGGTGTTTTTCTCTTCTCCCTCAAGGATTTGTAGAAGAATGCTTTAACATTCCCCCTGCTTCCATTCCTTCCCCAGGAAGTCTCACCTTTCCCAAATGCCCATTTCATACAAACTGCCCCACTCCTCCCAACCCAGTTTCCCAGGCTGTCTTCCAAAGGCGTCGTTCTGTGACCCCCTTTCCCTGACAAAACTCCCTCCTTTCTTGGCCTCCACCTTTCCTCTTCTGAGACTCTATCTTGGTATTGAATGATTACCTCTTTCTAGTTCAACCTCCTATAGGAAATCTTCCCTGATTATCCTTATCCTTTTTAAAGACCTTTTCCTCCTCTTGTCTCTAGTATTACACAAAGTCACAGACCAGTTCCTCTTCCCCAGCAGCCCTTTCTTTTCTCCCTGACTGATGGGTAAGTCCCTGGAGGACCGAGACTGTAATGTTTGTGTCCGAGACAGTGAGTGCAGTGAGTGCTCACCAGAGATCCGTGTTATCCTTTGTATTTCCAGCCTCCCTTGCTGGTGGGAGGTGGGGATGTGTGACTACTTCCAGACTGTGAGCAGAAGTGACATGTGTCACTTTCTGGCTGAGGCTGTTAAGAGCTGGCAGGAGTCTTCCTCCATGCCCTTCATCCCCTCCTGGAGTGACCACAGATGCTGTGTGACCCAGATGGTTCAGCTACAAGACAACAGATCCTCTGTTAGCCTGGTTACCTGCATGACTGTGTGGATCAGAGCTACCCACTACCCTGCTTTAGACATGTAATATGAGCAAGAAACAGACTTTATCCTGTTAAGACTCTGAGATTTGAGGATTTTTCTGCTGCAGCAGTTGATATTGTTTAACATTAATACAACATCTCCTTTGTCTCCTCATCTCCATTTCCCTCTTCTTGGAAGCCCTGAGCACAGACTAGACAGCTAGTATAGATTCAGTAACTAAGGCTTTTTAGTCTAAATGATGAATTTCATGGGATGGTCAGTGGGACATGGAACTCATAAATGAAACAACTTAAGAGAATATTCTCTACAGCAGTATAACCAGTGAAAACCACCTTTGAACTTGGGCCCCTGTATAGGCTGCCATTCGGTCTGACCTCAGGGACCAAACCTAGAACCTTGTAGTATTCTGAGTTAGATTCAAAACCAGAGCAGGCCTCCCCATAGCTGTATGACTCTGGAATAATTACATGCCCTCTCAGAGCCTTGAGCTATACATCTGCAGAATGACAAATAACGTCAGTTTCAAGGACCACTGTACCCCTTTGCTCTGCCCTTCTAAGAAAACCAGCATGTTCCCCAGTAGACAGAGGCTTTTGAGGCCAAACATAGCTATGATTGTGTAAGTACCATGCCCAGCCTTCCCCACCTGCTGGATATTTGAGGTAAAGAAGCTAACATTGTGATGCAGCAGGGAGAGGTCCTGATGGGGGTCACGGAGCTGCAGACCATGACCTGGACCATGGCCTGCTCTGTCTGGTCATTGCCTTTCTTTGGGTTGGAGGATGAAGTGGGCATGGAGCTCTGAAGGGAGAGTGTGCAGGCAAGCCCTGCCTTCACCATGATGTCAGTTAGAACTTCCCATTCCACCAAGGGGCATCCCTTGTGGGGCGTGGCTATGTCTTTTTTCACAATCTCATTCTCCATGTCCTATTCAGAGCTTGGCCCAGAGAAAGTACTGGGAGGACAGTTTACTTTCCTTGGGGTGGTGAGTGCCCTGTTGGTGGGGTGTAAGCTGAGGCTGGTGGGACTGGGCAGGGATATAGAGAAGGGTGTCTTGAACTGTGAGAAGGGCAGATGAGATGACCAGGCACATTTGTCCAGCTGCAATTCCCTAGGGTCTCCAAGGTGAGGCTGGTGGGACTTCTGCGAAGCCAGCTCTCAGGGCTGTGGGCTCAGGAAAGGCCCTGATGAGGTGAGGTTTCTTCTTGCTCCCATGTTGAGGTGGGATGCCTGCAGCACATATTCTTAACATATGTTAACCTTGGTGCTGTGCTCCTGCCAAGAAGCTGTCACAGAGGTATTTAGCAGAGGAGACGGCATAGGAAACGTTCCTGTTGTACTTTGAGGCACCATGCGACTAATGGGGCATGTATGACCAGGGGCTGCTGGGCGGGGGTGACCCTGCCAATATCTCTTCGGTCCAGAACCAGAGGAGCGGGCATTAATAGTGTCTGATGGCCAAAGCACAGGCCCTGCAGCTGTCAGACTAGAGCACGGCGGATGTGGGCAGAGCACCTACTTAGTGCCAGGTACTGGCTTTGGGCCTCACACACCTACTATCCCTCTCACTGCATCCTCTCAGCAACCCTATGAGTTTACAGACGAGGAAGCTGCTTTGAGTTGACCTGACTCTAAGCAAGTCTATTTCTAATAAAATCCTAAGAATATTGCATCCAGTGAGTCCACCCAAGCAGTGGGAGCCTGCATGTGACACTGTCTGATGCCACTTGTCTGACTTGTGGGGTCATGAGAAGCACAAGTCAACCTAAATGAGGATAATTTTGTTTGACAGAGGTCTTGGAAAAGGCTGTTGACACTTGTCATTGAGATCAGGCTATGTGGTTTTTCTCTTAGGGAAGATGTGCATTTTATGGCCTCTTATTATCCCCAATTTCAAACACAACATACACACACCTATATGACTACATGTCAAAAACCCCATGAGCCTCAATACACATATCCATATTCACATGTATGAATACACAGTCACGATGCTGCTCACACAACATGCCCACAGATACCTGTTTGTGTACTCACATACACACGAGTATCCACATGGCTTCACTAACTTGCAGGCACACAGCCCACATCAAATTGCTTCACATACACATTCACCCTCACATGGACATGCTCACCTACATGCACAGCAGGCACAGACAGAAAACATCTGCACAGGCTTTTTTGTCTAAGCAAAGAAATTCTATTTTTTGGAGAAAAGGATGAGGAAAGTGAGCCGAGAGTACTCAGTTGCTTTCTGCCATGCCCTGCAGCTCTCAAAGACAAAGAGCAGTTTTACACAGGAAAACAAAAGAAAGAGGGTGGGTTGTAGGGGCCTAGGTTCCTGGTCTGTATCTCTCCGGAGAGGGACTGATCCACGCATTTACCTCCTGGATTTCAGTTTCCACATCACTCGAGTGGGGATGAAGCACCTTCCAGCTCCCTCACTCAACCCCTGTAAGACCAATGTGGGCATGTAGGTGAGTTACCATTATGATCCACAAAGCCCATTCCCTGCTGCCCCCACCTTCAGTACCAGCCCAGGGGGTGGAGTGTGGTGGGACATTAACTAGTTATCCCAGTGCCAGAGCTGCACAGTCCCTTAGTCATTTGAGGTGCCCTCTTACTTTGCAGGTAGAGAACTGAGTCTAAAAAGGAAAGGACCAAGCACTTAGCACCATGACTGGCACTTCCCAATTCTTCAGTGGACACTTGGTGAACAACTGTCAGATGCTGCTTTTTTGCCAGTTTTGAATTGGCTCTTGAGGCACTTGAGAACTTGGGGAATGTGAGGGTCCAGGTGAGGCAATATTGAATGCTGTATAAGTGATTGTGGGAGTTTCAAAATTGATCTGCTATTCCTCTGCTCCCAGGCGAGGGTGACCACTCTTCCTTCCCTTGTTGGGGTGCCTTACTTGGGACATGAGGATTCTTCTTTGCCTAGCCCATCAGGATTTGCTGTGTGACTTTTGGCATCTGCTAAAGGTACACAGGTGTACATGCACATATACCCATACACTCACACACAGGAAACCCTCTCTGAGTTGATAAGATCATCACAGAAAAGCAGAAACAGGGAGGGGCAGTGAGAGTTCCCAGCCCGACTACTCCTGGGGTCCCAAATGACATTTTCAGGCTGATCAGTGTTAGAATGAATTTTAGTTCATGTTTCTGGCCAAGTACTAGTTTCCACCAATGTGAGGATGACCATGGTTAGGTCCCTTCCCTTGCACAGCTGAAAGTGCAGCGAGGGTCACCACATGGTTGCCAACAGAGGGCCGCTGCTTGGAGGAGGGCTATGACATGGGTCTGAGCAGGGTCCTAGGGGCACATGGGCTCTGGCTGAGAACTTTCAGAGAATAGCAATGGGCACGTAGAATTTTTCCAAATAAAGTAGCCAGTAGGCTAGAGTAATGTACTTAACAGCTGGAAGGGTGGAGTGTGTAGCAAGTTACCATGGGCAAGTGGCCCCCTGTGGGAAAGAACCTGGGACAGGAGGGGAGAGAGAGGCAGCGTGGAGACTGATGGAAAAGACGTCAATGCCTTGCCAGTTTGCCTTTGTCTGGTGGGTGAGGGAGTGGGTCCTGGTGAGGGAATGGTTTCGGGAACATGTTTGAAGAGAGAAGGGGTAAGAAACGTGGCTACCAGGGGCCCATTTAAGGCAGGAGACTGGCATCCAACTAAAGGCACCAGGGGCTGAAGTGAGAAACCTGGGAGTCCCTGTCCTCCTGGAGCTTCCAGACCAGACAGGAGGTTGTTGAAATAGCTGGGGCAGGTGTGGAGGGAGGTGGTCTGGGCCAGCAGAGGCTGCAGGAAGCCTGAGCAGGATGGACTGGTGAGGGCATTCTGAGTCAGACCTGAGAAGAGATGGAAGAGTGAGAGATGTCAAGGACAAAGGCCAGGTTTGTCTGGAGAGGGAGAAGGACTTGCTATCCCCAAGGTGGGCAGGCAGCCTTGTAACATTACTCCCTGGGCTGCCCAGGGTGGGCAGGAACCGGCTATTGTTTGTCATCTTGTGCTGTCCAGGGAGCTGCAGCCCAGAATATTAAAATTTCTCTCAGGTTTATCTCCTCATCTGGCTCATTTGAAATCCCTGCAATTCAGGGGAGAAAGTTACTTTAATCCTCTGGTTCCTATCAGCCTAATTACAGTTTCAATAGTCAACGGGCAGGGCTCTAAATGAGATCGGAGGACACAGGAACACATTATGTTGGCGCTAATAATGATCTGTCTTTGTTTTATCATTTCGTGTTGTTGCCTCTCACTTTGGCTGCCTGAATTCTTAATGCCTCCGAGTGTCTCACGGAGATTGCTTCCTCTTGCTGCCAGGCAGGGACACAGTTGCAGACTTGCATATGAAAATACCCAGCCTGGTGCCTGCAGCTAACAAGCCAGCCGCCATTTAAATTTCAATCAGCCTTTCTGTTTGTGTGAGAGTTCCTTGGACAGATGAAATTAGCAATTTTGAAAAATTGATTAAAATTGCTGGTTTCACAAACCTCAAAACATCAAAATCAAGCTTAAAAAAATACCCCGAAATTCTTGTTGGACTCACCATGTCTGTAGTATGAGAAACTGCCTAGTGTGCTGATGGGGATCAGGTTGCTGGTTTGGGCTGGAGCTTGTCTTGTCTCTAGACTAACTCCTGTGTGACCTTCCTAAGTGTTTGAACCTCTCTGGGTCTCTCTTATTAGTTTTTTTCCATCTGTGGAATAAAGGGATTTGACTGGATAGGGGATCTCAAGAAGGCTCTTCCAGCTCTGACACTATTTAATTATGTACTCTGAGTCAGGTAAAAAAATGAATTGATCTTTGCAGGTAGAATCTGCATTTAGATGAGGGGAGAATACTAACAACAAACAGCACATTCGGGAATATTTTTAGCTAAATCCAAGCACTTTATATGCATTATTTATATCCACTGATTTATTGTGAAAAGACTATGAGAAGATACAGTTCTTATCCCCATTTTCTGATGTGGAAATGGAGGCATTCCCCTTCCACACTGCCATGGTTCCCAGCCCAGGGACCTGAAGCCCTTCCCCCATGACCAGGTGACTAGCTCCAGGTACAGGCTGCTCTGACCTGTCCAGTAGAGGCTCTCCCATGGGAGTCACACTTGTGCACATGACTGCCTGGCCAACCAGGGCAGTGGATGTTGGCAGCAGACATTTAAGATGACCCTGGGCCATCTCTTCTCTGTGCTTTGCACTGATGTCTTAAAAGCTCTATTCATCAACTTCGTGGCAGTGACGATGCAGAGAAGTGAAAGAATTATAAAAGATGTGAGTGTCTCATTTTCCTAGATAGTGTGAACTGCTCAACAGCACATACAGTCCTGGTATAGATGAAAACACTCCAAAAGCACGGCTTGGTTTGAGGAAAAAGAAAACACTCAGCTTGCTGCTGTGGGCAGGAGTAAGTGTCCTTCGCCTCTTTGGGTCCCACTGTCCAGTGCTTCCTGGTGGACTCACCTGGTGTTCAGGAACAAGAGGGTGCTGCTCCCTCCCCTTCAGTCTGAGTGTCACAGCAGTTTTCTATCTTTTTTAGGTCCCCATGGTATAGTTGTCAGCAATGCTTAATTGCTGACAATTAATTCTCATTGGACACCTAGGACTCTCATTAAAAAAGCAGAGATGCTCAGTGCTCACTCAGAACCCCAGCCAGTTTGGGAAGCCCTTGTTTCTCTAAACATGCTCTATGTGCCTGTGTGGACAGTGTCCTTCTGGTCTCACCTTCTAATTCACTGGCCAGAGGGCCACTGTACAGTCAGTTTAAATTCTGTTCACAATCTTATACATATTGAACCTCTACTAAAGTTAATGGGCAAATATAGAGGCATTATGGGAAAAGCATGTTTTCTAGCCCTAAAATTGGATACCAGCTTCATCGCAAATGTTTTGTGATCTTGAAAAGTCATTTAACTCACCTCATGTTTTGAAGACATGGGTGTCCTCAATTGTCAGATAAGAACAATGGTCCCTCTCCCTGGATTGTTTTGGGAAGACATATGTGGTATACATGCAGGTACCTGGTACAATGCCTGGTGCAGTGCCTGGCACAGCAGTGAGTGCTCAACTAGCAGTCTCTATAATCCTACTTGAAGAAACCCCTCAGGGGACTTTTCTAAGGCTTCTGTGACTCTCCAAGTAGCTGGCCTCTCCCGTATCTTATAATTACCTCTTGGAGGCAGGAGGATGCTAGGTAGTAGACTAGGCTCACTCACTGAGGAAGTGACTTGCTCCTTTCACTAGCCCCATATTACATTTCGGGCCTTAGTGTAGTATAAAGTAGTATGTGTTCTAGAGCTCGGGAATTCACAACTGTTGAAATAATGAATATAACACCCTTTGGTGTCAAAATTCTGCTTTTTGGAAAGCACAGTGTTAGGCACAGGTCATTCTTTTAGATAGTGTGGAAGGCAGGCTGGAAGGAGGCAAGAGACAATGATGGAGTGCATTTAGCCTGGCTTTCTTGTGAGTCCTGCGTCCAACCAAGGTGGTCTTTTATAGCAGTTTGGGGAACATCTGAGCCCTGTATAGACAGAGTCACTGAGATGGGGAACCAAGGTTTTCCATAAAAGGGTGAACTCTTTGTTTTAGTCAGCACTTATTTTTTGTCTGGGAGTGAGCAGAATCCAACTCAGCCTGGCTCAAGCCAAAAGGGAGATTATCAACTTACATTGCAGGAGGCAGGCATGACTGGACCTAGATCCTGTATGGAATTTTCAGCTTGATGTCTCAGCTTTTGTTCCTCTGTACTGACTTCATCCTCAGGCTAGCAATGCCCACACAGAGAAAGAAATGTCCCCCAGCTGCTCCAGGCTCACATCCTGCCTGATGGGCAGGAACAGGAAGCAAACCCCTCTCCTCTAGTGGCTTCAGCCAAATCCTGGTGCTGACTCTTCTTGGCTCACCAGGATCATGTTTCGATTCCTGAACAAAAACCCGTGGCCAGGAGAGTGGGGGGCACTGACCACCCAGGCCTGACTCTCTTGCCCACACCAGGGTTGGGAGTGGACAGTCAGGTTGAGTGGCTCCTATAGGAAGGGGGCTGAGAAGTGGAGTGGGTAAAACCAAGAGCTGTCCAGTCCCACTGGTCAAGCAGCCCAGGCAAAAGGGCAGAACTGAGGGTGCCTTCTCATCACTCCAGACTGCACTCCCAACAACACATTGTTTAGGCTCATGGTTTAACCGATTGAAAATACAGGGTGATTTAAACAACTGGAAAAATCTAAATATTTCCTTCATTCAGGGTCCCTAAAAACAGATGCTGAGACTAGAATCAGGGTGTGAGATGTGTGCTTAGCAGGTCATCCCAGGAAGCACAGTTAGGGCTACAGAGTGTAACAAGGAAGGGAGGAAAGCTAGTGCAGGCTGAGCAAGTAAGTGGGTTCTTGCTGTGGGTCACAGGCGTTCAGTTGCATTGGGGCCTCCTTAGTGATGGCCCAGAAACACTCAGAAATGTCCCCCCAAGGTACAAGGAAGCTTGGATAGCTATTGGTCAAGTTTTCCCTCTCATTGGTTGAGGGTTGTACCTGGGTTTGAAATTCCTGGCTCTTTGTGTCTACCCCATTAAGGGGAAAAGCAGGATTCTGCAGTGCTAACCAGCTCTCAGATGGAAATGCAACCGCCTGAGTAGGAAGTATTGGTGTGTAAGGGCACTGTCCACCGCAGCTGCAGCTGACTTCCAGGGAGAAATGCCAGCAGTGTCAGCAGCATCTGGTACAAATCAAGATGGGCATTAGATTTTTAAAATTCTCACCAGAGGATATGTTTATTGATTTTTCAGAGAGAGCAAGGGTGAGAGAGTGGGTTGGGGAGAATCAATGTGAGAAAGAAATACTAATCCGTTGCCTCAAGTATGCACCCTAACCAGGGACTGAACCCTCAAGCTAGGTATGTGCCCTGATCGGGAATCAAATCCATAACTTTTTAGTGTATGGGATGATGCTCCAACCGAGTCACCCAGCCAGGGTGAGATGTGCATTAGATTTTAAGAAATTATTAGTTTTCTTAGGTACCTTAATGACTTGTAATTAACATACATATATGCTCTACTTTTTCAGAAATACATTCTGAAGAATGTAGGTGTGAAATGTCATGATATTTGTGATTTTCTTTATAATATGATAGCAAAAAATGAATGAAACAACTAGTGCAAAATGTTAGCAGTTGTTAAAAGTTGTTAAATGTAGGTGAAGACATATCTCTATGGGCATTAATTCTACTCTTTCTACCTTCAGTAAGTTTGAAAACGTTTGTAACCAAAAGGAAAAACCCAAGGTGCTACAGGGCTCTGTTTTTGTTTGGTGATTGGGTGGTGGCTGCTTCTCCCTGTTTCTGCCTGTCCTGCTTACTTAGCACAAAGGCCAGGTGGTCTGGCTGCAGTTCAGGTCTGGCCTCCAAACTGTTGTGTGACAGGGCCTCAGTCTCTACTTAAAATGAAGGATAGGGTTGTTCCAGACTTTTGAGAGCTGCCACCCTCTGAGGCTCTGGGGGTCAGTGAATAGTTCCAAAAATTGGTGGAAATTTCAGTGTATCAGTAAGAAGAGTTTTGGAATTCCCAGTCAATTGCTCTCTTTGGAGCTGAGGTTCAAGGAGCCACTTCTGAACTGGTCGAGGACACAGACACTGACTTGGAAACTGGTCACAGCAAATGTTCAGGAGTGCCTTCTTTTCTTCGGGGCTGACTTTGGACTACTAGGCCTCACTATAGTTGGAAACACAATGAGGGGAGAAGGGCAAGTTCAGGGAGAAGAGCAAGGCCTTGGGCCTCATGAAAAGAAGAGTGACCTGGAAGTGGATGTATGTATTCTTACTACATTGTAAGATTTTACCATAAATTATATTGAATTGTGCCAAATGATTTGGGGAGGAGGATTTCACTGGAATTATCATATGATTTCACTGATACTGGAATGGTTATGCTAACCTTTATTCCTAGAATAAATTTCACTGGGTCATGGTGTATCACCCTTCTGTACATTATTGAATATAATTTGCTCATATTTAAAAAGTATTTTTGCCTTATAAAGAGTATTGGTCTGTAGTATTCTATTTTAATATCTCTTTCTGGTTTGGTATCAGGATAGTTGGCTTCATAAAATGGGTTAGGAAGGGTTTTCTGAAAGAGATTGATAGGTATGGTGTTTTTTCCACCTAGTTTTTAAAAATTGAATTTACTAATGAAACTATTAGAGTCTAGTGCTTTATTTATAAACCAGAAGATTTATAGCTACACATTAAATTTATTTAATAGATGTAGGTTATTCAGTTTTTAAATTTCTTCTTGAGTGAGGTTTGGTAGTTTGTGTCTTTCAAGGAATTTGTGTGTACATTTTGTCTAAGTTGTTGATTTTACGACATAAAATTTCTCATACCATTTATCATTATCATATCCTTTATCATAATGTAATGTTCCTTTTTATCCCTGGATATATTCCTTTTTATGAAGTCTATTTGACTTGTATCAATGTAGTCAATACAACTTTCTTTTTTTAATAAAAATATTTTTATTGATGTATAATTGGCATAATATAATTTTCATATTATCACTATTTGTGTGGTATATTTTATTTCATCCTTTATTCCTAACTTGCCTGTGTCTTCATGTTTAAAGTGGATGTCTTGAAGTAGCATATAGTTTGGTCCTACTTTTTTATCTTGTCTATTAATAAGAGGCCTTTGATTTAGAATGTTGAGAAAATTTATATTTACCCAGGAGGGAAATAGGACTGGAACTAAAATTTCAGGTGTTTTATAATTCTTAGAATAATAGCCATTGGCATACTTAGAGTTGAGGTGAAATGGCAGGTAGGAGTGGGCAGGTGGAATGAAATCTCCCTGCAGTGAGAAACTGGGGGGAGGAGAGACATGAACTCGAGCCAGAGCTCCTGAGGGGCGTCCCGGGGGTGATGGCTGGGAGGGGTGTCACCATGCCTCAGCCACTTCAGGGAACAGAGTCCTGTTTGATGGGGATTTCCTGAAGTGACACCGTGAAAGTGGCATTGAAGGAAGGCACAAAAAATACTTTTCATTCATTTGTATAGACCTGATTTTCATCAGATATTTTCTTTCAGTCAGAAGAGCTTTATTTAATAATTCTTACAGTACAAGTCTGCTAGTGATAATGAATTCTCTTAGCTTTTATTTGCCTGAAAATTCTTCATTTTTTCTTTACTTTTGTTGGATATTTTTACTGACATACAATTCTCGTAGAATTCTAGATTGATAGTCATTTTCCCCTTCCTCTCTATACATTAGAGATAGATATTGTTCCATTGTCTTCTGGCTTGCATAGATTTGGGTATGTGATCTTTGTAATTTTTTAGTCCTATTCTCTTACACATGAAGAGTATTTTTTCTCTGACTACTTTTAATATTTTCTTTTTATCATTGGTTTTCATAAACTTGATTATAAAGTGCCTTTATAATGTGATTTTCTTTGTATTTATCCTTCCTTGGGGTTTTTTGAATTTCTGAACATGCCAATTTATATGTTTAATGAAACTTAGAACATGTTCAGCTATTCTTCAAATAATTTTTATATTCTCTTCTTTTTCTTTGTTTATCCCAATTGCACATATGATAGACCACTTAGTCCAGCCTTACTGGTCATTGATGCTGTGTTTAATTTACTAGTTTTTTTTTCCTCCCTTTGCTTTTGTTGGGATAGTCTCTCTCACCTTTTCTTTAATTTTACTTATATTTTCTTTCTGGAATGTCTAATCTGCTCTTGAGCCTAGCCAATGGATTTTTACTTTCAGGTATTGCAAATGTTCCAGATTTTCTTCAAAACACTTTTCTTTATTATGCTTGTGTTTTTCTTAAATGCTTGAAAATATTTATGATCACTGCTTTAGATTTTTCCTATGCTAATTCCATCATCTCTGTGATTTCTGGGTTTGCTTCTATAAGCATTCTACTGACTGGTTTATATTTTTCTGCTTTTGCAATTTGGTTATTTTTTATTAGATGTTGGACATTGTGTGTTAGGTTGTTGGGTATCTGGATTTTGTCATCTTCCATAAAATGCACTGAGTCTTATGCTGGAAGCTAGTTTACTTGCAGGTCATCTTATATTTATGGGACTTGTTCATTAGCTTTGAAGCATCAGATCAGTCTTTGCTCTAGAGATAGCTCAGTTCTGCTACTAAGGTGTGCCCTTAATTCTTCTGAATGCCCTGAGTATTCAGTGAGGTCTCTCTATTCCTTTGGGTTATAACTCAAACGTCTCTCAACCCCACTGAGCTTCTATATTTGTTTAGCAGGCAGTTTCCCAGTTGTTCCTTCTCTGGCAATTATTCTCTCTTGCCTCATGGAACATCTCCCTACACATCCACAGCTCAGTCAGACTCAGGGGTTGCCTGTGTAGATCGCTGGAGTTCTTTTTCTGCATAGTGTCTTTCTCTTCAGTCCTTTGTCCCACAAAATCCAGCAGTCTCTGCTTTCTCAAATGCCAGTCTCTCTCTTTTCAGCTCTTGGAGACTACTTACTGTGCTTGGATTCTCATGAACATTTGCCAAGTGCCTCTGGACAGACATCTTTGGGACCACAGGGCTCACCTCCTTTGTTTTCTTCTCTCAGGGACTAAAGTACTGTGAAGCCCATTGTCCAATGTCTGAAATTAGTTGTTCTACATGTTTTCCATGCTTTTGTTCTAATTGTTTTAAATGGTGTGGAGGGCAGAATGTGGTCTCTCTCTCTTTTTTTTAAATGTGAGGGTTTCATTTTTTAAAATTTTTTAAAAGATTTTATTTATTTATTTATCTTTAGAGGGGAAGGAGAGGGAGAGAAACATCAATGTATGGTTGCCTTTCGTTCGTCCCCTGCTGGGAGTTGGCCTGCAGGGAACTGGCCTGCAACCCAGGCATGTGCCCTGACTGGGAATCGAACCGCGATCCTCTGGTTCGCAGGCCCGTGCTCAATCCACTGAGCTACACCAGCCAGGGCAGAATGTGGTCTCTTGAAGATATCCATCTCCTAATCTTTGGAACCAATGGATGTTTTAGGTTTATGACAAAAGGGAATTAAGATTGTTAATCATCTGACTTCAAAATAAGGAGTTTATCTGGATTATCCAGATGGGCCTAAATATAGAAGAGAGAGGAAGGAGAGCCAGTCAGAGAGGTAGTAGCATGAGAGGCTTTGGCCTGATGTTGTCAGTTTTAAAGATGGAAGGAGGGAAACATGAGCCAAAGAGAGTAGGTGGTTTGTAGAAGGTGGAATAGGCAAAGAATTGGATTTTTCCTGTACCCTCTAGCAGGGGTGTCCAACTCATGGCCCGTGGGCTGCATGTGGCCCAGGATGGCTATGAATGTGGCCCAACACAAAATCATAAATTTACTTAAAACCTTTTTATCGCTCATCAGTTTTCATCAGTGTTTGTGTATTTAATGTGTGGCCCAAACAACTCTTCTTCTTCCAGTGTGGCCCAGAGATGCCAAAAGGTTGGGTGCTGCAGAGGAATGCAGCTCTCTGACACCTTGATTTTAGCTCACTGAGACCTATTTAGACTTCTAACTTACATATTTATAAGATAATAAATTTACATCTTTTAAAGCTGCTAAGTTTGTGGTAATTTGTTACAGTACCAATAAAAAGCTTATACTATGGGAGAACTGTTAGTACCAGTTAATCTATCATGACTAGAAGGAGATATTCCCTGTTATGTTTTTAAAGCAGACTACTTCATACTTGGGGCCCACTTTAGATATTCTGACTTAATTAGCTAGAGTAAGGGCATTAGTATCAAAAGAAATTTTTCTTTTCTCAGTTCTAATGTGCACCAAGGGTTAAACACCACTGACTCCACTAAACTTTCCCTCTTTATAGCTCAAGCCACTGAAACAAAGAGTGCCTAGTGACAAATGCAGGTGAGATTTCAGTGTGTTGCAAAGCCCACCTAAAACAAGGTACACAAGATACATACCTTGTATCCTTCAGAAGCAGTCTCTTGGCATCCAGGTATTTGCACTGGTGGCAGGAGGTCTGTGTGCACTTGCATGTAAGATGTGCATCCTCAAAATGCAGTAGCTAAGGCCAACCCATTACCTATGCAAAACTATGAATTTCTGTGATGTTACAATCAGTTCAAACAACCCAATTACCACAAAAGTGCCCATGTATAGATCTGGAGCGAGTTATTGATTTTTTATGATCAAGCTGATGAGAATTCTGGTGTTTAAAAAACTTCAACACTGCAGAGAACCAGTGCTCATATCAATTCTGTCTCTGGGTTGACATCGCCAAGCATGGGTCTCAGCTTGTTTTTATTCATCCTATGCATTAAAAAAACCTGTGCTTTCACTGAGCTGGGAGAAATAAAACATTGCCTAGATTTTGATGTTAAGTAGCAATCTGAGATATATTAATTCATATTCAAAATTTCAGGGATTCTAGGATTCCTTGGTGAGATCATCAGATGAAAATTTTTTTTCCTTCTTTCATTTCTTTCTCTTCCTTCCCCTCCTTTCTTCTCCTCTCTCTCCTTCCCTCTCCTCTCTTCTCCACCCCCTCCATTTACTTCTTTATTCTTTAAAAATTAACTTTATGTTGGTCACACCTGAAGCAGTTACATGCCTCTGCCTGTGGAACACATGCAAGTTAATCGAGGAATGGATTGTAGATAGGGCCCAGGTAGGTGGTAGTTGGCCTGTGTGTACCCTGATACTTTTGCTGAGTGGCTTCAGACCAAGCACTGGTATTGAATTTGAATTTGTTTTAACCTGGTGAACACTAATTACCCTTATCTAGTGACTTCCTGAGAACGTACTTCACACAACTGGTGTACCTCCTGAGGCTCTTTCAGTGGCTGAGTCTAATGGGCAGCTGACAAGCAGCAGTAGGTCTTAGGGTTTCTTGAGCTTTTTTCTGACTCACCCTAAGCCCAGTACTGGAAGCAGCTGGTCTGAGTATGCAGCTGTGCTCCTCCCATGCACATCCAGGCCCAGCAGAGGCAGCTACCAAATATGGGTTTGCTTTGTGGTTCCTAATAGTATCAAAGAGCTGGTCACAGGCAGCATCTGACATTGACCTGACTGGAGTGTCTTCTAAGAAGCCCCACAACCAACATACCTAGTATCTGGCTTTAGACCACAATAGAACATAACCCAATTAGCTCTACAAGAAGTACACCTGAAACAAATACAGAAAGACAATCAAAATGAGGAGACAAAGAAACATGTCCCCAAGTGAAAGAATAAGAGAAATCTCCAGAAAAAGAACTAAATTAAATGGAAGCAAGCACTCTATTAGATAGAGAGTTCAAAACAATGATTATATGGATGCTAGAGAAACTGAGTGAGAACTTTATCAGCATAAAAAAGGACATAGAAACCATAAAAAAGAACCAATCAGAAACAAACAATACAATATCAGAAATGAGACTACACTAGAAGAAACCAACAGCAGATTAGATGAAGCAGAGGATGAAATCAGTGATTTGGCAGACAAAGTAGCAGACAACGTTCATTTAGAACAGAAAAATAATTTAAAAAGTAAGGATAGTTCCAGGGGCCTTTGGAATAACAACATGTGTTACAACATCCACATTATAGGGATATCAGAAGACAGAAAACAAGGGATAGAGAACCCATTTGAAGAAATAATTACTATAAACTTCCCTAACATGAGAAAGGAAAAAGACATACAAGTCCAGGAAATGCAGAGAGTACCATACCAAACAAAATGAACCCAAACAGACCCACACCAAGAAAGTCATAATTATTGTAAAATGGCAAAACTTAAAGACAAAGAGAGAATCTTAAAAATAGAAAGGGAAAGACAGTTACCTACAAGGGAGCTCCAATAAAACTGTCATCTGATTTCTCAACAAAAACTTTTCAAGCCAGAAGGGATTGTCATGAAATATTCAGTGATGAAAAGCAAGGACCTACAACCAAGACTACTATACCCAGCAAGTCTGTCATTGAAAATGAAGGTGAGATAAAGAGCTTTCTCAACAAGAAAAAACTAAAGAACTTTATCACCACCAAATTGATTTGTGGGAAATGCTAAAAGGATTTCTTTAAGAAGAAGAAATAAAAAAGAAACATAAGTTTGAATAATAAAATGACAGTAACTATGCACCTATCAGTAATTGTTTTATATGAACATGATTAATGCTCGAATCAACAAACATAAGGTAGCTAAATGGGTAAGAAAACAAGATCCATGTACATACTGTCTACACAAGACCCACTTCAGAACAAAAGGTACACACAGACTAAAAGTAAAAGGATGAAAAAAGACATTTTTTGAAACTGGAAATAAAAATAAAACTGGGATTACAATAGACAAAAAAAACCCCTTTAAAACAAAGGCTATAATAAGAGACAAAGAAGGACATTACATAATGGTAAAGGGATCAATTATAACCCTTGTAAACATATATACCCCAACATAGGAGCACCTAAATATATGAAGCAAATATTAATGGTCAGAAAAGGAGAGATTGATGGTCATACAGTCATAGTAGGGGACTTTAACACCCTATTGACATAAAAGGATAGGTCTTCCAGGCAGAAAATCAACAAGGAGATTGTGGCCTTAAATGAAACACTAGATCAGATGAATTTTAATGTATATTTTCAGAGCATTTTACCCCAAGGCAGCAGAATATACATTCATTTCAAATGGACATGAAACATTTTCTAGGCTAGACCACACATTAGGCCACAGAATGTCTCGAATTTAAGAAAACTGAATCATTTCAGGCGTCTTCTCTAACCACAATGGTATGAAACTAGAAGTCAAACTACTAGAAAAGAAAACCTGAAAAAAACCACAAACACACCAAGGCTAAATAACATATCACTAACAATGAATGAGATAATGATGAGATCAAGAAAAAAGATGAAAAGATACCTTAAGACAAATGAAAATGAAAGCACAGCAACCCAAAGTCTATGAGACACAGTAAAAGCAGTTGTAAGAGGGAAATTCATAGTAATACAAGCCCATTCCAAGAAACAAGAAAAATCTCAAACAAACAGACATTGGATAGCTGAATGGCTAGAAAAAAAAAGGAATGTCTAAAGGAACTAGAAGAATAACAACAAATAGAACCTAAATTGGGTAAGGGGATAGAAATAATAAAGATGAGAGTGGGCTAAAACGAATTAGAATTAAAAAAATATATAAAAGATCAATAAAACCAAAGGCTAATTCTTTGAAAAGATAAACAAGATTGATAAACATTTAACCAGACTCCTCAAGAACTAAAGACAGAATACCCAAGTAAAGAAAATCAGAAATAAAAGAGGAAAAGTGACAACTGGCACCACAAAAATGCAAAGGATTGTAAGAAAATACTATGAACAATCATATGACAACAAATTGGACAACCTGGAAGAAATGGATGAAGTCCTAGAAACATACAATCTTCCAAGACCAATTGAAGAAGGAACAGAAATGTGAACTGACTGATTACAATCAGTGAAATCAAAGAAGTAATTTTAAAAACTTCCAACAGTAAAAAAGTCCTGGGCCAGAGTGCTTCAGAGATGAATTTAACCAAACATTTAAAGAAGAATTAACGCCTACTCTTCTCAAACTATTCCAAAAAATTTAAGAGGGAGGAAGTCTTCCAAATTCATCTTATGAGGCCAGTGTTATTTTGATTCCAAAATGAGATAAAGGTACTACAAAAAAAGAAAATTAAAGGCCAATATCCCTGATGAATATAGATGCAAATATCCTCAACAAAATATTAGCAAACTGAATTGTGCAGTACTAAAAAGATCACACATCATGATCAAGTGTATTAATTCCTGGGATGCAAATTTGGTGTAATATCTGCAAATCAATTAACATGATATACCACATAAGCAAAATAAAGAATAAAAATTATATAATTATATCAATAGATGCAAAAAAAGCATTTGATCAAACCCAGCATGCATTTATGACAATAACTCCCAGCAATAATAAAGACTACATATGTCAGACTCATAGCTAGCATCACATTCAACAGCCAAAAACTAAAAGTGTTTTTCTTAAAATTAGGAACAAGAGAGGGCTGGCATGTTCATTTTTACCACTCTTATTTAACATAGCATTAGAGGTTCTTGCCACAGCAATCAAACAAGAAGGAATAAAAGCCATCCAAATTGAAAGGAAGAAGTAAAACTGTCATTATTTGCAGATGACATGATGATGTATATTGAGAACCCTAAAGATTCCACTAAAAACTACTAGAACTAATAAACAAATTCAGTAAAGTAGAAGGATACAAAATTAATACTCAGAAATTGGTTTTATTTTATACACCAATAATGAACTATTAGAAAGAGAAACTGAGAAAATATTTCCATTTCACTTGCATTAAAAAGAAAACCCAGGAATTGCCCTGGCTGGTGTGGCTTAGTGGATTGAGCACAGGCCTGGGAATCAAAAGGTTGCTTGTTTGATTCCCTGTCAGGGCACATGCTTGGATTGTGGACCAGGACCCCAGATGCGGTTGTTCAAGAGGTAACCACTAAATGTATTTCTCACACACCGATGTTTCTCTCCCTCTCTTTCTTCCTCCCTCTCCCTTTCTTTAAAAATAAATAAATAAAATCTCTTTAAAAAAACCAGGAATAAATAAATAAAACCAAGGAGGTAAAAGACTTGTACTTAGAAAGTTATAAGATACTGAAGAAAGAAATTGAAGAAGACACAAATGTATGGAAGCACACACTGTGCTCTTGGATATGAAGAATTAACATGGTTGAAATGTCCGTACTACCCAAAGCAGCCTATAGATTAAACACAATTCCAAAGATTTATATGGAATCACAAAAGATCTTGAATAGCTACAGCAATCTTAAGAAAAAACAAAATGTACTAAACTCAAAATAAACTCAGAATTGATGAAAGACTTATATGTAAGACCCCAAACCATAAGACTCTGGAAAACATTGGCAGTGAATGCTCCGACGTTTTTCTTAGCAATACTTTTTTCTGATATATCTCCTCAGGCAAAGGAAACAAAAGAAAAAATTAAATGGGACTGCATCAAACTAAAAAAAATGTTTTGCACACCAAAGACAACCACAAACAAAATGGAAAGACAATCTACTGAATGGAAGAAGGTATTTGCCAATGATATATCTGATAAGAGGTTGACACCCAAAGCTTGTAAAAAACTCATACTACTCAGTACCTCCCCCTCCCCCGCAACAAAAACACCCTCAATCCACTTTAAAAAATGAGCAGAGGACCTGAATGGACACTTTTCCAAACAGGACATACAGATGACAAATAGACATATGAAAAAATGCTCTATATCACTAATCATTAGAGAAAAGCAAATTGACACCATGATGAGATACCATGTCACACTTGTCAGAATGGCTATCATTGATGTATCAACAAACAAGAAGTGCTTTTGAGGGTGTGGAGAAAAGGGAGCCTTCCTGCGCTGTTGGTGGGAATGCAGATTGGTGCAGCCACTGTGGAAAGCAGTATGGAGTTTCTAAAAAAAATTAAAAACAGAACTGCCATACCCCAGCAATTCCACTTCTGGGTATACATATATCTGAAGAATCTCCAAACATTAATTTGAAAGAATATATGCACCCCTATGTTCATTGCAGCATTATTTAACAGTAGCCAAGGTTTGGAAGAAACCCAAGTGCCCATCAATAAATGAGTGGATAAAAAAGAGGTGGTACATGTATACAATGGAATACTACTTGGCTGTAAAAATAATGAAATCTTACCATTTGTGATGACATGAATGGACCTAGAGGGTATTATGCTAAATAAAATAAATCAGAGAAAGAAAGCCATATAACTTCATTTGACTGAGGAATAAACAGAAAAAATAAACATACAACTAAAGTAGAAACAGACTCATAGGTGTAAAGAAAAGACTGATGATTGCCCAAGGGCTGGGGGAATTTGGGGCTGGGCAAAAAGATGAAGGGATTCAGAAGTACAAATTGGTAGTTACAAGATAGTCACAGGGATGTAAAGTACAGCATAGGGAATATAGTCAACAATATTTTAATAACTATGTGTGGTGCTAGGTGGGTACTTGAAATATTGGGAGGAAACCACTTTAAAAACATATATATTATTCTAACTCCTATGCTATACACCTGAAATTAATACAAAATAATATAGGAAAAACAATAAACATATGTTACTTATAGAAAAATAATTATATACATTTCAAATAGATAAAAAAATAAGGGATTATATTATTCTAGGCTCCTTCCCTGCTTTGACACTTTTTAAATTCTACAACGTCCATAGATGATTTATGGCCATTACCCAGTTTAGGAATTTTGGCTGGTGATGACAGCCAGAGGATTCCCTTCTCTGCTCCTTGCTCCACAGTGCACTCTTAGCTTTTGCTTGGGCCTTCACTCAATGTTTAGCTTGGAGAACTCCGTTCAGCAAGATGCCATTTTGTAGGTGGGTGAGGCTAGATGCAGAAGGTGAAGACAAAAGTGATGGTTAACACTTATGGAGTGTGTGTAACTGTCCTTCTTGCTTGGCCACCAGAGCCAGGCTATAGATAGATACTAAATGTTAGCCTCCTTTTGCACAGTAAGAGACTGAGGCACAGGAAGATTAAGTAACTTTTGAAAGAACACATTAAATGAGTAGTTAACTTGGGATTTGGACCCAAGCCATCTAGAAGCCTATTCTTAACCGGTACTCTACTGCTAAAGACCAGCTTTGTGTTTGGATTAGGGTAGGTGGCGTCTGAGTGCCATGCTTCAGAAGACCAAAAAGCATTACCCTCGATGCCCTGCAATATGCCTGCAACTTCTGTGAGCTCCTTCACTTGAGCAAAGGCCTCACTTGTGTGAGTTCTGCATCAGGCGGACTAATCATATCGACTCTTAGTGCCTCTACTTTATACTTGGTGGTCCTGGACCTCAGCTTCCTTATTTGTAAAATGGGGCTACTGATTCCTTCTTCAGAGGGTTGTTATGAGGATGCACTAAAATCGCACAGGTCAAACATCTGGCAAAGAGGGCCATTTACTAAGGGATGGACACATGGGAGGAAGCTGTGTAGTCTATTGATTGGCACCAATGAAAAGGCTTAAGAATGGAATATGGGCAGATATTTTATTTTATTTTTAGATATATTTTATTGATTATGCTATTATGGTTGTCCCATTTTTTCTTCCTTTTGTCCCCCTCTGCCCTGCACCCCACCTCCCTCCAACATTCTCTCCCCTTAGTTCATGTCCATGGGTTGTACATATAAGTTCTTTGGCTTCTCCATTTCCTGTGCTATTCTTAACCTCCCCCTGTCTATTTTGTACCTACCAATTATACTTCTTATTCCCTATGCCTTTTTCTCTATTTCCCCCTCCACCTCTGGACTGATAACCCTCCATGTAGGCAGATATTTAATTTTTAATGTTTTATTTGAAATAAAAGGTTGCAAATAAACTATAGAGAGTTCTTGTATATCATTCTTCTAGCTTTTCCTGATGTTTGCATCTTGTATAATTCACAATGATTAAAGCCATGGAACTAATGTTGGGAAACACTGATAATAAACAATTGACTTCATTCAGATTTCACTAGTTTTCCCCCCATTTTTGTACTTTTCCTGTTCCAGGATCTCATCCAGGACCCCGTGTTGTATTTGTCATGTCTCCATCCCTTCCAATCGGTGGCAGTGACTCATTGTGCCCTTGCTATTCATGATCTTCCAAGGATACCGAGCAATTATTTTGCAGGAATGCCCCTCAATTTGTGCTTGTCTGATATTTCCCCTCATGATTAGATTGAGGTTATATATTTTGGACAAGAGTACTATAGAAGAGATGTGCCTTTTTCATTGCATCATATCAGGTGATGTCAATATGTCTTATTTGTGCTGATGTTAACCTTGATCTCTTGGTTGAAGTACAGTCTGATGGATTTCCCCACTATAGATTGTTATGTTCACCCCCTTTCATAACTGATAAAATCTTGGGGAGACACTGTGACAATTCAGTTTCTCTTCAAGCTTTTACACATTAATTTTAGCATGTTGTCTGCCATAATTATTACTATGATATTGTAAAGGCAAATTTAAAATTTTTCGTCATTAATTTTATATTTATTAATTGGAATTCTTCCACAAGGAAGAGTTGTACCCATACATTTATTTGTTCAGTTATTTATTTATAACCATATGGACTTGTGAATATTTATTTTGTGAGTTGTAATTTGATATTCTCATTATTTATCTTGTTGCTCACATTGTTCCAGCCTTGGCTTTTGGGGGACCTTTCAAGGTTGTTTCCTCTGTTCTTTAACATGTGAGTGGGGTTTACTGGCTCAGTCAGGCTGAGGGCCCAGAGTTCACCTTAAGGCAGTGAGGGCTGGTATGTGAGAGTCAGTGTGAGTATGCTGGAGGGAGAGATGTGAAAGGAGAGATGGTGGTGTCTGGAACCTCTTCTCCACCTAGAATCTACTTCTCTAAGACCCATTCAGCTCTGGAGTTTCATTGAACCAACCTATTTCTCGCTCCGTTCTACAGCGGAGAAAATTAAGGCCTCAGGAAGGGAAGGGACTTGTCAGAAGCCGCAGAGCAAGTTGTGTGCGTGGTGAGGTTGGGGAAGTAACCTGGGTTGGGAGCCTTGTCCCTGCCATCTCCAGCTGTCTCCCATGCCCTCATGTGATTCTTGGTTGCAGGATAGCCTGTTGCAGGGTCTGGTCAGCTAAAGGCTGGGGGAAATAGAAGCTTAGGAAAGAGGAGGTAAAGTTTCTTCAGGAAGCCCTGGGGCTGTTGGCTCTGTTCCCTCTCCTTTCTGCCCAGCTGAAAAGGAAGGGTTTTCTGTGCCAAATCCCCAGCTCCGGCTCAGTGGGGAACTCTAATCTTCTCTTGGCTCAGGAACATGGTTCAGCCAGGACTGACGGAGGTACCCCCAGAGGGAAGATTTTTGAAGGCCTGGGAACAGAGCACCATGTGGCCCCAGGCCCACCCAGGCAAGGGCTGGAATGCTGGCAGCAGAGCATGGAAACAGGCCCAAGTTTAAAGATGACAGTAAGTTCTGTCAGAGTCAGAGGCTACGTTAATAGAGGTCAAGTGGACAGAACGAGGGAGGTGTCAGGCTGGAAAACAACACATGAGACTAGCCTGTAGCAACTTCTCCAGCATCTGAGCTTTTCAGGGCCTGTCTGTACAAATACTGGACCCTGGGCTGTGTGGAGACACAGCACACCCAGTGAAAACAGAAAAGGCTCTTTTCAATATTGGAAGTACACATGGAAGGCAGAAATTGTGAGTTCTGCCTGACCTTTTCTAGTGTGCAAGGAGCCTTCCTTTCTAATGAGATGGGCTGGATAGGAGTTGGGGCCCTCATTTTATACATTTGGCAACTGAGGCCTGAAACAGGAAGGAGTTATAACTTTCTCTGGGGAGCTTAGATGATCCCAGAAAGAACCAGATCTTCTGACACCTGAGTTCTGGGCTATCCCATGATACTATCCTACCTGTTCTTCTATATTTGATTAATTTCCGACCACTGTGATCAGTGCCTAGAGCTCTCAGGAAGTGCTTCTGAAAGTCCTCTGAGTGTTCTCTGTACTTCTGGAGGGTGGACAGTCATTTTGGGTGAGTCTGGGCAGATCAGTTCCCCTCCCCACAGATCCAGCAGCCTTAACCATCTACATGACTGTGTAGAATTTGTATGAGCCGGTGCACACATGCACGTGTGCACGCACGTCTGCTGGGCAAGGAAGTGCCATGTGCTTGGAGGAGCCTGCAGAGAGGCACTTGGCTGGATCCCCATCCTCATCTGGCTTTGGTTTCATACTTCCTTTCCCAGCAGG
Source organism: Sturnira hondurensis (assembly GCF_014824575.4). Taxonomy (NCBI): domain Eukaryota; kingdom Metazoa; phylum Chordata; class Mammalia; order Chiroptera; family Phyllostomidae; genus Sturnira; species Sturnira hondurensis. The sequence goes on from NW_028081547.1 coordinate 1,788,294, forward strand.
CCTGGGGAGGCCAAACTGCACAGATGGCCATCTGGCTGGCACTTTAGGACACGGCCCAGTGCTCACTTGCAACTTTCTCCTTCCCCCACCCTTCTCTGCTTCAGTGGCTCTGTTGATTCTGCAAAAGAGTGACTGGGCCAGGAGAGAGAGGTATTGGGGGTGGGTTGGCAGGGGGTTCAGGCACAAGAGTGGCCAAGGGTAGAGCTCCCTACCCCACCCTTGATCAGACTCTCATTGAAGAAAACTCTAGGCTTGCGAGGCAAGATGCAGGGAGCCCTGGTGCTGCTCCTAATGGGAAAATTCCACTCATTTGAGCATCCTCCATGGCTCCGTAAATTCCATGCCTAAGGCTCAATCAGGAGGATTAGAGTTCAGCTTCTCTACTATTCATTAGTTAATTAATTAATTCATTCATTCAATAAATCTTGCTTGATGCTTATACCATTCTAGAACCTATTCTAGCCCCTGGCAGGGCCACCAAGATGAATGAAGAGCCATTGATTTTGTTCAAAACCCACTTCTGGCTCCAGAGTTTCAAGAGCTGATGGCTCAGGAAAATGTAGACAATTCCTTCAAACCATTATTGCAGTGACCCCTGTCCCTGCACAGATTTGCAGGCAGACTATCACAAGGGTTGGTGGTAGGAGGTTCTGGAGTAAGAGGTGAGGGTTGTAGTTGGGGCCTGGGCCCTGGCTCAGCTCTGGTGTCTATATACCATGTCCTGGTAGGGTTACCAGATTCAGTAAAAACAGAAGCAGGATTCCCAGTCAAATTTGTATGTCCAATAAGCAGTGAAAATTGTGTAGGATAATTGTGTAGAATAATTTGTCCCATGTAATATGTAGGACATACATATACTAAAAAATTTATTTGTTTCTTATCTAAAATAAGAACTTAACTGAGCACTCTGAGTTTTATTTGGCAATCTTATGACTTGAGCAAGTGAGGTGGCAAGCCCTCTCTGGGCCTCTGTGGTCTCATCTGCACCACAAAGGTGAGCAGGAGGGCCAATATGAGCGGTGACCCTCTACCTCCATGGCAGTAAACATTGCCTGTTTCGTGCTAACCCCTGGCTCACTGTTGGGCAAGGCAGACATCTCCACAGTCTGTGCAGGTGAGTCTGGGTAGTTGATGAGTCTGGTCTGCTTTATGGAACCCAAGTTTCTTCTTGTCCCCATCAAACAGGTCAACCTCAGTCAACCATTGGCTGTCATTGCATGAGAGGGCAGCTTAGAGGTGGTCCTGGGTCATCAGAGATCCACATACAAAAAGGTCTGGGGCTTTCTGCCTATCTCAGTGTTTTTACTGCTTCTAGTCTGACCTTGCCCTTGATTGCTACAGATGAGTCCAGAGAGGGGAAGAGGACTGCCAAGGTCACATAACACATAATGGGGAGGCAGACAACCCTCCAGGCCCTCAACTCCCTGCCCTACGTTCCCAGGAAAACACCCTGGTGGCCCTGCATAATGTTCCCTGGAGATTATCCTTGTAGCCATGGGGGTTCTGCCCAAGGACTAATGGAGTTGGGGGGGGGCTCTGCCCAAAAGGTGAGGGGCACATTTGTCTGAAGCCAGTCTGCCTTGGAGTGTTGCTAACTGTTTTGAGCATGATCAATTCCATATGTCCAACAGGCTGATTAGCCACACAGACATGGGGAGGGGGCAAGATCATGGATAAGGAATCCGTATTAACCAAAGAGCTAGCAATAGGAGCCCAGCTGAAAGGAATTAAAAATACTATGTTTTCAAACGCTGCCCTATGACAGGGGAATTTTTCTAGCTGCAAGTGAATACATTAAAAATCTTAGACACAAACGTATTGACAAAAACAAATAAATAAACAAAAGTTGAAATGCAGGAGGCTTTCAGGGTCTGACAGAAATCTCAATGATGTCCTCTCTGCTTTGGTTTGTGTTTAAAAAAATGCAACTAACAATAACATCTGACAGAAAATTCTTCCATGGTCTGGCTGCCTCTCTCCCATTGTTCTTCTGGAAAAAAAATTTGTCTCTTCAAGCATCCGCATGCTGGCGATAGTTGGGAGGAAAGAGCTAAGCAGAGTTTCCTTTATTTATTTATGTCCCTCTTGCTGAATTCTGATGAAGTCCAGGCAGGCAGGCAGGCAGGCAGCAGAGCATCTGGCTTCTCAGAAAGATGGCTGTGTGGAGACTTGGGGGCATGGCTCCAGACGCTGGGAGTGTGTGCGGACTCTCGGAGTGCATGGTGATTTCTATCTTTCCAGCAGTTGGGGCTGTGGCGAGATCTCTCAGCTTTCCCTGTGGGCATTCTCCCAGGTCCTGCTCTCTCCTCGCCTCTGGGCAGGCTGGACATGGAGCAGGCATAAAAGCTAAGAACCCCACTCACATATGGGGCACAGGTGGATGCAGGAGGGCATGCAGATATGAAGTCCAAAAAAAGTGCTGAAGGAGGCCTGTAGGATTCAGAGATGTTTAGCCAGGGGCAGTGGTCAGGTGTTGACATTGGGGGAGCCAAGCCCTATGCTGCCTCTCACCTAAGGGGTGAGGGGAAGGATTCTGTCTTCAAGGGACATATGCCATGCAAAAGATGGAGAGGCTCCTTTTTTATGCTCAGATGATGGCATTAAGAGTTGAATTTGAGCTCTGGCTGGTGTAGCTCTGTGGTTTGAGTGCGGGCCTGTGAACCAAAGGATCGAGGTTCAATTCCCAGTCAGGGCACATGCCTGGGTTGCAGGCCAATTCCCAGCAGGGGGCGCACAAGATGCAACTATACATTGATATTTCTTTCCCTCTCTCCTTCCCTTCCCCTCTAAAGATAGATAAATAAAATCTTAAAAAAAAAGAGTTGAAATTGAGTAAATATTTGGAATGGTAGCCCTGTCAGTAGAGGGAGCTTCCTGTCATTGGACAGGGGGCAGTGAGTGTTGGTGACATTTCTTGGATGTGTGCTTGGTTCCAGGCCAGCTGGAGTGGTTGGCGCCTCACTCAAGACTTTCTGCCGCTTGTCCACGTGTATATGCTGACCTTGGTCTTACAGACTGAGGGCTGAAGTGGAGGTCAGTATGAACAATCCTCAGTGAATGTCACAGCCAGAATGCAGATTCTTTGTGGGACATGCAGCTGTCCCAGCAGAACCTTTTCCTTACAGATGAGGTGAGGATTCAAGCACATGGTAGGAGATGGCCCTGTCCCTCCTGAGGGATCCCTCCCAGTCCCAGAGGTGCAACTCAGTGGGCCAGGAGAGCCCTTGTGGAGGAAGTCAGGGGCCAGTCATATGCCAACCTGCCCCCTCTTCCCTTCCTTCCCAGCCCACAGCCAATGGGTGGGAGCCTTTGTATCTAACATGAGGCAGCCTGGTCAGTGGATGGCTTTGGAGTCTGATGGACTGGGATTCAAGAGCTGCTTCTTGGACACACTACAGAGGCATGGGGAGTGACAGGCCCCATCCCTCACTGACTAGGCATTCCCTTCCCACAACAGCATCAAGTGTTCATTAGACCCAGAGTGGGTACTGGCAACTGCTACCTCATTTTCTCAGCCTCTCTGCCTCAGTGGGATGGAGACAGCACTTCGTCTATATCTGTTTACACCCCCACACCAGGGAAACTTTCTAAGGGCAGGGACAGTGTCTCTGTCCCTCATGACAGAACCCTGTGTCTAGAACCTGGATCAGAGCATAAAGCGCACTGCTGAATGTTTTTTGAGGGCCTGGGTAGGGCATGAAGCTCCTGGAAGTGGGGGTGGGAATGGGAGAGGTGTGGGGGTATTCAATTCCAGGTATTTGTGGCTCATTTCCTGAGTGCTGTCACTTAGCACTGTCAGCCTGGGCGAGCACTGGCAACCTGTCTGAGTCTTAGGATAAAATTTAAGGGTGACTTGTTCCAGCACTACAGCATCCTACAATAGAATTGATGTCTACTACAGGACCCTCGGCCACAGCAGCTTCCATAGCCACTCTGGGAAGGACCTCATGTGCACCAGTAGGTCCAGCTGCCTCCTAAACGTCAGAGAAATTAGGTGAGTGTCCCACACCTCATTTGCCCTAAGTCCATTTCCCCCGACTCCACATTGCTCAGATGCTAGAAAGTTCTTCCTTTTTTTTCTATGGAAAAGAGCATCTGCCTGTTTTAGTTTCTACACATATATCTCATTTTTGTCCTGTGGGTCTCTCTGCTAGGGAACAGGATCCCAGAGGTTTGAAGTCAGGAGCCCCAGGGGTCCTTCCTGACCTCTGTCTTTCCACTCTGCTCCCCCAAGGGCTTTGTTGGAGGGTCTCCAGATACCTGCCCCATCCTCTTCATGTCTCTAGCTTCTGTTCCAGGATTCAGCACCACAACAAAGGCCCCTTCCCTGATGGAAAACCCATGCTGAAGCCCAGTCATGCCTCAGGATTGTCCAACCCAAGAGGAAAACACAATTCATTTCATTTCCCTGACCCCAGTTCCTCATTACCAAACTATTGTGCAGTGCTGCCTCTGTTTTTAAGTGGGAAAGCACATTTATTTATTCTTTGGTAAAACCAGGAAATGACCTTTGAGACCAAGAGAGCTCAAGTTAACTTGTGTAAGGCCACACAGCACTTGGTAGACAGGCTAGCTGTGAAAACTTAAACTTGGTCTCTAGGCCCAGTTCTTTCCCCGAGAACCTCTGTGTTTACCAGCTGGCTCAACAGGCCAGGAAAGGGCTGGTGGCTGATGTGACTGATGACTCAGTGCTGTGTCTGTTGTGGGGTGTCCTTGTTGAAAACACAGAAATCACAACAGGACCACCAGGCCCTCCCTGGGCCATGGACACATTGGGCCTGGACACACTTGTCTTGCTCCCCAGTCCAGGATCTAAAAGTAGATATGGAAATCAGCTTCCAGCAGCCTCCAAAGCCCCACAGCCCAGTGCAGCATGTCTGAAGGAAGGAAAAACAGACACAGCTCAACTCACCCCCACCACCAGAGGAAGCCCCAATCATTCAGAAAAGCAGATGCAGGAACCATCTGCATTGTTAACAATGTTACCAAAATTACATGAACTCAGCCTAGTGGTCTGGGGATGGGCAGAGACACCTGTGGAAGGGGCTGGCTGTCCCCTCTGGATTCAGATGAGGAATGTGGTGCAAATGAGCTCCAACTCCTTTTTCATTGTAGCCCCTTGTAGAAGAAACTTTTGTTTTCTTTTCTTTTTTCTTTTCTTTCTTCTCTTCTCTTTTCTTCCTTCCTTCCTCCCTCCCTTCCTTCCTTTTTTTAAAAGGAAATTTCAGAGCTCTGCCATCGCAAGAAGCTCTAGAAATAACTCCCTGGGAAATCTCTGTGTGATTCTTGCCACCTACAGAGAAAATGGTCCATACATCAGGCAGTTTGGCATCCAAAGAAGCTTAGAAAGGATAGCATGGCACACAGGACCTGGGAATGAGTCTGTGGGTTGATGTGGGAACCTCACGTCTCACAGATGGTGGCAGTCAGAGCTTGTGGCTGACTGTCCAAGGATCAGGGTTCACATTGCCTATGCCACCTTCTGCAGTGTGACCTTAGAAAAGGTAGATCCCTCCTGGGCCTTGGGATCCTTATCTGTGAACAATGCTGGTCCTGTATGATCACAAGGTGTAGCTGCTTCTTGGATCCCAGACAGAGTGAAGTCACTGCCCTGGGAAGAGAAAGGGCAGTCTAGTATTGGGGGTTGGTGGAGGTAGATGTCTCTCATTTTCTACTGCTGTGAACTTGGACTTGGAGTTCTGGTGTCAGGAGGGGAAGACAGTGAGGTGTTAAGTCAAGCTGGCACTTTTATTGCCAAGGTGGGGACACTGAGGCCCACATTGGGGGAGGTATGTGTTTCTGGAAGCCACAGGAAAGGAAATGGCTAAGTCAGGCCAGGTCTGCTGGTCTCCTGACACCCACTTTGGACTTTGCCTGTGAGCCCCTGAGGGAATCAGCAGGAAAGCTGGAAGGGGACACCCAGATTATGTGGGGAGAGGAGGAAGAGACTGGCTCTGCCCGATATTGGCTATGGTGTGGCTCACTTCGCTACTGTGCCTTCACTGCCTCATCTGTGAACTGGGGACATGACTCCAGTGTCCTAGGGCTGTTGTGAGGATTGGCTCTTCATTGAACAGATATTGAAAGGGTATTGTCTGATTGCCAGGCACTGCTCCAGAAAGGGGGACGGGTGTGATCTAGACTGGGACTCCATCCTCACGAGCGCCTCTTGTCTAGTGGGTGGGGCAGGCAGCCATGAGACAAGCAGGCAAGGCACACACTGGCTTCTTTCACATTGAGATGATAATACGACAGAGCCATGTGAGGAAGGGTGTGGGGTGGGGTAGGAGCTGCTTTGATGAGAGAGAAGCAATGGGTACAGGGCCTCCCAGGTAGTGGACACTGCAAGTGCCAAGATCTTGGGGCAGGAATGTGGCCAGCAGCTGCAGCACAAAGGGAACATGGAGGGATGTGACGAAGCAGCCAGGCTGGGCATCAGGGCTGAGCTGGGTCTGTCCAGTGGTGGGTGCTCAAAGGTATTCAGGCTGGATGCATGCAATGCAGGAAACTGAGGAGAACCCCTGTGAACACCCCAAACTTTATAAGCCCTGGCCCGAGTCTGGGCAGAACAGGCTGATATGTGGCTTCTCTTAGAGCACAGGGGCCCATTCAGGCTCATGGGAAGAAGGGAGTTGGTGTCTGAGCATGTCTGGGGGGCTGCGAGGTCTCCATCTATCTCTGTGAGTGGGGAAGAGTAGGCGGGATAGAGCAGAGTTGGTGAAGCAGAAGGATGGGGGATGTGAACTGCGGCAGTTGGCTGCCTCAGGGCCTTTCCAGGCGACAGGAATTCTGCAGGTAGGAGGTTACCAAGTCACAGGCAGTGGTAGTGCAGCGGGGAAGAAAGAAACCCACAGAAAAGAATTACTTGCTTGGATCAGCAGTTCTGAATGTGTGCTCTACTGAACACCAACCAGTTCCCTGAACGAGGCAGGGAGGACACCCTAGTTTAACAGCTGCCCTTGGGTGTCTTCCCAACACATTCCCCTCCTTCTTTGTTTAGAAGGGTTTGCTCTTTACAAGCCCCCTCTCGTGGGCTTTAGGTGATGCGGCCCTAGCCGCTGTCACTAGGAGTAAAACATGGTAAGTCTAGCCTGGAAGTTCCCAAACTTGTTCTGGTCATGGGCCCCTTGTCTCGAATTTTTCTCAGTGTGCCTGTGCTGAACACCTAGTGCTCTGCTTAATTAGGCTTAAACAACTTAATAAATATTGATTCTGGAATACCTTTTTAGCCAACTACAAAAACAATATACATGAGTGAAAGAAAAAGGTAATAATTCTAATTTATTTTTAACTAACTGTAATTATGTACTGACTAGATGTTTGTACCTATTGGGCACTGCACAACTTCTCAAACATTGGATTTAGATTGGACATCACCACCTGGGTTACATTCAGTGCTTGTTTTTTATTATAGCAACCACCAAACACTGCTTCTCAAAGACATGATATCACCAAAGGAATGCAGTATAATCTATTGTGGAAACTATGAAGCAACGTGAACTAGTAGTTCATGTGGTGTCCAGTATTGCTCTGTTTCCCCTGAAAATTGTTAACATACTGCAGCAGTAGGATTTTGTTGTTGTTGTGGCAATCTGGGGTGCCTCAGCCCACAGTTTGGGAACCAAAGGTCTAAAACAATCAGGTATTGGTTTTGGCAGGAGCACCTGTCATGATTTTGGCCAGTGAAATGTGGAAGGAAATATTTTGAGGCCTTTGTGGAGAAGGTTCGTGTTGCTCATGAAAGGTGTTTGGGAGGAAAGCCTCTGGCTCTGTGCTGCTGTTGCAGTGTCTGCCGGGCTGTCTGGAACTGCAGCCACCACCATGGACCTGTGGAGGTCACCATCCTCGGGAGAACTCTGAGGCTGGTAGAGGGAAATAGTGGAGGGCCTCTGGCTCTAATGACATTGTTTGGCTGCCACATCCTGGAAGTGCCCACCTCTGGACTTCCTGTTGTGTGAGCTAATGCCTTCCTGGAGAATTTAACCTGTTTAGAACTGGATTTCCTGTTCACTTGCAGCCAAAATCCTTCCTGTTACTCCAGCAAAAGATGCTTAGAAAACACTGCAGTTTTTCTTTTCCATTTAGAGTTGCCTACGAGAGTCTCAGAGAAATCGACAATTCTCTGCCTACTTTTGTTTAATGCCAAGTTTGCCAAATTTATTTGACCGAGGAAACCTTTTTTCCATAGAGCCTTATAACATCTCATAGAACACTGTGTGCCAAAAAACACACTTTTGAAAAGGATGCCTTAGATCCCTCCTCATAGCCCCTCAGCCCCTCCCACCCCAGAAGCCCTTACACACAGACTCCCACCTCAGAGGCACACCAGAGCCCACATGTGTTTCTGTTCAATGGGGGAGACTAAATGAAGCCAGATGTACCTGGGCAGCCCACAAGCAGAAGAAGCAATGATTTAATGTCCTAGCTATGCAGGGATTAGCTTGCCAGAAAGCTCCTAAGGAGGGGTGGAGACTTGCCACCAGTCTCCTAATGGATTCAGCAGAAGTGCCCATGTGGTCTGTGCATGACTGCTTTGTGCACGAGCAGTGTCCGTGACCACTGTGTGCATGACAGCGGTGCCCATGACCACTGTTATCAATGACCTCTGTGCCCATAACCATTATGCCTCTGACTACTATCCTGTGCCCCTGTGCCCTTGACTGCAGTGCCCAGGATCAGTCTCCAGGACTGCTCTGTCCATGACCACTGTGTTCACAGCCTCTGTGTGGATGACCCCTGTGCCCATGACCATGTGTCACTAACCACTGCGCCTACGAGTGCTGTGCCCCTGACTGTTGTGCACATGCCTGCTGTGTAGGAGGGCCAGGCTCTCTGTACTCCTCAGGACAAGGTCCTGCTCTCACTTGAGTTTCCCTTGTTCACCCTCTGGGACGCCACCCCTACCTACTTGCTCTGGCCTCCTGTTCCCACCCCTGCTTCAGCTTTGTTCTCCCTGGCCCATGAATAGGAGGGCTCTGCTGACCACTAAGCCATTTCCTCCCCACTCTGGGGTCCAGAGATTTTCCAGCCCAGTGGTTTTCAAAAAATGTCCTATAGGACCTTTGGGATCCCATGGGAGCCCCTTAGCAAGTGTGCCCCTGATTCAACCAGAAGAGCTCTCTATTCTTTTTTATCTACTAGATTTCTACATAAGAATTCATTGGAAGAAAAGGCTTTGAGGCAGAAAAAAAAGTCTAAATTCACTGATGTTGTCCAGTCCCGCATTTTGCAGGCAGTGTACTGGGGCCTCTCCTCCCAGCACTGCTCTGGGATCCCTGGAGATTTATGGGAGAACCAGAGGGGAGCAGGAGGGGCTGGGGTCAGGGCAGGGGAGTGGAGGGAAGAAACAGCCTGCAGAGAGGCAGCAGTTCATTCTCCCTGTTGGCATTGTCTGCTGTGACCCGGGAGAAAAAACCCTTTGAAACAGTCAGCAATGCGGCCAGGAACTACAAAAAGCATGCTTCTCAAACCCTGGCTGCTGGTGAGGAACCAGGAGGCAGGCTGGGAATGAAACGCGGCCTTGGAGGTGGAATGCATTTCATTTGCTCAGCCAAGGTTTAGAGGCCACACCGGCCACCCACACTGGGCCGGGCGCTTTCACACAAGAATTGAGCTCTTGCTTCTCCTAACCGCCCCAGCTGGGGCTCAGCCTGCCCAGAGGTACAGGTTCAGCAGTGGGTGCTCTGAGGGGTGCATGTGGGCCAACTGCTGTAACTGGCACAGGGCTCATGGTGCCTATAGCCCACAGTACTCACACACACTCACAAAATATTTTAATTTCTTTTAAAAATTCAGAAGAAAAAGTAAGGTTGAAGAAAATCCTTCAATATATCATCCTCATCCCAATGCAGTTTCAAAACAATAATAATACATAACATTAATGTACACTATTAATATATTAATGTTAAGTATATATTTTGGAGGAAGGGGTCCATAATGGAAAAAATGCCCACCAAAGTTGTGATGAAGTTGCTAAGTGGCAGTGGACTTCAGATCCTGTATTGGTTTGCAAGGGCTGCCATACCAAATACCACTGGCTGTGCGGCTTAAAGAGCAGAATTTTATTTTCTCACGATTCTGGAGGCTGGAAGTCTGAGATCAAGGTGTCATCAGGGTTGATTCCTTCTGAAGCCTCTCTCCTTGGCTTGTAGATGGCTGCTTTTCCTCCTGTGTTTTCACAGGGTCTTCCCTCTGTACCTGTCTATGCCCTAATTTTCTCTGATTAGGGGGACACCAGTTATACTGGTTACGATTAGGGCCCACTCCGATGGCCCCCTTTTAGCTGAATTACCTGTTTAAATATAGTCACATTCTGAGGCATCGGGGGTTAGGACTTCAGCATACTAATTTGGGGGACACAATTCAGCCCATAACAGATCTTCTCATTTGAGTTCATGTTCCTCCCTTGCTACTGTCTCCTCCTTTCCTCCCCCAGCTCTCTTCCCCCTATGAAAAGAGACGGGCTCCAAGTAGAACATGACCTGCTTGAGAGAAAGCTGCTCTCAGACGAAAACCTCCCTACTTGTCCCCCCGCCCCCACACACACCTCGTTTTCTCTGTAGGGTACAGGTCTCCCTGTTCTCCAGTGCTGGGCTCCAAGCAGGTTTAAGCTGCTGGAAGGAAGACAGAGGGCACTAGGGTCACAGGTGGACTCTGGTTCTCCCTGTCTTTGCATGCCAGGGCTTGGCAAAACTGCACCAAGATGCACAATACTGGAATTCCAGGCTTATTGGAATTCCAGTACTGGAATTGTCACGTATGTCTAATATTCACATATGTGGACTTCCTATTTTTTAACAAAACCCAGATTTTAGAGGACTCCTCCTCCTTGTTCCAGCACTCTCCGGCTCATCCGGCCATCTTCAACCGTATAGGGTTAAGGTATGTGGTTCTCGATATTAAAATGGCTTAATTTCCTTAAGAATCAAAAAAGTAGAGGATCTAAACAGGCACTAGCCTCCTGAATGCTGGGAGTTCTTGCTGTTTTATTAGGGTTTTGTCAGGAAAGAGGGATTTGAGACTCAGAGTGAGAGCCCCAGGCCGCTCCTGTTTCATTGTCATGGACAGCTGTTCTGCTGCCCTTGAAAATTAAATGTTACTTTCAGTCGTGGATATTCCCATGAACTTTGTGAAATTGGCTTTTATTTTAAATGGGTCCTCCTGAAGTTAATGCAAACATGAGAGAGAGGAGAAAGAGGAGGAGGAGGAAGGGGAGGCAGCAGTGGTGGCAGGGGAAGCCAGGGTGGCTGGTCTATGAGCTGGATTCTCTCTGGTTTGGCCCTCCCATCCGGTGGCCTTACCTCCTATGGGATCCCCAATCCTTACACAATCCTCAGCACTTCTTAGTGGTTTTGTCCCAGTGTTGTGTTCTAACACCTTGGTGGGTCTTATGACCTTCAACATCAGATTCAAGGACATGGGTTGTTATCATTTTAGAGATAGAACCAGCCCAACATGGGACAGGATGGAGCCTGGTGACCCAAACTGGGAAGCAGGTCATGCAGGAGGAAAGAGGCCGATGGACCCCTGCCAGCCACCTCTTCTGCCTGGTCCCTACCGGTGGGAGAAGAGCCTGAGCTGGGGGGTTCAGAGACTCATTTCAGTGTGGCTTTGTGCAAGTCCATTCCCTTCCTGGCCTTTGGGCTCACCATCTGCTAAACGAGGGAGTTGGGCCTGATGAGTTCATTGGTGCCCATTAGGGGCCCACCACGGGGAGGGCTGCGGGTGCACAAAGACAAGAAAATGCTCCTACAGCTCTTCTGGAGGCAGCTAGCCTGCTGCAAGCCGGGAATGTTCACTTACTCATTTCCCCCCTTGAGATATATATCTTTTATTTTTTTTCTCATTATGAAAGCAGTTCGTGCTTATTATTTAAAAAATATACACAGAAAACTCAGCTAAGGAAAACAAAGGCAGAAATGATCCCCATAAATCTCACCTGCCCAGAGACGACCACTGTTAGCACCATGGCGTATATTCTCCCAGACCATTTCCTGTGACGATGGATACGCACACTTAAACATAGAAACAAAATAGGAACACATACCATTTATCTTTTTCAGTCCTCACAATCACTCTACCAGGTGCTTAGTGTTTTTACCCTATAGATGCAGAAAGAGAGACTAAAAGAGCTAGGGTATCTTTTTCAAGGTGGCAGGACTGTGATGTAATCCAAGCCCAGCTGATATCAGGTCTGAAGCTCTTTCTCAAGTTCAGTGTGTAGGAGGGAGCCAAGCAGGGAAGTCAGGGATTGTTCCAGCTCTAACCACACTCCATGAAAGCCAGACCACTGCACTCACTTCAGCTGAGTCGGGAGTCACAAAACTCACCCTTTGAGCAGTGTCCTTAAAAGCAAGGTGGACTGTGTCAGGTGGAGAAGTGGTAGGAAAAGTAGTTCAGGTACAAGGAAGGAAAGAGCAAAGCCAAAAGAATAAAACATCTACCAAGTCCACACTCCCTCAGCACAGGGTGGCAGCCAGGGTAATTTGATGTGTACAGTGGGTGTGCAGGGGAGGGGCAGGAGTGGAGCTGGCTGGTTTGGGGCTCAGTGGGGCCATGAGTAATCACACTGTGTTCAGTTTTCTCTTTAAGGTGATGGGGAGGTATGGAGGGCTTTTAATGGAATATGAATGAATTTTTTAGCAGAACACTCTGAAGGCCATATGCAGGCTGGAACAGGGCAAGAAGAGTCAGCAGTTATTTGCCTGACTGTTAGGGTGCCTAGGTAAGGGTGGCAGAAAGAGGCAAGGTGCGATCCAGGTCCAGGGGGCTTTGGAAAGGTGGCTGGATTCCCAGAACATTTTGCCCTATAAAAACACACCTCTCAGGTCAGTGAGGAAGGACATGAACCCCAGATGTGTGTGGCTGGGCTGCAGGCGAGTGTGCCATTTAGAGGGAGTAAGGGGTAGACGATTGAGGGGCTGGTTTTATGGCAGTAATCCCTGCTGCCTCTTCTCTCAAAATCTTAGCTGGGCTGTCTGCATATGTTTGCTCCATTTTCAGCATGAGGCAAGGTCCCTTCACTGCCTGGGACTGGGTTGACATTGTTTAAGTTTTCACGTGAGTAGCTTTTGTTTAGGGGATTGATGTCCTACAGTCCACTCGGCAAAGTCAGGCACTGGGTCCACTTCAGTGGTATCCACAAACATTAGAAAGGGATGGGAATGGGGCATACAGGAGACTCACATTTATCAGGAACCTGGGCTGCCAAGGAAATGTACTTAGCAAAGCCAGAGTTGTGTATATGACAGGTATGTGTATATGACAGGTAGGAAAACTGCCTATTGCTAAGTATGAGTTGAGTGGCTGGATGAGAGCATGAATGAGTGTATAAGGCTGGGTTATACCATAGCAACAAATAAACAAGGAAGGGTTAGTTTTTACTTGTGCTCCATGTACTTTGTCTGTTTCGGTCCTCTGGGAAGCAAGCTCCAGGATGGAGCCACTTTATTAGAAGTGGCTGTGAAGGATAAAAGGAGAGGGAGTAGAAGGCAGGGAGAGCCCTCAACTAGGATGCAGGTCTGAGACATATGAAAGGAGAGAGGGAAGAAGGGAGGGAAGGCAAGATTGGGAAGGAAGGGGATGAGTGCAGTGGCGTTCTGAGAAAGTGTGGGCCAGGCTGGTGAGGAGCCTGGAGACCAAAGCTGCTCGTGAGTGGAGTCCCATGTTGGGCAGGAGTGGCCCAGCTCTAGTATCCCAGTCATTGAGACTAGTCACTTGTGGGGAGCAGCCCTAGGGAAATATGTATGACCTGTCACGAATTCAGTGGTAGATTCAGAGCCCATAGCTGGCAGCTGTCAATCGTCTCTGCTCCTCAGCAAGTTCTCCGGAAGTGGATCTGATTGGGGCAACTCCATGGCTGCTGTGGTTGGCTGAGAGCTTGGCTCCATTCATTCCTCACTCTGGAATTCAGGCTCTTTGGAAAAGCTACTGTCTGGAATGTTGCTGGTCACTGTGGCAGAGTTAAAAAGATAACCCTGGTGGCTCTCCCACTGACAATTAAAGGCTCTAGTTTAGAGGAAATCCATGTCAACACCACTGGTAGGTAAGCCATTGGCCAGAGCTGATCATGTACCCCAAGAGATCCAGGAAGTAAAAGCCTTTCACCTGCCTAGAAAAGGGAGAGCTGGAAATACCTGAACATGGTAATGCCTACAATAGGATATACAGAAGGAATGACTGTGGGACTAGAAGAAGAGGCAAGTCAATGGAATGATTGAAGAAAGAAAGAGGAGAATGAAGAGAGAGGCAATCAAGGAGGGAAAGGACAAATGAAGGACTGAATGAGCAAGTGAATACATGAATGCATAAGGAATAATTAATGAGTAGTTTGGCCTGAAGGATGAAGCCAAAAGTGGGTGAGATGGGAAGGAATGAACAGAGGTGAGAATGGATAAACGAACAAGAGAGGGCAATAGCACCTTAGTTGCTTTGGAAGGGCAATAGGCAAAGTTTCTTCCTTTTTCTTTTCCCCATCACCTCTGGTCATAGTTCATTTGTCCCAAGAATTGCCCTGACTGTTCCTGGGTGGTTTCTGTCTCCTCTCTAGGGGCCTTTGGGGGCTGGGACACAAAGCAGGAAGGGGCAGCCTATTCCACCCTCCAAAAGCAGGGCAGTATTGAATAGCCTTGCAAATCAGTCTGAGGCTGAATCTGTCTGTGCCCACATCTTACAGAGAGGGGGATAAGGGCTGCAAGCATGCTGCGATCCCCCATGGAGACCCTAAAAATTCCCCTTCTCCATCACTACCTCCAGCAAGCTGGAAATCCTCCCAGGGGTTGAGACTTGCTCTTTAACAAGCCTTATATGCGGGGCCTAGTGGTGCCACTGAGGTGAGATAACCAGGGCATGGTGAGGAGGGCTAGGTGAGGACCCAGGGCACGCCCATGAAAAAGTTATAAAGTGACCTTGGACAAGTTGGTTTCCTCCTTGAGCCTCGGTTTCCCCACTTATAAAATGGAAGGGGTTCAGGCAGATTCTATTTTTTTAAAAGATTTTATTTATTTATTTTTAGAGAGGAAGGGAAGAAGAGAAGGAGAAAAACATCAATGTGTGGTTGCCTCTCGTGAGTCCCCTGCTGGGAACTGGCCTGCAACCCAGGCATGTGCCCTGACTGGGAATCGAACCACGATGGTGTGGTTTGCAGGCCCGCACTCAATCCACTGGGCTACACCAGTCAGGGCTGGCAGATTCTATTTTATACGAGAGTAGGCACAGATGCTGGGTGATTATTAATTAGTTAACTGGTTCGATGGATAGAGAGGAATTGTGTTGTGTGACCTTTGTCCTCACACCCAGGAAGCACTTCCACCTTTGAGGTTTTGGACTGGCCTGTTGGTGATCTAAGCTAGACTACCAAATGTAGATCCAAGGACTAGTGAGACTAACAGGTAAAGGCAAGTATGTCAGGATAAGATGAATAGAGAAAAGGGCCAGGCAGGCTCCTACCTTCAGGTGTGAGACACTGTGGGCCTGAATGTGCAGATGGCTGCAAAGATACTGAAGCAGTCATAGGGTTAGGACTCATGTGTGGACAGGATGGAAAGCACAGAGAAGAGACCAGAAGGGGAATGACTGAGGTGCAGCCATCTACAGAAACTCGGGACTCCTGCATGGAGATCTCATGAGTTCCCCCTCTCCTTTTCTGTAGTCTCTCTAATCCTGGCACAGGGCAGACCCACAGGCAGCATTAATTAAAACAGGTGACATCCCTCCAGGCTGCAGACAAGGCAGAGACAGCATCCCTCCCACCTGTCCACCTGAAGATCGTCCAAGCTGTCAAGCAATGGAAGGGTCTGGTTGCCACTCTGCAGGGCCTAGGAAAGGAGATTGAGTTGAGTCCATTAGCTCAGTGCAGGTCTTTGGAGAGTGTTCAGGGGGATCATCCAGCTGCTTTGATGCCTTCTGACTTCAGGTTCACCCTTCTGGGACTCAGGCCAAGTAAGTGAGTGATAACATCACGAGATGTGAGGAGTCGGCAGCCCTTTTCTTCCCCCTCTGTAAGTTCAGTCCAGGGAAGAATCACAGGGTAAAAAGGTAGTGGGCTTCCAACCTGGTCTCTGCTTTTGCCCAGAGTGTGGCCAGAGTCATGTCTTGTGTCTCCTGGGCTGCCTTCCCGTCCACAGAACCAGGGTGTGAGTACACTTTCCTCTGGGGGTCCTTGCAGGTCTAGCATCCTCCAAGGTGACATCCATGAACCAGAGCTTAACCTGTTCCCACATCTGCTCAGGGTACCCTCTCCTTCCCTGCTGCTAAGCTCTGTGGAAGGAAGCTGTGATGCGCATGACTTATCTTTAGTGAAAACTGACAGCCAGGAGAAATGTTAATGACCACCTGCCAAGCACAAATCAAATTGACTGTTGGTGGCTTTTTGGGGGAAGGTTGGGTGGGGAAGCAAAGAGTGCGGAATAGGCCAAGGAGAGGGGAGAGACAGAAAGGTGTATTTTCTGTGATCACAGTAAAAACAATAGCCACCATTAATCAAGAGCTTGCTTAGTTTGTACTAGGCATAGCACTGACAACTTTGCATTACATCACATCTTATTTAATCGGTAACACCAAGGACCTGTGACCACAGAGGACAATGTCTGGGCCTCAGAGAGTCAGAAGGTGATGTTAGGTTTAGTGCAAGGGCCTGTAAGGCCCCCGCTGCTATTCTCCAGGCCCCTTGGAGGTAGTGGATCCCTGTCTGGACCTGGGTGACTTTGATGGTCATAGTCACATGGGATGCTCCTGAAACTTTGCTTGGGAGCATAGGTCTAAAGCTCTGGTGTGCAAGAAATGCAATTTCCTCAATTTTCCTAAAACAATTCGATTTCTACCTCTGGTTCTTATTTACCCAAGGTGGTACACACAGCCTTCTTCTGTCTGGGGATGTGTGAATTCTGGGAGCTCATATAGGTGCCATGGTGGATGGGACACCTGGCTTCCTGCACCTGTCCTTCAGGCACATTGGCCCTCAGGTGTACTTCCCATGGATGGTGTGGAGATGTTGCTGCAGCATCTGAAGCCTCCTTCAAACTGTCAGCATCTTCTCTCCTTCATTACCAGCCCTGGGCACCCACAGAACGAGTCTGCTGCTTCTGATACTCACTGGGCAGGAAAGACTGTGAAACTTTTTCCTGAGGCCCCAACTGCCTTGAGATAACTGCAGCCACATATTTTCTACAACTTTGCCTGTTCCCACCTCTTCCTAGGCCATGGGGTCCAGGCTTTCCTCTATCTCATCCCAGGAATCAATCTGTTTCTGGAGGGGGTACAGGGCTCACCTTTCTGGGACCTACTGACAACTTCACTAGTATCATGCCCTTCAGTTCCCCACCATTCCCCATGCCCTGGGACACCCAGACTTTGGAGCTGGGAAAACCTGCTCTTACTCACTGTGTGTCCTCTGTATTTTATATCAGAGACCATTGGTTCTTTCTGTTTCCCATGGGAATGGCTCTCTGGAGTTCAGTTCAAAAACAGATGTCCAGTTTCTTTGTTCTGCAGCTCCATCTCCTTTCCAAGGCAGCTAGACAGACCTCCAGGGCTTAGGTGAGAAAAGATAGACCTGGAAAAAAAATGCATGTATAGAAACAGAGGCAGAGACTTGAGGGAGGGACTTCTGGGCCCCTGGAGACCAAGCTCTAGGTTTCCATCCCAGAGCAGTGCACACCACTGGGCAGACCCCTCACTGAGGGGTCAGATGTCATCGCACAGCTACTCTGATATAGTCCATTCAGCAAGCTTGGCAAACAGAAGGAGCTCCCTAGAAAGTCAGCAGGACCCATGCTACAGACCTCAGTCAACTACGTGCCACCAGATCCATTACTAATACAAGTGAAACTCTAAGGGGAATATTGAAGACCCACATGTACACCCTGTGGGTCAGCAACAGCAAATCATCCACCCAGCAGCATCCAGAATCTCAGCCTGCTTTAGGCCCCATCTGCACTACCTTCCAGACTGGGGTTGGTTCCTGCCAGTAGGGTGTCTCTGGTAGGCTTCATGCTGACCTGGTGCAACTGGTATGGCAATGGGGGTAATTTGTCTAAGATCACCCATCAAAAGTGAGAGAGCAGGATTTGATCTGTCTGGCCCCAAATCCCCCGTTTTTCCCAATGCAGCTTATTGTCTATGAGATGTCATGCAGTTATTGACCACGGCAGCCTTCTGGAGA
Organism: Sturnira hondurensis; assembly: GCF_014824575.4. NCBI lineage: Eukaryota > Metazoa > Chordata > Mammalia > Chiroptera > Phyllostomidae > Sturnira > Sturnira hondurensis. The sequence goes on from NW_028081547.1 coordinate 1,806,454, forward strand.
AGTTCAGTGTTCTGATTGTGGAGAAGGGAGGGGACAATGGTAGAGTGGCGAGGAGTAGGCTCAAACAGGTAGAAGGTGTGCCAAGGCTTTTTTCCTGCCTCAGTACCCAATCTAGTATCTCCCCAAGTCCGCTCGCTGAGTGGGTGAGCAGGAATTGCCCATTTATGGCTGACATTTACCACATGTAGAGCATGGTGGCAGGGAAGAGGACAGTCAGACGTGAGCCGTGGATTCACCCCATGCCACCCCAAGGACCTGCTGGGTGGGTGGGCTGTGCTACACTGCAGACCCTCCTGTGGCTCTTCCAAAGGTGGGATCCATGACATATCACACCCCACACCTGGAGGCCATTGGTAATGTTATGGGATCTAAGGCTTCCGTGGTTGAAGAGCCTGGGAAATTCTGACTCGTGTGGGCTGTTTCCTTATGCAGGAATCTTTAGAGCCTTCATTACTCTCCCAAGGGGGCTGTGCAATCCAGGGCTGTCTACCTCATTTACTCCTAAAAGTCCCTTCCCTGTGCGCTACAGTGGGAATTATTTGCCTGTAGTCGCACTCCTTTTGGAACACCAGGCTCTGATGCTTGATGGGAAGAATCCCTAGGAAGGACAAGCAGATATAGGGTGCAGGTACCGCAGGGAGCAGGGTCTCAGCCCTAGGGAGGCAGCTTCTGGCAAGGCTGCGTGAGGCCTGGCCTCAGAGGGAAGGTTAGGCTTTGTAGGTGGAGACCTGGGTGGGAGCCAGGTCTTTCAGGAAAGCCTGAGCCAGTGTTGGAGGGCGGGGGTGGGGAGGTGGGCATTTAAGGGATTTAAGGGTAATGGGGCTCATGTAACGGTAGTGGGTGTGAGCAGCACACCTCCAATTTGGCTGAAGCTGCCTAGCAGATTTAAAAGGGCAGAACTGACACATCGGGGCGAAAAAGAAGGCTAGATCTGTTCTTATAGCTTGGGTCAGTTCATGGCAGAATGCAGGGGCTTTGCCTGGGGCGAGGGGGGGCATTCCATTTAGAGGTACCAGGTTACTGATTTCTGGTGGCCTACAGAGTTCAGAAATTCAGAAATGAAGGTGGACACCTGGCTAAGTGCCAGTCTGCAAAACTTCAGGCTCTAGGCTTCCTCTTTGTAGGGTGTAGTTCCCTCTATACACTCCTTCCTGATGGGCCAGTGACGCCTTTCAATTCTCTCCCACATTCTAAGACCCTGAGGAGCTCCTGCTTTGCTCATAAGCCAGAGGAGAAGAGGAGGAGGAAGCGCCTCTTTCGATCCAGGAAAACCTGGATGCATGCAGCTGAGAAAGCAAAACTGTTCATTAAAACCCTCTGGGAGCTTGCCAAGCGGTAGAGAGAGACTTGGGGCCAGAGCCTCGGCAGCGGGAAGGAGCAAAGTGGTGGTGGGTTATTTATAATCCTCCTCTGGCTCTGTCTGCCGTGTTCTTTCAGCTCGAGGAAACACTGCCATCCCAGAGACAGACATCTGATCATTATAATTTTGTGTTTGAAGACAGTTTTAGCTTCCTGCAGACACACATAAAATCCGCATCCGCTGCCCAGGATGGGGGCCATAAAAGTTCTTTAAGAGGGTTGTAGACCTTCCTGGGGTGGAATCCAGGCTGTCTTCAGCTTTGGCACAGGGGCTGGCTCTTGTGCCTCAGTTCACAAAGGTCCTGCCCTCACCTACCTCTATGCTCACTGGCCAGAATCTACCCCACCCTTGAAGGCCCAGCCAGATCTGCCTCTTGCAGGGCCATTCCTCTCTATCTTAGTACTGTCTCTTTGTGCGTTTTTTTCCCCCACAGTTGATTTAATTCACTTGATGTTATATTGTGCTGCCTTAGTCCCTAGCTGCCTCTTGTATATATAACCATATATTGAATGGGCTGAACTCGATGGGGTACGAACAGGAAATGGCTTTATATTTCTCCCTTCGATGCTTTCAAATGTGCCCGGCTGGATCTCCCTCCCCTTCCCTTGATGGCATCGCAGGCATGTACCAGAGCTTCCCAATCAATTTCAGACACAGAACAAATTTTAGTCTCAGATATTAAAAAGGCCGGGTCCAGCCCATGCACAACCTCCTTGTACATCCATTTCAAAGCCACTCCCTCCCTGCAGCCCAGGCTTGACCATGCTGGCACGTGGAGACCTGTAGGGCCTGGGGATGGGTTGGTGGTTCAGTTTCTCTTCCTTCATGTCTGCTCTGGTGGGTTAAATTGTGTTTCCTGAAAAAGATATGTTGAAGTCCTAATACTCTCCCTCCAAGTGTGGCCTTGTTTGAAAACCAAGTCTTTACAGAGGTAATCCAGTTAACATGTAACTGGAGGTCACTGGGTTGGGCCCTAATCCAATATGACTGGTTTTCATATTAAAAAGGGTAATTCAGACACTCAGACAGACAGGCACAGAGGGAAAATTACCTGAAGTCACACAGGGAGAAGATGGCTATATGACTGGAGCGATGCACCTGCAAGCCAAGAAACCAAGATTGCCAGTCACCTCCAGGAACTGGAAGAGGTGAGAAAGGATTCTTCCCTAGAGTCATCAGAGGGCGCATGGCCTTGCTGATACTTTGATCTTAGACTTACAGCCCCCCAAACTGTAAGACAATACAATTCTGTTGTTTTAAGCCACAAAGAGTGTGGCTTAAATTTTGTTATTGCAGCACTAGGAAATGAATAAATCTGCCTTTCCATGCCTGTTTTTTCCAGAGCCCAGGAAAAATGAGGGGGGAATACAGGAGAGGAGCCCTGTCCTTTCAGGTAGACAGTGCTACCTGAGTTCCCACTTGCTTTCAATGCCTCTGTTTAGACAGGCACCTCAATGCTGGGTATTTTGTGGGGTGTAGATATTTCCCCAGTGATCCTCTGCCAGCTCTCAGGTGGTCCTCAACATAGTACCAGTGCTGGGTTACCTGTTATGGCCTCTTCTTGGTTCTGGAGAAGCTCACATCCCCTTTCCACAGCCTAGGTAGGGCTTCAGGCTCTGCAGCTTCCCTTGGCCTTACTCTCCTCTAGTTAACTCCTTGTCCTGAGTTATCTGGGTGTGAGCAGGCTCAATCCCTACTCCTGCAGAGGTGCTTCCCGCCCCATACCTGGGGAGATGTGTGATAAACCCTCCCAGCAATATCTGTGCCCAGGAGTGGGCTTGGCATTTCTGCAGTGCAGCTGACCTCCAGCTGAAAAATGTAATAGTGACCCCCTCTGCAGGCACCTAATCTTTACAGATGTTCTCCAGAGCCCCTGCCAATAGCCTATAGAGGTGCAGGGAGCAGTGAAGTCACAGCACTTTATATACCATAAACATTCCCTCCTATACTCACACAGTTCCCTCTCTTTGCTTTAAATAGGCTGAGAGTGGGCTGAGGAGGTAAGGACTAAAGACAGTGTAGACACTTTTCAATAAACCTTGAGGAGGGATTCTGGCAACTCCCATCTGGGCAGTCACCCACCATTCCTGGCTTTGGGGTTTTCTCTGAAGGACTCCCAGTCCTATGCCACTACGTAGAAGAACAAATCCTACCTGTAGATTAGCTGTTCCTGAGCACAGGTACCACATTACTTTCTTCTACCTTCACCTAGATCTACAGGAGGAGAGGGAGGCAGTGGGCCGAGTGGCTAAGAGTCCAGGTTCTGGAGTCACCTGGTCATGAGTTCAAGTCCCTGCTCAGACACTTACTTAGCTGTGGGTTTCAGGTAAGTAACTCAGCCTTTCTGAGCCTTTGTTTCCTCAGCTTTCACATGTGGACAGAAAGGTCATGAATGAAATACCTGTCACAAATGCGGAGTCAGGCACAGAGAAACCCAGCCACTGCCCTCAGTGTTTTGGAGTTGGTCCTGGTCCTCCAATAATGATGAAAGTATGCCTCTGACACTGGTGAGAGCTGTGGATCGTCTCTGCCAGCAAAGTGCATGTGTGCAAGCTTGTTTTATATGATTCAAGTTGTACATTTCTGGGCACTCAATGGCATAGCACCAAATTATATGGAATTGCTCCAAACTGTTGAGTAAAGGAACAGCATAAAGAGACCAAAGAGACATTGGTAGCTTAGTAGGATCCTTGAATCATCTGAGATGGCCACCAACTGGATTAGAACTTTGAAAAAACTCAGATCTAAATTCCTGGGGATTTTTACTTCACACTCCATTTCACAATGCATTGAGCAAAATCTGACCTCACCAAGGACTTTTAAAATTATGTAATTCTTATTCATTTAGTAGTGTGCTATGGTGCAATCTCAGTGATTCTTAAAATTAACTAATATATGCATTTTAAAGGGGAAAAATTATCTCAGATCCCCAGTAGTGGCTAAATTTATTTTGATCATATTGTTACTTAAATATATAGAAACAAAAAAGTATAAATCCCTTATGCTTCTAGCTCACACACAGCTATAAAAGCAAAACACAATTACAAATTAAATGCAAACAAAACTACAAAACCATTAAAATTCAAATTAATGGCATTAATTTAAAGTGACAGATGATGTTTTGCTGAAAGTAAATTAACCAACGTTGGGTTTAAAAAATGGAGAGATGTAATTCCATATTAAGTTCAGCTTGTTATCAACTGGATTGTTTTGATGTTTGAGCATACTGGGCCATCATTACAGAGACTATCAATATTGTTAGTCTTTTAAATATAAATTTTATCTACATTATTATTTTTCATGTGTTATAATGGATATACTTTTAAACACAAACCTGGGATTTTGATGGACCAATCAATTTAATAGAGTACCCCAAAATATACTAACCTGTGGGGGCAAGTTTACCTGCAAAGTACCCCTGTCTCCCACAGGTGAAAGTGAACCTACCAAGGCATAATCTGCTTGGGGAGGAGAGGTGGCCAATCTCTCAGAGGAGAAAGGCCAAGAGCCCCTTCCTCAAAGGGTTTTTATTGGGTTCGTTTGCACAAGAATACAGGTAAAGATCAAGCAATAGATATCATTCAAAGGACTATGAGGGCTTATTCTCAGTCAGGGTCAGATAGCTAAAGAGCCATAAAACTTTGAGGAACAAACTTTTTGCTTGGACCCTTGTCATTTAAATGAGAGCATTCTTTTTTTTAAAAAATATTTTATTTATTTATTTACCTTTAGAGGGGAAGGGGAGAGGGAGAGAAACATCAATGTATGGTTGCCTTTTGTGCATCCCCTGCTGGGAGTTGGCCTGCAGGGAACCAGCCTGCAACCCAGGCATGTGCCCTGACTGGGAATCAAACCACGATCCTCTGGTTCACAGGCCCATGCTCAATCCACTGAGCTACACCAGCCAGGGCCTAAATGAGAGCATTCTAAACAAAGCAGGTCTCACAGTATTTTACATGTTCTTTCTTAGGCCTGATCACCCCGGATCCTGTTCCAGCTGAAAAAGGGCTGCACTGCCTTCCCAGTCATAGGTTTTTAGGCTTAAGTGGATTAGAGCCAGGAAGCGCCTCTCCCAGACAGAAATGGGGACTCAGGCTATGTCAGAATAGCTGGGGGGGGTGAGGGTCCATCACTCCCTCTTTGTTGGAGCCCCCCCCCCAAGTCCTTTCTTGAGGGCCTCCCAAGTGATTGTGTCTGACTTAGGTTGCCCTTCCTCTGAGGGGTCGTATTCATCATAAACTAACCGACCATGCATTGAGGCAGGGGAGGCAGCAGAGACAAGCCTTGTCTCCTTAGTGGCTCGAATTCTGGAGGTCGCTCACTCAGCCTTAGCCATGGGGGGCAGTTACAACTCCTGAAACCAGGCAGAGTGGTTCCCAACACTAACCTAAAAACCAAAAAATATATAACATTCAGCAAGGCATTCTCCAGTTGTGTACCCTTCCTGCTAGTGCTGTCTCACAAGTTGTTACAACCCCAAATGGCATTCACTCTGGCACCTGCTTGCCAAACGGTGACTATGATTCTGTCGGATCAGCATCCAGTCGTTTCTGTGTGGCCTGTCAGTGTCCTCTGTGCTGTTTGATCACTCAGTCCTCCCTGTACTTGTCTCTGTTTGAACAATCACTAAACCTTTGTTTGCACAGTGGCCCATGAAGTCATTTGGCCTTCATTTTGCAAAAATGTGTTAGTAAGCCTAAATGTAAATACAACCTTGAATTTCCAAAACATTATTTGATGATAATGTGGTTGTCCATGCATAACACCAAAAGGGTATTACTGATATTTTTCAATTTTTGCAATGAAAACATCAAATTTAAAAAACTCTCACACTACTCAGGGATGCTTGGTTGTATATTTTTTAATCAATACTTTGAAATCTCTAGTACATTAAAAAAAGCTGACCTGAGAATCTAAAGCTAGATTTCTATTGTGGGTCGTTCATTGACCCATTGTGTTCTGTAGGTCAGCTTGTCCCTCTAGACTTCATCTGCTCATCGTCACTAATTGTTTTGTGTTTTAGTCATTATCGCATAGATTTCCCCAGCCTCTCCACAGGTCTCATTGGACAGAGGGAGGAAAATGAGCTCTAGGTACACAGCTAGTGAGTGAGGAGATGGGGTTAGAAGGCAGTGACTCATAGAACTGAGGCTGATCCTAGAGCTCGTCAAGCCCCCGAGGGACCCATGTTGTGGGACCCATGCTTTAGTATCTGAGCATCTTCTCCCCACCCCTTGTACACACACATACCTGGCAACAGAGCACACACTTGGGGAAAGTGAGAGAACAGCCTTGATTCATCCTGTTGCACGCCTGATGACCCACATTAGCCCTCTGTGCCACTCTGGACAATGCCTATCCCCCGAATGACAAGGGATATTTTCTTAAGTAAGAATTGGACATGGATCATGATAACTGAATTTTCTTGATGGGTGAACTCATGTTTATTCATTTGCTTTGTGAAAAGACAGATGTAAATCTATAACTCAGATCGTATTTTATACATACACATGCATTATACTTATATACAGGCATATACATGTGCGTGTATACAGCAGTATATACATATATGTGTATATGTATATGTATGTGTGTATGTATATTTCTTTTGATGAAAGAGAATGAATTTTCTGGAATTTGAATTGTGCTAGCAAAACAGGACTTGCAATTGTCATTTTGCAGCAGAGCATAGCTCCTTAGGGATGGGTCTTCAGAGAGCAGCCCTCTCCCTGGGACCTTGAACACTGACCTCTCCAGTCCTTGGTTCTAAGAAGGCCGTAGTTGGAGTTCCTCCCTTTGAAGCCATAAAGATTCCTCATCATATTTCAAAAGTCCCTGCAGACACCATTACTCTTGAGACCCTCCCTCACCCAGACTCAAAGTGTGTGTGTGTGTGTCTGTATGTGTGTGTGTGTCTTCAGCCTTGACAAATAGAGTGATGTCCAGGGCTCTCTGAGATTCTGGCTCCACTGGGGAATTTCAGTTCAGCCCCAGGGAACTTTGCCCTTGGATTTGTTCTATTAAAATGCACAGAAGCAAACTTCGGGGACAGCCTTCTTTAACAACCATCCCTCCTACCCATGGATCATATGTTTTTTAAAGATTGTTTCTTCCAGAGAAAGCTTAAGTGATTATAAACTTATTCTTATGAATCAAAGACATTTATACTTGACCATCAGAGATTCGAATTGGCATGTAGCTCATGCTTGTGAGACCAGCAGAGTTGACAGAAGAGCAGCTAAAACAAAGACATTTGACATTTTAGTTATTCATGCAGCCTTGCTCAGGGCACAAGTACAATGATCATTAAGCTGTTTGACATGGCGATGTTGCAGCATTTGTCATAGAATACACTAGTGCCCACCAGTCTCCTATTGCATCTCAGGAGAACTCTGGAATAAGCAGGTGAATCAAGTCCAGCTACACTTGTTTAAGTTCAAGAAAACCCTGCTAGTTGCTGGGGCTACAAGGAAGTGCATGTCTTTGTACTTGAGTGGTTCCTGGTATAGGAATCAAGGTATTTCTTTGGTCCTAGAGCCTACTACGTATTTGCATTATTAAAAATGGGCTGCTATGTGTAAAGGGTGGATAAAAGGCAAGGACTAAACAGAGATACCTTAAGGTGGCACTCTAAGGATGCCGTTGTGTCCCTGGACACTGTGTCACTCCTCATTCCCTATTCCAAAGCCCAGAGTACCTGGCCTGCCCAGGGTTACCAGGGCTCATATCTGTTTTTCCTGGGGCAGAGAGACCTCTAGTCACTGGGTATGGGGTCTCCAGGGGCTTTCAAGGCCAGCAGCTTGCCTCATTCAGCTGCTGACCTGGCCTCACCTCCCTCATTGTTTGTGTTCACCTCTGCTCTGGAGCTGGCCATGGTTCCCTGAATCCCAACACCCTGTCTTGCTCTTTGGCACCAAAGTACCTTGATCTCTACACACCCACATCCCCACAGTTTCCCCACAAACAGCCTCTGGATCAGGGTAGATGATCAGAGTGTTTGTGAGTTGACTCACTGAGGCCTCCGTGGCTCAGCTGCTCATTGATCCCAGACTATGGCTCCCCCTTTGGTCTCAGGGGAAGTCCTACTCTGTAGACTGCTGGGCTGGTGCAAGGCACCCTGTGTCCAGTGAGCTTTCTAGCTTTTCCTTTCTTAATTTCTTTCCTCACATATTTCTTCCCCCCTGGCTGGGGCCAGAGACAAAGATACTCCCTCATCACTGGTACTGTCTCCTAAGAAAATCTAGAAGACCAGACAAACTCCCAGATGCAATTACTCACCCAGATGGGTCTTCACGGACCCTTTCCTGACAATCTCAGTGCAAACCTGTCCTCCAGCAGGAAGGGTGCACTAATGAGAAATGTAAATTCATTATAGTCTGTAGGTCTTGGTCGGCTACTGTGTGGGTCAGGTGGTACCTCTTGTTAAGGTAAAAGGGAACAAGCATCTCTGCTGGAGGAAGAGGAGCTGCCCAGGCCTTGACCCAGTTGTTGGTGGGGAAGAGTGACAGAGTCTGCTATGTCTGTGGGCCTTGAGCACCGCTGTCCCTGCATTGGAAATAATAACAACGAAGTCAAGGTGGCGGGTTTTTAAAATCCTCACCTGACGGCACTTTTCATTGTTTTTAGAGAGAAAAATCGAGAGAGGGAGAGAGAGAGAGAAACATCTATTGTTTGCCTCCCACAGGCACCTGGGATCGAACCTGAAACCTAAATATGTGCTCTGACTGGGAATCAGACATGCAAGCCTTTGGTCTGGGACGACACTTCAAGAATCTGAGCCACACCAACTAGGACCAAGGTGGCAGGTTTTAAGTGTCTTTACTGGTTGTTGTATCTGAAGCCTGAAGCCTGCAGCCCATGTGGGCCTCGGGTAGGAGGAGGGGATCAGAGCCAGAGGTCCATTCTGTGGGTCCCAAGACCTGGCTGGCTTGTGTGCTGTGGTCAGGGAGAAAGAACCTCTACTCCATCACTTTGCCCAGGAGAACTTGTGCATTGGATCTGGTGTGGGGTGGATGGCACAGGCTGGGTTCCCCAGGAGGCAGACACTGCGAAGGGGTTAGTATGCAGGATATGTATCAGGATTCCCGTGGGATAAGCACTCATGGGAGGGAGGGAGGGAGGGAGGGTGGTGGGCTGGGCGGAGAAGGTAAACTGCAGTGCAGGCTTGTTGACAGTCTTGGTTCAGAAGGCCACCAAAGTCACCCATGTGGGCTCAACCGGCCAGCCTTCTGCACTTTATTTCTCTCAGTCATTGAGTATGAGCCACCCCGTGAAGATTGGGCAAGGCAGCTCTGTGAAGCTTGGGGAGCCCCGAGGTGGCTGACCGCTGAGGGCAGCATTCCCAGCAGACAGAACAGAGTCCTTCCTTACCAGGGAGTGCATGTGGTGCACTGCACGTGGGCTGTGTCATCAGGAGACTGGGAATCAGATCCTGATTCTGAAATGATAGTGAGAGGGGTGGGGCTCGGCTGAGGTTCAAATCAGATCCGGAACAGCAACTGGAGGGACAGGGATGGGTCAGCTGTGCAGGAAGGGTGTGGAGAAGCAAGTCCTAAGTGGGATTCTGCGTAAGCTGGAGGGCATTCTGGGGAGGGCTGAAGAGGAATAAAGAGAAAGTTTATTGTTCCCTCTGTGTGGCTGCAGACCAAGCAAAGGACAAAGGCTGGACAGAAGGCTTGATTGTTGGGGTCACAGGGTGACTCCAGGCCCCCTTCTCTGGGGGACAGTGTCATTGGGGTGCTCAGACTCCTACTGGCTACTGGCCTGGGTCATGATTGAGATTTGTTGTGAGGATGCAAATGAGGTAAAGCACGGAAAGTACTTAGTCTTCAGTAAGCATCTTGGTGCTGTTGGTTATAATTATTACTATTATTCCTTGCAGTAGAGTGGGCTGGGCAGGGCAGTGATTGACACCTCAGGGGGTATATTCATCAGTTCCCTTTCTGAAGACACTGACATGGGGGTGGAGGAGGGGGGAGGTCTATCCTACCTGTGGAGCAAAGATAACTGTGATCTTATTTCCAATGGTAAAAAAGCCTCTGACTCACTCTTCCCTCCCTTGCTCCCTTCATTCATTCATTTATGTAAAAAATTGCCAAGCACAGTATATGTTTCAATGACTTATTCTGGAACAAGAGAAAATAGTAGTGATAAAATAGACCTGTCTCCATAGGGCCTAGGTTTTCATAGGGGAGAGAGACAGAAAACGAAGCCCATAGTATGCGAGCTGGTGCTAAATGTCATGAAGAAAAATAAAGCAGAGAAGGGGAGTAAGGAATACAGTGTGGGGGCTGGGTTGGTAATTTTACATAGTGTGGACAGGGAAGGACACTGGGAAAAAATGACATTTGAGCAGTGACCTGAGGCAGGGAGGGAGGAAGCTCTGCAGATGCCTGGGAGAAAAAGCACCATAGACAGTTAAAAGGACAAGTGCAATGGCCTTGGGTTGGGAATAAGCCTGGCAGGTGCATGTCTGAGAAATGGGTAGGGGGAAGCGAATGAAGCAGGTGAGGTGAGGCTCTGGCTCTTGGCCTGAGGAAGCTGGAGAACCACTGGGGGTCTGTGGAGGAATCCCAGCATCTGACTTCATTCTAAAATGATCCTCTGGCTCAGCAGGGAGGATGGACTGAGGGCTGAGGGTGGAAGCAGGAAGATGAGGCAAGAGGCTGTTGCACTGACCCTGAGATTGATGGCTGGAGTGCAGATGAAGTAGTGGAGGAAGGGAGACAGCAAAGCTCAGATTCTGGATCCGTGTTTAGGTGGAACCCACAGCATTTGGAGAAGGGTCAGATATGGGCTTAGAGAGAAATGGAAGCATCAGTGTTGGAGACTTTTAAGTTCTTTTTGGACGCTTTACATTTGAACTGTGTTTGAGCCACCCAAGTGGATCCAAGAATCTGGGTTTCGAGAGAAAGGTCCAGACTAGTGTAAAAAAAAATGTCAGTGTCCCGGTAGCTCCAATGGCATTTATGTTAAGAGAGTGGAGGTTATCCCCTAGGGCTTCACTGTGCAGCATAATAGCCACTCCACACACCTGGCCATTGAGCACCAGAAATGTTGCTGCTCTGAATGCAGAGGAACCAAAAGGGTACATATGTTCCAGATTTTGAAGACATAGGACAAAAAGTATATTTTGGCTATACTGTATTAGATTAAATTATCATAATTAATTTCACTGTTACTTTTTACTTCTTTAACATAGCAACTAGACAGTTTAAAATCATGTCGGTGGCTCACATTGTATTTTCACTGGATGGTGCGGACTCAAGTTGCGAAGAAGCCATAGTGTTGAGCCCTTGTAACACCCGACATTTAGAGGTCAAGGGTGTAGGACAGGAAGCTGAAGAGGAGCAGGAGTGAGTGGTGTCCTAACCAAGTGAAGAGTGTGTCCAAAAAGACTGGCAACTGCTGTGTCAGATAGCTGACATAGGTCTGTATGGAGAGGACTCAAAGGTGAATATGAGGTAGAGCAAGGTCAAAGTCACCAGAGACTGTGAGGAGAAGTGCTTTGAAGTTGTGGTGAGGTGAGAAAGGCTGATCAGGGTGACTTTAAGACAGAATGAGGGGAGAGCAGTTGGAGATACAGGACATATAGATGCCTCTTTGCAGGAGATTTCTTATAAATGAGTAGGAAAATTGGGGTGATACCTGGAGGGGGAGGGGGAGCAAAGGAAGTTTTATTTTTAACTTAGTGTTGAGAGCAAGCATTTATGTAACCTTTTTTTCATGAACAAACACTGTTCTAAGTAACTCATACACATTAACTCACTTAATATACTACCAGCATTACAAGGTAGTTACTATTTGAAGATGAGGAATCTGAAGCACAGAGACATTAAGTAACTTGCCTAAGGGCAGTTTAGCGGCAGAGCTGGGATTCGAACCTTTGTGATACGGCTCTGAGGCTGTGCTTTAATCACCATGCGTTGCTCATCTTTCTACCTGACAGAAAGTCAAGGAGAGTAAACTTGATAACACAGGCTGAGGGGAGGGTTGCTGGAGTGCTATCCTTGAGAAAGGCAAGATGGGTTAGGGACAAGTGGACAAGTGGACAAGTGGAGGGGTTCTCCTTCGCTGGGAGCACAGGCAGATCATGTGCAAGGTGTGGTAGGCAGGTGCAGTTCCCAAGATCAGCAGGGCCCTCCCCTAAGTGCGGAGGGGCCAGGGGGTACTGGTTTGCTTGGGAGATGGTGGGTGAGCCAAAAGGGAGAGCACCTGGGCAATGCCAGGCAGCATGGGGCCCACTTAATGCTTAAAGCCATGAGTTCAGAGTCTGGATTGCATTGCTCCACCCTCTCCTTCATGTTTAAAAGGGGATCTCTAGCCCTGAGTATCAGTCCTGAGCCCGGGGCTGACTTGTGGCTGGCCCTGGGAAGACATCCCAGGGCACATGCTGGCCACAGAGGGTGCCAGGCAGGCTGATGGTGCAGAGGCAGGCTTGTCCCGTGGGCGGCAGTTGGCCACAAGGCAGTAGGTCTGTGGTCAGCTGAGGATCCTCCACTGGGAACACACTGGCAGCTGGGCCTCCTGACAGACTGAGGGCTGTGGGGCTGGCTGGCTATAGAGCTAGGCGGGCGGAGTGAACATCAATGAGTGGGGCCTCCTTAGGCTTTGAAGGGCCCTGTGGTGGGCCTTTGAATCACTCCATCTGGGGTCGGGGAGCTGAGAGGCTGGGCCCCTGCACTCGCCAATAAACTGTGGGGGACGGCCTTCAATTATGGAAGCGTAGCCAACCAAATGAGCTTTCAGATAAATTATTTATGCCCAGGCCTGGAAGGGAGGGAGCAGGCTGCAGGAACAACGTGTTCATTTTAATAAAATGCCTGAAAAGTTGCAGTGTACTGGGAGGGGGGTAGGGGGGGAGAGAATGGGTTGGGGGAGGAAAGATGATTAGATTAGAGGAGGCCTGCTGTAAATAACACACAAGAAGGGCATTTTGTTTCTTTTTAGACTGTCTTTTGTATCATGTTTTCTACAACAGAAAAGAGCATAACACAGCATCTATGAAATGTTAATGAGGGTTATTGCTATTTACCTAGGTTGGGGTTTGAAGGAGGGGCTGGGCTGGGGTGAGGGAGGGGTTGTGGAAGATTGGAGTCTACGCAAATGCAGACTTCAGGGAATCTGGAAGGCTTTGGAACGTGAGATGGACTGGGAGTGTATTGTGTCCCCATGGAGGGGGAAGACAGCAACAACTCCTCTGGGCTAGAATGGTGTTCTCCCTCTTGCCCTAAAATCTGGGTGAGAATGACAAGCCAGATGTGTCATCTCTGCCCCTCCCCCAACCATGGGAAAACGGGCAGAAATGAGAAGAATGCAGCCCGGTGCCCTGGAAATTAGCTGCTCTCTGGGTGGCCACTATGAGCACTGCATCCAGAATTGATGAGCGCTGGGTTTTGGGTGGTGCAGGTGACAGAGGCCTTCTCCCTGTCACTGTGGAGGTGTAGATGAGAGCCCAGATATTCTTCCCTAACTCAAATCAGTACTCTGGGGTGTCCAGCAAGTAAATCACTGCAGACCATCTCATGAGGATGCTCAGCACTTGTTCTTCCCATCTCAGCCGCCCTGTGAGAAACAATGGAGAAGCCCAGGCTGCATTTGCTGAGCTCAGATTGCAGACTCCCTGATGCACCCTTCCTTCCCACCATGTTCCTCCATAGTTACCACTTTGCTGCCAGTGAGGCAGTCAGGCAAGGCTTCTTAGAGGAGGTTGCAGTTCTGTTAGGCTTTGAAGGATAGGAAGGATGTCCGCAGGGAGAGGAAGAAAATCATTGTCATTTCAGAGTGGCAGGGGAAATGGGTGTTGTTGAGACATGGGCCCTTGGGGACTGTGGGCTGAGTTACATCTTCCTACATCCCATGGCCCACGGCTGCCGCACTGTGTAAGCCCAGGGTGCTGCCTCGGGTACGGGAATCCTCCAGGTTGAGTGGTGCACAACCCGAGGGGCTGGGCACAGCAGCCTGAGCTGCATAAGTTACATTCTCATTGGTATGTGCCTAATATATCTCATTTAGAATGAATAAATGAAAAAATAAGTAATGTGTTTAACAGTGAACAATTTGTCTAATAGCAAACAAAAGTCTGTACAGGCTTCAATAACTGTTAGGCAGTTAATTCTGTCAATTGCAAGTGACAGAATTCTAACTCAAATGGGCTCCAGACACAAGTTAATTTATTATTTCAAGTAAGTAAAGCATCTGAGTCCCAGAGGTACAGCCAACTTCAGGCATGGCTTGGAGCCGGGCCCCATAGGATGTTGACAGAGATCTGCTTCACTTTGTCTCTAGACTTTGCCAGCCTTTATGCTGGTTTCATTTTCAGGCAAGCTTATTCCTATGGGGGGCAGAGATGGCCCCTTGCAGTAGATGGAATCCGGTAGTAAGAAAGCTTCTTTCCCAGTGATTCTAGCAGAAGCCCTGGCCTGAGTCTGATTGGACCCCTGAGTCATCTGCCCACCTGTAAGCTGATCACAGGGGTGGGTGTAGGATGATGTTAGAGGTGTAATATATTGACTGGCAGGGCCTGAGGCTTGGGGCTTGCAGTGTTCCCAACCCACATGAACTGAGAGCAGAAAAGGACGAGTTCCCCCCGGCCCCCCACCAAATTTAGGGTTCATTACCAAAAGCAAGGAGAATAGATGCTGGGAGGAAAAAAATCAACAGATGTCCCCTTCTGCGGCAAATCCCTTTAGTCAAATAAAATTTTACTGGGAAGCCAGACATGCAAACCAAATTAAAAAAATGGGCTGCCGTGGGGATGCCAGCTTGTAGGAGGATATGTGCCAGGGAATTCTTGCTCCCCAAACATAACCTGTGTATTTGTAATGCCACTCCACATTTTTGCAAACACTGTACCCTCATTTGTAATATATGTCTTCCTCTTATTCACTGTTGCCACACTAATATTAATTTAAAGGCCACCTTTCCACGTAGTTATGGCTATTTTCTCTGTCCTCAGAGGAATGATAGCACACCATTTTTTAAAGGGTATTCCACAGACATTGTTCTTTTGAAATTCTCCGAAAAACTGAACATTTCAAAAATATTGCACATTACCCTTCTCTTGAAGAATTGTGGAGCACGTTAGCATTTTAAAGGCTCTGAAAAGTTCCACAGTCGCTTGTTTAGCTTTATTCAGCTCAGAGTTTCCCTAAACCAATCATCCACAGAATCTGCTTTTCTCTTTACCTAACTCTGGAGGATTGGGTGTTCTCTTGGCACATGCTTTGGGTGACACTGTGACTGGCTTGTTCTTACAATCTCTGGTTTTGTGGGTATCTGAAGCAGTATTTCCTCCTTCCAGGCTGGGCCCTCCTCTGGGCATCCAGGTCTTCCCAGAGCCTTGGTGCACAGGGTTCCAGTTGAACAACTCATCTCTGGGCATGGGAGCTAACACTGAGCTCCTCAGAGATGAAGGATCTGGCGTGGGTTCAGATTCTTGTCAGCCCCCTCGTCCGGGCTGTTCAGTGAGAATTTCCCCAGTTTGTTGAAGAGCTGCTCACAGGTGGCCTGAGGAGAGGCTCTTTTCTACACAGTGGCAGGTTGTGACACTTGCCATGATGTTCTTACCAGAATGAGGCACAGGCAAGCTGGGGCACTACGCAATACCTGCTCATAGGTTCATCTGTCCCTGTGATGGGCTATGGGGCTGTACCTGGAGCTTGTGGACCTCTTTTAAAGAGGTTTCTCTTGGAAAGTTCTTTTCTACACACTCCTGGAAAATGGCTGCTGTCGGGCATAACCCTGGGGGTCAGGTAGAAGGGAGTTGGCATGATTCTTTAGAGGGGAGTCCCAAAGAAGTGGGTGGGGCAACGGGTTGACGGGAGAGGAGGATGTGAACAGGCTCAGAAAAGCTGGACCCCACTCACCACTTCCCAGATGTGTACATTACTTACTCTCTCTGGTCTTGGCAGCAATGTCTGTAAAATGGGGTTATTGCTTCTTCCTTCACCTGGTTCTTCGAGAATTAAATGAAAATACGAATGTAAGTAGTTTGCATGTGTGAAAAACTGCACAAACAGGAGCTAGCTTATTAGTCATACTTGAGCTCTGAGCTCTGTTTTCTAGGAGGGTGAGGGAGGGGAAAGAGCAGGGGACCATCAGAGCTTGTGTCCCAGAGGAAGGTGAAGTCCTGGCAAACCGTTCCTGGAGGAGAACAGATTCCCGAGGGATGGGCTTGGCAGGTCACTGTCTTGGTGTGTGTGGACTAGAGGTACCTGTTATTGATACTGCTTCAAGCAGGAGAGGTAGGTGAGGGGTAGGGGCACCCTGGAAAAAAACATGTCAGCATCCAGCTTTGATTGCTGGTCCCGGAAGAAGTTATCACCCTTTCTGTGTGACTCAGTTTCCTCATTTGTGAAATGAGTGAGGGCCCTTATCAGGGTACAATTAAGCTCATGGGGTTCTTTGTGGAAATATGATCCGTGATCTCAGGTGAAGTATCCCAGTGTGTCCCTTGCAGAATAAGGGGATTTCTGTCAAGTGGAAAGAGTATGGGTTTGCAATGGACAGGCCTGGTTTTGCATTCCTCTTTCTCCAGTGACCAGCTGTGTAACTTTAGGCAGCTTACTTACCCTTCATGAACTTCATTTGTTCTCGTTTTAAAAACGGACATAATAATGCCTACCTCCTAGAGTTATTGTGCAAGGTGAAGGAGAGCCAGCGAGTAACACAGCTAATGGAGCCCTGGACACATGCCAAGCTGGATAGGTGTAGTCATTTGGATCACTTGCCCACCCACTGTTGTTTTCCTCACTAGCCTGTCTGCCTTGAGTGAGCCCAGCTCAGGTGAGAGTGGGACACCATGGGGAGATGTAATTGGCCACTGGCTCATCTCAGGTCAAATCCTTTGATAACATATTCTAACACAAAGCTGTCATGGACAAAGAACCTTCCAAGCAGGAGCCCCAGTGGCCCGCTTTTTAGCCTCATCCTCTGTGAAACCACACAGCTACAGCAAAACAGACACAATTCCTTAGTTCATTGCAGGCAGCAAAAGGATCTGGCTGTACAAGATTGCAGTTGGGTGGATAGGGAGCCAGCCCCACTGGGGTTGACCTCCTGTGTGGGCTTGGACATGGCTCTTGCCTCGTATGGGCCTCAGTTTCTGCATCTGCAAACCTGAGGCATTGGGCATGATGACTTAATGCTTTCCTTTTCAGTTCTAGAATCTGATGTTGCTTCTATGATTCCAGAGAGGGCAAGGAGGAGCAGTTTTATGGATACTGGACATATGAAGGCTGGGAGTTCTGATCCTGGCTCTATGATCTCGGGTGCTAATCATTAATTCATTACTGTGCTAGATACTGGGTATATGAACGAGGACAAGGTAGGACCCATTGCTTCAGCATCAATTAACCCAATGCAGGGAGCAGAAGTGCAAATGAACATCCTACAGTGTAAGGTCACTGTTGGAAGTCATGAAGGGTCATGTGAGCACAGAAGGCTGAGCCTGGGCTATCAGGAAAGGCTTTGTGAAGGGGCCCTCAGGTGGGCTGTTGTATGAGGGAGGAGGGGAAGGAGTGGGAGCCAGGAGAAGGTGCTCCTGGCAGAAAGCATACCATGTGCAGAGGCATGGAGGTGTAGGAGAGCCCAGCAGTGTATCACTGAATCTCTGCTCATAGGAGCGCCTTCCTGCTCTTACATTCTGTGGCTGAAATGGCATAAATAGGGGTGGGGGGATTCTGCTCCCCAGGCCTGCACTGACACAGACTATGGTGTGGTGGCCTAAGGGCAAATCCCAAGCCTGGACATACAACTTTACTTTTCTATGCCTTGGTTTCCTCAGCTGTCAAATAGGGGTCATAATGGCCTCCAATTTATAGGACCGAATGAGGTAATACATTAGAGCATTAAGTACAGTATCTGGCAGTTAGTAAGTGATCAGTAAACACTAGCTGTCCCTTCTCCTTTCCATTTCACAGTTGAGTAGAAATGAAGGTCAGAGGGATAAGTGAGCTGTCTAAAATACAGTCCATGTGGCTGGAATTCCAACCTTTGCTCCCCTTGCCCCTTTTCCTTTCTTTTCTCCCTCTTTTTATACTTTCTGCGTTCCTCCTTCTCTCATTCCTTCCTCTTCCCATTCTTCTCCCCTCCCTCGCTCCCTCCATTCCTCCCTGTTTCCCAGCTCTGATACTTCATCTCTCCTGAGCCAACCCCCTGGTGATGCCTGGGGCCTGGGTGCAATACTTATTGCTCTCAAACCAAGGGTGTCTTTGGGAACTGGCACCCTGAATAACCTGCTGGACTCTGTCTCTGGGCCTATGTTGACATTTGGCACTGAGCCTGGGCCTCCATTTGTCCCTCCCTCTTCCAATCATTCTCCATCCCTCCTCCCACTTAGAACTGCCTCCAGCTTATTTTAGAAGGAAAGTAGGACCTATGATCTATCTTTTGAGACAAGCAACTTTCAGCCCCCCTCCCCCTCCCAACCCCCTCACAGGGCAGGCTAAGGTCTGTCCCCTCTAACTCATGTCCATTACCAAAACAAATGGTTCTCAAATAACCAAGAGTCTGCCCCAGAACCCCAGGGACCATGAGTTGGGAGTATAGTTTCTGAGCCTGGTGATGACAAGCCTCCTCTCCCTCATCTCAAAGAGAGCAGAGAACAATAGCCCACTCTGAACTTGAAAGCCAGACATGCACATCTACGCTAATGAGTGTGTGGGTTTCACTGCCCTTGGAAATCAGGTGCTGGCTTCTGGAAGTGGGCAGCAGTGGCCAGATGATCGAAAGTGGAACTGGGCTCTCAGCTCTGCCCTTTCCCTTTTTTTTGGTGATGTTTACTTACATCACTGCCCAGACCAATCTATCTCTTCATGCTGAATTTTTCTAAAGCCAATTGGAAAAAATTGAAAGTTGTCCACATGCTATTCCCCTGGGCTTCAAATGGGCCTCCCAGTTGGAGGAACAAAATACGCTATTTTTGTTTATATAATAATTATTATTATTATCATTAGCCACAATAATAACAATGCCAGTCATCCTGCACATGGGCAGGCCAAGGTACAGTGGGTGTACAAACTGCTTTGCAAGCTGTGATTTCATTCAGGCCCTTGTCTGTAATCTCAGGAGACCAAATGCCCACTGACTCCCAGCTGGGGTGGGATGGGGACGGCTGAGGACTCCCAGGTCCTGCTTTTCCCATGTCCTTAAGAAGGAATCACATTAGCAGAACAATTTTTTCAGCAGACTTTGCCAGGCACTTGCTTGGGGACAGGCTGGCTCTGGGTTTGTCAGATGTGGAAGAAGGTATCTTCACATTCACTGGGCTCACTCAGGTGGGGAAGACAGGTTCCCAAACCAGGTAATCTCAACCTCATGTAGTAAGGGCTGTGCATAGCCTCTGGGAGGCCCTCAGCTCAAAAACTGGAGTCAGTTTGGGGATGTTCTGAAATGCCAAATTTGATGCGTTTGGATTTCATGGCAGATATCACAATTTCTTGCCAGTTTTCATTAAAGTGTGACATGTACAAAACTGCCTATAGCATAAGGATATAATTTCACAAATTTTTCTCAAACTTAACACACTCAAGTAACCAGCTCTCAGGTTAAGAAACAATAACCCTCCTGCGCCTGCTTCCAGTTACTCCCCTCAGGAAGATAACCACTCTCCTGGCTTCTAGCACCATGAGTTAATGCTGCTTCTGTGTGTGTTTTATAGGAGTGGAATGGTGCACACTGTGTAATTTTTGTGTCTAGCTGCTTTCACTCAATACTATGCATAGTAGTCATCACCAGGTGTACAGTCTCTGGTTGTTTATTTCTACTTTTGTATGGTATTCAGTATCTGAAAACATTGCATTTATGTACCCTTTGTCATAGGTGAGCATTTAGGCAGTTTCACTTTTGGACTTTTATGAATAGAGCTGCTATGAACACATATTGTTTTGTGTTTGTGTCTATGTACACATTTTGATGGGTATAATCCTAGGAGTGGAAATATTGCACCTATGAATGTGCAGCTTCAGGAGCTATTGACAGGTTTTCAATTTACCTCACTAGTTTTTAGGAGACTTGGATCTAGTAGGGTGCCATCAATTCTGTGCGTCTCTGTCAGTTGGCCTGGGCTTTTTGATATTATAGACTTGATACTCTGATGGAAGTTGAGCAATATGCTCCCAGAAATAAACTCACAACTTTGCATCTGATTTCAGTGGATTCATACATCCTATGAAGCTCATCCACGCCCAAGGATTCTGTTACCATGCCCATTTTAAGCTCTAAATTCCAAGATATATTGTACACATGTTGATTCTAGGTTTTGCATTCTTTTGCTGGATGGAAGACTTAAAGCTTAACAGGCCATCAGAAAAGCAAGGGCACTGAAAGTAAAACAAAGAAATTTAGAAAATTTTAAAGCTATTTTTAAAATAATTTCACAAAATTATTTGATAATTTCACAAAAAGTAGTTTTCAAATAAAAATAATAATGTTGTTAGACGTCCTTGTACATATTTAACAGATTAGAATTAATTTTATTTTATATTACATATGGGAGGTGCATAATCTCTTCAGGGTTTAGGGTTCTAAATGCCTTCAACTTACCCTTGTGGAATCAGTGACCCCATTATTGACTTCTGACCCCTTCCTTTGCATAAATTGGGCAATCCCATATTGTACTGGAGCCACATCTGATGAAGGTTTCCTGGCTGCAAAGGGCTTACGGGCTTGCTCTCTCATTGGATACTCACCACATCCCTGCTAGGTGGCTGGGGTGTCTCATCATGGCCCACTGCAAGGAAAGTGTAGGTATGCGGGGTCACTCACCTCTGTAAATGAGGAGTCTGCCTCACCTGTCCTAGGAAGGTGACTGCAGAAACTGGGTTTCTGGTCTGTTTCCAGACCAGAGGGTACAGAGGTGTGGAGAGGCTGGAAGCAGAGAGCTGCCTCCACATTTCTGCAACATGACTCTAGTGAAGAAAGCACTCACAAAAGTGTAGTACTGGGATGGATGGATGGGACCTCAATAAACGTGAGTTTAAATTGATCTGAGATGAAACATCTAAGAGTTCAAGGCAGGTACTTGTAGGAGAGTGAGCTCCTTGTCCCTGGAGGCATGAGGCTGAATTGTCACTTGACAGGGACATTGATGAATTAAACAATTGAGGTTTCTGCCAACCCCTAGATTTGCTGGCCCCATAATCCAGGTCTCCCGACTCCTGCCCAGTGCTCTCTGTGCCTCGCTGCCAACCTGACGGAGCTCGGTTCTCACACTGCATTGACTCAGCCTATGCAGCAGGCGGGAGCCCGTACAAAATAATCTGAGTTGCAGTAGAATTGATAGAGTGCAACTGCAGAAAGTATTCTAGATCTCCCAGGAACTGTGACCCATGCAAACAGTTCTCTGTGGATCCAGGCAAACAGTTTCCATTTAATGTGGCACAATATCACCTCTGTTTTCCTTGAAAAGCCAATGTGGGGGAAAAAGTGTTAACTTGATGGCCCCACCCTTTGAGCAGTTTCCTGGCACTGTGTTGAAGCCTGCCACCCCATGGACCCCCATCCTCAACAGAGAGCTGAAAAAGCCCTCTCTGGGAACCACTGGTTGAGGAGTTCAGGAGCTCCTGGGCCACCTGAAGGGGGAAGATTTTCAGTGGAGTGTAAGACCTCAGCTGGGGCTCTAGAGTAAAAGAATCACCTTGTCTAGATGCCTTTGGGTCTTCCTTCTCCCACCTCTATCTGGTGTGAACTCTGAGAAAAAAAAATGCACCTACTAAGAAGGGCTCCTGAAGGATAACTGGGTCCAAATATTAAAAACAAACAAACAAACAAACAAATAAACAAACAAACAAGCAAAGCAAAAAACAAAAAACAAAAGCAGAGCCTAGCAGCCACTTCTGCATAGGAACTCTCACACACTGCCATCTACCTGATGCTGCACTGTCTTCCTGCCATCTGAACCAGCCCTTATAAAGGAATTCCTGGAATCCTCTTTCAACCAGTAGGCCTGAGGGTTTCCACATCCAATAGGAGCTGCATAGCTCCAACCAACCAGAATGGCCTTATTCTGACCATTCTGGCCTTTTGGACCAATCAAACCTCAAGGATTTGGAGTCCTCATTTGCATGAGGCCAGACCAATCAGAGACCAGGAGTGGAGACTTCTGTCCATATAGGCCAAACTCTCTTCTGGCTCTGAGAGTGTGCTTTCACTTCTCACTAAAGAGTAAAGGCTGTGTCTCCCTGGCTGAGCTGAACCATGGAATATTCACTGGAGCAGACTGAAGTACACCAGTGCAGTGCAAAGTAGACCAGTGCAAGCAGAGTTGTCTAGCAGGAGAGGGGCCCGGCCCCAGGGCCGCCAGGCTTCAAGGCTGCCTCACAGCCATGCTGTATCACAATTGAGTCATTTTGCACTGAATATAAAATTTCCTTCTTAACCACACTGAAATTGGGGATTCCTATTGACATTGAATTGATGCCAATAAGCATTGGTTTACAATGATCTTAGTCTTGCTGTGTTCATCTCTATTGTTTGCTTCTCTCAGCCCTGGCTCCTTCTGCCTTAACATAGGCACTCACCCTTGCTCACGTGGACTAGTGCTCATGTGGGCTGGTGTTGTAGACACCACCCTGAGTTCCTCTCCTCCAGTCAACTCATTCTGAGCCAAGAATGCTATGTGTCTGCTGTGGGGCACACAGTGCCCCCTTCCCTGCCACTATAGACCTCATTATCCAGGCAATTCAGTTCAGGCTCGAGATTCTTCACAGATAGCCTCTACTTAATGATTAATTCACCTGAGTGGGCAGTGACGTGGAAATTGATTTGCTAATTGTGCATCTATTCGTTATTTTCCCCTTGGTTATCGGACTTCCATACAGTTCAATTTTCTGACAGTTCTGGTTGTTTTTTGTTTTTATTTTTATTTTTTAAATATATTTTATTGATCATGCTATTACAGCTGTCCCATTTTTTTCTCCCCCTTATTCCCCTCTGCCCTGCACAACCCCTTACACTTGTATTCCTCCCCCCTAGTTCATGTCCATTGATCATACATATAAATTCTTCAGCTTCTCCATTTCCCATACTGTTCTTAACTTCCCCCTGTCTATTTTGTATCTACATTTATGTTTCTTATTCTACGTACCTTTTCCTCCATTCTCCCGCTCCCACTTCCCAGTGATAATTCTCCATGTGATCTTCATTACTGTGAATGTGTTCTGTTCTAGTTGTTTGCTTAGTTTGTTTTTGCTTAGGTTCAGTTGTTGATAGCTGTGAGTTTGTTGTCATTTTACTGTTCATAGTTTTTTATATTCTTTTCCTTAGATAAATCCCTTTAACATTTAGTATAATAAAGGCTTGGTGATGACAAACTCCTTTAACTTGATCTTATCTGGGAAGTACTTTATCTGTCCTTCCATTCTAAATGATAGTTTTGCTGGACAGAGTAATCTTGGATGTGGGTCCTTGCCTTTCATGTCTTAAAATACTTCTTTCCAGCTCCTTCTTGCCTGGAAGTTTTCTTTTGAGAAATCAGCTGATAGTCTTATGAGAACTCCTTTGTGGGTACCTATCTGCTTTTGTTTACTGTTTTTAAGATTCTTTCCTTATCTTTAATCTTAGGTGATGTAATTATGATGTGCCTTGGTGTGTGCTTCCTTGGATCTAACTTCTTTGCCACTCTCTGAGCTTCCTGGACTTCCTGGAAGTTTATTTCCTTTGCCAGACTGGAGAAGTTCTCCTTCATTATTTTTCTCAGATAAGTTTTCAATTTCTTGCTCTTCTTTTTCTCCTTCTGGTACCCCTATGATTAGGTAATTGGAATGTTTAAAATTGTCCTGGAGGTTCCTAAGCCTCTCCTCATTTTTTTTTTAAATTGTTGTCTCTTTATTCTGTTCTGGTTGAAGAGAATAGTAGTGTTCATTTTTTTCCTCTGATCCAAACCATTGATTCGAGTCCAAGTTTCCTTCCCATCACTGTTGGTTCCCTGTGCATTTTCCTTTATTTCCTTTTCATAGCCTTCACTCTTTCCTCTATTTTGTGACCATACGCAACCATTTCTGTGAGCATCCTGCTCACCAGTGTTTTGAACTGTCTATCTGGTAGGTTGGCTATCTCTTCATCACTTAGTTGCATTTTTTTTGGAACTTTGATCTATTACTTCATTTGGGCTATATATTTTTTTTTGTCTTGGCACCTGTTGCATATTAAGGGGTGGAGCCTTAGGTATTTGGCAGGGTGGAACAACCTACATGGCTGTGTTGTGGTGCTGTTCATGGGAGAGAGGGTTCTAAAATGGAAGCATGCCACTTGCTGGGCTGTCGCCAGCTTTCAGTCACTTCCCACACTGCCCACAAAAAAATTGGCCTCTTCCAGTGCTGATTCCCAGGTAGGTGGGTTTGTGTATGTTCTAGGACCCTATGGGGCTCTCCAGTGAACTCTTCTGTGAGGCTGGGAGTTTCTCCCACTGCCACAACTTCGCCAGTTTTTTCAGTCAGAGGTTTTGAGGCTTCATTTCTTTTATTTTTTTATTTTTTATTATTATTTTACTTAATTCTTATTCAAGTACAGTTTCCTGTTTTATATTCCCTGCCCTGCGCCCCCCAGTGCTCCCCACCTCCCTCCCATTTCCGCCCCCCACCTTAATTATTGTCCATGTGTCCTTTATACTTATTCATGTGAGTCTCTCCCCTTTTCCCCTATGATTCTCTCCCCTCTCCTCTCTGGACCCTGCCAGCCTGTTCCGTATTTGAGTGTCATTGGTCATATTTTGCTTGCTTGTTTGTTTTGTTGTTTAGCTTCCTGTTAAAGGTGAGATCATACGGTATTTGTCTTTCACTGCCTGGCTTATTTCACTCAGTATAATGCTCTCCAGTTCCATCCATGATGTTGCAAAAGGTAGGAGCTCCTTCTTCCTTTCTGCAGCATAGAATTCCATTGTGTAAATGTACCATAGCTTTTTGATCCAGTAGTTTACTGATGGGCACCTAGGTTGCTTCCAACTTTTGGCTATCGTAAATTGTGCTGCTATGAACATCGGGGTGCATAGGTTCTTTTGGATTGGTATTTCAGGGTTCTTAGGATATACTCCTAATAGTGGAATTGCTGGGTCAAAGGTACGTTCATTTTTAGTTTTCTTAGAAAGTTCCATACTGTTTTCCATAGTGGCTGTACCAGTCTGCAATCCAACCAACAGTGAACTAGGGTCCCCTTTTCCCCACAACCTCTCCAGCACTTGTTGTTTGTTTCTTTGTTTATGATAGCCATCCTGACTGGTGTAAAGTGGTATCTCATTGTGGTTTTAATTTGCATCTCTCTGATAGCCAGCCATATTGAGCATCTTTTCATGTGTCTCTGGATCTTGAGGCTTCATTTCGCTATGCTGGAACCCTGGGTCGCATGGTCTGTCTCACTCTCTATTTGTTCCTCTTGGCTTATCCACATGCAAATGTGGGACCACCCACTCTGCCAGCCACCACCTTGCCATGGCTCCCCTCTATCCCAGCTGCCCATCTCTGTCCCTCCTACTGGTTTGGATATTTCTTCTTTAACTCCTTGGTTGTCAGACTTCCATACAGTTCGATTTTCTGGCAGTTCTGATTGTATTTTGCTTTTAAAGTTGTTGTCCTTCTCTTGGTTGTGTGAGGAGGCACAGTGTACCTACCTATGCCTCCATCTTGGCCAGATGTACCTCTATTCTTTTGACAGAGCACCCTCCACAGATTAGAGCACAGCTAACATTACTTCATCCCCCTGCTGCCTCCACACCTCTCACTCCCTACTTCACACATACACAAAGGCAACTTTTCCAGTTTCTCCCAGGGCCAAACAGCACTCCAAGCATGCCTCAGTTTGACCCAGTTTTAAATATTCCCTCTTCCATACAGACTCACATGCTTTTGTAGTTTGCATTTGGAAAGTGGAAAAAATGTCTGCCCCATCTGACCCAATATAGCCAGTCTGCACTTTAAGCCCAAAGGACATTCTGTGTGTCCCATCTCTAAAGTGATTACCCAGTTGTTTCCATGGCCTGAAGGGTTCATCCCACAGTCTCCAGTGCCCAGGGATGCCTGGGGTTAGCATGATACCAGGTAGATTCTGAGAACTACCAAGCATGGAAGGGTCTTAGAGACCCGCTGGATGGAGCTGATGTTAATTCCTCAGTCACACAACTCTCCATAGAAAACCCAGATCCATTGTTCATGGCCCAAGGTGGCCTTTCAGTGCCCTTGACTTTGCCTGTTTTCCTCAGGTACCTCACACTATCAGGGTGGCAGCTGGTCACCAGAGAGCTTGGTGTGGGGAATAAAACATTTGGCTGGGCACCAGAGGGATCTGGTTCAAGATCTCTGTGTGTGTGGCAGGTGGGGGTACTTACTATTTGTATGACCTTGAACAAAGCACCAAGCTTCAGATCCTATCCTTTTCTGTACAATGGGAATAATGCAAGAGGGTTAGTGTGAATATGTGGCAGCATCAGGCATGTCCTAGGGATTCAACTCATGCTAACTGAATCTGCATCCTATCTATGATGTTTGCATGAGACCTTCCCTGCCATTGAACTGTAACCCCCACAGGGGACTGGTGGGTTCTCATGAATCTTTGTATCCTCATCCAACACTCGGTTTGTATGTTGCAGCTAGCAAGTGCTCAATAAATGGCCATTGAGTAAGTTAATTCAACAAGAATGGATGCAGCGTTTCCTCAGTGATGGGCACTGTCCCCGACTTTGGGGGCCTGGTGATGACACAGCACAGATGGCCAGTGTTCCCACAGGGCTCACACATTATGAGGGTGGTCAACCAAGCATCAAGTAGACAACTATATAACCATGACAGTTTGGTTCATGGAAGGTTCTATGAAGACAGCAAAACAGATTGGTAGAGTAGGAGCCACTCTAGCTTGGGGAGTCAAGAAAGCTCACCTGAGCATGTGAAGGATGACCTTAGAATTAAGTGACTTCTGGAACCAGATGTTCCTGAAAGTGAGAACAGTAAGTACACAGCAGATAAGCATACATCTAGTGTCCCAGGGCCCTTCTACCTGGAGCAAGCCTTTGGGCAGAGGGCTGGACTCTGCAGGCTCTTTTCAGCTCTCTGCATTGTTTGCTGCATGGACCTTGCTGATTTTGAAGAAGGTTCCTGAGCTTTGGGGCTTAGGAATAATTTCTAGTTCATGACCCTTCCCTGGATCACGGGTTGATGAGGAGGGCTCTGACATCCAGGAGTCCAAGGAACCCCTTACTTAGACTCTTATATTGAGTCTCCTTTGCTGACCCCAGCCTCAGCTACTAAACCCAGATTACATTAAATCTTCAACTGGAATGCTGAGCAGAAATTACAAATTATATTAATATAGCAGTTATGGTCAAATTAGTGATGTACAGGTGTTAGGAAAACACTCATTGGAAATGAATTAGCATAAAAGACATCTCATGTTAGAATGACATTAGCTGTTTCATTTGCATATTCAAATTAGGGTGGAACCATACAAAGTCACCAGGGCCACAAAAACCCTTGGACATCCTTTTTTTTCCCCCTGAAAGGCAGTGGGGGGTGGGGTGGGAGGACGTGGTACAAGGCTGAAACTGGAAACCTTACTTGACGCGATCAATTGCACATGGCAACACCTTCACCCAGTTGCTCAGTCCAAAAATTCTAGGAGCTCTCTGTGACTCTGCTTTCTCTCTCTCTTCATATCAAACCCAGCTATGAACCTGCCAGTTCTTCTCCTTAGATATGTCTGCCTTTGGATCTCTTCTCTTCTTCACCCCAGTGCTGCCTCTCGGCTGGCTTATTTCAATAGCTTCTCATTGGTGATCCTAGCCCCAGGTTTCCCCCATCTAACACTCTCCCACATTAGGCCACAATGGTTTCTGGAAATACCACTGTGAAGATCAGATCATGTTGTTCCCTGTTAAAACACTGCAGTGACTTCCCACGGAATTGGAAGGAAGCCCATATTTCTTGCCATGAAGCTTACATCCACTCTCATTGTGTCCCACTCCCACTTGCCCACCATGCTCCAGCCACACTGCTACATCCATCTGTTCTGAAACATTCAGCTTGCCCCACCCAGGCCTTTGTGCTTACCTCCTCTAGGGTCATGCTTCTCTTAGATCTTGCATGAATGGTTCCTCTTTGCCATTTAGAACAAGGTTTGGTGAGCCTATTGGATGCTGGCTTTGTGTGTATACATGTATTAGTGTGTGTACTGGGAGGAGAGAAGCCAGAGAGGTGAAGAGAACACACTGATAACATTCAGTGAAAAAGGAGCGATGTGGAAGGAGGTGCAGCTTTGGAAATGGAGAGGCCACATTCAAATCTCCAGTATGACATGAAACAGCTATGTGATCTAGGCCAAATACTTACCTCTCTGAGTCTCAGTTTCTTCACTTAGAAAATAAAAATTCTAATTGCATCTATTCTTTAAGACCAGTGTAAAGGCAAATATGACCTAGATAAAGGATCTGATTCCATGACTGACACAGAGTTGGTACTTAATAAATAGTAATGATTTAATTCAAAATATAAATCAATATGAAAGAGAAATGACCAGCTGTGTGACTTTAAGTAGCTAGCTGCCCCCTCTGGTTTCAGACACCAATGTCCCACAATGTGGGGCCCACTGTATTTTTTCCCATTGAACCTTTCTGATGAGAGAGGCCGGGACAGTGAGTACCATGAAGAGGGCCACAGAAGATTGAGATTAGGGGTCCTTTATTTGGGTTGAGGGGAATGGACACTACTTGGAGGTGACAAAAGGAACATATTAATAGATACCATTTTTGGACCACATGCTACGAATCTTGCTGATTAGGTGTTCCCATTTTACCAATGAGAAAAATGCCAAGTGTTTGGTGATTTGCCAGAAGACTGCCATCTGACTTTAAGACTTTGAAGTCCATTTTCTTTCCAGGGAGCAGAATATGGAAATGCCCTTAGCAGCTCTGCTTTCCAATATGGTAGCCATTAGTGAGGTGTAGCTAGTTGCATTCATATTAAATAAAATGAAATAAAATTAAAACTCAGTCCCTCAGTCTTACCAGCCACATTTCAAGTGCTCATAAGCCATATGTAGTTAGCAGCTACTATATTGGAAAGTGCAGATACTGAACACTTCCGTCATCATGGAAAGTCCTATTGACAAATGCTTCCAGAAGAACAGTATGCCACATCTATGGGAAGCAAGGTCTCTGGCTGAGAACTTTCATTAAGAGGACAGGTGCTTGCACATTACTTGACACAAATTAGGGGTCTCAAGGACAGGTAATGCTCTCCACGGGGCAGGGAAATATGGTTGCCTTTGGAGGTAGAGAAATGACTCATCTCCACACTACCTCTCCCTCTGGTCTGCAAAGCTTTTCAGAATATTGGAGTAGCTTATGTTAAATTCCTTGCTTCTCTGCATGTGGTTCACCAACAAGTGGCATCCACACACCTGAGGGCTGGTTAGAAATGCAGAATCACAAGTCCCATCTCAGATCAAAATCTGCATTTGAGCAAGAACTCCAGCGGATTCATGTGCACACTCCTTTTGCAGAGCGCTAGGCTATCTCATGCACTGCAATGTTTACTATTGCATTTAATGTCAACCCTTTCAGAAAAGTCTTTTAAGTCCTATGAAATCCATATGATATAGTCGTCCACTCAGTCATGAGGCTCTGGCATGGAAGCATCTTCTTTACAGATATTGCACAGATCTTTTTAGATATTTCTTTTAGTAGTTCGTATCTAAGGTCAAAACTAGAAGGACTCTGAGAGGTAATCTATGCCCAAGCTTTCTTCTTGTAGATGGAGAAACTGAAGCCCAGAGAAGGAAAGCAGCTTATCTGGGATCATGCAGCCATGTCGGAGCTTAAATCGACATGACCTAGCAGGGCAGTTCAGCTAAATAGGATACTTGGCCATGAAGAAAGCTTTAGTGGGAGGACCTGGGGTTGATGTTCTACCTGTGCCAAATGTGATGAGTATCTATTACTATTATCTCAGCCTTGCCTGAGGAACTGATACAGGTCACCATAGTTGCCACTCATTGGGCTTGTATACCATGGATTTTTTAAGTGTTTGTGCTTATTTCACTGGTTTCCATTAATTCTATGATGTAGACATTGCTACCTACTGCCTTCTCTTCAAGAATGAGGACACTGCAGCACAGTGAAGTTAAGGAACTGGCCCAACATCACACAGATGGTAGCAGTGGAGCCAGGGTGTCTGGCTCCAGCATCCATGCTCTTTCCTTCTCCGGCACAGGAAGTATGTTGAGAAGAGAATGTGAAGGGGTTCCCTAGACACCTGCGGCTGTGCCAAGTAAGAGAAAACTGCTGTGGATTTCCACTCACCCATAGACAAGTTCTTACAATGGTTACAGTGGATCACCACACCAGACATCCCACTTGTAAGACAGAATTGCAAAGCCACTCATTTAGAACACATAATCCCCCAAACAACATGTGGATTCATTGGTTTTAGAACTTAAGAGAAAGTATGGTGTGGTGAAAAGAATGATTATCATCTTAATACCTGATAGAATAGTTCCTCTTAGGGAGATGACTATCTTGGTTTAAGAAAACAATAGAAACTTAGTTGTAGAAGAAGGTGAAACCCTAATAGCATGAGTTGGAAAGAGAGTATGAAACAAAAAGAAACTAGATCACTGCATGGGAAAAAGATAATCAGAAATTTGAGTGTGGGGAGAGGGAAGAGAGGAGAGGAGAAGGAAAATAATGGGAGAGGAGTCCAGCCAAACAATAATACATTGACAGATAGGACAGGAGACTCCTTTAAAAGACATGTGTAATATTTGATTTTTTTTCTGTATTGGTATACTGTGATCCCAAGACCTTCTTTCCTCTTAATTTCACTCATATCTGCCATATACACAATGTCTTGTACATGCATGTGTTTGTACATGCACACGCGTGTATGTATCAAAGGAAGAACAGACTTTCTCTGTGGGTGGGCTGTGAGAATATCCTTACATAATCTAACTCAAGGAAAGCAAACTCTTTCAGACACATATGACTGGCAAAAATATCAGCCACCAGTGGAAAGCATTTATTGCTTTTGCCTGCCCATCCACTAAACCATTTCCCCAAGAAATATTTAGTGAGCAACTACTATACAGAAGGTAATATCTGAGGTCAGGGCAGCAATAGAGGTTGCAAGGAGGTAATGTAAGGTTTTGTGCTTTTGTAAGGACTTTGTTTTGAGTGAAACGAGGAACCACTGCAGGGTTTTAAGTAGAGAAAAGAGCCAGGAAGGGGAGGAAACAACCATGGAAGTGGGAGGAAGAACACATTGATTCTTCCAGGGTCTGTCCCAGAACAGCAGTCACACTGCTACCACAGCCCTTTGGCCAGAGCTGCTCACCTGGTCTCCTAACTGCAAGGGGGCTGGCAAAAGAGGGGGTGGAACGTTTGGTGAATTGTCTCGACCACAAATGGCATTCCACCTAAGACTTCTTTGAAATAAAGCATTGTTGTTAAGATGTCCAGCCCCTTTTTTGAGCAGACAAGAGCACCGATATTCTGTACTTTATTTCTTAAAGATTAGATGAATCATGAACACTTTATTGATCATGGCATCTCCCCTGCCAGGTAAGTATTGTGAGCACTTTTTTAACACTCTCTCAGATGTCGTCATCTCTCATACAATATACATCACTTGGCATATATCAACTGGAGCTCTAAATTCCCCAGTGTGAAACTCTAACAGGTGAGATGAATGGACAATTCTGAAAGGCACGTATAACAGACATTTTATTTAGAAGGCTATTCATCTGTGACATGGAAACAATTAGAGAAGGAAAATATGCAAATGCTTTGAGGGTTGCTAATACTCAGAAGATTTGAAAGTAATTCCTATTCACATACAGTTCTTGCTCATTTGTCTTGCCAGATGCAGAAACATTTGAAAAATAAACTAGGTAGCAGGAGAGATTGCTCAAGTGAGGAAAAGATACATGCTTCTTGAATTCAAACAAATAACAGAGCGCTGACAATGGCTGCTGGTCACTGGGCATCTCCAGTTTCTCTGGGGAGGCTTTCTCCACCGAGGGGGGCTTATCACTTCTGCCTGTTCTGCACCTCTTCTCCCTTCCTCTCCTGGTATAGATTATCATATATCATATCATATATATAGAGATAGAGATACCACATACACATTAACTCTGCACATATATATATATATATATATATACACACATATATATACCCTAATGTGTTAATTTATATATATTCTAAGTTTTCATTAAAAGAGTAATTCAAATAGTCCCAAAGATTATATAATTAAGAGTTCTTCCTTTAGCACCTGATCCCCACCTATGCTCCAGAGGAAACAGTTCTTTTAAACTTCTTGGATATACTTACACAAACAATGTAGACATGTACTCACACAATATAACACAACTTATTAAAATAAATAATTTTTACAACGACCAGCAATAACCAATACAAAAATGTGATATAAAATATTGTAATTTTCAAAAAATAAAAGCTACAGATATCTAGATATTTGCTTANTGTTAATTTATATATATTCTAAGTTTTCGTTGAAAGAGTAATTCAAATAGTCCCAAAGATTATATAATTAAGAGTTCTTCCTTTAGCACCTGATCCCCACCTATGCTCCAGAGGAAACAGTTCTTCTAAACTTCTTGGATATACTTACACAAACAATGTAGACATGTACTCACACAATATAACACAACTTATTAAAATAAATAATTTTTACAACGACCAGCAATAACCAATACAAAAATGTGATATAAAATATTGTAATTTTCAAAAAATAAAAGCTACAGATATCTAGATATTTGCTTAAAATATTGTGCAAGGGCTTCACAGAGAAAAAGTTTAAAAACTCAGTTGGAGGGGATGAGTAGAAATATGCACAATTATATATGTGATCTGTATTTGTGGATAAGATAACTTTATAACTTTGTCAATGCTCTTCAAATACATCTACACATTCGGGGCAATTTGAAGTAAAAATATATTTACCATAAGTATTTGAGGAACTGATAGCCACATTAAAAAACTCATGTGGAAGAGTATAGTCATAGAAAGCTAATTGTGAACATTAAAATAAAAAAATGAGGAATTTACTTTGCCATAGATGAGGCATAGCACAATGCCATCATCACCATCATCATCAAGTTATGTTAGTAGCGTAGGGACACAGCAATGGAACAAAACAGAGAGCTCAGGAACAGACTTGTGCATGTGGAAAGGACATATGATAAAGGTGCCTACAAATCAAGGGGGTGATTTTTGTATAGTATGTGATTGGGAAAATTATCCTTATATGGAGAAAGGTAAAACTGAATCTCTGTTTCACAAAGTAAACAAAGGTGGATTCAAAGTAAATTTAAGGCCTTAATGTTAAATATAACTATATGAATAAAAATATAGGCAAATATCTTTGTATATTTTGAGGTGAGAAATAATGTCTTGAACAAGAACAGAAAAGCACAACCAGAAAAGGAAAAAATTCATGTGTCTGACAAGAACAAAATTAAGGATTTCTATTAAAAAAAATATCACCATAGACAAAATTAACAACATCTGACAGGTAATCAATATCAAACTTGTACATGGAAATCAGTGCATATCAGTGGGATCAGAGATGGAAAAATCCAAGAGAAAAAATGGGCAAAGGCTGTGAGAAGGCAATTAACAAAAGGAGAAACTGAGGGGAAAAAGGGTACATGCCACTCCTGAATAACACAATGCACATTTGAACAAGGTATGACTTCATCCACATTCACTGGCTAATATCAAGTTTGACCAAAAACAGAGGAAACTGGGACCTCTAAGCTGTGGTTCTGGGAAATGTAAATGGAGAGCAGTCTGGTAATAGGAAAAATTCAATGTTCAGATACCATGTGATCTGGAATCCTCTCCAGGGCTCTCACTGGTCCTAGAAGCTGTTCGTGTTGCATGATTATAGAGTGGTGTGAAAGAAGCGTTTTAGGGATCCATCCCCAGGGAAATGAATAGGTTTAGTAGGAAATGCCATGAAGCAGTTAGAAACAATGAATCAAATGTACAGAGAGCAACATAGATTTAAAGAAATACTGTTGACTGTATAAAAACTAAAGAGAAGTGAGATATCTAGCTTGCTAACTTTTATGTAAAGTCAAAGTACATGCAACCTCAAAATCACTACCTAATGAACAGCGATACATCAAACATATTAGGAGTGCTCTTATTACCATGAGAAGGAGAAAGGGAGGGAAACTATGGATGGAAAAACAGCCAAGAGAAGTGTTATGGCCAGACAGATGGGAAGAGTCTGCCCTGAGTGGAGGAGTATGATAAACTCAAATCTCTGCCTCTGAGGACCAAGAACTCAATCAGTAGATGAAAAATTCATTTTGTTCTTTGATTTAAACGCCATTACATTTATATGAATTGAGTTGTGCTTATTTGTTGTTACCTTTCATAAACAATTAAAACTTCTTTAATTATGAGTTTGTAATTTTCTTTTTATATTTAGAAAAATTTCCACCCCCTTCCGTAGCCCTCAAGCATTTTCTTCTGTTTTTGGAAGACTTCTTAGGCTAAAGGCACTGGACCTTTGAATGGCATGACCATTTACCTAGTTTGCATTTATGGTTATATCATGCTATACTCATCAGTCAAATTTTGGTGAACATTTGCATTATTGTAGTGTTCTTTTTTTCTTTAAATAGTAGAGCAATTAACATCTATATATATATATATATATATATATATATATATATATATATCTATATCTATATCTGTACAATGTATATTAGCAGGTTATATGCCTAAAAGTATCATCACTGAAGTGATACATATGTATATATTTAACTTGAACAATTTGAAGTTGTCAAATTAGCCTTGTGTCAATTTCTATTCTTACCTTTGCAAATACAGTTTGTGTATTATCAAACATTTTTATTTTTCTATGCTGATAGATAAAAATGTTGTTCATAATTTAAATTTTTACTTACATAAGCAGAAATGACTTTCCATAATTTTTAACATGGTAATAAGTAATTCATATTACCATTGGTGATTGGACTTTTCTTACTAATTTATAAGTGTTCTTTATGTATTAAGAATGTTAGTTCATTCCCATATGTTGTGTAAATCTAAAGCTAGTTAGATATATTATATCTCTCTCAATATATTTTTATACTGTATCTATATCTAGATCACTTATGTTCATATACAACATAACTTTTATATAACACTTTTATGGTTTTATTTTTCGGTTTAAATTTAATCTATTTGGAATTTGCTTTGGATTAAGAAGTAGGATAAGGATCTAAGAACTTTATGTTTTCTTATACTTAGTCAATTGTCCCAGTATTATTTACCGAATTACTCATATTTTCCCTCTGATTTAGAATGTCACATTTTCTATATACTAAATTACTACTTAGGGGCTTTGTAAAAACTCGAATTTTTACCCTTTCATTTTTCTGTTTCTCTGTTAATGTGCCAATATTCAATATGTAATTATTCTATTTATGGGATAATTGGATTAAGTCCTTCCTAGCGCTTTTATTTTCATAATTTTTGTGCTGCTTCTTAAAAGTTTATTTTTTCATTTGTAGTTTCAAATCATATTGTCCAGCTCAAGGAATGTGAGGAAGACAGCTATGCAGGAATGCCTCTCCTCATGGCCTGTCATGCCTGTCATGGGGAATCAGAGCCCAGGCTGGGCAAGGGTGTCCATGCAGGGAGGAAGTGGTGGCCAAAGTAAAAGATTTGTTCCATACAGGAGGAGTAGTCAAAGAAGCAAATATTGTAATGATGATGAAAACCAGGTTTTTTCTTTTTATTATTGTATTATGGTTGTCTCAATTTCCCCCTGTTGCTCTCCTCTACCCCACCCACCCCCCACTCCCACAGTCAGTTCCCACCCTGTTGTCCATGTCCACGAGTCATTTATATTTGTTCTTTAACTAGACCCTTCTCCTGCTTTCCTGCCTTATCCCGCTCCCCTCTGGAAACTGTCAGTTTGTTCCCTGTCTCCACGTCTCTGGTTCTATTTTGATCATTTGTTTGTTTTGTTCATTAGGTTCCTGTTATAGGTGAGATAATGCAGTATTTGTCTTTCACTGCCTGGTTTATTTCACTTAGCATAATGCTCTCCAGTTCCATCCATGCCGTCATGAAGGGGAGGAGCTCCTTCTTTCTTCTGCTGTGTAGTATTCCATTGTGTAAATGTACCAGTTTTTGATCTATTCAAAAAACAGATTTCTGACCATTGAAGAAGGGAATTGGAAATGTTGAAAGGGGGAAAACTAGAATGGGTCTTGTTATGTTGAACTGGAATTGAAGGTATTGCTGCAACTCATGGCTTTCTAGATCTAAAGCTATAAAAATAAACATCAATGTAAATATGTATGTGATATGTATATTCTGGCTCTGCTCACTGCAAGGGCCTGGGAGCAGTGGCACTCCAACAGCAATGAGCACATCCATTTGTATTAGTAGTTTATTGCTGCTGTAACAAATTACCACACACTTGGTGGCTTTATAACACATTGATCTTACAATTATGGAAATTAAGAGTAG
Source organism: Sturnira hondurensis (assembly GCF_014824575.4). NCBI lineage: Eukaryota > Metazoa > Chordata > Mammalia > Chiroptera > Phyllostomidae > Sturnira > Sturnira hondurensis. Next base: position 1,843,311 of record NW_028081547.1, read on the forward strand.
TTCTCACAGAGCTGAAAACAAAGGTGTTGGCCAGGCTAGGGGACATCAGTTCTTTCCGGTGAAGAACCCACAACCTTGCCTTGTCTGGCTCCAGAGACTACCCACACTCCTTGGCTCCTGGCCCCTTCTGCCTTCAATGACAGCAGTTACATTGCTCTGAACTCTGCTTCATTTTTACTTCTTGTTTATCTGACTCTAAACCACCTGCCTCCCTCTTTCATTCACAAGGACTTTTGTGATTACATTTAGGACCCTCCTGGGCAATCTAGAACAAACTCACATTCTGCTTATCCTTAATCATACAGCAAAATCCTTGTGCTGTGTAAGCGCACACATCCACCACAGGTTATGGGGATTAGAATGTGGACATCTTTGGGTGTCATTGTTCTGCCCACTGTGTCATTCTCCACTAAAGGAATTAGGGGTCCCTGGAGAAATGGTTGATTCCAGACCCAGAGCATCTCTTTGTGCCAGAAAATAAGACAGGATTCAAAATATGATGGGGGTCTTTGGAGAGGACATAGAAACCAACTTGAAGGGGCCTACGAAGGCAGAGCTAAATAATGATTATTACAGATTATAACCTATTGAATAAAACAGAAATTTGTAAGTCCATGAACAAAAATAAATTATTAAATAAATAAAAGTTTTGATGAAAAATGGAATATTTATGTAGTTTTGAAGTACCACCTCTCAAAATATTTAGTAATTAAAAAGAAGAAAAACATTTTATGGTGGGAAAGCCAGAGACACCACCTTAATTAAGTTATCAAAGTGAATATCATAAGTAATGGGACAAGTTGAAATTATGTGCTATGTGATACGATTAAAAAAGAAAACAGCATTGTTTCTAGAACTCTCACATGAAAGATGTATAGTTAATCTAATTATAAGGAATCAGTACACAAAGAAAAATTGAGGGATACCCTAAAAAAGAAACCAAATGGCCTGTAATCTTTTATAGTTCAAGGTCATCAAAGTCAAGGAAAGATTAAGGAACAGTACAATATTGAAAGAGACTAACAAAACATGACAATTAAATTCAACATGCTATTATTAACTATATCTTTTTACTATAAAGGATATTATTTGGACAAGTGGTGAAGCTTGAATGGGATTTAAGGATTAGGTGATAGTAATGTTAAGTGTTAATGTCCTGTTAGACTGTCACTATTGTGGTTACTATAAGAATACACAGAAAACACACTAAAGTATTCAAGAGTGATTGCCATAATGTTGGCAATTTATTTTCAAATGGTTAAGGTAAGAGTTCTTTGTAGGGTACTTTTAATTTTGAAAATTTGTTAGTGTTTCAAAACAAACAAAATAAAAGTCATATTGTCTAGTTGAAAAAAATAATCACATATTAATTTGGGGGGATTGTGTTAAATTTATATATTATAGAAAGAGTGACATGTTTACAATACTGCATTTTTGATGAACTAACAGGATATATATTCCTATTTGTCAAGACTTCTTTCATGTCCTTTGCTCATTTAGGCTTTTTAAACTATGGGTTTCCAACATTGTTATGTTTATGTTTATATGTTTTACTGTTTGGTAAATGGGATTTATTATTCTATTATGTATTTTAAATATTTGTTGAAGTTGTATATAGAAAAGGTACTTATTTGGCACAGTATTTTCTAATCAGCCATTTTTCAGATTTTCTCATTTTCTCTAATAGATTTTTAATTAATGTTTTCAAGATCTCCAGATAAAGTATTATATCACCAACCAAAAGACTACTTTAAAAATCTTTTCTCTATATTTTTTGTATCTTACATATTTCTCTAATAAAATGTTAACGCATAGTTACTTCTGAAAGAATATTAATGAATAGCATTATTCTGGAAATCTTTAGATTCTTATTTTGCCATTTGTATTTTAACATTCTGCCAGATATTACTTGAAAAATATTAGTTTTCACTCAAAATTCTTAGATAAGTTTGATCTGGTATTTGCTTGTTTTTTGCCGCTTCGATTACATATTGTCCTAATAGATGAAAAGTTTGGGAGCAGTTGAATTAGTAATGGAATTATCTTCCCGGTGGGATGGAATAGCTTATGGCAAACCACAGTCTCTCCAAGAACAAAAATGGCTTAAAAATACAGAAATTATTTCTTTGAAGGTGTCAGAGAACATCGAGGCAGCAAAAAATAGGGAAGCCAAAACTCTAGAGAAGAGAAAATTTTGGAAGAGTGAGCTGATTCTTTACCCCTTTCTATAGCAGGGACATCTGCTGATTCTGGGTAAGGACCAGAGGCTGGTAATCTAGGCCTTGTACAGGTAGTGGGGTGCTGCTGATAGCAAAGAAAACAGATCTTTTGGTAGAGACTTTGGAGGAGTTTCAAGCTTGTGGCTAGTTTTTACTTCAAGGAATTTATTACATTCTGGAATTTCATGGAGAAGTAAGCTAAGAACCTAAGTAGAAAGGCCATACAAAGCAGCAGAGCTTTTGTCAGTCATGCAATGCAAAGGTGAGAGTTTGAGGCCCATCTGGTAGCCTATAGTTGAGAATCTTGGTGTGGCATAATAAAAACTATATATGAGGCCTGTCCAGAAAGTTTCAAGCCATGTAATATGAAAAATAGAGACATTTACTGAAGAAGATACAAGATACAAGACACATTGTACATAGGACAGTGACACATCAGTTCCCTTCAAAGTAAGCACCTTGGGATCTCATACAGTTCTTTCAGCATCTGTTCTACTGTTCAAAACACTCTGCAAAAGCCTTTTTTGGAATCACCATCAGCTTCCCTGTCATATTTTCCTGAATCTCACTGACAGTCTGAAATCTCTTCCTCTCCAAAGGTGATTTTAGGTTAGGAAAACAGGGTGCCAAATCTGAGCTGTAGGAGGGTTAATTCACTGGGTAGTTTGATGTTTCACACACACATAAAAAACCCCAACAACTCTGCATCAGATGTGATACATGAGTGGGTGTGTTGTTGTGATGAAGCTGCCACTCACCAGTTGCCAATAGTTGAGGCCTTCTGAATCATATGAATAATTTTCATGGAGGAATGTAAAATTAACACAAAATTTGATGCAGACTGTTGCTCTACTCACTCAGTTATTTTGAATGGGTTGGCCACACAGTACACATGCTCACTCAACAGTGTCTACTGCCCCCACTCACTAGTACAGTAAACTCATCACTGTTCACACATGCACACTCCAGTCCACTCTCCTTGTCTGCCAAGTTACATTGATGTCATGCAAACTGTTCTTGTTATGTTAATGATAGCTGGACTTTTCCCAGACAAACTTTGTATATTTGGTCTTTGTCCTCATTTCCTGGTATAGAGCTCCTAAAATCTTTGGAATGTCCTGAGTGATAATAGTGTCTTCTGTATTCTAATGAGATGACTGGTGGCTGGGGTCCTCAATAAAGCTTTAGAATGGGGATTGGTCAAGAAAGACCAAATTTTGATCAGAGGATTGGAACCTTCACCTCCCCCGAATGCCAGTTCATTATCTGAGTTGTGAACACATTAAGGTGCTGGGAGGGTGGCACGCCTGGGGAGGGAAGCTCCACACCATTGCCATCCCCCCAAGCTTTGCCCTATGCATCTCTTTTATGTGGCTGTTCTTGAGACATATCCGTTACAACAAACAGGAAAACATAGGTGTTTTCCTGAGTTCTGTGAGTCATCCTGGCAAATCATCAAACTAGAAGAGGGGTTTGTGGAAATCCCCAGATTTATAGGTGTTTGGTCAGAAGCACTGGAAGTTGCTACTGGCACTGAAGTGCAGGTAATCTATGGGACTGAGCTCTCGACCTGTAGGGTCTGTGCTAACTCTACATAGTTAGTGCCAGAATGGAATTAAATTGTTGGATACCCAGTTGATGTTGGAGAATCAGAGAGCTGGCACTGGGAAAGGCACCACATAGTTGGTGTCAGTTAGAAAAACCTCTCATGCAAAGAACTAACTAATTCCAAATAATAAGGGCAGATTGAACTAGACAAAACTAGAAGCAGGCTGAGCTACACCAGAGCTGAAATCCAGTCTTCGCCTTGACTAAAATACACTACACTATCACTTATTAAAAGAAAGGGTAAGGTCTGTCAGGGAAAAAAAACCAAAAACAAAAAAATCTATCATGTGAGAATTCAAGAGAGAGGTTACCATTGGGGAAGTGTACTGATTAAAAGAGGAACAAAGCACCTAGGTGCCCATCAGTAAATTAATGGATCAAATGGTACATTTACATAATGGAATTCTATGTGGCAGAAAGAAAGAAGGAGCTCCAACCCTTTGCAATGCATGGATGGAACTGGAAAGCATTATGCTGGGTGAAATAAGCCAGGTGGTGAAAGACAAATGCCATATGATCTCACCTTTAACAAGAACCTAAACAACAAAACAAACAAGCAAGCAAAATATAACCAAAGACACTGAAATAGAGAACAGGCTGACAGGGACCGGAGACGAGAGGGGAGAGAATTTGTGGGGAAAAGGGGAAAAAGGAATTACAGGAAGAAGTATAAAGGGCACATGTACAAATACTAAGGGGGGAGGAAATGGGAGGGAGGTGGTGAGCAGTGGGGGGAGTGAGCTGGGATTGGAGTAAAGGACAGAAAACTATACTTGAACAACAGTTAAAATAAATAATTTTTTAAAAAGGAACAAAATGAACTTCTAGGGGTGTGGTCATCTTCTGTTTTTTGAACTACATGCTAGTAGTTCAAAACAGATGTGTTCAGTGTGCAAAATATCAAGCTGGACAGTTATGAATATACCCTTTCCCATAAGCATATTATTCTTTTCTAAAAAGTGCATATTTAAAAAATCCTGAATTCCAGTTCTGCCAAGATAGAGTAGTCCCACTCCTCCCAGGCCCTCCCTCTTACAACTGCAATATCATTGTTGTAACACAACAAATGAGCGTGGAAAGATCCTGTAAGGTGGTAGGAAGGATTCTTGAGACATGAGGAACATGATGGAGAGTGCTTTGGGTTTCCTTGCTTTCTCCTATACATGCCAGTTAGAGTCAGAGGGACCACCAACACTGAACCAACAGGCTGAAACAAAAGACCTTGAAGATAAACTGTTCCCCTCTAGCCAGAGGACTGGGAAAAGGCTGAGCTCAGAACTCCCTTTTGGTAATACTTGCCTTACTTGAGCTAAACCCTATTGGAAAAACCACACCTGCATCCACGACTGTGGTTTTAGCAGGACTGAGCCTGAAATCGAGCTTCCAATTCTTCCTGCCCATCAGCCTCTTCCACTTCATTGAAGCAGACAGCACCCTGACCTCCATTCTGGGTGGTTCCAAGTGGAGAGCTAGGGTTCTACTTCTCTCCAGAAGCAGGAGGCAGTGTTTTGTTTCCTTTGCTGAGATAGTGTTGGTGGAGCTGAATGAGAAATTGGTCTTCCATTTCTGCCTGGCGGGAGCAGTCAGTGCTCCGATACCCCCAGGAGGGGCATATCAGTGGGGCATGGTGAGGAGCTGAGCCTACCTCTTTGCCCAGTAGTGTTAGGAGAGGAAATGAGGTAGTGGTAGGAGGGGCTAGTTGACATTTCCATTCTCTCCCTTCCCTTCCCCTGGTGTCATGTGTCAGCAGGCCCCAGCGGGGAGGGGTAGCTGAGCCTCCTTCCCCACCCTGCAGCAACCACAAGGTGTAAGTCAGCGCTTCACTTTCCCACTTCTTGGTGGCAGTGGGGCCCAGCAGGAAGCTGAAAACATAGTCCCACCCATCCTTCTGTTGTACCTTAAAGGAGAGGCTGGCCTGCTGAAAAAATAATATTAATAGTATAAAGAGACTTATAACACAATGCCTAAAATATTCAGGATACAATAAAAAAATTACATACCAAGAACAAGGGAAGAAAACCACACTGTGGATGAAAATAGAAAATCCTTGCTGAGATGATCAGCTGTTCGAATTATCTGACAAGGATTTTCAAGCAGCTATCATAAAAACGCTTCAGCAATTATGAATTCTTTAAAGTCAATGACAAATAGACTCAGCAAAAAAATGAACTTATAAAAAAGAACTAAATGGAATAAAGAAGTGAAAATACAATGACAAAGTCACTGGATGGGCTAAGTAGTAGAGTGGACATGAAAGAGGACAGAATCAGAGAACTTCAGAATAGATCAATAGAATTTACAGCATCTGATTGACAGAGAAAAAATAGACTGAAAAAGAAAATAGTAGGGGAGAAGAAAATGGCGGCGGAGTAGGACGGAGAGACTCCAGTTCTCATACCCCTGGGAGAAAATCCTGGCAGATCTACTGAGGAACAGCACAATCAATTCCCCAACCAACAATTCCCCAGCATTTATGAAAATAAGAGACCAGAGATAGTGACAGACCAGATAGCTACAGGTCAGTGGGGTCTCAGGGACATGAGCAAGGAGGGAGGCGGCCGGGCGACAGCCCTCAGCCGGCCGGTAAAGACCTCGGAGCTGCTGCTGCTGCAGCAGTCGGGGCCCAGAGGCTTCTGTCTGCGCCCAGCAACAGGGGCGTCTGCCACAGAGGACTCATCGGGAGCCAGGCACCCCAGAGTAAAGTCAAAAGCAACAGCAGCAGAAGCAGCAGCGGCGGGACCAGCAGCCCTTGGCTGGCACCTAATGGCCTTGGAGCTGCTGCCACCACAACTTTCAGGGCCCAGAGGCTTCCATCTACGGCCAGCATCGGGCGTCTGCCACAGAAGACTCATCAGGAGCCAGGCACTTGTGAGTAAAGACAAAAGCTGCAGCGGCAGGGCCGGCTGCCTTCGGCCACCCTGTAACCCCTTGGAGCTGCCGCTGCTGCTGCGTTAGGGGTGTAGAGGCTTCCGTCTGCAGCCAGTGCCACGGAGGACTCATCGGGAGCCCGACACCCAGTGGAGCCTTGGGCCAGCTGCGGGGTCCTTGGAAGAGAGCTGGCTCTCTCCCTCCCCATCTAGGCAGGGCTGGGTGTCTGCCTAGGTTTGCAGGGAGGGTGGCAAGGACAGGGGGCCGTGTTCAGTTTCGATCTCTGTGGTCGCCAGCCCACCAGCCCACCAGCCCACCAGCCTGGGAAATTTGAGAGGAGCATTGTCCTAACTGGTTGGGTTGGGGATTGGACTGAGCTGAGAGGCAGGCTTTCTGGAGAAGTTTTTACTGGAAAGTGGACTGAGGTGTTCTCCTGTGAAGGCAGCTTGACTTGCTTCTCACCCAGGCACAGGACTGGGAAGAACCAGTACCAGATCCCCTGGGACCCAGGCAACTTGTTGGGCGGGTGTGCGGGCACCCGCACCCCAGTCTGGTAGCCTGGCTGGCAGGTGGGTGTGCACCTGGGCCTACAACCCAGCGCACAGAGAAGTCCTGCCAAAACCAGAAAAACTGGATTGGTAGTTTGAACCAACAAGAGAAGGTTGTTTTTTTTTTTTTAAACTATTTTTTTTACTTCATTTTTGTACTTTTTTAAAACTTTTTTTTCAGTAATCGTATATTTTTTGAATTTTATTGTTGCTGTATCTTTCAGTACTTTGTTCCTCTCCTTTCTGTTTTCCTGTTTTAGTCCTTCTTCCTTTCAGTCCAAACTTATCGCTTTTTCCTCACTTCTCCTGCCCTTTTTTTTTGTGTGTGTTTGTTTGTTGCTTTCTATACCACTGTAAATACTTCACAACACATCTCTCAGGTCTTAGCCCACTTTACAGGTTCCTGAATTCTATTACTGTAGTGAATAACTCTACTTGCTCACATGCTACACCTATTTACTATTCTTTACTCTCACCTTACCTCAAAATCTGACCACACACAACCTCACTGCTTTCAAGATACAACTCACAAGCCTTCCCTCCCCAACAAGAGACTTATCTTTGGTCTATCCTTTCTTAAAAGTGGCAAATTGGGTTGAAGATTACAGTTAACACTATTTAGAGCCTAAGATCTTCTATCTCTCCTCTACCAGCTGTGACTGTAAATATCATAAAGTACTCTCCTGCTGTCATAAACCATTTTGCCTCCCCATCCAACTGATCACACACACACAAAGAAAGAAGTAGGTGGAAGTGGAGAACATCAAGATACCTGCAGAAGACTGCACCACTGAATTTCACAGGTATCCTAACACAGAAGTTCACACCATAAACCCAGGGAGTCAGAACAGATCAATTTAAGAAGCTGAGGCTAACAAGAAGAGTCTCATAAACAATGAGAAGACAAAGAAACAATGCTCAAATGAAAGAAAAGGTGGAAGTCTCAGAAATAATGTCAGATGAAAGAGAGGCAAGTCAGCTATCAGATATTGAATTCAAAGGACTAGTTATCAGGAAATTCAAAGAGCTCACAATGAGCTACAAGAAACTAGAGGGGAGCTACCAGAAACTACAGGGGAGCTACAATGACCTCTCCACAAACTACATCAACATGAAAAGGGAAATAGAAACTATCACCAAAGGACAAGAGGAAATGAAGAATACAATTTCGGAACTGAAGAACACAGTAGAAAGAATGAAAAGCAGGATCGATAAGGCAGAAGATCGGATCAGCAAGTTGGAGGACACAGTAGAAAGAATCTCCCAGAAAGAGCAAGAAAGGGAAAAGAGGCACAAAAAGAATGAAGAGGGATTAAGAGAAATGCAAGACAATATGAAACATAATAATATCCGAATAATAGGAATACCAGAAGGAGAAGGAGAAGAACAAGGGATAGAAAACCTATTTGAAAGAGTAATGATGGAAAATTTTCCTAATCTGATGAGAGAAAAAGTTACACGAATCCAGGAATCACAGAGACTCCCATTCAAGAGGAACCCAAAGAGGCCCACTTCAAGACACATCATCATTAAAATGGCAAAATTCCAAGACAAAGGAGAATCTTTGGTTCTCATTACTTGGAATATTTCTTGCCATTCCCTTCTTGCTTGGAGTGTTTCCATTGAGAAGTCAGTAGTTAATCCGATTGGGGCTCCTTTGTATGTTACTTCCTTTTTCTCCCTTGCTGCCTTTAAGATTCTCCTTTGTCTTGGAATTTTGCCATTTTAATGATCCAGAGGCCTACAACCAAGACTACTTTACCCAGCAAGGCTCTCAATTAAGATAGAAGGCCAAATAAAGAGTTTCCAAGACAAAAGAAGTGTAAAAGAATATGCTTCCACCAAATCAGCTCTACAAGAAATACTAAAAGGACGGCTTTAAAAATACTAAAAGTGAGAGACAGAGAGGAACTCTGGTACAAAAATGGCAATGAATAAGTACCTATCAATAATAACCTTAAATGTAAATGGATTAAATGCTCCAATCAAAAGACATAGAATAGCTGAATGGATAAGAAAGCATGACCCACCCATATGCTTCCTACAGGAGACCCACCTCAGGACAAAAGACCATCACAGACTAAAAGTGAAAGGCTGGAAACAAATTTCCCAAGCAAATGGTGAAGAAAAAAAAAGCCGGGGTAGCAATTCTAATATCAGACAAAATAGATTCCCAAAAAAGGGCCATAAGAGAGACCCAGAAGGTCACTTCATAATACTCAAGGGAAGAATCCACCAAGAAGACATTAACATCATAAATATATGTGCATCCAACATAGGAGCACTCAAATATATAAGAAAAATCCTAGAGGACTTCAAGAAAGATATTGACACCAACACAATTATAGTAGGGGAATTTAACACCCCACTGTCAAAAATGGACAGATCTTCTAAACAAAATATCAACAAAGATATAGCTGCACTAAACAACACCCTAGATGAAATGGACTTGACTGATATATATATATAGAGCCCTTCATCCCAAAGAAGCTAAACACACATTCTTTTCAAATGCACATGGAACATTTTCAAAGATAGACCACATGATAGGACACAAAACGAGCCTCAACATATTCAATAAAATTGAAATCATACCAAGCATTTTCTCTAACCACAAGGGACTGAAATTAGAAACCAACCCCAAAGAAAAAAAACCCCAAACACCCCCAAATCATGGAAACTTAATGGTATGCTATTAATCAATGAATGGGTCAAGATTGAAATTAGGGAAGAAATCAAAAAGTTTCTGGAAACAAATGAAAATGAACTCACAACAACCCAAAACTTATGGGACACAGTGAAGGCAGTCCTGAGAGGGAAGTTCATAGCAATACAGGCTTACCTAAAGAAAATAGAAACATTTCAAACAAACAACCAAACCCTACACCTGCAAGAACTCGAAGAACAACAACAAAGACAGCCCAGAGCAAGTAGAAGGAAGGAAATAACCAAGATCAGAGCAGAATTAAATGACATAGAGACTAAAAGCACAATTCTAAGGATCGATGTTTCCAAGAGTTGGTTTTTTGAAAAGATAAACAAAATAGACAAGCCTTTAAGTAGGCTCATTAAGAAAAGAAGAGAGAGGACCCAAATAATCACAATAAGAAATGAAAGAGGAGAAATTACAACTGATACCACAGAAATAGAAGGGACTGTAAGAAATTACTATGAAGAACTGTATGCCAAGAAATTTGAAAACCTAGGTAAAATGGACACATTTCTAGAAAAATATAACCTTCCAAAACTCAATGAAGAAGAAGTAGAAAGCTTGAACAGACCAATAACAGCAGATGAAACTGAAGCAGTAATCAAAAAACTCCCGTCACACAAAAGCCCTGGACCAGATGGTTTCACAGGAGAATTCTACAAAGCATTTAAGGAAGAGCTAACCCCTATTCTTCACGGACTATTCCAGGAAATTCAAAATGATGGGAAACTCCCAAACTCTTTTTATGAAGCCAGTAACATCCTAATTCCAAAACCAGATAGAGACACAACAAAGAAAGAAAACTTTAGGTCAATATCGCTGATGAACATAGATGCTAAAATCCTCAACAAAATATCGGCAAATCAATCCAACTATACATCAAAAAGATCATACACCACAACGAAGTGGGATTCCTCCCAGAGATGCAAGGACGGTTCAATATCCACAAATCAGTAAATGTAATACACCACATAAACAAAAGCAAAGACAAAAACCACATGGTCATATCAATAGATGGGGAAAAAGCTTTTGATAAGGTACAACACCCATTTATGATAAAGGTACTCAGCAAAGTAGGAATAGAGGGAGCATTTCTCTGTATACTAAAGGCCATATATGAAAGACCTACAGCCAATATCATACTCAATAGGCAAAAACTAAAATCCTTTCCACTAAGATCAGGAACAAGACAAGGTTGTCCACTTTCATCACTTCTATTTAATATAGTATTGGAAGTTTTAGCCTCAGTGATCAGGCAAGAAAAGGAAATAAAAGGCATTCAAATTGGAAAGGAGGAAACAAAACTGTCATTGTTTGCAGATGGCATGATAGTGTACATGGAAAATCCTATAGACTCTACCAAAAAGCTGCTCGAACTAATAAATAAATTTGGCAAAATAGTGGGTTACAAAGTCAATATCCAGAAATCAAAGGCATTTTTGTATACTAACAATGCATCAGCAGAAGCAGAAATCAAGAAAACAATTCCATTGGATATAGCAAAAACAAAAATAAAATACCTAGGAATAAACCTAACCAAGGAGGTAAATGACCTGTATGCAGAAAACTACACAACACTGAAGAAAGAAATTAAGGAAGACACAAACAAATGGAAACATATACTATGTTCATGGATTGGAAGAATTAACATCATCAAAATGTCCATACTACCCAAAGCAATTTACAGATTCAATGCAATACCTATTGAAGTATCAATGGCATATTTCACAGACATAGAACAAACACTTCAAAAATTTATATGGAACCATAAAAGACCCTGAATAGCAGCTACAATGTTGAGAAAGAAGAACAAAGTAGGAGGGATCACAATACCTGATATCAAACTGTATTACAAGGCCACTGTAATCAAAACAGCCTGGTACTGGCATAAAAACAGGCACATAGACTAATGCAACAGGACAGAGAACCCAGAAATAAACCCAACTCTCTATAGTCAATTAATATTCGACAAAGGGGGCAGTAACATAAAATGGGGTAAAGATAGCCTCTTCAACAAATGGTGTTGGGAGAACTGGACAGCTACATGCAAAAAAAAAATGAAACTCGAGCACCAACTTACATCATACACCAAAATGAATTCAAGGTGGATAAAAGACTTAAATACAAGCCGTGACACCATTGAAGTCCTAGAGGAGAACATTGGCAGGAAAATATAAGATATTTCATGTAGCAACATTTTTACTAATATTTCCCCTAGAACAAGAAATATAAAGGAAAGAATAAACAAATGTGATTTCATCAAAATAAAAAGCTTCTGCGCGGCTAAAGAAAACAGCATTAAAATAAAAAGACAACCAACTGTATGGGAAAACATATTTGCCAATGATACCTCAGACAAAGGTTTAGTCTCCAAAATATACAAAGAACTCACATGACTTCACTCTAAGAAGACAACTAACCCAATTAAAAAATGGGGAAAGGACTTGAACAGACACTTCTCCAAGGAGGACATGCAGAGGATCCAGAGACACATGAAAAGATGCTCAATATCGCTTGCTATCAGAGAGATGCAAATTAAAACCACAATGAGATACCACTTTACACTGGTGAGAATGGCTATCATAAACAAATGTTGGAGAGGGTGTGGGGAAAGGGGATTCTAGTCCACTGTTGGTGGGATTGCAGACTGGTACAACCATTATGGAAAACAGTATGGAATTTTCTCAGAAAACTAAAATTGGACCTGCCTTTTGACCCAGCAATTCCACTGCTAGCATTGTATCCTAAGAACCCTAAAACACCAATCCCAAAGAACATATGCACCCCAATGTTCATAGCAGCACAATTTACAATAGCCAAGAGTTGGAAACAACCTAGGTGCCCATCAGTAAATGAATGGATCAAAAAACTATGGTACATATACACAATGGAATTCTATGCAGCAGAGAGAAAGAAGGAGCTCCTACCTTTTGCAACAACATGGATGGAACTGGAAAGCATTATGTTGAGTGAAATAAGCCAGGTGTTGAAGGACAAATACCATATGATCTCACCTTTAACAGGAAGCTAAACAACAAAACAAACAAGCAAGCAAAATATAACCAAAGACGCTGAAATAGAGAACAGGCTGGCAGTGACCTGAGGGGAGAGGGGAGGGAATTTCAGGGGAAATAGGGGAGGGATTTACAAGAACAAATATAAAGGATACATGGACAACAAATAAGAAGGGTGGAAATGGGAGGGAGCGGGGAGCACAGGGGGTGGGGTGGGATGGGAGTAATAGACAGAAACTGTACTTGAAAACTAATTAAATAATTTTTAAAAAAATTATATAGGTTTCAAGTATACAATTCTATAATACATCATCTGTACACTTTATTGTGTGTTCATTACCCAAAGTCAAAAGAGACTTGTAACAAAGGGAGACTTGACTTTCTTCCATTTATCCCTCCTTCACCTCCTTTATACCTCCCCATCCCCCTCGGGCAATCACCATGCTGTTGACTGTGTCTTTGAAATTTTTTTTCTGAATCCTTTTATCTTTTCCTCCCAGACCCCCAAACCTCTCCCTTCTGACAGCTGTCAACCTGTTCTCTGTATCTATGTGTCTGTTTCTACGTTGTTCATTAATTTATTTTGTTCATGAGAGTCCGCATATAAGCGAAATCATATGGTATTTGTCTTTTTCCGACTGGCTTATTTCACTTAGCATAATACTCTCCAGGTCCATTCATGCTGTTGCAAAAGGTAAGAATTTCTTCTTTTTTATGGCTGAGTAATACCCACTGCATACATGTACCATAGCTTTTTTTTATCTACTCATCTACTTATGGGCACTTTGGCTGCTCCCAAATCTTGGCATATACCTTTAGAATTGTTATGACTTTCTAGTAAATGGATCCTTTTATTATCAATATCACTCTTTGTAACAATTTTCATTGCTCTAAAGCCTATTTTATCTTACATTAATATAGCCAGTCCTGCTTTTTTAAAATCAGTGTTTGCATATCACACTTTTCAATTCTTTACTTTCAATCTATCTATGTTTTGTATTTATGGTGAGTTTTTCTTAAGCAGGATATTATTTGATCAAGTTTTTCCATTCACTGTTTCAGTCTCTATCTATAATTATATATTTAGATTAATTTAACTATTATGTTAGAGTCCCAGCCTGTTGTTTTATTAATTTGTTTTCTGTTTATTTCTCTATTTTACTTTTATTACCTTCTCATATATTTTGTAAACATTTTTTAAAATTCCATCTTGATTTATTTGTATTTTTAATATATCACTTTGTGTAGTTATTTTAGAGGTTGTTGTAGCTAATACGACATATTAACACATGCATGGCTTATCACAGTCTACTTGTATTGACCTTACACTACTTGAAATGAAGGCTAGAAAATGTACTTCCATTTAAGACCACTTACCCTCCCCGCTTTAAAATATATTTTTAAATATTTCCTCTACATATATTGAGAACTACATCAGATGATGTCATAATTTTTGCTTCAAACATAAAATATGATTTCAGAAGCTTATGAGAAGTAAGATAGTCTATTACATTTACTTCTACTTCAATCTATCCCAATGTTCTATTTTACTTCTCTGAAATTCCAACACATCTGCTATCACTTCTTTTCTGCTTAAAAAAATTCCTTTAGCCATTCTTTAAGGGTAGCCAGGTTAGCGAAAATTTTCTTAGTTTTTCTTCATCTAATAATCTGTTTATCCTTTCATTCCTAAAGGGCGCTTTCTCTGGATATAGGAACTATTAATGATAATTCTTCTCTTTCAGTACTTGAAAAATCTGCCCATCTATCTGCCCCCCATGATTTCAGGTGACAAATTATCTGGTGTTCAAATTGGCGTTTACTATAACTTCTTTTCTTTGTGAATAGTTTCAAGATTTTTTTCTTTGGCTTTAGTTTTCAGAGTTTAACTATTTAAGTATCTTGTTCTAGAGTTGGGGGCAGGGGAGTTCTCCTACTTCAGATTCATTCTGCTTCTTCAATCAATACCTGTACTTAACCAAATGTAGAAAATGATCAGCCTTTACTCTTTGAGTTTGGGTTCTGGGTTTTTTTTTTTTTCAGGCTTTTTTCTCTTTTGGGGGATTCAAATGAAACAAATATTAGTTCTTCTGTTATTCTTTCCCAAGTCCCTGGGATACTGCTACTATTTTCTTTCCTTCTTTTTTCCCCTAATATTTTTATTTATTTTTTGAAAACTTATTTTTTAAATAATTTTTCAAGTACAGTTTTTTGTCTATTACTCCCATCCCACCCTACCCTCTGCGCTCCCCGCTCCCTCCCATTTCCACCCTTCTTATTTGTTGTCCATGTATCCTTTATATTTGTTCTTGTAAATCCCTCCCCTATTTCCCCTGAAATTCCCTCCCCTCTCCCCTCAGGTCACTGCCAGCCTGTTCTCTATTTCAGCGTCTTTGGTTATATTTTGCTTGCTTGTTTGTTTTGTTGTTTAGCTTCCTGTTAAAGGTGAGATCATATGGTATTTGTCCTTCAACACCTGGCTTATTTCACTCAACATAATGCTTTCCAGTTCCATCCATGTTGTTGCAAAAGGTAGGAGCTCCTTCTTTCTCTCTGCTGCATAGAATTCCATTGTGTATATGTACCATAGTTTTTTGATCCATTCATTTACTGATGGGCACCTAGGTTGTTTCCAACTCTTGGCTATTGTAAATTGTGCTGCTATGAACATTGGGGTGCATAGGTTCTTTGGGATTGGTGTTTTAGGGTTCTTAGGATACAATCCTAGCAGTGGAATTGCTGGGTCAAAAGGCAAGTCCAATTTTAGTTTTCTGAGAAAATTCCATACTGTTTTCCATAATGGTTGTACCAGTCTGCAATCCCACCAACAGTGGACCAGAGTCCCCTTTTCCCCACACCCTCTCCAACATTTGTTGTTTATTGCTTTGTTTATGATAGCCATTCTCACCGGTGTAAAGTGGTATCTCATTGTAGTTTTAATTTGCATCTCTCTGATAGCTAGTGATATTGAGCATCTTTTCATGTGTCTCTGGATCCTCTGTATGTCCTCCTTGCAGAAGTGTCTGTTCAAGTCCTTTCCCCATTTTTTAATTGGGTTAGTTGTCTTCTTAGAGTGAAGTCGTGTGAGTTCTTTGTATATTTTGGAGATTAAACCTTTGTCTGAGGTATCATTGGCAAATATGTTTTCCCATACAGTTGGTTGTCTTTTTATTTTAATGCTGTTTTCTTTAGCCGCGCAGAAGCTTTTTATTTTGATGAGATCCCATTTGTTTATTCTCTCCTTTATGTCCCTTGCTCTAGGGGATGTATCAGTATAATTTTATTAACCAATGTCACCTCAATAAATACAATTAAATTTTTTTAAAAAGAAAGAAATTAATAACAGAAAAATAATAAAAATTATCCAAAGAGCTGAAAATAAAGCCACACATTTCTAAATAATCAATGGCTCAAAGGAGAAGTCTCAAAGAAAATGTGAAAATACATAGAATGTAATAAAAATGGAAATACAACATCATATGTGGGATGAAGCTAAAGTAGTGCTGAGAGGAAAACTTATAGCAGTAAATGCTTACATTGTGAAACAGATGAAGTCTCAACTCAATAATCTAAGCTCCTACTTCAAGAAACTAGAAATATAAAAACAAACTTAAGGCAAGCCAAAGAAATAAAATAATAAAGATCATAGCAGAGATCAATGAAACTGAAAATATTAAAACAATAGAGGGAAATTAATGAACAAAATCTGATTCTTCTTAAAAAATCAGTAAAGTTGAATACACATTTAGTAAGACTATATAGATAAAAAGAGAGAAGACACAAATCACCAGTATAAAAAATGTAATGGGATACTACCACATATCCTGCAGTCACTAAAATGATAACAAGGGCATACAATTACCTTGCTGTCCTTGGCAGCTTTATATCTTCATGGGGCTCCCATATGGCTAATTTACCAGTCAGGCACATGCTGCTCTCATGAGAAGCCTTTCAGGGACTTCAAGTGTGTGTGTCCCTCAATGATGAATTTCTCTACATGCCTTTCAACACCGTCCATGCCTTAGAGAAGCCACAGTATTCAAGTCCATTCTTGTTATCTTTGAGGAGTGAAGATGGTGGTCAAGTAGGTGGAAGCTGAATCCCCTTGCTCTTGCCTCTAACTCAGATGCTCAGCTGATCTTCCAAAAAAACAAAACAAAACAAAATTTAACAGTCAATGGAATCTTAGCTGATATGAAGATTTGAGCCAAGGAAGACACTTTACAATGGGCACATACAGGATGTGGCAGGGGTTGTAACTCCCAGTCAACCAGCAAGAGGATACACTCTTACCAACAAATGAGCCATCAATAATCAAAGCCCAAGTACAAGAGAGCCCACAGAAATTGAATAAAGGGTATCCCTAGAGCATTCAGATTAGGACCTCAAAGAGACTGTACCACTGAGCACTGGAGAAATCCTCCCACAAAAGGCCACCTAACAAAGACAGGCAGTCAAAGCACAGCAATCTGAGAATGAGAAACAAACAGAGACACCTAGATAGGGGAGACAAAGAAATAACCTCCAAATGAAAGAAAGGAAGGAATCCTCAGAAAAAGAGCCAAATGAGACTGAGGCAAGCAATCTATCAGACATAGAATTTAAAATAATAATTATAAGGATGCTCAAGGAACTCAGTGAGAACTGCAAGAAACTTCATGGGAACTATAAGGAACTTAGTGGGAACTATGGCAGCATGAAAAAGGACATAGAAACTATGAATAACAACCGAGAAGTAATATGAAGAATACAATATCTGAAATGAAGAATACACTAGAAGGAATTAAAAGCAGGCTAGATGCAGCAGAGGGCCAAATCAGCAAGCTGGAGGATAAGAAGAAAAAAAATATTCAGTTAAAAGAAAAAAATGAAAAAAGACTCACAAAGAATGAAAACACTTTAAGGGAGTTCCAGGACAACATGAAACATAACAGCATTCACATCATAGAAATATGAGGAGGAGAAGAAAAGGAACAAGGGATAGAAAACCTGTTTGAAAAAATAATGACAAAAACTTCCCTAACTTGATAAGGAAAAAAGTCATGCAAGTTCAGGAAACACAGAGAGTCCCAATCAAGAGGAACCCAAAGAGGCCCACACCAAGATACACCATAATTAAAATGGCTAATTTTAAAGACAAACAGAGAATCTTAAAGGTAGCAAGGGAGAAACACCTAGTAATATATAAGGGAGCTCCAATAAGGCTATTAGTTAATTTCTCAACAAAAACATTACAAGCCAGAAAGGATTGGCACAAAATATCCCAGGTAATGAAAAGGATCTGTAATCAAGACTACTCTATCCATTTAAAATGGAAGATGATGTGCTTCACAGATAAAAGAAGGCTAAAAAAGTACATCTCCACCAAGCCAGCACTGCAAAGGATGGTAAAGGGACTGCTATAAAAGGAGAGGGGGGAGAGAGGGAGAGAGAGAGAGACAGATAAAGAAAATATGGCAAGGAATAAGTACCTATCAATAATAACCTTAAAATACGTGGATTATGTGCTCCAATCAAAAGACAGTATAGCTGAATGTATACAAAAACATGACCCACATATACAGTCTCTACTAAAGACCTACCTCAAAACAAAAGATTTACGTAGGCTGAAAGTGAAGGGTTGGAAAAAATATTCAAAGCAAACACACATAAAAAGAAATCTGGGGTAGCAATATTCATATCAGACAAAGTAGACTTTAAAACAAAAGCCATAAAATGAGACAAAAAGGTCAGTACACAATACTTAAAGAAGTAATCCCACAAAAGGATATAACCCTTGTAAACAAGCATGCAGCCAACATAGGAGCACCTATATATATATAAGGAAATCTTGGAGAATCTCAAGAAAGATATCAACAGCAACAGTCATCTTAGGGGATTTTCATCTCATTTACAATAATGGATACATCTTCCAAACCAAGAATCAACAATGATATTGTGGCACTGAATGACACTCTAGATCAAAAGGACTTAATTGAACCTTTCACTCCAAAGAAGCAAAATATGCATTCTTTTCAAATGCACATGGAACATTCTCAAACACAGATCACATGGTAGGACACAAAAAAGCTCTCAACAAATTCAAGAAAATTGAAATCTTATTAAGCACATGCTCAAATCACAATGGGTTAAAACTTGAAACCAATTTGAAGGAAAAAAATTAAAAAACATTCAAATACATGGAGACTGAATAACATGATATTAAATAATAAAAGGGTTAACAATGAGATCAAGGAAGACATCAAAAAGTATTTGGAAACAAGTGAAAATGAACAAACAACAACCCAGAACCTATGGTTCACAGAGAATGCAGTCTTTAGAAGGAAGTTCATAGCAATACAGGCCTACCTAAAGAAGATAGAAAAAGCTCAAACAAACAACCTAACCCTACATCTACAAGAACTGGAGAAACAACAACAAACAAAGCCCAGAGCAAGCAGAAGAAAGGAAATAATCAAGGTCAGAGCAGAATTAAATGACATAGAGACTAAAAGAACAATTCAAAGGATCAATTAATCCAGGATGTGGTTATTTGAAAAGATAAACAAAATTTACAAACCTTTAACCAATTCACCAAAAGAGAGAGAGAGGACCCAAATAAATAAAAATAAGAAATGAAAGAGAAGTTACAACTTATATCACAGAAATACAAAGGATTGTAAGAAATTACTATGAATAACTATATGCCGAGAAATTGGACAACCTAGACAAATTTGTCCCAAACTGGACAAATTTCTGGACCCAAACAGTCTTCTGAAACTTAATGAAGAAGAAACAGAAAGCCTGAATAAATTGATAACAGCGGGTGAAATCAAATCAGTAATCAAAAAACTCCCAGCACACAAAAGCCCTCTACTGGATGGTTTCACAGGAGGATTTTACAAAACATTTAAGGAAGAGGTAACCCCTATCCTTCACAGACTATTCCAAAAAGTTCAAAAAGAGGAAAGACTCCCAAACTTTTTTTACAAGGCTAATATTATCCTAATTCCAAAACCAGGTAAAGACACAACAAAGAAAGAAAACTATAGACTATTATCTTTGATGAACATAAATGCTAACATTCTTAACAAAATATTGGCACCCCAAATCCAGCAATACATTAAGAAGATTGTACACCATGGTCAAGTAGGATTTACCCCAGGGATACCAAAAATGGTACCATATTTTCAAATCAATCACATTTATGGTACCATAAATGTAATACACTACCTAAACAAAATGAGGGACAAAAATCACATAATCTTATCAATAAATGCTAAAAAAGCATTTTGAAAAATCCAGCATCCATTTATGATAAAAGCATTCAGTAAATTAGGCATAGAGGGAGCATTCTTCAACATAATAAACACCATACAAGAGAAACCTACAGCCAACCAAAATTAAAAGCTTTCCCTTTCAGATCAGGGATGAGACAAGGGTGTCTGCTTTCATCACTCTTATTCAACATAGTACTGGAAATTCTAGCCACAGCAATCAGACAAGAGAAAGAAACAAAAGGCATCCAAACTGAAAATGAGGAAGTAAAGCTGTCATAATTCACAGATGACATGATAATGTACATAGAAAGTCCTATAGTCCCCCCAAAACTACTCAATTTAATAAGTGAATTTGGCAAAATAGCAGGATATAAAGTCAATATTCAGAAATGTATGGCATTTTGTACAAAATAAAATATCACAAAGAGAAACTAGGAAAATATCCCATTTACTATAGCAACAAGAAAAATAAAATACCTAGGAATATATTTAACCAATAAGGTAAAAGACCTATACTAAGAAAACTATAGAACACTCAAGAAAGAAATTAAGGAAGATACAAATAAATGGAAGCATATACCATGTTCATGAATTGGAAATATTAATATCATTAAAATGTCCATACTAACCAAAGCAATCTATAGATTCAATGTAATTCTTATTAAAATACCAATGGCATATTTCACAGATCTAGGACAAATATATCCAAAATTTATATGGAATCAAAAAAGACCCTGAATATGCTCAGCAATCTTGAGAAAGAATAACAAAGCAGGAGGGATTGCAATACCTGATATCAAACTACACTACAAGGCCACTGTAATCAAAACAGTCTGGTACTGGCTTAGGAACAGACTCATAGGTCAATGGAACAGAATAGAGAGCCCAGAAATAAACCCATGTCTCTATGGTGAATTAATATTTGACAAAGGGAGCATAAGCATACAATGGAGTAAAAATAGCCTCTTTGATAAATGGTGTTGGGAGAACTGGACTGCAACATACCAAAAAAAAAAAAAAAAGAAAAGAAAAGAAAAGAAAACTGGACAACCAACTTACATCATACACCAGAATAAACTCAAAATGGATAAAAGACTTAAATATGAGTAGTGATACCATGAAAGTCCTAGAGGAAAACATAGGCAGTAAAATTTCAGATATCCCATGTAGCAATACTTTTGCCAATATATCTCTTAGGACAAGGATAATGAAAGGAAAAATAAACAAATGGGACTACATCTGATTAAAAAAGCTCTGCATGGCTAAAGGGACCATCACCAAAATGAAAAGGGCACTGATTGTCTGGGAGAACATATTTGCCAATGATACATCAGACAAAGATTTCATCTCCAAAATATATGAAGAACCCATATGACTCAACATGAGGAAGACAAACAATCCAATTAAAAATGGTCAAAAGACTTGAATAGACAGTTCTCCAAGGAGTAATATAGACAGCCCATAGACTTATGAAAAGATGCTCAACATTAGTAGCCATCAGAGAAGTGCAAACTGAAACCTCAATGAGATAATCACCTCACACCAATTGGAATGACCATCATTAACAAATCAATAAAGAACAAGTGCTGGCGAGGATGCTGAGAAAAGGGAACCTTAGTGTGCTGTTGGTGGGAATGCAGACTCATGTAGCCACTCTTGGAAACAGTATGAAATTTCCTTAAAAAACTGAAAATGGAACTGCCTTTTGACCCAACAATTCCATTGCTGAGAATATACCCTTAAAACCCCAAATCACCAATTCAAAATAATGTATGCACCCTGATGTTCATAGTAGCATTATTTACAATAGCCAAGTGCTAGAAATAGCCAAAGTGGCCATCAGTAGATAAATGGATCAAAATAAATGTCATACATTTACACAACAAAATACTATGAGCAGAAAGAAAGAAAGAATTCCTACCTTTTGTAACAGCATGGATGGAACTGGAGAATACAATGCTAAATGAAATAAGCCTTTGTCGGTGAAAGACAAATACCATATGATCTCACCTATAAAAGGAATCTAATAAAAAAGTAAACTAATCAACAAAAGAGAACCAGAGACATGGACACATGGAACAGACTGACAGAGACCAAACAGGAGGCAGGAGGGGGATAATTGCAAAAAGAAGGGAGAGGAACTAATCAAAGAACATATATAAATGAACCATGGACATGGACAGCAGTGTGAGAATCGACTGTGGGAGTGGGGGGTTGGGTGGGTGGATGAGGGCAAAGGAGAAAACATTGGGATAACTATAATAGAGTAAGAATAAAAATGAAATAAATAAAAAATATAAATTTAGAAAATGCTAACAAGGGAATACTGTTAACATGTTTACACTAATAACATACACAGCTTAGAAGAAATGGACTAATTCTTCTAAAACTCTACACTATCAAAACTCAATCAAGAAGCCCTGGTTGGTGTAGCTCAGTGGATTGAGCGTGGGCCTGAGAACCAGATGATCACGGTTCGATTCCCAGTCAGGGCACATGCTTGGGTTGCAGGCCAGTTTCCAGCAGGGGCCAGTTCCCTGCAGGGGATGCACAAGAAGCAACCATACATTGATGTTTTTTCCTCTCTCTTTCCCTTCCCCTCTAAAAAGATAAATAAATAAAATATTAAAAAAACTCAATCAAGAAGAAATAAATAACTTGAATGGTTTAAACATTTCAAAAAAATGAATTTATAACTTGAAATCTCCTGAAAAAGAAATCTTCAGGCAAAGATGGCTTCACTTGAGATTTTTTCCAGACACGTAAAAGAGAATTAGCATTGATTTTGCACAATCTCTCCTAGTCAACAAAGGGTGAGGGAATACTTCTAACTCATTTTATCAGGCTAGTATTACCCAGAAAAATACAGTACAAAAAAAAATCCCAACTTGTACAAACCAATATCTATCATTAACTTAGACCAGAAATTTGTAACAAAATATTTTCAAGGAAATAAAAAGAAATATATACCATGACCAAGTAAGATTTATTCCAAGTATGCAAGGCTAGTTCAATATTTGGAAATATATAAATGTAAGCCATCATATAAATATGGTAAAAATAAAATCATATTATATCAATTGACGCAACACATTGAATAAAATCTAACACCAATACATAATGAACAATTTCAGTAAAATAGGAGTAGTGGCAAACATCCTTAACTTGATAAAGAACATCTACAAAAAATTTGCAGCTAGAATCACACTTAACAGTGATGTCTTGAATTTTTTTCTAATATCAAGAATAAGGAAACGATGTATGTTTTCACCACTATTATTTAACATAGTCCTGGAAGTTCTACCCATTACAATACAACAAGGAAAAGAGGCATATGGATTGGACAAAAAGAAATAAAACTGGAGTTCCAGCCAGGATGGAGGCATAGGTAGGGATCCTTTGCCTCCTTGAACAACCAAAAGGAGGACAACAATCAACCTGAAATCAGTAAACAACCAAAAGTGCTAGACAATCAAACTGCATGAAACTCCAACAACCAAAAAAAAGAAAAGAAAAAAATCAACCAGAATCACTAGACTGGTAAGGTGGCAGACCTGGCCAGCTGACTCAGAAAAACCATAGAGATGCACAGACATTGGGGGCAGGATTGGCAGCCCAGCTCTGTGGGTTGTGTGGGAGGGGCTGACTTAAGGGGACTCAGAGGTGCCCGTGGGTTACAGTTGGGGTTGCTCCGGTAAGGAGAAGCTCCCAGTCTTACAGGAGAGTCCAAGACTCTCTTGAAATGTGCACTAGAAATGAGCAGGTGAGCCACACCTTTCCCTCCCTGGCCCCTCCCCCACAGGGAGCATTACTAAGCAGCAAAGAGGATTGCCCTGCCTCAGTGAATACCTAAGGCCCTACCCCCTTACAAACTATCAGCTGTGCCAAGAGAAATATGGCCCAAATGAAAGAACAGGGTAGAGTCTGAGAAAGAGAGCTAAGCGAGGAGGAGATTGTCAACCTATCTCATGGAGAATTTAAAGCCCTGGTAATCAAAATGCTCATGGATCTGATTGAGCTTGGTTGAAAATTGAAAAAACAAATGAAGGATACCCAAAATGAAACAAAGCAGAATGTTCAGGAAACCAACAGTGATGGGAAGTAAACCAGGACTCGAAGCAACGATTTGGAACAAAAGGAAAAAATAAACATCCATCCAGATCAAAATGAAGAAACAAGAATTCAAAAAAGTGAACAGACTCTTACAAACCTCTGGGACAGCCTGAAACATTCCAATATCCACATTATAGGGGTGCCAGAAGGAGAACAACAGCAAGAAATTGAAAACTTATTTGAACAAATAATGACGGAAAGCTTCCCCAATATGGTGAAGAAAATAGACTTCCAGGAAGTCCAGGAAGCTCAAAGAATTCCAAAGAAGGTGAACTCAAAGAGGAACACACCAAGGCACATCATCATTAAGTTATCCAAGATTAAAGACGAGGAGAGAATCTCAAAAGCTGCAAGAGAAAAGGAAAGAGTTACCCACACAGAGGTTCCCATTATACTATCAGCTGATTTCTCAGAAGAAACCTTGCAGGTAAGAAGAGGCTGGAAATAAGTATTTCAAGTCATGAAAGCAAGGACCTACATCCAAGATTGCTCTATCCAGCAAAGCTTTCATTTAGAATGGAAGGGCAGAGTAAGTGCTTCCCACATAGGGTCAAGTTAAAGGAGTTCATCATCACCAAGCCCTTATTATATGAAATGTTAAAGGGAGTTATCTAAGAAAAAGAAGAAAAAAAGTACGAATAGTAAAATGACAACAAACTCACAACTATCAACAAAGGAACCTAACAGAAAAGAAAAACAGCAGAAACAAAAACTAAGCAAACAACCAGAACAGGAACAGAATCAGAGAAGTGGACATTACATACAGGGGTTTCAGTGAGGAAGGGGAAGGGAGGAATGGGGGAGAATGTACAGGGAAGGAGAAGCATGGTTAGTAGGCATAAGGTAGACAGGGAGAGATTAAAAATGGTATGGGAAACAGAGGACTCAAAGAAGTTATATGTCCAGTCCATGGATGTGGTCTGAGGAGGGGAGGAATGCTGGAGGGTTGGGGGTGCAGGTGGAGGGGGAATACAGAAGGGAAATTAGGAAAACTCTAATAGCATAATCAATAAAAATATTAAAAAAGAAACAAAACTTTTTATTTGCAGATGACACCATTCTGTACATTGTAAAAATGCTAATCAGTCTACAAAAAACCTCCTAGAACTAATAAGTGAGTTAAGCAAGGTAAGAAGATAGATACAAAAATCAAACACACTTCTACCCACTAGCAATTAACATGTGGAAACTGAAATTAAAAATACAATACCATTTACAATCACTTCCAAAATAATGAAATACTTAGGTATACTCAACAGATATACACAGGATTTGTATTGTGAAAGTTACAAAATGCTACTGAAAGTAATCAAAGAACACAATTAAATGAAAAGACATTGTTTTCATGGATCAGAAGATTCATTACAGTAAAGTTGTCAATTTGCCACAAATTGATCTATAGATTTGATGCAGTTTCTATCAAAATCTCACTAAGGTTTTTTGTAGATATGGACAAATTATTCTAAGATTTACATGAAAAGTCACAGGCTTAGAATTGCTAAAACAACCTTAACAAAGAAGAATAAAATGAAAGGAATTACTTTAACTGATATTAAGTCTTAAAATATAGCTATAGTAATCGAGACATTGTGCTATTATTGAAGGACTAGACTTGTAGATTAATGGAATAGAATAGAACATCCAGAAATACTAATAGATCCACATAAATATGCCCAACATATTTTTAATAATGATGCATAAGCAAATCAATGAAGTAAAAACGGATATTTCAGGAAATGATTCTGGATCATCTACAAGTAAAAATAAGAATCTTGAACTAAACTTCACACTTTATACAAGACTGAACTCAAAATGAATTGTAGACATAAATGTAAATTAGAACTGTAAACTTGCAAAATAACATGTAGGAGAAAGTCTTCAGTATCTAGGGCTCATCAAAGAGTTCCTTGTCTTGATACCTGAGGTGTGATTCATAAAGAAAAAATCAATAAATTAAGCCTCATCAAAATTAAAAATGTTTGCTGTGTGAAATACCCAATTTAGTGGATGAAAAGACAAGTTAGAGACTGAGAAAAAATATTTGTAGATCACATATCTGACAAAGGCCTCATGTCTAAAATATATGAAGAACTCTTAAAATTAACAATGAAAGAACCCAATCCAATTAGAAAATGGGTAAAATACCTAAACACACATTTCACTGAGAAGGATAAACTGATTGAAATAAGTACGTGGTAAAATGGTCAACATCATTAGTCATTAGGGAATAGCTGATTAAACAAAAGTGAGATATCACTACATACCTATCACAAAGCTAAAATGAAAAAATGATGATAACACCCAATACTTGTGGGAATGTGGAGAAACTGGATCACTCACACATTGCTGGTGAGAATGTAAAATGGTACAGCCCCTCTGGAGAGCACCTTGATAACTTCTTGTAAAACTAAACATCCAAAGGCCATACACCCAATTAGACTCTTGGGCAGTTATCCCAGAAAAATCGAAACATATATTCCTACACAAACTTGTACACTAATGCTTATAGCAGATTTATTTATAATTGTTCAAAACCAGAAACTTCCCAGATATTTAAAATCAATAAATGGTTAAATAAGCTTTGGAATACCCATACAATGGAATACTGCTTGCAAGTATAAAGAAATCAATTTTTGACATATGCAACAAAAAGGAGTCTCCAAGGAAATATGTTGGGTAAAAAAAAAAGATGATTGGAAAAGGTTATAGGCTGCATGATTGCATTTATATAACATTCCTGAAATGACAAAATTATAAAAATGGAGAAGAGACTAGTGGCTGTTAGAGGTTAAGGAGGGACTGGAGGTAAGAGGGAAGTGGAAGTGGGTCTGTCCATGAAAGGGCAACATGAAGGATCTTCCCAGGGAAGGAAGTGTTCAGTATCTTGATTTTATCATGTCAGTATCCTGAGTGTGGAATTGTGCTCTAACTTTACAGGCTGTACACTTTACACCATTGGGAAAAACTGAGAAAGGGTAGAGGGGATCTTTTTGTATTATTTCTTAAAGCTGTATAGGAATCTGTATCTCAAAATAAAAATTTTAATTTAATAAATAAATGATAGCACAGAAACAAAGCCTGTGTTAAAAAGTTTTAATTTTTTTCCTGGGGAACTTTTGACACTTTGGGGACTGGAGTAATAGCTCTTTGATATTTTCCCCAATTTATTTTCTGACAACTGGTCTTATATTCCCTCACTTTAAAATAACTACAGCGTGGGGCAAAAGTAGGTTTATAGTTGCGAGCATGCAAAACACAAAGTTTATTCTTGTATTATTATTTATTAACTCTTATACAACTTTCTATACAAAAACTATAAACATACTTTTGCCCCAATGTGTATAAATTATATTTTATATGGCAAATTATTTTTTTAAAAGCCTTTCAAAGTTATTTACAGGGTTGATCTATTAATCTCTGTGGTTTTTTACTTTTTTTTTGTATCCATGATTATGTTTCCATTTTCATGTCTACTTTTATATGCTTGTGATTTTAATCCTTTTTTCTCCTTTATTTGTTTCGCTAGCTTTTCTTTTTCAAGAAAGCTAGATTTCCCCCCCTAAGAACCTACTTTGAATGGACTAATTCCTCTGCCTCTTATTTTATAATTGATTAATTTGTAGTTTTATCCTTACTAATTCCATCCTTCTGCTTTCCTGATGCCCAATATTTTGTTCTTTGTGTGACTTTTGAATTGAGTTATTTTCATTTGTTCTAATTTAGTAAAGTTGATTAAGGCTGCAAAGTTTCTTCTGGGCATTATTTTAACTACATCCATGGGTTTAGCTGAACCCATGTGTTAATTATTGCTATTCACTTGATTTTTGATTTTACCTTTTTTGCTTGGATCACAGGTGTTTAGTCTAAGATCAATCACATCTTTGGCTTATGACACACTCCATTATTTGTCTATGTGTGCCCCTCTCCTATTATGTATGTATGTATTTATTTATTTATTAAAAGATTTATTTATTTATCTTTAGAGGGGAAGGGAAGGAGAGAAATATCAATATATGGTTGCCTCTCATGAGTCCCCTGCTGGGAACTGGCCTGCAACCCAGGCATGTGCCCTGACTGGGAATCGAACCACGTTTGTGTGGTTTGCAGGCCCGTGCTCAATCCACTGAGCTACCAGCCATTGCCTATTATGTATATATTTGTTGGATATTTGTTTGTTGGCTTTTAATAATAAATATCTGTGACCTTACCACACAATGAAAAACTAGAACTTTCATAACAACTCATATCTACCATGTTTATCCTGTCACATCTCACTTCTTGCTTCCTTTCACCACAGTTAAGCACCCCTATAACTCTTGTTGCTGATATTCTATCGCTTTATCACCTGTTTTTAAAAAAACCCAGCTTCACTGAGATTACTGAGATGTAATTAACCTATCATAAAATTTACCAATTTAAAGCATACAATTCAATGTTTTTTTAATATAGTAAGAATTGTGTAACCATCAGCCAAATCTAATTTTAGAATAGTCACTGTCAGTTCTTTCCTCCTTCTTTGTTTTGGCAACAAATAATTTATAATCTGTCTCTAAATATTTGTCTAATCAAACATTTTATGTAAATAAAATCATACAACATATGGCCTTTAGAATTGGCTTATTTGACTTGGACTAATGTTTTCAAGGTTCATCCATGTTGTAACTTGTATCAGCACTCCATTTCTTTTCATAGCTGAATAATAATTCATTGTGTGTTCAGTGTATTCATGAACAAGGATTGCTCAAGTATTGAACAAGTATTGAACAAAAATTGAACATGTACAATTCAATGAATTGTATTCATGCATGCAGGAGATTATGGACATTTAAGTTGCTTCCACTTTTTTGCTGATCTGAAAAATGCTGTTATGGACATTCATGTACAAGTTTTTGTGGGGACATATGTTTTCATTTTGCTTGGAGTGGAATTGCTGAGTCATGTAGTAAGTCTATGTGTATAGTTTAGAGGAACTACCAAATGGTGTCTCAAAGTGACAGCACTGTTTCACATTCCCTCTAGCAATGTATGGGTGTTTCAATTTTCCTATATCTTCATCAACACTTATCATTGTCTATTTTATTTTAGCCATCTTAGTGGATGTGATGTATATTATTGCCTTTTGATTTGCATTTCCTTAGGGATTAATGATATCAAATATCTTTTCACGTGCTTATTCTTCAGAGAAATGCCTATTAAGATCCTATGCCCATTTTTAAGTTAGTTTATTTTTTAATTACTGAGTTGTAAGAGATTTTTGTTTGCTGGATACAAGCCCCTTATCAACTATAGAATTTGAAAATATTTTCTCTTATTTTGTGGGTTTTGTTTTTATTTTCTTCAATTATCATTTGCATCACAAAGCTTTAAATTTGTTTATTTTAAAACACATATTTTATTCATTATGGTATTACAGTTGTTCCCCTTCCCACTAATAATGGGAAAGTTGTCCCATTTTTTCCTGCCATTTATCTCCCTTCTGTCCTGTACTTATCTGCCCTCTAGCATTCCCCCTCCCCTTAGTTCATGTCCATGGGTCATACATATAAGTTCTTTGACTTCTCCATTTACCATACTGTTCTTAACCTCCCCCTGTCTGTTTTGTAGCTACCAATTATGCTTCTTATTCCTTGTACCTTTTCCCTTATTCTCCCCCCTTCCCCTCCCCACTAATAATTCTCCATGTGATCTCTATTTCTGTAAATCTGTTCCTGTTCTAGTTGTTCGCTTAATTCATTTTTTTTAATGTTTAGTTCTTGATAGTTGTGAGTTTTTTTGTCATCTTACTGTTCGTATTTTTTATCTTCTTTTTCTTAGACAAGTCTCTTTAACATTTCATGTAATAAGGGCTTGGTTGTGATGAACTCCTTTAACTTAACCTTCTCTGGGAAGCACTTTATTTGCCCTTCTATTCTAAATGATAACTTTGCTAGATAGAGTAAGCTTTGATGTAGGTCCTTGCCTTTCATGACTTTGAACACTTCTTTCCAGACCCTTCTTGCCTATGAGGTTTCTTTTGAGAAATCAGCCCAGTTTTCTGGGCACTCTTTTGTAGGTGACTGTCTCCTTTTCTCTTGCAGTTTTAAGATTCTCTCCTTATCTTTAACCTTGGATAATGTAATTATGATGTGCCTTGGTGTGTGCTTCCTTGGGTCCAACTTCTTTGGGATGCTCTGAGCTTCCTGGAGTATATTGTCTTTGCCAGATTGGGGGAAATTCTTCATTATTTGTTCAAATAAGTTTTCTTTTTCTTGTTCTTCCTCTTCTCTTTCTGGCACCCCTATTATTTGGATGTTGGAGCATTTAAAGTTGTCCCAGAGGTTCCTAAGCCTTTTCTCAACATTTTGAATTCTTGTTTCTTCATTCTGTTCTGGTTGAATGCTTCTTTCTTCCTTCTGCTCCAAACCATTGATTTGAG
Source organism: Sturnira hondurensis (assembly GCF_014824575.4). NCBI lineage: Eukaryota > Metazoa > Chordata > Mammalia > Chiroptera > Phyllostomidae > Sturnira > Sturnira hondurensis. Next base: position 1,874,065 of record NW_028081547.1, read on the forward strand.
TCCAGGATTCCTTCCCTTTACTGTCAGTTCCCTGTGTATTTTCCTTTATTTCAGTTATCATAGTTTTCACTTCTCTATTTTGTGACCAAACTCAACCATATCTGTGAACATCCCGATTACCAGTATTTTGAACTGTGCATCTGATAGGCTGGCTATCTCTTCATGGCTTGGTTGTATTTTTTATGGAGCTTTGATCTGTTACTTCATTTGGGCTGTTTTTTTGTCTTGGTGTGCCCATTATGTAGTAAGGGGTGGAGCCTAAGGTATTTGCCGGAGTGCGGCAACCTATGTGGCTGTGCTGTGGCTTTGTATGTGGGGGAGGGTTCAGAGAGGAAAAAATGGTGCTTGCTCAGCTCTCAGTAGGCTTTCAGTCACTTCCTCTGTTGAGCAAATTGAGCTCAACAAGCAAATTGAGCTCAACAAGCCCACAAACAAATTGAGCCCTTCTGGTGCTGATTTCTGGGTCGGTGGTTTTGTGTACATTCTAGGGCCTTGTGGGTCTCCAACAAACTCCTCTGTGAGGGTAGGAGTTTCTCCTGCCATCTCAACCCCTACAGATTTTTTTCATGCAGAGGTTTTGAGGCTTTATTTACCCATGCTGGAACCCTGGGTTGCGTGGTCTATCTCACTCCTCGGTTGTTCCTCCCAGCTTATCCACATGCAAATGTGGGACTGCCCACTCCACCAGTTTCTGCCTTTCCTGGTTTGTCAGCTGCCACTTCACCCACCCCACTCCTCCAGCCACCACCTTGCTGTCAGTCCTCTCCACCCTGGCTGCCCATCTGTACCTCTCCTACCAGTCTGGATGAATATTTCTTCTTCAATTACTATGTTGTTGTGCTTCCATACAGTTCAATTTCCTGGCAGTTCTTCTTCTTCTTCTTCTTTTAATTGTTCTTGTCCTTCTTTTGGCTGTATGAGGAGGCAAAGTGTATCTACCTATGCCTCCATCTTGGCTGGAAGTCCTGTATCATGGAACTTTTAAGATGTTCTGTTCATGTATCTTCTCTTTTATTGCTTGTGCTTTTAGTGTTGTATCTAAGAAAGTAACGCCTAACCCAAGGTTACATTTACTCCTGTTTTCTTCTGAAAGTTGAATAGTTTTAGCTCTCACATTTAACTCTACAACCTATTTTGAGTTAGGATTTGTATATGGGGTGAGGAAGGGTCTAACTTTATTCTTTTGCATGGGAGCATTCAGTTTTCCTAGTTTCATTTATTGAAAGGACTATTTTTGCCTGCTTTTATTATGTTGGTAAACTTATTGAGAATCAGTTGAAAAGCTGATTTTAAAATTTATATGAAAATTCAAGGGAATGAGAACAGTCAAAGCAATCTTGATTAGTGAAATGGAATTCAGAGTCCAGAAATAAAGGTTGATCAAAACTGCTTTGACTGCTCTGGATGCTGAGGTTCAGTTGTTTGGGTATCATCCTGCAAACCGAAACACCGTGGGTTTCCTTCCCGGCCAGGACACATGCCTAGGTTGTGGGTTTGTCCTCGTCAGGACCTGTACAAAAGGCAACCGATTGATGTTTCTCTCTCACATCAATGTTTCTCTCTTTCTCTTTTCCCCTCCCTTTCGCTTTATCTAGTATCAATAAGCATGTCCTTTGGTGAGGACAAAAAATTGTTTTGATTATTCTAAGTTCCTTGTCAAAAAAGAAGCTAGGATTGTCATTGTGTTGATTCTGTAAATCAACTTAGCAAATATTGTCATCTTATTTATATGAAATATTCCAATCCATGAACATAGAATATCTTTCTATTTATTTATATTTTTAATTTTTTCAACAATATTTTGAAGGCTCGGAGTATAAGTGCTGTGTGTCTTTTGTCGTTTGTTGCTAGTTTGTAGAAATATTATAAATTTTATATTGAGCTTGTATCCTGCAGCATTCCTGAACTCATTTATTAATTCTAATAGGTTTTTAGTGAATTCCTTAGGATTTTCTATGTGCAAGATCATGTCATCTGCAAATAAAGATCATTTTACTCCTTCATTTTTAATATGGATGCCATTTATTTATTTTTCTTGCTTAATTAGTCTGTCTGATATATCTACTATAATATTGAATTGAAGTGTTGAAAGTATCCTTGTCTTATTTCTGATCTTAGGGGGAAGCATCTATCTAGTCTTTCACCGTTAAATATGATTTTAGATGCCCACCTCTATTTTTAATATATCACAATCTCTAGTTATTCTTCTAAGACTTGTGTTGTTTAGCATTTACTTTTAATAATTTTATTAAAAGGGTCTTGGGCAGTACATAATCTCTGCTACCAACTTTTCTCATTGAATTTGATATTTTGTCGATATGGCCACATTGTTGAAGTGGTTGTGGTTTATTCATTTTGACTGTTATATATTTCATTGTGTAAATATATCACACTTTATTTAGCCATTAATTGTTTCCATGGTTTTGCTATTCTGAAGAGTGTTGTCATGAATATACTTACTAATGTCCCCTCAAGTACATTTGCAAGAATTTCTGCTGGAAATACACTTAGGCGTAGACTTGCTATGGGAATATTAAATTTTATAAGATAATGCCAAGTTGTTTTCTAATGTGATTCTACAAATTTATATTTCTATTAGTAATATATAAAAGGTTTTCTGATCCATTTTTCTCTATCCCTTTGCATTGTTTGACTCTTATTTTTGCTCCTAAGATGAAAATAAAATGATATTACATATTTAAAATTCTCTTTTGATTTGCATTTCCCTGATGACTTAATGGGCTGAACATCTTTTCAAAGATGGCCTTCATTCAACATTGGGTGGGTGTTTCCTGGAGGTGCTGATTTTCCTGCATTTTCAAGTTTCACATGTGTGGACTCAGAAAGCTTGCACTGGCACTGGAGGAGCCCAGAGACAGGCAGAAAAGATGCACATACTCACTGCATCCAGATTCTGCCAGCTTGAAGTCAGTCCAAGCTCCACAGAACCGTCTACCCTGGCATGGCTGAAATCAGGGGTGAGGCTTAGAAGATTTGAATTGGGGAATCTGAGGCATCTTCTACAAGCTTGTATTTCTTGTTTCACTCTTTAATCCAAAAACAAGAGCTTAAAAAATAATACACTAGTTTATCCCATTATATTTAATGATATGATAGGGTACATTTGTACATTCTCGGTTCTATTATATTATTTTATATTATGCTTTCTGATTTTAATGGTTCCTTTAAAATTCTTTTATTTCATGGTCTGTATTTCTGTGGTTTGCTTTGTGTATTGGTTTTCCCCTTAATAATTTGTAAGATTTATGAAGTATTTTCAATTCCTTTAGTGCTTTCCTTAAAACGATATACAATATTATTTTAGGTTTCATTTTCTGAATTATAACTTAAGACATTTTCCCACCAAAGAAAACAGGGAAGTTAATTTCCTTCCTCTACCTTACTTTCTCCTATGTCTTATTTGTATTATCAGTTCCTTTACACTTAAAAAAATATCCTGATACATTGATCGCTTTATTTATCAGCTTCTGATGTGTTGATCCCCTTCTCCAAATGTTAGTATATGTTTATATTGATCCTGCTTGGAACCTAGGCTACATTTTTTATATTATAAGAACTCACATATATTTTCAATTCTGGAGGACCATCAACTAATGTTCTTCAAATATTGTCTCTCTCTATCCTCTCTACTTCTTCTAGAACTTCTGTTACACCTAGTGAGAGATCCTTGCTTCTTCCCTCACCTGCTTTGTTGGTTTTCACTCTGAGCTCATCTTCAGAGGTACTGTTTCCCATCTGATTTCTTGTTCATCTCTGCCACTGTCCTTGGGATTTCCTGTATCCTAGGCAGACTTTGTCATTATTTTCCTTGACGTCTTGTACCTGGTGAGGGTACAGCTTTGGGACTGTCTGTGCAGATTTAGCGCCCTAACTACCCTCAGGTGTCTCCTGTCTCACTCATAGCCTGGGGAGGTTGGCCCACTTTTGTGAGGGCTGGGTGGTAGTTTTCTGGTTTTCATTTTACTGAAGGGACAGTTTTCCAGGCTCCTGGCTCTATGCAGAAGGATCATTACTACTCCCTTTTGTACACAGGGCTTTCTGTCTCACCTCCTCATCCTTCATGGATCCTAAAACATAGCATTTTATTCAGCTACTCAACCTCTGTGGGCCATTTGATGTTAGCTCCTGCTCACTGATCTGGCTTTGATTGTTTTTTTGTTTCAGCCTGGGAAGCTTTTCTCTTCTTACTTTCAAGTTCATTGATGTGGTTGTGAATTAGTTTGTGTTGTATTTTAGCCAGAATTTCTTCATGTTTGTAGTGGGAGAGATGGTGTTGTTAAAGATGGGAGGGTGCTTTCTTCAGCATCTTCACCCTCCACAAAAAGCAGAGGTGATGGTGATTCTGGTTGGAGAGGCCAGCCCTGAGGCCTGGGCAGCCAGCAAGAATGCTAAGTGCAGGAGTCCTAAGGAGGAAAGCAGGCAGTTGACTCCTGGGGGACACAGGTGAGAAGCATGGTGGCCATGAGAACTTCTGCATGGTTAGTCAAGCTGGGGATGGCTCATATGCAAACCTGGGTGAGCTGTCAGACTGTGCTGTGGTTACCAGGAATCTTCAGGAACAGCCCTGATATACTCAGCTGCCATCTTTGGATGCTATTTTGTGGAAATAAAGAAAAGGATTTAGCTTCCACATTACAGCCTGCTCTAGATGCAAAAACAAAAGTAAAAACATTAATAATTTTTCAGGAATAGAAAATTGTAGCAATGCGCTCTCTCAAGAACCTTCCTAAATTTGAGTAGGACAGTGAATTGCCACAGGATATGCGATAAGTTTGAGCAAATTTTACTTACTAATCAAGGAGTGGGGTGACTTCTAAGTTACATATGATGCCACATCTCCTGCCTTGTTTAATCTACACAACAACACTGTAAACAAATAAAACTATCTCCATCCAAGTATTCTAGAGCAGTGGTTCTCACTCATGGACAACACCACCCTGCCCCAACCCAGGGGACATTTGGTAATGTAAAAGGGCATTTTTTGATGAACACAGCTTGGGAAGGGGAGGATATTACTGGTATCTAGTGGGCAGTGACATTCTGGGAGGCCAAAGATTCTGCTAAATATTCTACAGTGCAGAAAACAGGCCCCACAAACAAGAATTAATTATTCATCCCAAAATGTCAATAGTGCTGAGGTTAAGAAACCCTGATCTAGAGTTGGTAACTAATGCTTGGAGACTTCAAATAACTGGCATTACATCACAGAACTGGAAATTTAAGAATAACAATGGTACCTCCCATTAATTAACAGCTGTCTTAGTCTGCTTGAGCTGCCATTAATAAAATAGCACAGGCTGGGTGACTTAAACAACAGAAATTTATTTTCTCACAGTTTGGGAAGTTAGAAGTCCAAGATAGTGGTGCCAGCATGGTCAGTTTCTAGTGAGGTCCCCCTTCCTGGCTTGCAAACAGCCACCTTCTTGCTAGTCCTAGCTTGGCCTTTCTTCTGTGTGTGTGCTTCCATGGGCAGTGTTGGTGTTGGGGAGCTCTGGTGTCTCCTCGTATAAGGACACTTATCCTATTGGATAAGGGCCCCATCCTTATGGCCCAATTTTTTCTTCATTATCTTCCAAAGGTCTTATATCCAAATAAAGTCACTTTTCGAGTTAGTGTTAGAACATATGAATTAAGTTGGGCAGACAATTCAGTCCATAGCAACCTCTCTCTCAGTGTCAGACATTACTTTAGGTACTTTCTAAATGCTGTTATTATCATCCCATTACAGAGATGTGGACACGGAGATGCAGGGGAGTGTCAGTGACTCACTCAGGGTCACAAGGATATGAGGGTGCTTCCAGTATGCATGCACAAGTGCAAGGCTCCAGAACCTGTGCTTGCAACCTCTGGGCTGCCCTTCTTGGAGGGGCTCATGTGTGAATCTAGGTTTCCCACTCTGTCCTAAGTTCTTCCCTGTACCTCTTTTTATAAATTTATAGCCCAAGACACAGACTCAGAATAAATAAAATAAACCTCTCACCATAACTTGAACATAGGCCAAAGATTTGTTTAATGTAGCTAGAGGAACGAGTCTTTTCTCTTTGGACAAATTATAGGTAGGCTCATGTACCTCCATTCCATCTAACCCCCCAAAGTTGGGGGCTCTGAGGAAATGCAGTCCTGCAGCTGGCACTTGGGACAGTGGCTTCCTGATCTCCAGGTCATGCAGAAACAATGTGACTCTTTGAGCCAGCAGTTGGGGCCTCCAGCTTTCTACTGTGGTCGACAGAGTAGCTCCTCCAGCAAGTTGGCTGGCCAGTGGCATTCTGGACTCATTCCTGGAAGCTGTGCCTGCAGCCTCCTCCTCCAGTCTCTCCATGGACATTGGAAGTACCTAATATACTTATCAAATCTCTTTCTGCTTGATCTAGCTAGTACTGTCTATGCTGATATATGTGGACAGATATATGTGTGACAGGGTGGGGGGAGGCAATTGAAGGCAGGTTACTGGGTAGGGATCTGAGGTCCTGGGGAGAGTGGGACTACCAGCAGTATTTCTCTTGAGGATCACAATGGGATACAGAAAAGGATACTGTTACAGGAGGTGGAGCATCTAAGTTCCTAATCACATCTTTTCTCTTTGCTTGATGGATAAACTCTGGCAAGTCTATTCCTCTTTCTTGGACTCAGGAGTCTCCCCTGGTGCCACTCTCAACTCTGGCATTCTGTGACATGGGGCCAGCATAACCAAAGGAACTGGTAAGTGTTGGGAATGCAGGCTAGGATTTTCAGCAGAGCCCTCTTTAAATGTCACTGTGCAAGGCTTTCCCACTTAAGAAGAGATTGACAGCCACAAGCTACCTAAGGAGATTGCTACCGTACTCCTTCTCTCAGCAGACAGAGCATCTCACAGGCTGGAAATCAAGAGGTGCCTCAGGGAAAGGAAGCAGAAGTAAACGGCACCATTTACCAACTAGTCACAGGTCTGGGCTCTGACAAGGAACAATTCTCCATGACGAGACTTCTGAAGAAAGGGGCAATGGGCTCAGGGCCCCAGTGGAGCTCCTCACTGGGCTCCCATGAGACGGGGTTTCAATTTCTATACTACCCCATGCAGGCTGCCTCCTCTTAGCTCTGGACCATGGTTGCTCTGAGAAAACAATCAGAAGAGAGGGCACTGGCTGAAAGTGGTGGAAAGATCTTAGGAACTGGGGACAAGGGACCTGGTTCTAATCTCTGCTCTGCTGCTGGCTTGCTGAGTGACTGTGGGCAGCCTGTTTTCATTCTGTAAAGGGCAGGCACTCTCTGCTCTGTTTGATCCTTTATTCCCAGTAACTGAAATAGTGCCTGACACATAGCAGGTTCTCAATCAATGTTATTAGTTGAAAGAATGAAATGAAATCTATAGCAATTGCAAGACCTTAACACCGAGAACGGTGTTAAGCACAAAGGAAGGCCAAGTTCTAATGGTGCTTTACTTAAAGCACCCTAGCTGCTCTGTGGAGGATGAAATGGAGGGAAGATGAGAGGCAGGAAAACTGATAAGGAGGCTGCTGCAATGAAATAATGAATGTAAATGAAAGACAAATTAGCTGAGTGCTATGAGTTTTACACCTTGCAAGTACTTTTGTGCACTCTATATACATATATTGTATATAGAGTGCCATGCCATGTTTTGCATATAGAGTGTCTGATATATACATTCTATTGTATATAGAGTATCTGACGCCATGTTTACAAAGGCCTGGTAATGGGGACAGGGCAAAGACTGGTACTCAGCTTCTACAGACATGGAAATTAAAGTCCAGGCAGGTGAAGTGCATTGTACAAACTGAAGAACTGAAGAGTAGGAGACTGAGGACTCTAGTCAGGACATGAGAATATACTTATTTGAAAGTCATCAGAGAAATGCAAATTAATATAGCTAATATAAATAATATAAACACTCAATAACATAGCTAAAATAAAAAGACTGATCATAACAAACATTGGAAAGAATGTGGAGTAAAGGGAAAACGCATACCTGCTGGTGGGGTGTAAAATGGTGCAACCACTGTGGAAAACAGTTTCGCAATTTTTTATAGTGTTGAACATTTATTTACCATGTGATCTGGAAACTCCACTCCTAAGTATTTCCCCAAGAAAAATAAAAATGTTGTGTTCCCACAAAGCTATTCATGAGTGTTAATAGCTACTTTATTTGAAAATTCAAAAACCTGTATATACAACCATCTACCAATGGGTGAATGGATAAACAACTCATATTACCTTATAATTGAATACTACTGAGCAATAAAAAGGAGAGAATGACTGGTACCAGCAATAAGATGACTCTCAAAAACAGAAGCTGAGCATAAGAAGCCAAGCATACAAAGATAGGGATTACATTCTATGATTCCATGTATATGAGACTCTAGAAAAGTCTAATCTATAGTGACAGAAAGCAGAGCATGGTTGCCTGGAGCTGGAGGTGAGAAGAGAGATCACATGCAAAGTAGAAGGAGAAAGTTTGGGTGGAGATGGGGGAGGTTGGTGATCAAAATGCTCTGAATCTAATTATGGCAGAGGTTGTATTTATTTAAGCTTGTCAAAATACCCCTTTGAATAGGTGTGGTTTATTATGTTAAAATCATACCTTGATCAACTTGATGTCAGATAGCAACTGATTCTCCCTCAGGCTCATCCTGGATCCTATAGCCTTGGAAAGAGGGAGTTGTGTAGGGCCCTTGACCACCCACCTGACCTGGGGCTGGAGAACCCCAACCCAAAGCACCTGCAGGGCTCTCTCCATGCAGTAGGATCACAGAGCCAGGCAGGCACTGAGGTTGTACCCGTGTCTGCCTTTCCAGCCTGTTCCCATCTGTACTTCCCTGTCAAGGGTCCATCTTGGTGAGAGGCCTTGGAACAGCTTTTACTGTCACCTGCTCAGAGACAGTACTCTGCTGCAGGCTGAGAGGCAGCCTCCTATCCTCTGAATAACTTGGAGTCTTGAGTGTGACTGGCCTTTACTCAGGAAGGCCCCAGTAACACAAAGGCAGGCAAAGCCATCTCCAACAACCTTGGATTCTGGAGATTAGAGGCTAAAGTCAAAGGTCAACCTTGGGGTCTGTTCCCCTGAAAAATACAGAAAGCGCACCTGCAAGGCTGGCTTTGTATCCTGGGGGCAGTGGCCTTTGGGGATTCTGGGGATCCTTCCCTATCTCCTGACTCAGCAAATGCTTCTGCAAGGAGGGCTGTAGTTATGAACATTGACACTGAGCAGTATTTGGTCCGGAGAAAATGCTCTCCTCTCAATGGGAAGGAAAGTCCCAGGGAAAGAGAGGAGAGAGCAGCGTACCCATTGGGAGGGAGGGAGAAACCAGGGCAGGATAGTCCAAGGTGAAGACAGGGCCTATTGATAGGCCGACTGCATCTTGTAGTGCCTTCTCTTAGTAGTCTGCTTTATCTTCTTTGACCTGGGAGGACAGAGGTGTTCCCTGCTCTGGGATTCCATGTTAGTCCAAACCTGGCTCCAGCTGCCCTCCAACCACTCTGTTTATTGTGTCTTGTTCTTTCCCACTTCCATGCCTCTGTTTATGCTGTCCCTTTCACCTGGAAGGCCCTTCCCTCGTTCTAATTTACATTCCAGTCTCAACTCCAGAGACTTCTGAAAGCCTTCCTTGATTGTCCGTCAGAAGTTATTATTTCCTCCTCTGTGCTCAGAGAACACTTATCTTGTTCGACCCTTTATTTCTGGGTTTGTTTTCATGACCAGCTAGTCCCCTTCCAAGCTGGGATCTTCACAAGGGCACAGCCTGCTTTCTTTTAAACTCCCATCTTGAGCCCTTGTGCCTATGCAGCCCGGGCATCCAGGAAATGCTTATTGAGGAAATGAATGCCCTTGGTCCATCCTTGGGCACTGCATCTCTGTGGATAATGCATGCTGGGAGGGCAAGTCCTGTCTGCATATGGGCAGCTGAACACTGGCATTTGGGGCAGGACCCTGGGGTTTGCTCTCATAAGCCAGACTGGGCATCCAAAAAGGGGCAGGCTTGGAAGCTGGAATCAGCCTGCTAAGCCTGTGATATTTACCAGGCTGACAGTTTCCCAGCCAAAGCAGCCAGGAGACAGAGAATAACTGGGGAAAGTGGGTCATCTTGACTCTTATTCAAGGCACCAGGGAGAGCCCTGGGGTTTAACCATGGCAGTGATGGAGACTGATCCTGTCATTTGCTTGGATCCAAATGAAAGGGATTAGTGACTGCACTAATATACTAATTTTCCATGCAGCACAGGGCAAGGGGAGTCAGTGCAAATTTAAAAAATTTGTGTGTGCATGTGTGTATATACTACAAATACATAGAAACCACCCATGCCCACATGTGGCAATGTTCAAATGCAAATATCCACGTATGTCTGATAGGATGAAGAAAATGTATAAGTTTTAGAGCATGCAGATTCTGGTTTGGGTCTCTGTATTCAGTCAGAACCCCTATCCTCCTTGCATCTCAGTTTTCTCATCTGGGATACAGATGTGGTGATTACATTCACAGACCAAGGTGGCAATGAGAGTGACAGTGGAGGTGGCCTACTGTAGGTGTAAGAAATGGTCTTCAGGAGCTGTTCTGCTTCTGCCATTGGATTTCCCAGCCTATCCAGAGCATGGTGACCTTCAGGTAACCAGCTCATACTTAGGATGCACCTGCAGGTCACACATCTCCAGCCCCAAGGAAGCCAGAATTGACACCACCCCTGAGGTGGACAGATGTGCATATGCATCCCAGAGTAAGAGCCCTGACATGGCTCTAGCAAATTCTGTAAATTTGGGGATTACCTCCCCCCATTTTCCCTCAGTTGTCCCACTTGTCTGACAGCTTTAGATATTTGTTTGGTTTTCATGTCTCAGAGCACCTCCATGGAGCAGGGAGGCAGAGAGCAAAGGACGAGTGACCGGGCAGGGAAAGGCATGGCTGGGTGGGCTAAGGATCCCAGAACAGGCCTCAAGTCAAATTGCCAGAGGCACCTGTTATGTTCCATCCTTCACTGATAATCTGCCCCTTGGCATCACGGCCACCTTTCCCTCCACCCCACTACAGAAGAAATCGTGTTAAAACAAGGTTCTGTTCTTAACTTAGAAATGAAGGCCCAGTGGTCCACCACCTCCCTCTGGATGATGGTCACTCCTCATGATGCGTTTTCCAACACTGAGAGCCAAGAGATACCCTCCCTCTTCTGCAAGACAGACAGTAACATCTGCATAGACTTCCTTGACTTTCCCTTCTCCACAGAAGGCAGGGAGAGGAAAAGACCATTCTCCCAGTTTCAGATGGACGAGAGCCTCCCCACCATATACCTATGGCTCCCTTCATTCCGGTGGCACCTATTGCCTCTGGCTTAGAAAACTCAATGTTTGGAATGAGTTCAACTCCCTTTCCTAGTGTCATCCATGCCATGTCCCTCACCCCACCCCACCCCACCTCCCATGCTTGGGCTGGAGCAACTGACTGCTGCTTCCCAGACATACTGTCTAAAATATGCTCCCTTCTTCTTAGCCTAGAACTTTCAAGGTCATTCCAGGCTCAGCTCCACTTTCCCTCTCCAAGGAGAACAGGTTGCAGGGCCCAGCCTGCTGGTTCTCCCCTTTGGGTACCCCTTGGCTACAGGGTGGGTAGAATTGTGTAGTTACATATTTACCCCTTTCCCTGGGTGTGCAGGGAGCACCATCTAAAAAGGTTCCCTGCTTCATTCCTCCTCGTCCCCAAGCCCTGACCAGGCCCAGCTCCAGGAGAAAGCCCAAGAATATTTGCTGAATAGAGGATTCTATGGTGTCGGTGAGTGCTGACTGCTGGGTTCCTTCATCCTGGGAGCCCAGCATGGGCCCTGGCTTCATTCTGTGAGGATACCTAAAAAGACTTATAACCCTGCATTCCTTCCAATCCCAAATTCAAACTGCTCTTGGGATCCCAGCTCCCCCTCCACTGTCTGAGTTCTGAGTGGATGGAATGAGATCCCTACTTGGTTTTGTCTGAGTCTTCCTGGGCCCTGTCTTATCTCTCCTCTCCCGCACTTTACTCCAGAGATAGAGACAGAGAGGCCAGGAAACAGAAAGGAAGAGAAGAATGCAAAAAAGGGAGATGTAGGATGAGACAGAGACAGATATGCATGCAGAGACAAAGAGAGAAAAGGAAGAGAATGAGAGAGTGAGGAGACACTAGCAGAGAGGCAGAGGGAGAGACCGTCAGGATAGGGGAAGGGAAGACAGAGGGGAGATGGCAGACCTGGTCTGGGTGGTCCATAGCTGCAGAGGGGAGCCAGCCAGCCCAGCAGCCAGGGCCTGGCCCTGGGGCAGAGTCCCTGCATAGGGTGTTGGAAGCTGGGCATTTGGCTGTTTCCACTGAGCTCAAACCCCTGTGCCTGACCTCAGCCCAGGACCTGAGACCTGGAGCCTTGGGAGTGGGAAGCCATGGCCGTCTGGGTCATTTCTGCCAGGCCAGGAGGTAGCCGTTCGTATTCCACCAGGGGGCCCATCCTGAAACCCGTTCCATTTGGCCTGGGGAAAAGACACGTGGTTTTTGTGACAGAAGATCTCCTTCCTAATTAGGGACCTACTGAGGCGTGTGTTGAAACCAGCAGCATTTCCTGTGTTTAACAAATAAGAACAATGCCTCACATTGGGGTGGAACTTCTCAAGGTTTGAGGCATCTCCCCAGTGCTGTTTCTCTGATGAACTTTCCATAACATCCCTGCCCACCAGGGTCAGCCCAGCAGCAAACAAGCACAGGAGTGGGGTGAAGGGTAGGGGACTTGTCCAGTCAGTCAACTTCTAGTGTCAACATCAGGACCTGAATCTGATTTGCTGGTGCTGAATTCCATGCTGGCCCCCTGAACTCTGTGGTCCATCCCATCCTGGCTGACAGGCTGTGGGACAAACTCTGGGTGGGCCTCAGAGTAAGGCTGAAAAGGCTTTGTCTGGGCATGAAGTCCTTTTTCTCCTATTTTGTGGAGACTGTAGTCATACATGTGGAATAAGTCAGCCCAAAACATTTTTAAAGCAATGAAGGTCGTTTCAATTTATTTCCCTTGGATCCTTATTTATCCTTTCTGCTTTACTGCATTTAACTAGGGTCATAGCCCAGATGCTTGCTGTGTGGCTGGGGAAAGATAGAACTCCGGGATCTAAAACCAGGTCCAAAATAATTGATATGTAATGAGATGGGGGAATCTTCCCCCACATTCCTCTTGAGGCAAAGTTAAGATCTCTGAGGGCTCCAAGGGAGATGGAAGGACCCAACCGGAGGTGTAGGGAGAGACTTAGGGAGAGGGGATTGGTATGGAAGAAGAAGGAAGGGAGCCAGTGGAGGAGCCAAGGCTTGGGGCATTGTGTGGACTGTGAGGTTTGTAATACCACCCCATCCCACAATGTCCTCATCAATGTCACTAACTTAGAACATGTTCTCATGTCATGTATGTCAATGTCTGTGGGCACCAGGTTGGTTTGCAGGTATTTTTAAAAACATTTTTAAAAGATTTTATTTATTTATCTTTAGAGGGGGAAGGGAAGGAGAGAAGGAGAGAAATATCAATGTATGGTTGCCTCTTCTGAGTCCCCTGCTGGGAACTGGCCTGCAGCCCACACATGTGCCCTGACTGGGAATCGAACTGCGATCGTGTGGTTCGAAGGCCCATGCTCAATCCACTGAGCTACACCAGCCAGGGCTTGCAGGTGTTTGTATGAAGCTGCTGAGAATGGAAAAAGCCAAAGGCAGAGATCTGTTGGCTCACAAGCTTGAGAGTTGGGGGCTCCAGCCAAGGGTTTCTAGATATTCAGGGCCCAGAGACTGTAGCTGACATCTGACTGGATGTGTAAAAAGTATAGCCCAGAAGGCAGAGCTAGAGACGATGGGCAATGTACTGGATAGTGAATCAGGATGGAAGAGATCCTGCCAGGCTGATGTGAGACTAAGTTTCATAGGTTGGAGTTTATCGGCACAGGCAATTTCTGGCTACAATGGCTGATGAAGCTGACATGAGATTATCTCTTCCTCTCCAGATATTTGATGGAGAAGAAGGGGAAGGAAGAGACAGAGGTGAAGCCATGGAGGTGACAAGCATCAGAGTAGATACATGCTTTAGGAGCTGTGTGGAGACTGGAGTTGAGAGGGTCTCAGGTCCTGGAACTGGGCTCCCTGAAACTGGATATTAGCCAGGAAGGAATCAGGTCATCTGCTTTTCGAAGCCAGAACCCTTCTGCCCGTGAGAGCTGAAATGATTGGCGCTGATTTTGCACCCCTCTCCACATCCACATGCCTACCATTGCCTCATCAGAAGAAGAGTATTTTCCATATCCCTTAACTTTGGGCTCAGCTGTGCAATATGTTTTGGCCAATTATACCAGATACCTGAATAAGAATCCAGAAAGGTGGTGCACAGTGATGCTAAATCTAATAGGATAAAGTTTAATTGGGACAGGAGATTTTGACTGACATGGGTGACAAAGCTGACATAGGATGGGAAGTGACAGCATTCCAGCCTTCACTTAGGTCTCTCTTATTGTTCTGAGTCTGCCAATGTCTTGAGAGGTACTTACCCTGGCTATTCCTCTAGCCTAATTAGGAAGATGAGAGAACAGGGAGCAGAGCTACCCAAGTTGACCACAGATAGGGTATTCAATCATCCCAGTTTTCCTAGGACTATCAGGTATGTTTGGACATTGGAATTTCAGTGTTAAATCAAGAAAGTCTTGGAAAACTAGGACGAGCTGGTCAGCCAACCCACACAATTTCAGGGAAAATATGGTCAACTCAGCTCCACAGTCTGAAGAGAGCCAGCATGTCACCACACCCTAGATTAGGCAAACACAGACAGGCAGAGCTGACTGGTCAGCTGACACAGCTGATTCACAGATGTGTCATTTACATAAGTGGTTCTTATTGTGTTGTCTTGATTCTGTGGTTATTTGTTACAGAGCAACATTGTGCCAATAGCTAATACATACATTGCCATGAGCTCGGCATCACTGAGAGGGGAGCTGCCCACACCAATGGACACTAGAGCCTGAAGTTGACAAAAAAAGAATTTACTCCTAAGAGATGTGTTAAACCAGTGGTTCTCTATCTTAATTGTATATTAGAATTACCTAGGGAATATAACAAACAACATTGGATACCCACAACACTCCCCAGAGAATCCGTTACATTTTTCTGGGATGGGGTTTTGGCAACAGAGTTTTTTAAAAAAGGTCACTAGGTGATCCTAATGCGTATACAGGTTGGAAAACTGGTAGATTAAATAACAGACCAGACATAACCAAAAGAACAGTGCCATTTAATTTGGCTAAATGTGTCTGTACATGAACTGACAGATGCCAACCCTTTCCCACCCAGGATGGGCAGATGCAGCTTGGGAGCAGTTCCTGTGAAGGAGACTCAGGGATTTGAGTGGACCCAGGATGCTTTGTGTTATCAGCATCCTACAGGTGTAAAGGAAGAGAGACACGAGAGTCGTGTCCTGCACACCTGAGTTCTGGGCCCTTTCGTCTAAGAGGTATGTGCACAGTATGAGGCCAAGGCTTCCCAGATTTAAAGTGCCCAGGAAGCACATGGGCATCTTGTTAAAATGCAGGTCCCAGCTCGGGAGGTCTAGGGTGGGACTGAAATCCATTTCTACAAGCTTCCACGTGATGCCCATGATGCTTATTTTGAGGAAAAAGGAGTCTGAAGGCAAGAGGACAGGACCCCAAGGGGCCCATCCCTTGATAATCTTGGACTATTCATAGCAAAGGGAGGAGTCACAAAGGGCTTCCCATTCTAAAGAGATGCCATAGGACACAGAAATTGAAAATCACACCATAGGGCAGATCTGAAGCCAGTGAGGGTGTCCCATTAGATATCAAGACAAATTCCAAGATGGAAGAACTGGAACACTGGCCGTGGGAGGCAGTGTACTAATCATCACAGTGGGCCTCCAGCCAAGGCGCAGATGACCCCTTCAGAGAGGGCGATGAGGAGATGAGCCGGTGGTGGTATTCCATCCACAGACGTCAAGGCCCTTCCTGAATCAAACTCTTTGATTCTCGAGGTCTCTCATTTACACACTGGAGTCAGAGCCTGGGTGGAGACTGAGAGGTGAGGGCAGCAGACCTGCCATGAGCACATGGAGAGGACAGCCCTGCTGTTCTGGGCACATGGGAAGCTCACACCCTGCTGGGCACCTAGGCAGACAGAGCTGTGCTGGTAACCCCTCTGGGTTCTCTCTCTGTCCAGGAGCAGCCTGTGGTCTTTGAGAATGAACATCCCCAAATGGTGGAGGCTATCTCCTTGGCCAGACTACTTAGTTATGTGAGCAGAGCTCAGATTCCAGAAGAGCTAAATTTGATGACTTTTGTGCTTGGTGTGTAAACTGACAGCAGGATTCTGTCTCATCACTGTCATTGCCTTGCTATACCACTGGGCAAGTCCTGTCCTTTCTCTAGTCCTCAGTTTCCTAGTCTGCATAATAGAACTGGCATGGATGGTCCCTCCAGCTATGACTTTCTACGACCCTATGAAAAAATCTGCCTGTGTTAGCTTCCAGATGCCATCAGAAGAGTGAAAATTTGGCTGATTCAGAGGGAACACAATGTTAGAGTGACCTTTTGCTGCATCTTGGAAAGGAGTTTAGGGCTGTGGAGCTAGAGGAGTGGGCAGGGGCTGCAGCTGCAGCTAGCCTGTGTGGGATGCCTCTACAGCCCTGGCCTTTGAGTCAAAGCAGAATGCTTTGGCCCAAATAGGGGCAGATCCATCTGGAGCTCCAGACAGCTCTCTCCCTCCCTGGCTTCTCTCACTGCCCTCGCCCTGGCCCAGGCCATGCTTGCTCAGTCCTCAGCTTTGTGGGCCAGCAAGGAGAGGGGGCAGTGGGGGTAGGGGTGGCTGAGGGCTGCAGCTCTCTGTCAGGAGGAGGGGAGAGAAAAGGGGCGAATCATCCAAAATCCAAATCCTATGTCCAAAATGCAGACCCCATGTCCAGAATGAAGACCATAGGTCTGGTGCTGATTTGGGGGGCTGGGGGTTTGATGGTATATTTGTCAGGGTACACTGAGTTATACTGAGGTAACCAGTTTTGGTGGCTTAGCATAAGAAAGGTTTATTTCTGGTTTACACGTTGGGCTGCCGGGGCTGGTGGAGGGCTCTGCTCCACAGACTCTCTCAGACTAGTTAAGGCCCCATCATCTAATGATACTGCCATTGCAACAGGTGGCCACAGGGCTCACTAACACGGGGGACAGTGTTAAAACATGCCTGTTCTTACATGTCGTACAAGAAGCGACAAAGGCCACTTCTGCTCATTGCTCACTGACTATGAAAAGCAGGAATGTCCTTCTTGTGTCTGTAGAGTGGGAAGAACCAGATCTAGCAGCACAAAGAGAGATTCACAACGGCTGCCACATACGCGGGTTTCCTATTGCCAGGCAATGTGCAGAATGCTCTGCCTCAACAGTCTCATTTACTCATGAGTAGGGGTGATCATTGTTATATCTGTTTTCCATATAGGCTAACTAGGGCACAGAGAAGTGGAGTGGTTTCCTGACATCACACAGCCAGGGTATGCCAGGGATGAGGTTTGAACTCCATTCTGTTCCAGTCTGAGTTCTCAAACATTAAATTCCCAGTCTGATAGGGAGGCATTGGGTTCCTAACAGATTGTGGTAGTGCCTGAATCTATGAGAGTGGATGTTAGAGACAGCCACTCTCTCAGGAGGGGTTTAATGTGGGACATCACTCTCAACCCAGAGATACAGAATTCAGGATGGTAAAACCTGTGTATGGGTAGGACTGACCCAGGCTGGAAAGTCAGATTCAGAAGTTCCAGATTCGGACAGGCTCTCAGGTTTAAGGTCAAGGCCCCTTGGAGCAGACCTTTTCTTTTTTTGTTCTTTTTTAAGATTTCATTTACTCATTTTTAAAGGAGAAGGAAAGGAAAAAGAGAGGGAGAGAAACATCAATGTGTGGTTGCTTCTTGCGCCCACCCCCACCCACCTGCACTGGGGACCTGGGTTGCAACCTAGGCATGTGCCCTGACTAAGAATCAAACCAGCGACCCCTTGCTTCAAAGGCTGGCACTCGATCCACTGAGCCACACCAGCCAGGGTGTACTGTTCTTTCTGCCCTGGTCATGGTAGGCCCAGGGATGGAGTCCTGTTTGGGGTGGGAGGCAGCAAGGCAGGAAGCTGACAGTTCAGTATGGCAGAAACCTTTACATGAAGGTTAGAGAACCCTGGGTCCAGTGGGACAGGTGTCCAAAGTCCCCTTCCTCGGCACATTATGCCCTGGGCATTGCAGCCACCGGAGGACTCCGGAGGCTCCTGGGCCCAGGGTGCAGTTGTTTCTGGAGTTCCACAGCTGAGCCTGATGGAAAAGCAAGGAGAAGTCAGTTTCTGCTCTTTGGAGCATTCCTATCAAAATAAAAGGAACTAGGAAAAAGTGAGTACTACTGAAGCTCATGCAGAAATGGAGAAAACTGTGCCTTTTATGGCTGAAGCTATTAAAAGTCCACTCAGGAACATGATGACTGGCTGGGACTTGTGCTCCTGCCAGGATTTCTCTCGGCCTCCCCTCTGCTGTTGGCTGGGCATATTTGCCTTTCTGACTGCCCCTCAGTGCTTGTTATGGTTTTAAGGGGCTCCTGACAACTTTACGCTCACAGTTTGGCGAGCACCCATCTGCACGGCTCTCAGAGTACACCAGGGGTCATTTCCAAGGACCAGTCATACTTCATGGTTTGCATGGACTTTGCCATGTTGGAAACCGCCGGCTGTGGAGGAACCATTAAAAACAAATGTTCTGTGTTTTCAGTTTCTCTCACCTGCCAAGAGGTTTCCTTGATGGCGCTGGCCCAGAAAACCCTGGCAGATGAAGATTAGATTAAAATAAATTGATTTAGAAGTGACACAAGGCTCCTCGGGAGAGGCTTAAATATTTCATCCATGTGTATGACATAGATTTCAGCTGGGCCCTGCAGGAAGAGGGAGGAAAATGGAAACCTTACACCTTAGATCTAGCACAGCCTTGGAATGTAGTGGATCAAATCCAGGGCACTGAGGTTCATCTTCATGCTGCTGCCTAAACCTCTCTGCCTCAGTTTCCTTAGCTGTAAAATGGGAACAGAGGATATGTATGAGTAACTTTCTAGAATTTTTTTGAGGTTCTCCAAATAAACCTGGATTGAAACCCCTTTGCCAGGAGTTCTGGACAGTGTCTGGAGGCTGAGGGTCCATGTAGGTACTTGGAATTTCTAAACCAAATTCCTCAAGACCCCAGTTTTTTCAGCTTCAAGCATCACCAGGATGAAGTGGTGCCCTCTTCCCACCCACCTTCTTCATACCCTCCCTGCTGTCTGGTACTTTCCGCCACTCCAAGCTGCTCTGGCTCTTCTCTAAGTGCCAATATTTCTGGGACACAAATGTTGGAGGGTTTCTCCAGGGCACGCATCCCAGGCCCATCACTGTCCCAACAATCCCCCGGTGAAGTCAGTACTATGGGGAGACCAGAGTGACTTGCATGTTGATACCACAGGTTACTCAGGGTTGCTCCCTTGATTTGCATTGGTGACTCTAAGAAAAGGTGATATTAAGAGGAATTAGGATGGATCATCACCAGTCCCTAGAAAAACTAGGTAGAATCTTTTCTGAAAGGCACAGGGAACTTCTACCCTGAACCCCAATAAATGTCTCCCTGGGACCAGGGAGAACTTCCTAGGGCTAAGGCAGTGAAGAGCAGAGGGGTGTTCCTGCAGGTTGGGGAGCCAGAAAGATATCTTGGCAGAAAGAGAATGTTTGGGGAAGAGTTGGATCTATGTGGCTATTTGTAGGAAGGACACAGCCAGAGAAAAGAAGGACCCAGTTTCTTACTGTCTTCGAAAACATTCATCTCCATAAACACGACTCTCAGAGTGTGTGAAGTCTCTTTAGGAAACTTTGCTCCTTTGGGGTAAAGAATTTTAATATGGCATTTGAATGTTTGGTAAATGAAGTAATCTGAAGGGATGGAGAATAACCTTCAGGACAACTTGTAGGGCCACAGGTTTCTCTGGACCTTTCAGTGGTAACTAATGCTGCTGAAGATTTTCTTGGGTGGGTCCACATCAGCACTGCCATTTTCTTCCTTTGCCAGGTTCATGGCAACACAGCCTCCCCTGCCCCAACACACACACAAGTTATGTGAGTCCCTTGCTGTGAGGTAAAGGGGTTCATAGGATGGCAATTTGTTCATCGTTTGAAAATGCAAACATGGGTGTGAAGAATCATGGTGCTGTGCAAGTACCAGTGGCTGGGTGGGTGTTGGAGGAGAGCCAGGCTTCTGGTTTTCCAACAGACTTTAGGACTTACAATGTGCCAGGCAGTCCTGGGCACTGATGATGCAGCAGGAGACAAGTCGGACCTTTCCCTTTAGTGATAGGGAAGGGAGAGAGAGAAAGAAGTCAACAAATGCAGGTCATTTGGAGCATTGTAAGTGCTACAGGGAAGGAAAATAGGGTGATGAGATGGTATGGGGACAGCTGCTTTTATTGGGAGGTCACAGGTACGATGTGTGGGTAAATGAACAGTGGGGAGACTGAGGAACATGCTAAGAGGCCAGTGAGGAGGTTGTGGTCACTGTGCATTGGCTTGGGGCAGGAGGATGACAGTGGAGACGGAGGAAGTGGGCTAGTGTGGGACATAGTTTAGAAGCATAACTGTCAAGATTTGTTGATAGATTGGATACAGTGAGTATGAGAAGTGAAAAGTGGAAGGTGAAGTCAGAAAAAGATTTTACTGAGACTGAGTATATGTAGTTGCTTATTCTATTCCTTTCCTACCAATGACTTACAGCTTCTTGAAAAGAACACAAACAACAAAATAAATCATTTGTTTTAAGAATCGAAACCAAAACCAAAGGGAAAAAATGCACAAACAGTGCTATTATAGGATTCAATAGAGTTATCATAGTTGAATTTCAAATTTGATTCTGATTTCCTTAGCAAGTAGGGAAAGGGGAAATAATCAAGAGTCAGGGTAATATTTGTGATTGTTAGGGGAAAAAACCCTCAAAGCTTACTATTTTCTGAAAGGAAAGGACAGATTCTCTTAGCACGGGAGTCTAAACAATTTTTCCCAGAGGTGCTTTTTACAAAGGCTTCTGCTTGCAGTGCAGGGTGGGATCTTAAACAGGCTTGTAGCATATGCACCAAGACATAGTACCTGACTTTCTTTCCTGAGAGACGTTGGCTGAAAACCAAGGGCATACCACTAAAATGCAGTGGGGTAGGGAAAGCATTATGGGAGCCTGCTAATGGTTCCTGGAAGATGGAATGTTAAACTGTGCTTAGAAACCAGAGGGGAAACATAACAAAATGAAGAAGAGCTAAAGCATCAAGAACAGGGAGTAGAACTTGTAACCCCTGGATGAGTCAAAAAGTCATGTGCATTTTTCTCACATTTGCTTTTAATATTCAGCATGCTGTTTATTTTCTCATTATGAAATTAGTATATTCACATCAGAGATAAACCAGAAAAGGACTGAAAAGATAGATAAAAATTAAAGTAAAAATCTCCCCTCAGAGATAACCAGTATTAATGTTTAATGTACATGTGGATCTTATGTGTACACAAACACACACATTTGTGTGATAAATTTATGTCACATTTCCTTTCTTCTTGGATGCTCATTTTTCATCTTTAATGTCTCTGAAACCAGTATGTTTTGATTTAATGTTTCCTTTCTTTGAAATATTAAGTCAGTGGTGCATCTTAAAATCACTGCCATTCTAGAGGAAATACAATATATAGCCATAAAATCAGGGTTCATTGTGCATATATAAATTGATCTCCTGCTATTTTCATTTAACATTTAACATTATTTAATAAATATGGCCACATTCCTTGAAGTCTGCTCTGAAGATACGTGTTTTACTGGCTACCTAATATTCCATCTTAAGGATGCCTCCAGTGAACCCAATCCTTTCCTTACTGAACACAATCTTTCAACCACACACCAATCAGAGAAGATATTCACACATCTTGGAGTGAAACTAAACAACATATGAATTCTGAAACAGGGGTTTCTACCATCCAGGTGACTTTTGATATGCCAGTGGACTAATGACCCAGAGGTCTAAGATCTTGTCCCTTTCACTGCTCCCACTGTGACCCAGGACATGCTGTTTAATCTCACTGACCATGAGATTCCTCATGTTCAGAACAAGAAGGCTTGCTGAAAGTCCTTCCATTTGAAGGATGCTGAGAGCTAACCCTTGGCCCCCACAACCAGGCCATAGGGAGGAGGTGACACTGTTTGGAGTTCTGTTGTAGTGAGGAATTCATTGAGCCATGGTTGACGGTCCCATTCTTGGGGATTTCATATGTCCAGGCTGAACCGTTGAAGGACTTGTCACCACCCTGGCACTCAGATCCTGCCTCCTCCTCTCAGGAACTCCAATGGTTGTGACACAGCTGCACCCTCATCCCTACGTGTGGTTTGGCTTTAAGCCAGGTGGCACTTCTTGGTCAAAATATCCTCTCCAGAAAATCAGAGCAAAAGAAGGAACAGATGCACCACATATTGTAGAGAGCAGGAGTGGGCCCACTCACCATGGAGCACACACAGACCACAGGGCAGTTGTGCCTTGTTAGAGCCATGAACAGTTTGACAAACCAAAGGAGCTTTCCATCTCAGAACCAGAGGTGAGAAAGGGTTTTCAGGTCAGAGATGTTGTATCACTATCTGCTTTGTATAAAATAACTACTCTTCAAATCTTTGTTGAATGACAAGTGACTGAAAACTTTGAGAGTGACTGCCAAGAAAAGTACTGTGGAAATTCAAGGACTTCAAAGGCTATTGAGAAGAGTGCTGTGTGCGGGTGTGTTTGTTTTGCGTATCCCGTGATTCTACAAAGTGAGTACAGGAGATAGGATGGAGTGGGAGGTGTTTTCATTTCAGCCCCAGCCACGTGGTATTCAGTGCTCTTGGGAAAGTCAGTTCACCCCCTGGGATTTGTTAATTCATTCAACAAATGTATTCCCTCAGGCACAGGATTTATTGAGCACTGCTGTGAGCCAAGCATGGTTCTAGGCTCTTGAGGTCACCAGAGAACAGCAGTGAGAGGTGCCTTGTGGTGTAAGAGAAAAAGGGGGATTAAGGAGAGCTCCAGGCTTTCTCTACTGAAAAAAGGAGCATGAACTTGAGGTCTCCTAGATGGATTGAGGATGGAGATGCAGTTCACTGGAGATGCAGTTCCTGCACAGACTCCCCTTCTCCACTGCCCTGCAAAATGGCAAACTACCATGCCAAGTTACTTAAGTGAATACTAATGAGCTACAAATGGAAGCTTTAAGGAATGACTTTGTTCCCTTGGACTGTGTGTGTGTGTATTGTGAACTCTGAAAAAGAAGACACCTGATAAGAAGGGCTCCTGGTGGCTAACTGGGTTCAAATTAAAACAAACAAACAAAACCCAAACAGAGCCTAGCAGCTATTTTCACAGAGGGTCTTGTTATGCATCTGCACTTCATAGAGAAGCCTGCACTGAACTACTGCTTCTGCACTGAGGTGCCTACTTCTGCACTGAGGTGCCTACTTCTACACTGAACTGCCTGCCTGCACTGTATTTCTGCCATCTGAACCAGCCTTATTAAGAAGTTCCTGGAATCCTATTTTGACCAATAGGACTAAGGCTTTCACCATCTAATTGGAGGTCCACAGCTTCAACCAATTAGGACAGTACCTTTTGTACCAATCAAACGGCAAGGATTTGGAGTCCTCATTTGCATGAGGACAGACCAATCAGGGACTGGGAATGAGGACTTCTATCTGTATAAGCTAGCTCCCTCTAGTTCTGGGAGCACACTCTTTCTTGCCATTGAAGACCGAAGGCTTCATGTCCCTGGATAAGCTGAAACACTGAAGATGTTTTGCTGGAGCAGAGCAGAGCAGAGCAGAGCAGAGCAGAGCAGAGCAGAGCAGACCAGCGTAGTCTAAAGCAGAATGGCACAGAACGAAGCAGACTAGTGCAGAGCAGCGCAGACCACTGAGGAGCAGAGCTGTCTAGCACAAAGGGGTCTGGCCTTAGGGCTACCTAGCCTTGGGGCTATTTCACAGCTGTGCTGTTTTCACAGTTTTGAGCTGTGAAAATTGAGCTGTTTTATACTGAATAAAGTTTCCTTCTTCACTGCATCCCCAAATTGTTGATTCTTGCTGGTTGTTGACTTGGCCCCAATGACCACTGGTTGAAAATATGTATTGAATATATAGAGAGAATATATTCGATATATATTATATATAACAATTTTTAAATCTGTATATATTCAAATACATATGCATTTAAATATGTATATACTTAAAGTAAGCATTTTCGTAGCTTCTATATACATCTCCCAGCACCTCCTTTGGGCTCCCTTGAATGAGCACTAGGCAAAAGACCAAGCAGTTTGGGGATGCTGCGAGAGGACCAGGGCTCCTTCATCCATTTACTCATGGTGTGGCCTCCAACACATCCCCTCCTTGCTTTGGGGCTCAGGCTTTCTCACTGATGGGGACTGAGGCCAGGTTGTCCCTCAAGGGGGCTGCATTCAAGGATTCTAGAACCTTGGCTCAGTTGTTTCTCTAACGTCACATCCCTTTTGTCTATGAAGTCTGCAGAGAAGTCTCAGGCTGCTGCACCCTTGGATTTGATCCCTTCATCCCTCACTTGTCTAGTGAACACTCTAGAACGAATTTACCCTTTTCCCTACATCAGTGATTTTCAACCTTTTTCATCTCATGGCACACAGAAAAACTAATTATTAAAATTCTGCAGCACACAAAAGAGTATATATTTGTTACCAATCTGACAAAAATAGGTATAATTTTGATTCATTTACACCACACCATTATTGTTGTATTGGCTGTTGTCATTTTATTTGACAATCTAAGAGAAAAGAAGTTAGTGCTCCTGACTAAATAGTCAGGTATTGCATGTTTTAAAAATTCTTGTGGCACAACAGTGTTGAAAATTGCAGCTCTATACCAAACATAAAGAATATAATTTATTGTGTTGGCCAAAAATTTTGTTTAGTTTTTTCCATACAGTGACTCTAGTAGCGCTTAGTTATCTTTAACTTCACTTGAAACAATTTTGTTAGATTGTATTGTGACAACTGTCACATCAGCATGCACTTAAAAAACATCAAAATTGGTGAATTTTTGTGCAGCTATTTTAATATAGAAAATGGAAGAAAATCCGCAGCATTTTTGGTGCATTATGCTTTATTATTTCAAGAAAAGTGAAAACTTAACTGAAACACACACACAAAAAGATTTGTGCAGTGTATGGAGAAGGTACTGTGACTGACTGAATGTGTCAAAAGTGGTTTGGGAAGCTTCTTGTTACTATTGACATTTTGGCTCAATAATCATTTGCTGTGGGGCTGTCTTATGCATTGGAAGATGTTTAGCAGCACCTGTGGCCTCTACATCCTAGAAACTAATAGCGGGAGATAGGCAACATACTCAAAATATCCAAATCAATAGTTATTGGTGAAAATGAAAAGAAAAGTATCTTATTTTACAGAAAAAACCTAAATGGACTTTCTGGCCAACCCAACAGTAGTAGTAGTGGTAGTGATTCTAACAAGTTATCTTGTGCTCATGCAGTTCTTTGGTTTATAAGCCACAGTGCCCTCCCTGTCTTATTAAACTTCGTAACAGGGGTTAGCTAACTCATATTTAGTGGTAGGAAACAGGGCAGTGTGAGCAAGGTTTGGGAGGGAGGGCCACGGGGTGCTTGTTGGGGAGAGAAGAAGTAGGAAGATCTGTGCAGAGTTCTATACAGAGTAGCAGTGCCAGGCAAACTAGAAAAAATTTCCCTCAAGGAAGCCTTGACCCCTCTTTCCTTTTATAGTATCTTCCTCCTAGAGTTTAAGACATTACACGTTACCTTCCATGGGTGGAGAAGACAGATGAATATCCAAATTATAGTTAAATAAAGCCGATTCATAACAGACTGAACAACTCCAGTTGCTGTTTGAGGATCAGCAGCAACTCAGAAGGAGGTGTCTAGTGGCCTGCCACTGGGCTTTGTCCTCAGCCATATCCTACTACACTGCTTCCTGGGAATGTGGATGATGGCTCAAGAGGCAGGCTGAATGATGTCATTCGCATGACACTAAGCTGGGAGAAGTTGAGAGTTGAGGCAGTTTTAAATGATAGGTGTAGGATCCAAATGGTTGAGTAGTGAGCTGACTCAACCAAGAGTAAATGCTGAATTCTGCTCAGGGAGCCCCTGAAACCTATACATACATAGGGAGGAAGCTATGAGTGCATGAATTTGCATCATCTGTGGAGAAGAAAAAGAAGACATTTGAGTTTTAGTTTGTAGTTCACAATGAGTGACGCGAGAAACCGTTAGAAAAGCTATTAACAGCATGGATTCTACTAACAGAGGTAGATATTCTGTCAGAGGGAGGTGATGATCTTAGTATATTCTGCATGTTCATAGAAGTGGGATTACTGAGTTAGATTATAAATATGTTTAGAATTCTGTATGATTTTCAGATTGATTTCCAGCTAGTGTGCACCCATTTATATGCCCACCAGCAATACACAGTGTGTCCCTCTCACCACAATCATGCCAGCATTAAGTATTATTCTTTTAAAACATAAGTAAAAAGGTATTATACTATAATTCACTTTTGTTTATTAACAGTAAAAATAAATTTCATTTTTAGTATAGGAATGATTTGTGGTTCTTTTATGAATTCTGTTTTGGGGGTTTCACCTTTTTCTTTAATGATTCCAGTGAGCTCCTTACATTACATATATGAATGCTTCTCTGTCACATTTGTTGTAAATATTTCAAAGAAAAAGTATTTTCTATACCTTCTCTTTTTGTCTCTCTGGATACAGGTTCCTGAGCATCTTGGTCGCAACTTGCATGAAACGTCCCATGAAATTCCTGGAGAGTTCCAGGCCATGTGCTCTCAGCACTGGCGCTCATGTGTCAGAATCGATGTGGCTCATTCTTCCCTGCCTTTGCCACCATTAGTGCATACCCCTAATCTGATAGGCAGATCCACAGCTGTGGGGAGGATGTGCCTGAGGCTGGCAGAGGGCTTCCTGGTGAATCCTGACATCCTGGGAGGGAGAAGATTGCAATAGAGATTCCTGCTCTAAAAAAAATGCACCCCTTTGTTCTGAAAAAAGTCATGGGTTTGGGGTTTCCTGGAAATTGGGGGCATTTAAATGCACCTCTAAATCCATCTGAGAGTCTATTTCCCACACACGAGTATGGAGCAGTTTGAACGTGTCCTTGTGCTAGAGCCATGGTACCATGCAGTAAAGATCTCTAATTCAAGTGCCAATCTACCACTCACCTCTTCTGTCACTGTGGGCAGGTCCTTGCACCTGCCTCCCTTCCATGTCTTTGTCTGGCCTCTGTCCCTGGGTGCCAATGTGGTGGGCTGTGGCCATTGGCCTTTCGTACTTCCCTTTGGTGGGAGGTTTGATGACTTTATCAATGTCATATTCCTCAGTTGCCTAAAGAGGCAGGTTCAGTGTCTCCCTACAGGCAGCCCATTTTTTTGGCAGATTTTTCTGATCCATTTTTCAGGGAAATTGGGGAAATGGTGATGCTGATCAGGTCAGCAATTCCAAAGTCCATGGCCACCAGGAAGGAATGACCTCTCCCTGGACCTCATGTGCCATCCCTATATCAGGGGTCAACAAACAAAGGCTGGTGGGCCAAATGTGGCTACCATGTGTTATTATAAATAAAACTTCATTGGCACACAGCTATCTTATTCAGTTTACATACTAGCTGTTTTCATGCTGCGATGGCAGAGGTGAGTAATTGCAACAGACTATGGCTTGCAAAACCTAAAGTCTTTACTATCTGGCCCTGACAAAAAAGTTTACTGATCCTGCTCTTGGTTGATGGTTACCAAGTCTGGTGTGGGACAAAGTGTCCACAGGACCGTGGCAATGCAGGACAAGTGAGGTCCAGAAGATGAGCTTCAAAAAGCTAAATTTATTCAATATTGTGACTGCCCTTTATACCAACATTATATCCTTCCTTTTTATTCTGTTTAAATGCCTTGACTTTTATGAAATAATTGTGATGGTAGATTATACTTTTTAAAAATGTCCTTACTTGACCAGATTAAAAGTTGATCATTTAATGTGGGTTCCCAAAATACTCAGAAAATTTTATCCATTTGTAAAATCCTCAGATCAGGAACCACTAACTATCTCACTATGGATGACCCTTTGGAAGGCTTCC
Source organism: Sturnira hondurensis (assembly GCF_014824575.4). Taxonomy (NCBI): domain Eukaryota; kingdom Metazoa; phylum Chordata; class Mammalia; order Chiroptera; family Phyllostomidae; genus Sturnira; species Sturnira hondurensis. Next base: position 1,902,271 of record NW_028081547.1, read on the forward strand.
ACCTCAACACATCTCTTTCCTTTCACCACTCACAATCATATATATATATATATATATATATATATATATATATATACACATATTTGTATACATATACACATATTTTGTATATATATATATATTGCCAGCAATATCTCCATTCATGCAATTGTACATTCATTCATTCACTTACTTATTAAGACATGTTAAAGATTTTGTGTTAGATAAGAGGACCTCAAACTTTTTAAAAAATATATTTTATTGATTATACCATTACAGTTGTTCTATTCCCCCCTTCATTCCCCTCCACCCGCACACTCCCTCCCCCACCATTCTCCCCCCCTTAGTTTATAACCACGTGTCTCAAGTTCTTTAGATTCTATATTTCCCCCACTATTCTCGCCCTCCCCCTATCTATTTTCTACCTACTGACTATGCTATTTTCTGTGCCTTCTCCCCCCTTCTCCCCCTCCCACCCCCCTGTTTCTAACCCTCCATGTGTTCTTCATTTCTATGGTTCCACTCCTGATCTAGCTGTCCTCTTGGTTTGCTTTTGTTTTAGGTGTGGTTGTTAATAACTGTGTGTTTGCTATCCTTTCACTGTTAATATTTTTCATCTTCTTTTTCTTATATAAGTCCCTTTAGCATTTCATATAATAAGGACTTGGTGATGATGAACTCCTTGAACTTGACATTATCTGAGAAGCACTTTATCTGTCCTTCCATTCTAAATGAAAGTTTTGCTGGATAAAGCAATCTTGGCTGTAGGTCTTTGGATTTCATGACTTGGAATACTTCTTTCCAGCCCCTTCTTGCCTGTAAGGTCTCTTTTGAGAAATCCACCTGATGGGTACTCCTTTGTAGGTGACTGTCCCCTTATCCCTTGATGCTTCTAGGATTCTCTCCTTCATTTTGGTCTTGGCTAATGTAATTATGATGTGCCTTGGTGTGTTCCTTCTTGGGTCCAACTTCTTTGGCACTCTCTGAGCTTCCTGGATTTCCTGGAAGTCTATTTCCTTTGCCAGACTGGGGAAGTTCTCCTTTATTATTTGTTCAAATACGTTTTCCACTCGTGGTGGTTTCTTTCCCCCTTCTGGTACCCCTATAATCCGGATGTTGGAATGTTTAAAGATGTCCTGGAGGTTCTTAAGCCTCTCCTCATTTTTTTGAATTCTCATTTCTTCATTCCTTTCTGGTGGGATGTTTTGTTCTTCCTTCTGGTCCATTCCATTGATTTGAGTCCCAGTTTCCTTTCCATCACTATTGGTTTCCTGTGCATCTCCCTTCATTTCAATTAGTTTAGCCTTCATATGTTCCTCTAATTTGTGACTATGTTCCTCTAATTTGTGACTATAATCTACCAGTTCTGTGAGCATCCTGATAAATAGTGTCTTGAATTGTGCTTCTGAGAGGCTGGCAATTTCTCGGTCGTTTAGAGTTATTGGCTCTGGGACTTTGAGTTCTTCTTGCACCATCTTTTGGGCTGTTCGTGCCTGTTCCATAGCAGGATCAGAGCCCTAAAGTGTTCACTAGAACAGGGCAACTAAGTCGCTGGGTTGTGATGTTGTATGTGGGGGCGGGGTCAAAGAGGGACAATGGCTTCCTGTCTGCCGCCTGCCACTGCGGCCCCGGCGCCGCAGCCACAACGTCACCAGGCCCACGCGTTTCGTTCCACTGCACTCGAGTGTGCCACCACCGTCAGCCCTCCACCACTGGGTTCGTCCCCTGTGGCCTGTGTGGTCCGTCTCACTGTGTGCGAATGTGCGACCGCGGTCAGTCTGCCCCACACCCCGACTGGTTCCGGGCTGCCTGCACGCCTAGGTCGGGGGATCTGTCCTGCCGGACCCAGCTCCGCTGCTGGCTCCGCCTCTCTTACCGTCCTCGTTGAACGGTTCGTAGTTGTCGGACTTCCGTATAATTCCGTTTTCTGGTCTTTGGGTGTGTCCTAGTTCTCCAAAACTTTTGTTGTATTCAAACTTGGTTGTGGGAGAAGGCACAGTGTTTCCACCTATGCCTCCATCTTGGCGGAAGTCCTCAAACTTTTGATTTAAGGACACATTTCCATTACTCAAAATTACTCAAGAGCACTAAGAGTTTTTGCTTTTGTAGGTTGCATCTATTAATGTGAAAATTGATACTGAGAAATGTTAATAATACTACTTATTTAGTAATGCATTTAACAATAGGAATAAAAAACCTACTGCATGTTAGCATAAATATTTTTTATTAAAAATGACTATTTTCAAAAACAGAAAAAATAAGGAGAAGAATGGCATTGATACATTTGCAAATCTTTTAAATATCAGCTTAAAGGAAGCCAGCTGGATCCTTATAGCTGCTCTATATTCAATCTGTTGTACAATGCTGTTTTTATTGAAGTATGTGAAGATAATTCTGCCTCACTGCAGTTTGTGGCTGGAAAAGAGAGCATTGCTTTTCCAGGTAATTGTAGATATTCTTTTTGGACACTATACAAACCTCAGTAAGAAGTGGTTTCTTAAAGTTTAGTTGTGATATGGAATCTGAAACCACATCAGCAAACTTTTGGTACCTAGCTGCATTAAAATCCATTGATCTGTATTGGGCTTTAAATGGGTAATATGCATGTTTTTGGATCATTAGTCATTGGAAAATATTGGCACACTGAGTCACACAAACCTGTTGAAATTCCGACCCATTTATTTATACAACATCAAAAACCTCATTAATTTATACCACCACTGCTCTCATCAGAAATTCCTTAATTATTGGGAACCCATAGTGGTGGAAGCCCTTTATCCAAAATCCCGAGTTTCTTTTGGAAGCTTAGATTTTAGTGTGGCAACCATACCATGAGTTGCTTTCCTTGAACGGACAGGCTTGTTTCATTCATTTCTGAGAAATGTTGGCCAGATAGTCCCACCTGAACAACCTTTGTGTGTGTGTTGATTATGTTTCTTCGTAAAATGATGCTCCACAGAAAAGGGCAGCTAGTTCAGTCTGACACTCAAACTGCTGCACCAGCACTTCTCCGGGAGGCAGCCCTTGGACTTCAGAGTGCAGCATGAGTGCTTCTTAAGGACTTCCCATTTTATCACACAATATACTAAAAGGATGCATGCTCAAGGAGTGAGCTTTAACTGAATTAATAATTTGTATTGCTTCATCAATCACATCCTTAAGTACACTTTTTTTTGTGATTGCCTCAGAACAAAGTGACTACCAGTGCAGTCTGGTGCCACAGCCTTGGTTTGTGGTAAGGCTCCAGCAGTATTACTCAGCATTCCTTACACTGCAGCAGTGCAAGTATCAACCACCACCACAGCAAGTGGTAAATCATGTCTGAACAACATGCAGAAATAATTTGGCTTTCTGAACACCCTGAAAGGGTCTCAGAGACTCCCAGTGGCTCACAGAGCACATTGTGAGAGTCACCGCATTAGACACAGTATATGAGTATGGCAGCGATGGTGGGGTGGTGGGGAGCTAGACAAATAGTGCCCAATCTTTGACACCAAGGTATTCACCATCTAATGGTGGAGTTGACAACAATCCAATTTGGAATGGGAAAATACCAAAAGATGTTCATTTCTTTTGATTATGGTAGAATATGCATAACACAAAACTTACCATTTTAACCGTGTTTTAGTGTATAGTTCAGTGGCATTCGGTATATTTCCATTGCTGAGCAGTCACCGCCGCCATCCATCTTCAGAACTTTTTCACCTTCCCAATCTCAAACTCTGTTGCCATCAACCATTAACTCCCATTTCCCCTGTCCCAGACCTAGACAGCCAACATGCCACTTTCTCTCTCTGAATTCAACTACTCTAGGTACCTCATATAAGTGGATTCACACAATATATGGCTTTTTGTGACTAAGTTATCTCACTTAACATAATGTCCTCAATGTTCACCATATTATAGCAGTGTCAGAATAGCCTTACTTTTTAAGGCTGAATAGTAACATTCCTTTGGACAGATATACCATATTTTGTTTATTCACCAGTGGATTCTGAGTTGTTTCCACCTTTTGGCTACTGTGAATTTAAATGTTAATTTTGCAATCCTGGTGTAGCTTCCTAATAAGTTTCTGATTATATTCCTCTCCTTTGTATTAAGACACCAGGTGTCTTCCAGGCGGGGCCTTCTAGGAGTATGGCCTAGCCCACTCTCAGCCCAGGTGGCCCACGCTGGTCAGGAACCCAGCATTATGTCTGTAAAACACACTGTGCAGGCCTGCCCCCTCCTCCCACCCTGCACTGTGTTGTTCTCCTTCAGTCTGCATGCTATTTACACCAGACATAGATGTTCAGTAAACAGCTGCTCTCCGTTCATTTCATTTCGACAAGTCTTTATTGATCACACATTATTTGCTCATCAAACAGATCTGCCTTTTCAAACACTTACAGTCCTGGCTTTGGCTGCACGTTTGCCTGCTAAATCAGTATTTGCACACGTTGGAGTTGGCGGCTCAGCTCAATAAAGACAAAAAGGTCTGTGTGTTGGCTGTAGGTGTCTGGGGGAGAGTTTCTGAAACATGAGGATTTTGTTAGACTAGCCATGTGCTGCTGTCTTACCTAACAAAGCCTCTCTAAACCATATTTGCAAATCATTGAGATATTTTATCACTAGATTTACCACTTCACCCAGCATTTTGGTGGTTGTGCTGCAGCATCCAATAAATTGAGCACTAAATGAAAAATGAGTAAATTGGGTCTTCAGTGAGGAGAGAAGTAAGTTACAGGAGGCACAAAGGGGAGACATTGCACTGCCTTGTGTCCTCCCTGTGATTTTCACCAAGACTCCAGTAAGGGAGCTTGCAACTGGCACTCACCTTTTGTTTTGACATGGCCTCTGACTCAATGTCACTTGTCACTTTCTCCCCTGTACCCTTTACCTTGTGGTTGGAAAAGCCCCTCCTGAATTCACAATGGAAAATGTGTTCTTGAGACCCCCTGATAATGGTGGAAATGAAATACCTGCCTCACATTTTACTGTTTATAAAGCCCTTCCAAGTAGGTAGGGTGTTTCCTGTTATCCTCACAACAGACCTGCTTGTCATTATGCACCATATGCAAAATGCTCAGTGTCTGACATGGAGGAGGTGTTCTTGGGGTGGGTGTTTTTTAGGGAGGTTATCATTCTCATTTACAGATGGGGGCTCAGAGAGGCTAACCAATGCCACACAACTTGTAAACAGTTGCTTCCTGCTCTGTCAACTCATCCCTTAGGATGCCATGTCTAGTGTTCTTTTCTCTGTTAGCAATTGATACATAATCATACCTTCCCTGACTTGCCATAATCAGACTTGCCCAGATACCAAAATAATCTGATGTACTAACTGCTTTTTAAATCTTATTTTAAAAGGATCTTACTAGTAAGGAGTCAAAAGAGGAAGAGGGAAATGGTAGAAAATCATGAATGTATCAAAGATTTTCTAGGTGTCAGGTGGTCCCATACAATATGTAATTTAAAGTTTACAACTAAATACAGGTGAGTATTATCTGTTTTATAAACAAAGAAAAGAAGGGTTGGAAAGGTTAGAAAGCTTGTTCAATATCACAGAGCTGATGAGAGAAGGAGCTGGGATTCCAAATCATGTGTGTTTAGAATTCATGTTCTGTCATACATAGCATGAAACTAAATTGTGGGTTTGGGTTACCATGAAGTAAGGTCAAGAAAGAGATGTCTCATTAAGCAGAATCTGCTCCAGTGGCCTTATCCTGCACTTCATGGATGAGAAAGGCTCCAAGAACCTTCATGTGATTTATGAAAGGATGTGTCTGTAGAGTGAGTATAAGGGCTTATTTTTGGAGGATGGGTTCAGGTTAACAAAGAGGAAGAGAGAGATGGTTAAGACTTGCTGATCTTTTCCGACACCAGTTTGTAGCAGGGAAAGAGACACAAATAAAGGGCAAAGATGTTCCCAAGGGTCCCTGTTAGTGATAGAGTGGGGACCCATCTCTGGTCTCCTGACTACCAGGCCACACTGAACACTGCCACCCTCCTCTTTAGCCTGAGCTGTTTGTTACTTGAGCACTGGCAAAGCACAGGGGTCAGAGGTCAGGATTTTAAGCATTACCTATTTGGAACTGGACCTACGCCTAAGTAGTCTTAGGAAGCACAGGGGTGAGCAAAACTTGCCTGAGAAGGGGAGAACAAAACGTCAGTTTGCATTTTATCAAAGCTCAAAGAGGTTTCAATTTGAAGTGTGAGAAAGGGTTGGAGCTGGGCTTTGTCTGAAAGGGCAGCTTCTGAGCCTTCATATCTCCGAGGTTTATAATTTCACCTTGTTTCGCCTCCCACCCCTGCCATGCTGGTCATTATAGCAGAAAGAGCACCTGATGGAAGAAAGACAGGTTTGTCTGCACAAGAACAATTTCTCTGTTGTCTGTAGAATGCCACCCAATATGATAAGTGAAACGTCGATACTTCAGACAGACTACACTGGTCTGGATATTTATTCACTTTCTTTGGTTATCATCAGGTTCACCCATCTGGCCAAGAAGCAGCTTTTAACTTCTGTGACAAGTAAAGACCCACTGTGAGGTGGTAGCAGATCTTCCAATGTCATCTTTGTGCAGTTCTTTGGATTTCTTCAAGCTTGTCCCTCCTGGTGCTCAGGTGTGGGCCTGGTAAGAAGGTGGCCCAAGAGAGAAGGCTCAGCAAGCTGGGACAAAGCGGAGGAAGCGTCAGGGCCAGATCCTAGGGTCTAGGATCCTAGACCCTATGACTTCTGACTCAATGCCTCACCGAACCATGCAGACTCAACCTTCCACTCTGTTAATGGCCACTGGCTCTCGACCACTAAATTAGTTTATGGCAGTGACTTTACCTGCTAGATGTAATTTTACTGTGTTAGGAGACATTTGTCACAACTAGGGGGCTGCAACTGGTATTTAGTGGGCAGAGGCCAGGGATGCTGATAGCATTCTATAGTACACAGCACAGCCCCCACAACAAAGAATTATCCAGCCCAAAATATCCATAGTGTGTGACTGGCAAGACTGGTGGAGCGGCAGAGGATGCATCAGAGCATCAAGACCACTCTCACTCGGTAGTTACCTGTCACACAGGCTACCAGTGAGATGCCACAATGAAGAACTATCTAGCCCAAGATATCCACAGGGCTGAGATAGAAACAAACTAGTTTAGGGTGTTTGGATTCTCCTAAGCAACAGAAACCAGCCCCCGCCAACTTAAGTGTGAAAGGGAAGATATTGGAAGGCAATAGGTTAGTGGGCAGAATAGGGGAGGCGCTAATGCACCAGATCTTGTGACCAGCAAGAGCAGGGCCACTCCAATGTGGAGCACGCAGAGACTTAGGGCCCATCTCCTCCAAGTACCACCGCAGGACCACCAGTTCCCATCTGTTTGTTATCAGCAAAGGGATGGAGATCTATGGAGAGAGGGGGCCTGATTGGCTGCCCAGGGGCTGGGCCCAGGTTGATCAGACATCAGGTATCTCTAGACCTGTATGTGAGGTCAGGATGCTAGTCCCAGAGAGAAAGACCCAGGCTCTCTGAGCAGAACAAAGCCTTGTGCTGGGAGAAGTGGTCGGGGGTGGAGCTAACAGATGTCCCTACACAGCCATCACATGTTGTTAACAGCAGTCTAAGGAATGTCCTGGGCTGTCTTACAGGACTCCACTCAGAAGAGCCAGGCATGGCCTAGAGTGTCACAAACCACCTGGGGAATTGAATCTGAGACATCCAAAGCTGCAAATGCCCTGGTATCGAACTTGAAAACAATATATAGGTAGGGTGGTCTTTAGTTTTTCATTTGTCTACAAACACTGTGTTTCATTTCATGCATTGGCTTGACAAACATTTGCTGGGTACTTGTTACATCTAGGTTCTCTGCCAGGACACTGAGCATGCTCAGTCATGGTTTTCTCTGTGAAGACTTTACAGTCTAATGAAGGTGAGGGCTGTAGGGGTGGGACAAAACAGGAGAGAAGGGACACATGGAACAGATGATAGATATCATAGGTGGTCGCACCAACTAGAGGAAGTGGCATGAGGGGGAAAGAGGTCAGCTAGTCATTGAGTATTGGAATGCCACCTGGGCTATTGTGGCTCTTCTGTGGACATATTCCCTCTCTGGCAGCAAAGGAGGAGAACAGTCTGGGAACACCCAGGAAGAAAGTGGCCAGAGACGTTTTGGTGACTGCAGAGCATCATTCTGGGGCGGGTGCTGTCTTGCAGACCCCTTGTGTATTTGTTAAGTGTGGGAATGACGCTTCCCCAGTGACCCTCCTCAAGCCCCATGCGACATTAGGGAGGCCCTGCATCTGTTTCTTTATTTGTTCTGTTAAAGAAAAAGGCCCATTGAGGGTATGTGGCAGGGCGGGGGGTGGGGATCCAATCCACCGGTCACAGGGCAATTATTTATTATGAGTCTTGAATACTTTCCTGATTGTATAAGGTTTTACTGTGTTTTTACATGGAGGGCAGACTTGGGGAGTCAATTTGGCAGCTGAGACAGGGAGCTTTCAGAGATCATTCTGAGAGTTAAAAGTTCACGTCCAGACAGAGGTTCAGAGACTTAGTGAGATTCTAGAGACTCTGCCAGAAGCCTTTTGCATCCCCATTAGCATTTAACCCTCTGTGGAAAGTCATGAAGAAAAGATTTTTCCCCTTTCTTGCAATAATAATGTGATTTTCCCTCCAAATAGCCCAACTGTTGCACTCTGGGAGACGTGAGAGGAAGGTGAACGAACCGGTTTCCAAAACGCCAGTCAGTTCTGTCTGCCTCCAGGCTGCCCACAGCCACCACTGTGGCTGGGTGCCCTGGGTGGGCTGAAGGAAAAGAGCTGGGGTCTGGCTGGGGCAACCACATTGCTCTGAGCAAATGCTCCACAATCTCCCTCTGAGAAAAGCAGGGGTCTGACGAGACCAGCTCTGAGGCCCTCCTCAGTCCTCCCAAGTTGGAAACACTGAGATTCCTTGGCCTTATGGACCAACTGCCATAACCTTCCTGGAAGCATTGTTTTGTATGACAGAATCTTTCGTTCTTGGATGGTGTATAATGACATCAGGGACTCAATTTGAGAAAAGCCCCTTGTTCCTGGTGCACAAACACACACGTGTGCACACAAACTTGAATCTCATCCACTCTTCATGTGTACCCCATCTCATGAAACCCACAATCGTCACCAGCACCCCCTCTTCCTCCTTTATACCATTATTTATAGTGTGCAAACTATGTAGCAGGCTATAAGCTAAGTACTTTAAAGATATTATCTCAGTTAATTTCCACAAAAATCTTATTATCAACTGTACTTTATTAAGAAAAATTCCAGGGCTCAGAGAAGATTGGAACCTCATCCAGGATTTCACCTGCACCAAGAAATAGAGGAAAGCCTCCAACCCAGGTCAGAGTGATGCGAATGCCATCTCTTCACCTCCAGGCTACTCCCCAGTGACTGCCTGGCGCCGATTCCCACCTCTATGGCATTTCTCACTCATCCTGTGCTGGTGCTGCTGAAATGGCCACACTGTCCTCTGGGCAGGCTGCTTGACCTGTGTGGAAAGCACATGCAATCCCAGGGTCTTCATCCAGCTCTAGGGCTACTGTACATGTCCTTGGGCAAATTGTGCTCTGCTCCAGCTTTTTGGACTGGAAAATGGAAGTGCAAACACTCACCTTGCAGAGTTGCTGCAATGTTCATTGACTTATTACATTTGGGAGTTCTTGTTAAAAAAGAGATAAAATACATATCGTTATTTTTACTATGTTCTATCTCCGACACCTCTAAATAGGGTCACAAGTTCCTCAGGGCAAGTTCTGCGCATATCCCTCATTATTTCCATAGAGTTTCTAGCCAGTGCTGAATAACTTAATGTCACTCAAGATGAAGTGGTTGCCCTAATAAGAAAATCTTGTTTATAAATGTGCTTTCTCTATAATATCACCAAATTGCCCTCCATAGGCCTACACCATTCTGCACCCTGACAGCAGCTGCAGGTGAGCAGGACACTTTCTGTACTCTTTCACTGATGCGGTGTGCTAGCCGGCATCTGGATTATCGCCAGTTTAATAGCTAAAAATCAGTATTGCAACAAAATATAAATTTGCATTTCTCTTATTGTGAATTAGGTTCAGCACAGATTCCTGTGTTAAACAGCCATTTGTATATCCTATATAAATGGTTGTAAATGGTATTGAACTGGTGGTCTTTTTTCCTCATTGATTTGTAGAATCTATATTTAGGAGATTAAAGCAATATAATTGGTAAATATTTTGTTTCCCAGTGTGTCATTTGTTTTTAACTTGCTTATTCTGGAACTCATTTTAAAAATGAAAGCAAAGAGGAGCCAGGTCACAGGCCTGTAAAAATTTAGGAGTCTGTGTTAGATGGAAATGGTCTTCCCCACTATGGATCTCCCTTGTGTGCTAAGGGAGATAGAAGGATGTGGGACCAATGAGGTGGGAACTTAAAAAAAAAAATATATATATATATATAGTAACTATATACCATTACTATACATAGTAACTTATACCATTACTTTATAGCAAAACAAACAAGGACATGAAATGCTATGAAATTTAACATTTGTATAAATTTTTCTGAGGATCGCTATATGTTTATTTTATTTATTTATTTTATTGTTGTTCAATTACAGTTGTCTGTCTTTCCCCCCACCACTCCTCCCCACCCCATCAATTTCTCCTGATGATTCCACCCCTTCCTGGTTTTATCCATGTGTCCTTTATAGTTGTTCCTGAAAACCCTTCCCCCTTTCCACCCCCATTATCCCCTCCCACCTCCCCTCTGGTTACTGTCAGTTTGTTCTTAATTTTACTGTCTCTGGTTATATGTTGCTTGCTTGTTTGTTTTGTTGATTAGGTTCCACTTAAAGGTGAGATCATATGGTATTTGTCTTTCACCACCTGGCTTACTTCACTTAGCATAATGGTCTCCAATTCCACCCATGCTGTCACAAAGGGTAGGAGCTCCTTCTTTCTTTCTGCTACATAGAATTCCATTGTGTAAATGTACCATAGATTTTTTTTTTATCCATCAATTACTGATGGGCACTTAGGTTACTTCTAGCACTTGGCTATTGTAAATTGTGTTGCTATGAACATTGGGGTGCATAGGTTTTTTTGGATTGGTGTTTCAGGGTTCTTAGGATATAATCCCAGCAGTGGAATTGCTGGGTCAAAAGGAAGTTTCATTTTTAGCTTTTGAGGAAATTCTATACTGTTTTCCACAGTGGTTGCAGCAGTCTACATTTCCACCAAAAGTGCACTAGGGTTCTCTTCTCTCCACCACCCTCCAACACTTGTTTGTTGATTTGTTTATGATGGCCATTCTGACCAGTGTGAAGTGGTATCTCATTGTGGTTTTAATTTGCATCTCTCTGATGGCTAGTAATGCTGAGCTTTTTTTCATATTGTCTCTGGACCCTATGAACTTTTAAAATAAAGCATCTTCAAAACAGAATAAAGACTGTCAAGGAAATGTCACACTTGTATCAGGCTGCCTTGGGCTGTGCCCCCAGACACCCTGTGATGATTTCTCAGTGGGAAAGTTTGTAAAGTACAGCTTTCATGGGAGCCAGTAGAACCAAATTCTTGTCTCAGTTCTGCTACGGGTTAACTGGGTGACCTGGAAGCACCCTGGTGATGTCATAAACTTCAGATCTATCAGAATATGAGCTCTGTGAGGGTAAGGGTACTATCCACTGATGAATCTTCAGTGCCTGGGACAAATGCCTGGTACATAATAGAGGTTCAGTAAATGAATGTTGAATGTAAATAGAACACCATGCTCAAAATTCACTCAATCTGTCACTCTCCCAAGAGACAGAGTTTTCAGTTCTGTTACAGCTGAGGACTGGCCTACTACATATGGGGCTGTGGTATAAGATGACTGAGGCAAGCCCCAGTCATTCCTCTGGTCCAGCAGGACCAGAAACATACATCCTGATGTGATGACGCTGTAAGATCATTTTGGCCGTATGCTCCTCCTCACACCATTCTTGCCTGGGTATTGGAGAACATCAAGGCCAAGAACAAAAACTTTGTTATGAGTCTCCAAAAGTCACCTTGTCCACTCCTCTGCCATCTCAAAACACCACCCTAATTCCATGGGGGACACTCAGGTGGTCCAGCCCCCATGAGACTATTAGCGATGGTGGTCCCTCCATGTCATGGTGGTCTCAGGCCCTTCTCGCACACCCTGCTCTAAAGAAACATGATCTGGACTGTTTATGGGGTGTGGGCTCTGATACGTGGGTGGCAGGCTGCTGAGCCATCAGCAGGCAGTAAAGTTTTAAACGTGGGCCTGTTTTCCAGCTACAGCTGCCACATCAAAAGAGCAAACTCCCTACAAACTTTGCATTAATTAAAAAGTTACGGTAATCCTCAGGATGGAGGCCGGTCAGACACCCCTGGAGACAAAAGTTCTCTCTGTGGCCATAGACCAGGCCTTTCCTCCCACCCCAGGCGCTATTAAAAGGGGGCAGCTTTGTAGGCATCATAGGGTCCGGTAAAATAGGAACGGAAATGTACTCCCCCACCCCATACTCATAATTTGTTTTGGAGGGATCTGGGGCCAAACATTTGAAAAGGAACTCTGATTTCTTGGACAGGTTTCTCTTTTTTACATTTTCCCATAGTCTTTGGGACCTTTTCCAGCTGTGTTTTCAAATGCCTTCAGCCCATGGGAGCACGTGTTGGAAAACCGTGGATATGGAGCAACCTAACCCTATTCTCTATCTGTAGACAGGGAGGCAATTAGAACAGTTTTTCTGATAGGGAAGGGGTTGGCTGCAGGGTCCAGACTAGCACCAGGGTCTGAGGACAGCACCCTGTCTGAGATCCCAACCAAATCATCCCACAGCTATGAACGCCATGGAGACAGTGATGTTCACTGGACCATCAATCTGCTCCTCTAAATTCCACAGACCCCTTATAGATGGGCAAGGTCATGTGATCAGCCAATGAAAGGTCCACTGAGGTGAAATGTGTCCCTTCCTGGAAATAGCAGGGAAAAACTCCTGTAGGATTTTCCAGTCTCTTTCTCTCAGAGCCATGACTCATAACTGCGGTCCACAGTAAAGCCTTCATGGGTCTGTGTCTTGTGTAAATGCCTCCCTCTCCCCCTGCACACATGCATATTGGACTTGCAGAATGGGAGAGAAATATATTTCTGCTGTGTTAAGTCACAAATATTTTTTAATGCAGCTTGGCCCCAACACAACCTAATCTAACCAAAACTATAAATTAGCCCAAGGAGCCCATGATATTTACTGATTTGCTTGCTTTAGGGGTCCCAAAGACCACCAAGGAGAAGAGTTACATGAAGGAGGGTTTCAACTCAAATATAAAAGACAATGTTCCCCCCCTCCCCCACCACAGGTTCTCAGTTCTAACAATCAAAGGGCAAATCCACTCCCCTGGCCATGCCAGCTACCAGTTTATTGCCTCCTAGCACCAAATGGAACTGGACTTTTAAAACAATGGTGTTTGAATATTTAAAAAAATTTAAACATTTTATTATTTTAAGTTGAGGTAAAGTACACATAATAGAAGATTTACCACCCTAACCATTTTTTCTTTCCTTTTAAAAAATCCTCACTCAAAGACATGCTGATTGATCTTAGAAAGCGGGTAAAGAGGGAGGGGGTAGAAATGTCTACGTGAGGATCCGTTGCTTCTCGTTTGCTCCTGGACTGGGGACAACTGCGGACGGAACCCAAAATCTAGGTATGTGCCCTAACCAGGAATTGAATCTGTGGCCTTTTTGGTTTACTAACAATGCTCTAACCAACTGAGTCACACCAGCCAGGCCCAACCTCACCATTTTTAAGTGTGCAGTTCAGTGGTGTTAAGTACGGTCACATTTTTACGCACCGTCAGCACCATCCATCTTCAGAACTCTTCTCATTTTGCAAAACTGATACTCTAAGAAAATACAGAGACGTTTGAAGATGACCCAGGCTGCTTTAGGATATGGTGCAATCTTTGCTTTTGTGCTAATTTGTAGGTGAGGCTAGACAGTCTTCATCAGGATGTTGGTGGAGTAGAAACCAATGGAGTAGAGTGAAGGAAGATGAACTTCCTGGTGCTCAGAGACCCCCCCTCCTAGCCCTGCATCTTTGTGCAAACCACCAAGACATTCTCTCTCTGACGATAAATTATCCAAAAGTTCTGTGGGTGGTTAACTTTTTTAAAAGAACCCTGTATGACTGACCAATAAGTTAAAAAACTGAGGCAGGATGTCAGCCACATGTGCCCCTTGGCTAGGCTATTTGTGCAGGGCAGAAAGCAGGCATCTGTATGTAACAACCCTATGTGTTAGGCATCCCTTAACATGTGCCACCTCATTATTTTGTTTTCTGTGCTGATCCAGGGGAGCGGGTGTTATTATCCCTATTTAACAGAACGAGGAAACAAAAGCTCAGAAAATTTAAGTAAATTGCCTAAGGTCACACAGCCAGTAAACAGCAGCATTGTGGTTCAAATCTAGTCTGTTCACTTCTTTTTCAACTGCCCTCCAAGGTCTCCCATCAATCTGGGGCTCTGTGCCCAAGGCCTTACAACATGCAAACCAGGACTCAGACCAAGGGTACTGGACCACTAGGTTGAGACCCCTTGCCTTCACAGGCCCAACAATAAAAGTGAAATCTCCACAAATGTGATAAATAGGGACTATTTACAGTGTTCTGAGCCTCACCTTAACAGGAATATGTAAGGTACTATCAAAACAAAATATATTATTTTATCTACAGAGACATTCACAGGGGCTGACAGATGCCGTGAAATATTTGCTTCTTAGCCAACCAACATTCTTCCATGTATTCCCCAACACTGTCTGAGGATGTGGGCCCTTAATATCAAACACAATACACGTTGCACTGTGGGTTAGAGAAAAAGCAAAAAGGAAACAGTGATTTCCTTGTTCATCTCCTACACAGGTGATTGGATTGCAGACTGTGTGGAGGGAGAAGTGATTTTGTTTCTTGGATAATGGAATCAGGTGGGTGCTTCCTAAATTGTTCCTAAAAACATGGAAAAGGGGCATTTATGTTCCTGAAACATGAAATAAGTAGAAACACAACTGGGCAAAGAAAGGGAAATTAGAAAGAAAATCACCAATCATTTGAGTATACAACAACTCATGAACATTCTCATACTTGATTGTCCTCTGCAAGTCTGTAGAAAGTTATTGGGAAAAAAGTGCTGTTTCAGCATGTTTTGTGAGAATGGGCTATGGCAGCTGGAAAGAAAAGTGTCCTGGGACACAGAACAGCCCTCCCATTTTTGCCAGGGGGCCAGAGTTTACAATGCATTTCATATCAGTTATCTTTATCTCCATGCCCTGACTGGTGATGACAAAGCTCCCTCTCCCTCCCTGTTTCTGTTCCAGGCTTTGTGTACTTGGAACACCACACTGCGGCCAGCTCATCACCTGGCACTGCGGTGCATACCTGCAGATGGATGCCTACACACCCATCCACCCTGGTGTGTCTCAGCCCTAGGCCTGGATTGCTTCTTGTGGCTTCTCCTCCTCATCCCTTAAGACTTCCTTCAGTTGCGGGGCCACCACCTCCTGGAGCCTTCACTGACTACTCCTGGCCTTGGTTGGCTGCCCCCCTTCCCTGTTCTCCTGTCCTCTCCCCCCTCAGTCAATGCAATGGTCATCTTCTTGCAGGAGCTCTGATTATAGACCTTGTTTTTCTCTGGACTGAGAGGATCCTGGAAAACAGAAACATGTCTTCCCCCTGGCAGATGCTGACTTAGCACAGAGCATCTGCACCGGATGAAGTGACCTTACCTGGCACAGAGAGTTTGCAGCTGAGAAATACTGAGTAAACCAATCCCATTAGGATGGTGTCATTGTCCCTATCATATAGACTTAGAAACAGAGGGCCACAGAGGCCAGGTGATGTGTCCTACGTCCCCAGTGAATTAGAGGGGTGTCTGGCCTGAAGACTTAGTTGGGGAGCTCCTGGCATTCCCACTTGCAGTGGAGCCTGTGGTCCCTTGTGCAACAGGAGGCCATGCCTCTTGGAGCTTGGACTTCCTCTCTTAGATGTAGAGTTGTCTTAGCGTTAAGACACCTTGCAAATAGTGCCACCACTGAATGGGGTTCTCCGAATGTGTGGCAAGTATGGGGAAAGTTGCATAGGAATTGTAAGAGTCTCCACCTTTGATTGACTTCTGAGGAAAGGGATTAACCAGGGCCTACTTGGGGCCCCAAATTGAAGGAATGAAGTTATGTCAACTCCTTTAATAAATGTGTGCTTATACAGTCTCAATTATACTAGTACTTCCTGTCTCCTATTTAAAAGATAGGCTGAAAGGAGAGATGGAATTATGAAAAGAGATAAAAGAAAAAGATAAAATAAAATAAAATTCAAAAAGAACCTGGATAAAATAATAACAGCTGTCTGTGGAGGTAAAAAGGAAACACACAACCTCAATTAGAGCTGCCAGAGGCTGCCGGCCAAGTTCATGCCAGCATCCAGGCAGGCCTTCTGCCCTTCTGAGCATCCTCACATAAGATCAAGAGAGCCATTCATTTAATGCACTCCTCCTAAATGTCTACTGTGTGTGTATCCCAGGGGACATGAAACCATTGCAGGCCCAGAAAAATGACAACGAAATGTGATAAAGAAACACCAGGACAATCATCAGTGTCTGGTGGGGGCCAGGAGGAGAGACCATCTGCCTACAGGAACTGGGGATGGAGCAAAGGAGACCCGAGTAAGCCTGCTGGATGAGGGTGGCAGGTGCAGAGACAGAGCAAAGGGTCTCTAGCAGAAGCAGCCACACAGCCAAAGACAGCAAGGCCCATAGTGAGTGACATGAAAGTGAGTGAGTGAGTGATCCCTTTGTAGGTCTGCAAATAAGTTTGCTGCGTCTAGGAGGAGAGGTTGAGAAAGTAGTGGTGGTGTTTAGTCCTGCTTATTGAACACTCAGTGTGCACCAGGCCCTAGGCTCATTGAACCACACCCATTAACTGATATATTTATCAAACATTTTGAGGTAGGCACTGTTGTTAACCTGTTTTAGGGATGAGCAGATCAGTTGTTGAGGTTAACTAACTTGGCCAAGATCACAAGGCTGGTGTAGACTCACACCCAGGTTTTCTATCTCTCTCTAAACCCATGTTTAGATATTAAAATGTCTTCTGAGATGTATTAGTTACCAGAGGCTGTGTAGTAAATTACCTCCAAATCATGTGAGAGTCAGGAATCCAGGAACAGCTTCCCAGGGCTCTGATGCTGGCCACGGCTGAAGTCATTTGAATGGTGGATTGGACTGAAGGATTACCAAGTGACTGTTGGCAGAGGCTTCTGCTCCTCAAGATGTGAGCTCTCCACAAGGCTGCTCATGATGTGGCAGCTGGCTTCCTCCAAAACAAATGATCCAAGAAGAAAGAGCATGACCGAGGCACAAGTGACCCCCCTGCCCCTTTGGAAGGGACAGGGCATCGCTTCAATTGGATGCAGATGGTCACACAGACCATCCCTGGTGCAATGTGAAGGGGACCACGCACAGGTGTGAGTACCATGAGGTGAGGATCTGAGGGACTTTCTTAGATGCTGCCTATCATACATGGCATCTTAAATTGTTGGGATTTTTGCTTCAGCAAGAATGGGTGAGAGGGATGGGGACCTAGTGCTTGGGTTCCTTCAGTGACAATTCCAGGGCTGGAATTTATTATAAAATGCATGGAGAGAAGCCCAGATTGAGAGGCTGAGCTGGTCTTCCTTTCCAAACAGGAGGGACTAGAAAGTATTCCTTTCTTCTCCCCCAGGGTCTCCTGGCTCTATAGTGTCTGTGCTCAGCAGGGGCTCTCTGCTACGCTGGCGGAGTTGAATCTAGTGCAGCTGCAGCTCTCGGACCTTGAGCTGTGCAGCTGTATTCAGGGCTCCTTCCTCCCCACCTGCCAACTTTCTCAGGCCCACTCACATTCCATCCTCTCTGAAGCTGTCACCCACATATCCACCAACTGCCGTTGTAATCAGGGATTTCCTGTAGACCCACAGCAATCCAGGCAGGCACGAGCAGCCTCTCTGAAAGGCTTGGCATCTCTTTCCGAGGACTTTATCAGCACACGAAAATAAACAGAGCTTGGGGGGTCTTTGAAGCCTCAAGGTTGCACTTAATGACTGTTTCTTTCTGAGAAGGCAGGCTGCCCCACTTCTTGGTAGACGCACACACTCATACACTCGTATTCCTGGAGTTGAACCTGGGGTTCCTGGGACAAGAGCATCCCGGAGTGTGATTGATCAGTCTGCGATTAACGCTTCCCTAGAAGGACTTCTTTTGTCCACAGAACCAAGACTGACTCCCAGCACCTGGACAGGGACTCTTTCAAAGACAGGGATCAGCATTTCCTTCCTACCCACAGAGCGATCTTTCTAGAACCTGCCTCAGAGCACACCACTCCTTGCTCAAATCTCTTCTTGAAACTCTCTGCCTTTAGGAACAAGTTCAGACCCTCAGCCTGGCTTACAAGGACCCCCACAATTCAGCTTAGGTCTGCTCCTCTCCCCCCACCCTTCCCTCTGCCCTCTCCTCCAGCCCTGCTTCCTTCAATTCCTACTGCAGTCAGTTTCAACTCTAGTTGGTGAATGATCAACGCCATCGTTTACTGCCTCAAATGTCCTTCCCTTCCTAAACAGCATTCTTTTCTGCTTCAGAATTAATCTTCACCTTCCTGTCATTTGAGAGGTCTTTCATTAACCACCCCCAAGTTCAATTACATTCTCCTTTTCTTCCTTCCACAGCAGTGAGACAGTGTGCTATGCCTTGGCCCTTGGCTGCTCCCTAGATATCCTAGTCAGTGTCTCCACCTTTGATGAGACTCCCCACCCATATTTAGCACAGCTGGCTTGTGAAGCCAGTTACATGGAATGTCACCGCAGAGGGAGGACAGACATTCCTAGCACGGCCCTCCGAAGCCCAGGTAACAGTGAGCACCCTCCTGTCCTATATCAGCATGGTCGCTGGAGCTCTGGGACCCCATGGTGATAGCTCCTGGAATCCTTGCTGAAAAGTAGAGGTTGTCCAGCCAACACAACTATGATGCCTTGACATTGAGGGAGAACCTGCCCTTGTATCAGCACAGGACACCTGGGTTTAGGTTAACATTGGTTAAGGCTCTATACTGCTCACATTTCAGTTTTCATTTGTGCCTCTGGACACTTGACAAGAGCATTCAAGGACCAGTAAGGGCTTTGAACAGATGTGACATCAAACCCCAACATCACAACGAGGAGTGTGGTCTTCAGCCAGTTACACAAACTGAGGGGATATCGGTGTCAAAACTGGTCAAGCAGAAGTAGCATTACCTATAGGCTGGTGTGAAGGTCACATGAGATAAAATAAATGAAGGATAAATGAAGGATATAATGAAGCCTTAGGTCTGCCCCTCCTTTTCACCCTCCCTCCATTCAAAATGTGCTGAAAGCCATCTGTATGCTGGGCTGCATGAGGGAGAAACCATGAAGAAAAAAACACAGCCTGCCCTCAAGAGCTCCCAGCCTAGTATAAAAAGTATCACTTGGACATGCAAACTTATGATACAAAGTGGCAAATGACCAGTCCTGGAGGGGGTTCTGCCCACAGTTTGGGGAGACATTTCTGGGGGTGGGCTTCTGGAAAGCTTCAAGTCCAAAGGGGTTGGGTCTGGAAGGACTGGTATGGGCTTGGAGCAGCACTAACCCCACAGAGTACCAGGATCCCACCCACTCGCCATGAACCAGAACACTATTCACGGGAGGTGAGCGTCCAGCTGCCAGGGCTGAACAGTGGGGTGGGATTGCAGGAACAGCCAGTGAGTGACTCATGAGACGACTGTATTCTCCGAGCCCTTTCTGCCAAGATCTGAGGAGGCCTGTTTACATAGGTCCCCCCTGCAGTCTCTGCTGCTTAATATGCCTTTTGAAAATGATGCTCAGTGGGATGTGTGCACATTTGTAATTACAAAGACCAGGCTGGTTTTTCACAATCTGTGCCTGCTAATTTCTCAGCTGCAAGAAGGGAAATAGCAAAAGTCCAAAATACTCTTTGTCGAGTGGGTGCCCTGATAAGCACTATGTAGTGTTTCCTATTTACAAAGCACTTCTCCTCCTCCCTGTGAAGAAGGCCAGCCCGCTACTATTAGCCCAGAGGGGAAACTGAGACCCACGGAGGAGAAATGACTTGCCCAAAGTCACATGGCAAGTGGGAAGGGTAGGTAGGGCTGCACACTGATTCTCCTGATGGCAAAGGTGGCTATACCAACCTCCAGCATAGAAAAAAAAAAAAGGATGAGGCAACAAGTTCCCAGAAGCAAAGCTTCTTCCCCTACGTGATGGGCCCCCTGCCCCAAGACATGACTCATTGGGAGGCACTGGGTGAAAACCCACATTCAGGGTATGGCCTTCCCAGTAACTGAGATCCAGCCCGGAGGCTTCCAGGAGCACAGCTCTGCATGGAATGAGGGCGGGCTAAGATTTCAGCCAACGCTTTGAAACTGAGCCTGCGGTTGAAGTCAGGTCAACACATTCACAGGCGTTTTGGGTCCTATCGACGTCTGGGGTGGGAAACCCACCTGAAAGCTGTTGAAATGCAGGGGCCAGCGCTGGTTTTGCAGAACAGTGGCTCTTTGAGTGGAAGGTGTTCGAGAATTAAGTTTCCCCAGTGTTCCCAGGGCTCAGACTTAAAGCCAAGGGGGGCCAGGGCCCCCAGTGCCTGATGGAGCCACTGATAGGTCCCTGCTGGCTAAAAGTGATGACATTGGCAAGAAACTGATCTTTCTGGGGAGCAGAAACTCAAGAGCACTCAAGTGCAGAACACAAGGAAAGTTGTGTTACCTGCCACAAAGCCCTAGCTCTCAGGTCTTGGGGAGGGTGTGAGGGGGACCCACTGGTATTGGGTATCAGGAGACCCAGACCAGACCCTGGAGGGAGAAACCACAGGAGTGGGACCTCTTATCTTATCTTGTACCCTCCTTCTTCATATAGAATCAGGACATGCTCAGGCTGGAGGCATAGACCGTGTAATGCGCTTCCTCCCTCTGTTTCACAGGCAGCAAAATTGAGACCCTGCAGCATCAGGAAACTTGCCACTAGGCTACAGAGAGTGTCAGACATGGGACTCAGAACCAGGTCTCCAGATTCTCGGCTCATTGCTTGTTTGGTGTATGAAAAGAAACAAAAATTAAAGCCTCTAGCCCTTTGCCACCTTGTTGCTGGCTGTAGCCGCAGCACACCTGCATCTGGCCTCCTTCACACTCCTTTTGTGAGCCCACTGAGTGTTGTTCCCAGTTGTAAGCTGATGCTTACACACACATGTCTGGTCAAAGCAGGTTTCAGCGGCGGGGCGATATTTTTGTAAGTCAGTTTGTGTGAAACAGACCCTGCTTGTGTTGGCTCCCTTAATGTGAGTCAGCCACATGTTCCTCCTGTGCGTCAGCACTTGGTTGAATGGTGGAGACCAAGGACATCCAAGGTGAGTGCCACCTGTGCACAGCCCAAGATAATGCTAGAAGAGAGCTATTGGCCTGGGCCGTAGCATCTGCATCTGAAGTCATGCCAGGCCCCACAGGCTGGCTATAGAAACTAAAAGTGGCAATCCTGAAGTATAGTGGTCCATAGGCAGATTCTCAAGTTGACTTAGGGTGGGCAAGCTTCTGAAACTGCAGAAAATACTTAATCCATATTTGTGCATTTGTGCATTTGAGCATTTGATTAGAAAGGTAGTCATTAGTTTTCACGAGGTTTTCAAAGCTGAGCCCTTGAAAGTTTAGGCCACCACAATGTAGCTCCCTTCAGGCATGATCATACCCCTGTCTGCACCTTCACAGCGCCCTGGTTCCACAGAGCTCTGTCAGAGCTGGAACATCTTCCAAGTCTGAAAACTTAAGTGTTAAAAGTCTCGGTCATGGCTAGGTGACCCTAGTTGCTGAGAACTCTGCATCAGCTTATTTTCTAGTAATGACGCTCTTTCTGTAGGACAGTCACTCTCCTTTGTGCTGGGCAATGGGGATCAGGGACTGCAGTGGAAATGTGAAGTCAGGGGTCTGCAGAAAAGAGATTTACCTTCTCTATGGTACAAAGAAGCCTTTCTTCTCAAGTGAAACCTGAAAAACAACCCCAATTGTGGAGTGCTATGACACTTCCTGTGTAACCCATCCAAACACACCCTGGCAACTGTGGCCTGGGGAGCCCATAGTTATGCATGGGGATGGTGGGAGTAGCAATGTCTTGTGTTCTCTGCAAGCATCATCCAGTTCAGTAAGGACGTAGAATACAAAGGAAAATAATAATTATGCTGGAATCATTGAGTACCAGATCTAAGAAGAACTTTCATTTTCTCAGCTGTGAGATGTGGATGAGCATGGCCGCAGTGGCTAAGAAATGTGATGGGACTTACTTTGGAGGTATGTCAAACCCAGCCCTCTGATTCTCAGTCACATGCCTACAAAGCCTCTATGAGAACTGTACCTCCTCACGTTCTCGCTGGCATGGCCACCACCTGGGAGTGGTGTCCTAGCATCAGTCACGTGAATGAAATGTGAAACTTCACTTTCCTTGGAAATGTTTTGTTGTTACTTCCTCAACTGGAGAGAACAGTCCCAAACACAATTCCTTTGAGTAAATGTTTTCCCCAGAGACCAGGATAAGGGTGTTTTTCTAAAGCACTTGTTTGCAAAGAACCTTAGAGTGATAGAGAATCAATGCATGGGAGTATCTGAAAGACCTCATAAGTAAGTCCTGACATTTTGTTGCAGAAGTTGCTGAGGCCCAGAGAAGTAAAACAACTCAGACAGATGAGTTGTGCCCATCAGATTGTCCTTTTCAGAAAAGATCAAGGAGCAAAGAAAAAAGTTTCCAGCTATGATAGGCCCTGTGGTTTGAAAGTGACACAGCCTTGAGAACTTAGGTGGCAGATTCTGTTAGATTTTGCTGGGATAAATAACCTGATGAGGACAACGGTCTTCAGAGAGTGGGGAGGGGAGGTGGAAAGCAGAGGTGCCTTGTCCTGCCCTGGTTTCCTTGTATCCTTGCAACTCTGTGATGGTGGAATGCAATGAGAAGGTGTGTTAAAATGTAGAGGACCCCTCACCAGAACAAGGGGACCCAGGTGTGCACAGGAGCCAAGTGTACCACCTCTGAGAACCCTTTAACTGGAGTCACTCTGATTTCAGGAGTTGTGGGTTCCAGGACCTGTAGGAGCCAGAGAACCACAAGCACAGGTCCTCATGCCGGTCCCACTGACGCTGCAGGTGGTCTCTGGGAGCGGGTCTTGAAAGCTCCTCAGTGCTCCTAATACTGTCCATCAACCAGCAGCATCAACCTCACTTGGGACTTGTTGGAGATATAGAACCTCGGCCCCACCCAGACAGCCTGAATCAGAATCTGCATTTTCAACGAGCTCCCAGTGATTCCTATGTGCATTAAGTTTGAGAAGCAGTGGTTAGTAAATAGCCTTTAAAAAAAATAAAGGAATTATATAGTAGAGAAAAGGCAGTGAACAGAGCCGTGAGGGCCTGGTGGTAATCCCATTTCCAGAACAAACTCGCCATTTTTTGCCTTGAAAAACCACGGCCATGCTCAAAACAGCTGCTCGCTCATCTGAAAATGAGGCGTTGGACTGGATGATCTTTATTCTCTCACCTCACAGGCATCTCTGATATAAGATGGGGAGGGGGGAGCCCCACACAACTGAAGATCAAAGAACTTCTTGCTGTGTAAAACACTTCCTAATCAGCCTTATGTCAAGTCCCCCGCCCCCCGACTAACCACAGTGACAAGTCCCAGGAGTGCACCTTGTCAGGCTGTGAATAAAGTTCAGGCAGCTTGGTTAATTACCCTGACACCGACTAGAGTTAGCTACCCAGCAGCTCAGGAACTTGTCTTAATGATTACAGGAATGTACGCACCGTGGATTCAGGCACAGCTACCACCTTTGCAGCCTACAGCTTCATTTCAGAGCTCCAAATCCAAGCAGAGGATCACCAGTCATCAGGGGCCTGGGAGTTGTCAGGGTTCCCCTTTTGCCAATTCCATATGGGTGTGAGGTCATTTTCCCAAATGTGTCATTAGCGAATCTGTATAACCATTAAAGACAGTTCAGTTTGTTTCTCGTGCCCCTTCTCAGAACCTGCTCCAATTTCTCTACTACTGCTGTCAAGAAAAAGCTGTATGAGATGTGCTCTTCCTAATTCTTTAGCCCCATCTTCATGAATCCTACCTCAAATCCTCTGCCCTGGCCCCAGTAGGCTATACTCAGTTTCCTATAGCTTTATGTTTCTGTAGTACATAAAAACATTCATTCTTTCTTCTATTTGTGAACATTGTATCTGCTCAAAACATGCCCTCTTCTCTCGGCCATAATCCTTAATCATCCTTCAGATTTCTGTGTCTACATTATTTCCCCCAGGAAGGTTTCACGACCTTCGTGTCCAGGTTGGGTACATATAATATATTTCTAT
The DNA here is from genome assembly GCF_014824575.4 of Sturnira hondurensis. Taxonomy (NCBI): domain Eukaryota; kingdom Metazoa; phylum Chordata; class Mammalia; order Chiroptera; family Phyllostomidae; genus Sturnira; species Sturnira hondurensis. The sequence goes on from NW_028081547.1 coordinate 1,926,680, forward strand.
AGAGTCCTGTGCCATACCAATCATATTAGATATCACACTATATTTTAAGAGTTTCCTCCACCAAATAGTGGACTCGGGATTGGCTGGACCATGCCTGACTGACTTAACATCTAAACTCCAAGAAGGCAGGTATTGTTTTCCACGTCATTGACAGCTGTATTCAGAGTGCCTAGTACATTGCCTGGCACATAGCAAATGTCTGTTGAATAAAAAAATTAATTCCCCATGCTTAGCCCAGTGTCTGGTGCATGACGAACAATCGATGTTAGTTTGGAGTGAATGGATGGATAAAAGGAGATTTGTCTGCTTTGGGCATAAAATCTGGAGAGTGAAAACTCATTAGAATAGATTGCTTGACAGGATGAAGCACAAAGGTATCCACAGCGCAGCCAGCTCTAAAGAGGTCTGACACCAGGTGAGAAGGGCAGACTTGTCCCATGACTGTGGGACCTGGGGTGAGGTGCAGAGAGGGGACTTCGGTAAGAGAATTACTCTGAGTGTGTTAAGTGGGGAAGTGCAAGGGCTCTGCTCCCTAAGCCCACAGATGGCCCTCTTTCCTGTGGGCCACCTGAAGGCTTAGAAAGCTGATCTCAGGTCTAGTTTTTCATCTAGACTAAGAGGTTAAGGCAAAGATGGGGGGTTGTTTGTTTTTTGTTTTTTTTCTGGGCAGGCCCTTTACAGAAGAGAAAACATTCTCAATTCGTATAGCCAGTAAGTGACACAACTGAGACCAAACGCCACGTCTTTAGGGGGCTTACGCCCAGGACTCTAAGTATTGTGCCTTAAAAACAACCTGGGACTTCACTTTTTAGAAGGTAAAGCCCATTTAAAAATATCTGTTTTTTCACATGTGGTGGCAGTCGTGGGATAAAAGTCCAATGTCCACAAGCAAAAAAATCAGGGGGGGGGAACATTGGCGTGTTTCTGGGAGACTTCTTCTTCCTAAGCCATATTGGTTCAAGTGGCTTGCCTTTTCCTTTGAGGTCTGCATTGGAAAGGAAGGGCTGTGTGTTATTTACTTTGTAACAGGAGGTTCCCCTTCATCATTCCCTTCTTCTTCCCTAGCAAACCCTCAAACCAAGTAGCTCACCAAGCAGCTGTGTTCAGATGTTTCTTCTCATGTGACCAGGCACAGAGCAGAGGAGACAGGGTGGGATGGTGATTAAGAATCCAGGCTTGGAAGCCAGACACACCTGGGCTTAAACCCAGCTTTGCCATTTATGAGCTATTTGACTTCTGCCAAGTAACTTCATGTCTCTGAGTCTTCATTTTCTGATCTATACGTTGGAGATAATAATAGTACTATTCACTTGGCAATTTTATGAGATAGTGAGATGAATCTAAGGAAGGTATTTATTAGTATAGAACTATATGCAACTCCAAAATTAGAAAGTTCTAAAATGGATACTATTTTTCATAACTCATTTGGCATTAAAATCTGATCCTATTTGAACTCTTTCGGCAACAAAAACTGACCCTAACTGATGTAAAATCATGAAGAGTTGTTATATAACCACTCGTGTGTTTTGCTGCAGAAATGTTGATGTGTTTGTTTAGCAGGATAACACTTCAGTGACCACTGGGAGTGATAGGTAATGTGGGCTACATGTGTCATGTTACCTTTCTAAAATCTAGAATGGTTTGATTTCCAAAGTACGTATGGCTCCAAAGATTTCATACAAGGAATTGTGAGTCTGTAGGGTACCTGGTCATGTTGCCTGCTCAGTATTTGAGATCCATTAGTTTTGCCTCAGGAATTATCCCAAGGACACAAAGAGACTTGTTTGCATATAGGACTGCCCCCATGTGTTGTTTATTCCACAACCATGACCTTGACAAAAAAATACCTCTTTGGATATTCAACTTGAACTTTCTGTAATAGAAATCCATTTAAAAAACATCTTTTAAGCTTTTTGGTAATTGAAAGACCACCTATCAAGATAGAAATTGAAAACTGGCTGAATGAGTCTTGAACATGAGGTGCTCATCAGCCAGAACTTAAGAAGTATAGGGGCAAGACATGGAAACATGGAGGTGAAAATGTGGAAGTAGCAATGTAAGTCTCAGCCTCTCCTCTTTTCTTTCTCAAAAGGATATAAGAGAGTTTTTTAAAGAAAGATATGACCTGGCTGGTGTAGCTCAGTGGATTGAGTGCGGGCCTGTGAACCAGACAATCGCTGTTCCATTCCCAGTCAGGGCACATACCTGGGTTGCAGGCCAGTTCCCAGCAGGGGCCAGTTCCCAGCAGGGGATGCACGAGAAGCAACCATACATTGATATTTCTCTTTCTTTCTCCTTCCCTTCCCCTCTAAAGATAAATAAATAATTTTTTAAAAAAGAAAGATATGATCTAATTAAATAACATAAGGTTAAAATTATATTTAAAAACAAGGAGTAGGGATAAGTTAAGGAAGGTTCCTACAGTTGAGTCAGAAATCTAGCTCTGAGCTTCCTGGCAGCCAAGAAAAATGGAAAACATTATGGTTACACATCTTTATGCCTTATATTTTGTTGTTGAGTGACAAATTTCTTAAAGTTGAGTGGCATAAAATAATCATTTACTTTGCTTAAGATTTTAGGGTTAAGGAATTTGGGGACGATCTGGCCAGGCAATTCAACTCTGATATGCTTGGCACCAGCTGGAGTGTCTGGAACTGGAGAATTGACTTCGAAGATGGTCTCTTGGCTTCTTTCTCTATGCAGCATCTCATCCTCCAGGACCACTCCATGGGGCTTTGGCTTCTCACTGCATAATGGTCTTAGAGTATTTGTACTTTTTCCATGGCAACTGGTTTCTCAGAGACAAGTGGAAGGTGAAACACCAGTTAGTGGTCATGCCCAGAACTGGCACAACATCACTTTCACCAGATTCTCTTAGTCAAAGTCCGAAGACCTGCTCAGATTCAAGGAGCTGAAGAAAAAGACTCCACCTCGTGACAAAGCTGGAGAAGGTCCCATTGCAGCATCACAGTGTCACAATGTCAGCATCATGTGCTATGGGGGCCATGTAACCACGCGCCTGGACCCTGCAATCTCTGCACTCCATTTTCTAGGAAAGGCAACACACAACAACACAAAGTATAGGTGTGGGCCTCAAGTTTTCAGATATGGTCAGAAAGCTGTCTACATTAAATTCCTATTAGACGTGAGGTGTCTAAACACCTAGGCACACGTTTTAGTTAAAAATACAGATGCTTGGCCATATCCTTCCCCTGCAGAGACCCAGAGAGTTCTAACTTGAACATGCTCCCCAGGTGCTTCTGAGCATGCTGATGCTGAGGACTCTATGTGTGACTCATAGTGAGAGTTCAGAACAAGATTATTACCAGTAGCCACATGAATAAGGACTTTCTCTCATTCAAGAACTATTCTAAATGTTTTATATTATGTTAGTTAATCTTTACAACAGCTTGTTGAACTATTATTCTCCATTCTACAGATAAGAAGTTGGAGACTCAGAAAAATTCCAGAACCTGTCCAAAGTCACAGTTTTGGGGGTAGTGAAATGGCACCAGAATATTACCAGTGATTGGACCTCGGTTCAGCGACCTTGGTACTTGAGTTCTGGCCAAGAAAGAATCCAGACCCAAGACTCAAATTCAGGTAACAGTTTATTTAGAAAGTCACAGAGGTAGAAGTGAGCCATGACATAAGTGAGCCAGCCGGGCTGTGTGGGCTCAGAAAACAAGTTGTGGAGGAAAAAAAGGCCTTTAGAGCTTAGGAGAAAGAAAGTGAAGAGACATGCCTAAAGGAAGAAGGCACAAGCAGTGTGTGTGTGGGGGGGGGGGGGAGTGGAGAGAGAGAGAGAGAGAAAACACTCAGTTCTCTGTCTTCAGGGGCTTNCACAAGCAGTGTGTGTGTGTGTGGGGGGGGGGGAGTGGAGAGAGAGAGAGAGAAAACACTCAGTTCTCTGTCTTCAGGGGCTTTATCTTCTTTCTAAAGGCAGGGATCTTAGGGAAGGATCTCAGTGGAATACTCATCAGCTTTCTAGATGTATCCCTTCAAGGTCATGGTCTCTACTGATTGGTTGGTGCCAGAGCAGGGGATCATCACTGCTGCCGGTTTTAATGTCAGCCATGGTGTTACCCCACCTGGCCTTGCTGCTCTTCTGGGCCTGGAGCTGAAACACAACTGGGGCCTAAATGCTATCTCTGTTTTGACCAAAAGCCTGTCTCTGTGGTCAACAGACCCAAGGATTTGTTCCTAAGATTGTTTGATGTTGGTCAGAAGCTCATTGTCTTGAGGGATTAATGCTTAAAGGAGTAGTCATGGAAGGCCTTATATGGGAGCTGTATGAGGCTATTCTCTGGTCCCCTTGTTCCTCCTCTAAGGGGGTCTACCACATGACTAGCAGCATATGAGGGGAAGAAAGGTCAGGGGAGAGTCCAAACCACATGACCAGTGATATGACAGGTCAGGGGGTCTAAAATGCATGAACAGTGATACGCTAGGGGAGAAATGGTCACCCGGGGGGTGAGGCCCTTGCTTTCCGAGTTTTGCTCACTGCTAGGTACCTAGGACTTTCTGCCTCGATGACGTTCCATACATGACCTATCTTTCCTATTCTGTTCATGCCTAACTGCCTACTACAGTTTCTAAATGGTGATTCCAGGACTCACCCAAGGGGCTGGTTCCCAAGCCCTGGTTAATAGATTTTGTGAGTCCAGGACACAAGGGAGGACTTTATAGACCCTATATCCAGTGACAGGATGCTACAGGCTCCCTGAAGTATAAGACTGCCATCTAATAGATGTCTGTCCTGGTACTTCTAAGGCAAATATGGAAAAACTCAACATAATGAGTTTTGTTAACATGCTCTCCTTTGAAGATAGCAGGTAGGGGAATAGACATGGACCTCATAGTTGGTGCTGCTAGGTGTGTGTGGCTGTGGGCCAAGGTTTCACTTCATGCAGCCACAGTTCACTGGTCTGTGAAAGGCAGATTGCTCTGGGCCATTTCTAGAATTTTTTCCAGCTCAAAATTTGCCCGAAGTCCTAGCTTATTTGCTACAGTAGCCCATGCCTAGTACTGTTTATGGATTTATTGATTCAATGATTGTTTCATTCATTAAATTTATCCAACACCATATCTGGTGTTTTCACTCAGTTCTCAGAGAAGTAATGTTTAAAGTAGCCACTCAATAACTTAAAAGCTGCTTTTGCCAATGTCATTCTACTGCATGTTACTGTGTACCTCTGCTGGCTCCAGCCCCCATACCCACAGGACCACCTGGACCACCTCCCATTGTCTGAAGGGAAACCTAGAAGTCTATCACCCCAGTACTTTTTAATTCATATTGGCTGACATTCGTTGGCTTTCTGCCCTGGGGCAAACCCTCCACCTTCAGTGCTACTTTGATCCTCTAACCCAGGCCACTTTCATTTCACAGTTGAAGTAACAAAGGTTAAAAAGTTGACTGTTTCTAGAGAGAAAGGTCCTTTGCCCCGACAGGTCATTGTGGTGAGACGTGAAGGAGGCCCATCAGAAGGGCAGGGTGGAGTTCTAAAGATGGAAGAAGCAGAGGGTTCATCTCCAGTCCAATACTTGAGCAGCAAATTTTCTTCAACAAAACTCAGAAGCCCAGTATTCCCAATTCAAAACTGAGGGCTAGGGAAGGGGGATGTGCCCTTGCCTAGGGAACATTTCCCCTGACAGGAGGATGAAGCTCCAGTTCTGTCACCTCCAGGTAGGAGAGCCAAAGGACTGAGTGAAGGGCAGTCCTTGTTCATGGTCAGAGCATAGTCATGGGCAGGAGGAAATGCGGGAGACAGCAAAGCAGAAGCAAAGTGAAACCCAGCAGGATGGGACATGGTGCTGCGTTCCACATGCAGCAGTCTTGAGCAGCCTTTGGTGCCCTTGAATCCTGCAGCAGCTCAACCTATTCATTCTCCCCAGACAAGAGTCTGCTCAGGAAAAGGGGTGGGGGTGGGGGTCCACCCTCTCCCACCCCTCCCCAACCTCTGCAGCAATTTTTCTCTTCTGCTGAATTGCTTGGCACAGCAGCCCAAGCTTTACCCTGGCCCACTGCCATTTGGCTGCTGGGGAGCTGGAGACGTATTCCTGGGGGTCCCTAGGTGGATAGCTTTGAGTTTTTATCAGCAAGAGAGGAGGCAGCTGAGCCCAGATGTGAGGACCTTCCTCCTCCAAGTCCAGCTGTGCCCTGTGTCCTGCAAAGGGTCAGGTTTTCTAGGGGGTGCTTAGTGAGTATCTCAGTGCCCAGATCAAGACCTGCTGTTCTTGACTCCAGAGGATGTTTCCAGCACAGAACTCTCGGTATAAACATTTAAGGGGTGGGCAAGGGGTGGGTGAGGGCAGACCTCTCAAGTCACCTGAATTCAGAGTATAACTCTCCCACTCTGTTCCCTCAGTAACTTTACATGTTCTAGAACTGCTTTCAGAGTGCCTCCTGTCTTGCCCCTTGCATTTGGGGGTGGGGTGGGGGTAGCAGTGCAGGAACTATATGTGGAATTTGTTGAGGTCAGGCAGAAGAAACTGAAGACACCCTCTTCTGATTTACAACATGTGAGAATGTTCTCTTGACAGAATCAGTTCCTAACAACAGTAACAGTTCCCAGGGCCTTTGGCAGGCCACAGCAATCACCTTCAGCACCCTGCCAAGCTCAGCAGAGGGACAGAGAGTGAGAAGGCAGAGGTTGCCCGAGAAGGGGCCTAAAGACACACACACACACACACACATGGAGCTAGAGAGATGCTGAGAGCAGAGACAGGGGCACAAGGCAGAGAGATACCAGGGCAGTGAGGCCCAGGGACACAGGAATCCAGAGGAGGGTTGCAGGTGAAGACAGGTGGAGACTATCCTGCCTCACTGTAACTTGCACATTCCCTTAGGCCCTCCTTGGGCCCTGCAGGCAGCTGCCTTGGCTAGAAGCTCAGTGGTTCAGCTGGGGAGAAGGGAAAGGGAAGTTTCTTGTTCCAGGTGACCAGTGACAATAAGTACCTGGATCTCTGGAGCTTACAGAAGATTTCAGGATGCCTGACCTCTGGTTTATAGCTCTGGGAAGTCACCTTCACTTGATGTCAAGATTTGGGGGCTCTGGGTGGTGCTATTCATTTCAAAGAGAGTGTGTTTTTAAGAATAAAATGTTGCTTTTCTGTTTTAGAAATAACCTTTGCCCCACCCCTGGAACTTCATTATAAGAGAAAACAAAGCAAGCTTATCATGGAGAACTTGAAAAATATGGAAAGACAAAGGAAAAAGTAAAACATGAATGGTAATCATATCATCTAATGACGACCACTGCTAATGATTGGGTGGCTTTTCTTTCAGTCTTTTGTTAATGTAGGCAGCTATATAATTAGAAACAATATGCTATAATCATTTTATTAAATATTATTTGACACCACCATTTTATTAGTAGTGTATATATTCTAATACATACAAGGATGGGGTTTACTCTATCGAGGTAATCTATCATGGAATATTGAGGTTGCATCTAACTTTGCTAGTATAAATAACACCTCAATAAATATCCTGCCTACATCTCTGCCTGCTTTTCAATTATTTCTTCAGAATATATTTTTTAAAAAGAGACTTACTATGTCAAAGGCCATAAATATTTTAAACACTATATATAATATAAATGGGAGGCAACATATATTAATATAAATACATATGACTATCTATCTATCCTCTATCCTCTATCTGTCTGTATTCTACCTATCTCTCCAAATTATACCCAAGAAGATTGTACAATTACCCTTCTAGTAAAATGTAGAACCAGGTGCTGATCACAGAGCCTCATTTGATAGTTAATGACATTCCTTTGTAGTTTTTAAGTTCGTGTAAGTGGGAGAGAAGTCTAATTACCTCCATTGTTCAAAGGAGGAATCTGAGACCCAGAGAGGTTAAGTAACTTTCCCAAGATCTTAACCTTAAAGTTTATTCTATTGGTTCCTCCCTTCTGGTCACTTCATCAGTGCCCACAGTCAGGCATTCATAGACCCTTGCTTGGCTCTTCTAGAGCCACTTCATCCAATATGGTAACCACTTGCCACACATGGATTTTTACACTTACATTTATTCAAATAAAATGTAGTCCCTTGGTCACTTTATTTCAAATGCTTAAGAATTATAGCTAATTACCATACTGGACATAATGGTATAGAGCATTTATTTTCCTCATTGAGGAAAGTGCTGTTGGATGGTGTTGCTCAAGAAGTCTGCTGTCCTGCTTTTGGTGTGGTTCTTCTCTGCCCCCACCCACCAACTCTCCCTCATCCTATACAAGGAGGTTGGAGTGACTTCCTGGAGACAGATTTGATCACACCAGCCCAAAGCCTGTACCGATTCCCTCTTACCTGTTATCTGCCACATAATGAATAAGCACAGGCCTACAGATACCTCTGGTCTTTATCTACATTTGCCTTTCTCTACAACTATTGCACATCTTCTGTGTCTGAACAGAGGCCCTACATACAAAGAGGTGAACAAAACATGGACCATACCCTTGCTGAGGCTATGGTTTGATGGGTCAAATTAACACACAGTGCATAGCCTCCAGGGCTGCTTATCTCTTTATAGCACTGACCACTACCAGTATTTCATTATTATATTACATTATCTATGATATGATATGATGTGATATGATATGATATGATATGATGTGATATGATATGATATGATATTTATTGTCTGCTGCCTTCACTAGAACATAAACCTTAAAAGGACAGTGACTTTCTCTGTTTTGTTGACTTTGTATACCCAAAATCTGGTACAGTGCCTACCACTTAGCAGTTGCAAAGCAAATATCTATGAATAAAAAACTATATTCTGTTATATTGAACTTTTAATTTTTTATAAGCTAGAAAATTGTAGATGAAGCCATTCTCAACCACAGGAGTGTGTTTCTCAATCCTATAATGTTTGAAATCTGACTCTCCTGCAACTCAAATGTGAGCCTGTCACATTTCTGTAAACAACCACCCCTACCTCCACCATTGGGATATAGGGAAAGAGAGAATGCAAGATGAATTTTATGACAACTGTTTGGTGTCCAAAAAAGACTCCCAGGTGAAATGATCTGCTATTTGAAGAGATAAATCAAGGACTCAATCCTAGAAAGTTATACAGAAGAGAACCTCAGAGAAAATATTCACTAGGCTCTTTATAGCTGAGTTGAAAGAAATGAAATAAGCAATTCTCTGCAACTCCTCTGTGGTATTGATTTCTGGGATTTTTAAAATAGATGTGAACATTCAGTTTGAGTATTTAGAATTTGGGGGGTTGTCTATTCATTTTTGACACTAATGGCAGCAATGGGATAAGGAACTATTGAAGGGACAGTATTGACAAAATTAATGACAAGATTTTAGGTCCCCAAATGTGCCATAGAGACTCCCCCAACTTTGCTATGCTTTTTTTTCACCTTCACTGTATTCAAATCTTCCTATCATATAGAATGCTTTTTCATTTCTTTCTGTTGGTTTTTAAAAACCAGTTGGAGGGTTCCTATTTTTAATGGGAAAATTTAGTCCATTCACTACTAGTGTAGCATTATTTTTACACAATTTTATTCCTTCAGTTGGTGTTATATTTTCTACTCTTTTCTACTTCTTTTTTTCCTTTCTCTTATTTTTTGCAGTGTTTGTTATTCTTCATTCTTCTTTCCCCTTTGTGTTTGTAATTTCTACTCTATTTTTCTACTCCACTAATAACTTCCTTCTGTTTCCCCACACTTATAATTAAATACATACTTCTCTATTTTATTAAAACAAAATGCCAAATATTTACACTACTGCTTTTCCCTTCACTCCAATATTGTATGGCCTTTAAAATCCTTTCAATTCCCCGCCCTTCCTACAGATGGGAACTTCAGAACCCTTTTATTTGGACCTTCTCTCCTTTTGCCCTCTCAAAGTCTCAGTTTTTCCCCAGATAGTTTTATTATAATTAGTTCCAGACTATTATTAGATTTCCCTCTAATACTGTGTCATTTCTATTTCCAGATCTTTATTTAGCATTTTCATTACACATTCCAAGAAACTCTATAATTATCCATTTAAATTTAACTACATATAGGTTAATTACTCACTGCTGTTTCTCTCTCTTTCTCGTTCTCCTTCTCTTTCCCTCTGTCTCTCATTCTCTTTTTCAGTCTCCCACAGTCTCTGTTTGGATTCATTTTTATCGTTTGAAATCTTCCTTTGCTCTTTCCCTTGTATGGTGTGGCGGTTTTAAAATAAGTATAGCAATTCTCTAATACTCATTTCTTAATGAAGTGGAGTTTCTTTCCCTCTCCTTGTGTAGGGCTGGACTTGCTTCTAATGAACAGAAAGTAGAAGCAGCAGCTGTGACTTCTGAGACTAGACTGTAAAAAGCACTGAGGCTCCCTTTCTGCTGTCTCTGCTTTTGATCACTTGCTATAGAGGAAGCCAGTTGCCATATTTTCAGGACACTCAATCAGCCCCGTGGTAACATCTGCATGGTGAGAAAGGGGGCCCTCCTGCCAACAGCCAGGAATAACCTGAAGCTTTCTACCACCAGCTGTGGGAATGAGTCATCTTGGAAGCAGGTTCCCAGTCAGTCCCAGTCAAATCTTCATATAACTGTAGCTGGCATACTGTCAGACTCCACATTGATTAAAGCACTCAAAGGAAGCCTCTTTTTTTTTTACCTGTTATCTTCTTAGCTATAGAAATGGTGAGGACCCAGATCACCTGGGCAGTCCACTCGTATGGCTAGCCAGAAAGACCAGCAGGTTCTCTCAGGAATACTCAGGCTGGCCTAAGAGGTCCTTCTAATTTCTCCAGAGATTGATGTCTGTCCAGGATACTCTGTTGATTTGATCTTCTCCTGGTGCTCTCAGCTGCTGAAACCCAACTCTTGCCTGGACCAGAGAGAAAATGAAATTCTGTGCTGTCTGTCAGACCTTGGGGCTTTCTCACAATCTTCAGAGCCTGCTCCTCACTAGCCCCAGTGCTCACTATCTCCAAAGAAGGAGTTGTAGCTAGATTAGATGGGGAGGGAAGCTGTTTCTCTTGCAGAATACTGTCTGTTTATTGACATAATTCCTTGATCTTGAGTGAGAAGAGACCTCTCCATTCTCCAAATGCTCATCTCTGATTGCAGTATACCTTGACATAGATTATTTGGCCAGGTGGGCTCCCGACCACACTGTGAACACATTTTGGGCAGTGATCCTGCTTTATTTATTCTTATATGTTCCCCCAGTGCCTGGAGCAGCATAAATATTTATTAGAGAATTGTGAAATGGAGCTCATCTCTTCTTTCAGATGACTTGAGTGAAATACTCATCTGTCTTTTCCTTTCACTGATAATGGCGCCATCTGCCTACCTATGGTTCTCAAGACATATGCACTTGCAATAGTTGCAAGTTGGAATGGAGTTGCACCAAAACATCTTTTCAATCTTGCCAGATTCCCCTGCAACAAGAGTATTTGCTTCAGGGACTTGTAGAAGATGTAAGGTGTGACACACTGAGTTAGAGAAGAGGGGTAGAGTCTTTTTCTTGTGTAACCCATATTAGTTCTCACCCATTTCTAGGAGTTTATGTGGAAGATTGTAAACCTAAGACAATTAGCTTAGACACCAGGCCTCCCATGGAAGGCTTCTAAGGCTTTTCCATACTAAGGAGAGCATCAACCTGGGCCNTTATATGTTCCCCAAGTGCCTGGAGCAGCATAAATATTTATTAGAGAATCGTGAAATGGAGCTCATCTCTTCTTTCAGATGACTTGAGTGAAATACTCATCTGTCTTTTCCTTTCACTGATAATGACGCTATCTGCCTACCTATGGTTCTCAAGACATATGCACTTGCAATAGTTGCAAGTTGGAATGGAGTTGCACCAAAACATCTTTTCAATCTTGCCAGATTTCCCTGCAACAAGAGTATTTGCTTCAGGGACTTGTAGAAGATGTAAGGTGTGACACACTGAGTTAGAGAAGAGGGTAGAGTCTTTTTCTTGTGTAACCCATATTAGTTCTGACCCATTTCTAGGAGTTTATGTGGAAGATTGTAAACCTAAGACAATTAGCTTAGACACCAGGCCTCCCATGGAAGGCTTCTAAGGCTTTTCCATACTAAGGAGAGCATCAACCTGGGCCGGTGCTTCTCCAAGGGCATTTTGGGGAGCATTTTTCCCATGAGATACTTTGAATACTGAGGTAAAAAATGTTTAGAAAATTTGCCAAAGTATATTACAGTACACTCAAATATTATATTAGCAAACACAAACTAGAAAACCAGCAAAGAAACCTGCTTAAATATGTTGAACTCAATTTCTCAAACACAGTTGACTACAGATCTCACCCCCACTTTACCATATAATGCCTATCAGAAACCAGAGGAAGGGTTTTCTGAGCATTAAATTTTGGGAAAGACTGGATTCGGGAGCCCCAGGTAACCTGGGGGGGGCACACAGAGNTTGAATACTGAGGTAAAAAATGTTTAGAAAATTTGCCAAAGTATATTACAGTACACTCAAATATTATATTAGCAAACACAAACTAGAAAACCAGCAAAGAAACCTGCTTAAATATGTTGAACTCAATTTCTCAAACATAGTTGACTACAGATCTCACCCCCACTTTACCATATAATGCCTATCAGAAACCAGAAGAAGGGTTTTCTGAGCATTAAATTTTGGGAAAGACTGGATTCGGGAGCCCCAGGTAACCTGGGGGGGGCACACAGAGCTGTTTCCCTTTGACTCTGAGGCAGTATGGCCAAAGGGGTAGCTCTCAGAGTGTGGTCTCCAAACCAATAGCACTGGGGAACTTTTTGGAAAAAGGCAAATTCAGTTTTAATAAGTCAGGAACCCTCAGAGTGGAGTCCAGCACTCTGCATTTTAACCACTCACCGGGTGATTCTGGTGCACAGTGAAGCTTGTGAGCCACTGGCCTACAGTTTAAGAAACAAATAGGTCCCCTCCAAGACACATCATAATTAAAATGCCAAAACATAAAGATAAAGAAGTAACCTTAAAAGCAGCATGAGAAAAGCAGACAATTATCTACAAAGGAGATCCTATGAGACTGTCAGATGATTTCTCAAAAGAAATTTGCAGGCTACACGAGACTGGCAAGAAGTATTCAAAGTGATGAAAAGCAGTGACCTACAAGATTAGTCTATCCAGCAAAGCTATCATTTAGAATGGAAGGGCAGATACAGTGCTTCCCAGACAAGGTAAAGCTAAAGATGTTTATCATCACCAGGTCCTTGTTATATGAAATGCTAAAGGAATTATATAAGAAAATGAGGATGAAAACAATGAATATTAAAATGGCAATAAATTCACAACTATCAATAATTGAATACAATAACAAACTAAGGAAACAAGCAGGAAAGAAACAGAATCACAGATATGGAGATCATTTGGAGGGATATCAGTTAGGAGGGGGAAGGGGGAAAGTAGGGAGAAAGATTCAGGGATTAAGACATACAAATTGGTAGGTACAGAATAGACAAAGGGATGTTAAGATCGGTATAGGAAATGAAGAAGCCAAAGAATTTATATGCATGACCCATGAACATGATTTAAGGGAGGGATTGGTGGAGGGAATAGGGGTACTGGATGGAGGGGGGCAAAGGGGAAAAATGGGACAACTGTAAAAGCATGTATACTAAAAATATTTTTAAAAAACAAACTTGTGCTACATTCTTTGGGTTTAAGTTCTATCTCTGCTACTTAGCACCTTGGTGAGTTTGGGCAAGTTTCTTAAACTCTTTCTCTGAAATATTATCCATTTCATGAAGTCATCATAAGCATTAAGTGAATTAAAATATATAAAGCACTTAAAATGGTAACTGCAATGTGTTAATTTTCAGTAAGCATTTGTAAGCATTTGTGATTATTGTCATCACCAAGTAGCTCCTCTGAATTTCCACTGAAAGGGCAAAGTACAGAAACACTTATTAAGATCTACTATGTGACAGGAACTGAACTACAGGTTGGCAGGGATGGCCACGAGAGCTGGTATCATAAAATCGTGACATCTGATTGCTGACCTTACAGAACACAAGATATTCCTGTGTGAGATATTTTGCACTGTGACAATTCAGGAAACATTTTTTTCATTACTGTTTATTGTGTTTAATTATAAGCCACTAGTCTGAAATATGGAGCTCAGAGGAAGTAGATCACTCCCAGCTGGATTTTCTGAATTGGCTTCAGGTAGTGAATAACATCTCAGATTCAGCAAACGTCCTGGGACTCCAAGGATGATGTCCTCCTCTAGGTCCTTCCAGTGCTAATCTTATTTTATGACAAACTTGTGGCCATAGGAGCCTCAGCAAGTTGACAAAGGCTGTCCTGTGGCAGAGTTAGGATTCAAACACAAGGCCTCAGACTTCCCAGTGCTCCTGCAGCATCACTATTTTATGATCCATCTGGAGGTTGCTTAGAGAACATTAAGTCCAACCATCTCAATGTACAGAGAAAAGATTGTGGTCGATGGGATTTTGGAGGCTGGCTTAAGGTTGTACAGCACTGATGTGGCTGAGCCATGGCTGGAGGCTGTATCTCTCACTCCAGATTGGGTGCCCTTTCTTCAGGATGTGGCTGAGTTCCCAGACTGATTCTGGTGCTAGATGTAGAGTGTGGGCTGGATCTTGAGAGTCTTTGTAGTCTGCTTTTCCAAGGATCACTTTGTGAGCAAGGAGGACCAGACCCTGTGGTGGGGTGAGTGTGGTTCCACTGGCAGTGCCCCTGTCCTGTTCCAGAGGTCCTCTTCTGAAGCATGCTTGGCTGGCAATCTGCAGGGAGCTTGGGGAAAGCCAAACAAAAGGTAACTAGAATGTGCCACAGGGGGCCCATTAGCTTCTTGGAGCCTCCTGGAGTATTCCCAGGAGGAATCATTGACAGGAGTGTGTGATCAGCAGCAGGCACCTTCACAGGCAGCTGCTGGTATATTAATATTCCAGATAAATGGCTTTTGGCTCGGGCAAAAGATCCTGCTTGGGAGCTGGTTTCTCTTTGAATCTCCGAAGAGGGGCAGCTTGCAGAAAAAGGGAGCTTTGCAAAATGATTCCACTGGAAACCCTCTGTTCCCATTCATCTCCGTTTTGTTCCTCTTTCTCTCCTGATTCACGGCAGACTCCGGAGGGAGGAGGAGAGGGAGCCAGCGAGGAACTGTCAGCCAGTGGTGGGGATGCCAGAGCAGCAGTGCTGTGGGACACACAGCCCCCCACCACCGGATGTGGGAATCCTGGCTTCGCCAGCTGTGTGACCTTGGGTGGATCACTTCACCCTACTGAGTCTCAGTTTTCTCAGATGTAAACTGGGGGAGTAATACCTTTCACACTTGGTGGTTGAGGATTAAATGCAGCCAGGTACATAAAGCACTTAACATAGTGCTTCTGGATAGTTGAAGATAAATGCCACTACTACAGATGGGGAGGCTCAAAGCCGGCAGAGACACCAGAATGGCCTAAACAAGGCTGGCGACATTAATCTATACCCAATGACTCTACTCACTGGCTGCTGAGGTCCCTCTTTCAGAAGCTGGGGTCATGGGAAATGTGTCCAGATATATCACAATAGGGAAATTCCATCCTATAGCCCTTCACACACTACTTGTACAGGTGGAGAAACTGAGGCTCAGAAAAGGGAAGTGACTTGCTGAAGTTCACACAGCAAATTAAATGCCAGAAGGGAGTAGGACCTTGCTTTCTTCATATTCCCGAGCACACAGAAAATATTCCCGGAGGGGCCGTGTTGCTCATGGCTTTTCTCTCTTTCCCTCAAATCTGCGTTTTGAAAGGGGCATGCCTACCATTACAGGTCCATCCCCAGTGGACCAGGCCAGGCCAAACTGGCAGAGGGGGCATACAAACATACACAAGAGTGATGACAGTGATAAGGTGTTTGGGGTACCTGGCACATTGTGTAGCCAGTCATTTCTTCTCCGCCTGGGATACAGCAGGTAGCGTCATTTGACAGTGGCAGGCAGTGACCCAAGGGCCATACCCTGGACGTGCAGCAGTGTGGCACCTGGTCCCTTCAGCCCTGATGGCTTCCACCACTAACGGTGGAGAGTCAGGATGCCTGGACATTCAAGAGGACGTTCCTCCAGGTGGTGGCAGCTTCCTGGGCCATGATGTGTTTCGCACAGGCCAAGGTTGGGGCTGGTTTCCTGCCCCTCACACCCTCTACCACAACTGCTTCGCTGACCAGAGGAGGATTGTGCTTTCAATTCTTACTGCTTCACAGGACCTTCAGGAGACCTTGACAGGCCAAAGCTATTTTCTATGGGAAGAAGGAAGATGATGATGATATAGGAGGAGAGGGAGGGAAGAACCACATCGCCCCAAGTCCAAGAAAATAGTCATTGTAAAAGCAGAGCCCTTCTGCCTGCCCAGCATGTCCAGGGCTGTGACACAATCCACTCCCTAACACTATCCTCCCCCCCACAGAACATTCCACTGTCATTCCTCCTGGCGACAGTCCAGTACATTGGGCATTGATACATCACATCTCTTCAGCCTCTAGGGTCCACAGTGTGTCCTGAGAATCTCTCACTATGCTCTGATGGAGATGAAAAAGCATGTCCTGGAGAAATGCTAAGGGGCTGGGCACAGATCAAAATTGAAGTGAGGTCAAGCAAGAGCATGTGCTTCATTTAATGTCACATGGTCTTTTACAGTTTCATCCCTGACATCATATTACTATAACCCTGAGTTTGCTAGATATGGTTCAATTCAGAGAGTCCGTGGTGCTGGGTATTCATTCTGAACATCAAACCAATGTTTACTGTCATTAGAGCATCCCTGGGAAGATCATGATACAGAATCATCTCCTTTGTGTGCCCACCTTATCTCCCTGTGGTTCTGGCCTTATGAGAAAGTGTTTACAATGTGAGCTAAAATCTCAGCCTCCCTGGGGATGTACCCACGATCACCCTTTAGAGATCTCAGAGGTGAAGGCTTGCCCTCGCTCTGAGTCCTCATGAGACAGGCAGTGACAGGAAACATGAGATGCATCGTGTTTATTGCACTTCTAGGGAGCACAAGGCAAACTACCATTTATGCTTTCTCAGAGAAATTTCCCATCTCTTAGTACATGAAGGCAGCTCTGGTTATATCATCCTCGTTTAATTGATGAAAATAATGTAGCACAGAGAGGGTGTGTGACTATTGATGGCCACATGGCCGATAGGGTGAAGATGATGAGCTTAGATATAAAAAATCATGCTCCATTTTGAGGCTCTGTGGTCCACAGTGTGTGGGGCTCAGGGCCCAAGTTGGCGGGAGTTCTGGGATGACCCGTGAACTTGGTCCCATCGTGCTTTTCCAAATAGCACTCAGCCTCCTCCCCTGTGTGACCTTTGGAAGAGGGGACATTTTATTCTTCAGAATAGGTCCAGACAGCCCAGGCAGCTGGCTTTCCTCCAGCAATTCTTGGGGCTGATTCAAGAAGAAATGTCTGGAAATTTGTGGAGCTCATGAGCAAATGGCTTCCTGGAAGCGCCTGTTAAAATTTCCTCTGCTGGAGACTGAGGTAGACAGAGCAAAGCCAGAGGGCTTCCCACCTCCCCGACGGTACCCCCGGGTCTCATTCCTCCTCCACTCCAGCCCAACTCTGGAAAACCTATACCCTTGTCTAAACACCAGCACCAAGTAGACCCATGCACGGGCCATGTGTATTAGATTATATTATTGTTTAAAATATTCTCTGGCCTTTTCCATGGAAGATTATTTCTCTCTACCCCATTAAGCTTGGCCATTTGATTTGATTTAGCCAATGAAACGTCAGCACAAGTGAAGTGTGCCACTTCTGAACAGAAGCATTAAGAGCTAGAGCTCTACTCTGTTTTCCCTCAGATGTGAAACTGACAATGCCCAGATTGAGGCTGCTCTCTCAGCCTGGTACTGGAAGGAAGATGGCATAGAGCATAGTTACAGCAGATCTTGAAGGACCTATAATGTGAGTGAGAAATCAGCCTTTGTTGCTGTAGGCCATTGACAGTTGGGCGTTGTTTGTTATTGCAGTATAACATAGACTATGCTGACACACCAGACGTGACAAGAGGTGATGTGTCATCAAGACAGATGGGCCCTGAATCCCTTCAGATCAAATACCCCATAACATGTGGGGAAAAAGAGAAAATACCCACAGGTAAATCCAGAGAGAGGGGAGCTTTATTTCCTCAACTTTTCTCTGCAGCCTTCACTGACTTAAAATGGGGAAGATAGAGTTAGCATTTGCCTCCATTTCTCCACACGTCCCTCACCCATAAAGTTTGCTTGGGGCCTCTAATAGACTCAAAAATTGATTCTTATCCTCCAGAGAAAAGAGATTGTGCTCTTTAAATGAGAAGGGAAAACAGCTTTGGGATTGAATCTTAAGTAATTTATTCACCTTTTATTCAGACTCTTCAGAGCTGGCCCAAGGGTATCTACATATGGGCTCCTGTATTGAATTTCCAGCAACATTCAAAGACAGAAGGGACATAGGGAACTTTATGTCACACCTTTTCCTCCTCCTTCTCTCCCTGGAGAAGCATTAGGCAGAGGACTGCTTTTGGACCACAACACCATTCAAACCATTCCATACAACAGACTGGGAGGGTCATTGATACAAACCCTATGTCTATGAATATATGCAGAAAACTGATGCCTGGAAGAGACAGGCCAACAATGCCTAGAAGTGTTGGAGTGCTTTCTGTTTTATAGAGAATGTTCATGTCTCTAATTTTAACTGATTTCCCTGTCTAGACCAAAAATCACCCAGGAGATACACACAGTTGTAAGCTAAATAAAATGATTATTATTTTAAGCCATAAATTTTGTGGATGATTTGTTATACAGTAAAAGCTAACTGATACAGAAAAACAGACATTCATTGAGCACCTCGTTACATCATGACTTCTTTATTACATCATTACCATGCCCCAATGAGGTATACGTTTCCCATTGTATGGTTGAGGAAACCGAGGCTCAGAGAACTTAGTTCACTGGCCAGTTCTCAAGTGGTGGAACCGGTAATAGACTCTGAAGCTAAGATTTAGCCTGACAAACAGATACCTGCTTAAGAGAGGGATTCATGCAGTAGGATCTGAGTGGAATCTATCCTTCACAGGCTCAGAATCCTTGGTCTTTAGGCTGCACAACCCACCTGGATGAAGCTTTGCTCCTGGGGTCCTAGAGAGCTGTGTGTTGCATGGGAAAGGGATGTGCTGAGACCAGAAAGCCTTAGAGAAGATGGGGTCATGATGAAAGGTATGAGAAGAATGGGTCAAGGCAGTGCTTTACACTGAAATGCCTCGTAAGATCAACTTATGGGAGCCTGCTTCTAAATGATCAATTTCAATCTCATTATGACTGCAGCTGCCATTAACTCAGGAGCTAATTGCCATTAGCTTATAGAAACTCAAGAGGGTTTAGCTGCAAAAATTCCATGACACAGGGCCATCTCACTGCTTAAATGACCACATTCCTGTTATTAATTCCATTTGACTATTAGCTTATTACTGTTAAGTTATTATAACTTTGTATAAAGTCCTTGAACTGGATGCCTGTCCTCCATGCACATTTCATTATGGGGAGCAGAGTGCACCCAGAGGTTTAATTTGTAAATTTTCATCTTTCTTTAAGGTATTGGCTTATTAAGAAGCATCAGGAAGGTCCTTGATTTGGAAGACAGCTCTGTAAGCAAAGGCCCTAACAAAAACCAGACTTTGCTCAGCATTTTTATGCAATTAAGGTTTTGGCAAGTGTTAGAGTGAGTCTGAGCAACAACAAAGCTTAGCACTGAACGGGTCCTTAGAGATTCTAGTTTGCTCTCGACTTACGGTTGGGAAAACTGAGGACTGGAGATGGGACAGGACTCAGGTAAGACAAAATTCCACATCTACATCAGACAGATGGCATTATCTGAAATAGCCAGGTCTCTGTTTTCGATAAATTAAAAGTCTGCTGAAGATGCCACATATGCACGATTCCCAAGGCTAGACAATTAGAGCAGGGTGTAATACTCCCTGTGAAAAATACCTATGTGCTAAGGTAAGAAATAGGCCAAGACGCAATCATTTACTCCTTTTCAGTGGAGAGCCAGCTGGATGGAAAGCTACATGACAGTGTGTGAAATTAGACATATTTAACGGGTGACGACAAGGCTCTCTCTGTCTATGTTCAGAAGCCTCCCTTAACAAGATCCAGTCGGTATGTTAAGAAAATAGGAGTGTGTGCAATTACAAAGTTCACCGTTTGTTTTTGGTTAACTGTAGCTTCTTCCCAAGGTGCCTAGGGGCATGTCTGGAAAAATGTCAGCACTGTTGCTAAGCAGAGTCTGGTCCTGGGAGGGGTTCCCTTAAAGCTCTCTGAAGTCCTTCTCTGGCTAGGTCTAGAGGGCAGCTGACGGGGAGGAGCTTGGGGAGCTAGGGTTCTGACACCAGCTCTTGTCTCTAGCTGGTTACGTGACCCTGGCATGTCATGGTATCTCTCTCAGTCTCAGTTTTCTCATCAATACAACTGAGGAGAAGGAGGTAGGATATCTTCAGTCCTTTCCTCTTCTACATGTCTAGTTTAAATCTCTTTTATTGTTTTTTTGCTCTTAAAGGCACAGAGGAGAGAGGTGATAAGATAGAGCAAAGGAAATTGGCAGCTTGAGCGCAGGGTTCTCTCTGGGGTCAAGGTTTCTGAAAGGATCCTAATTAAAGCCAAGTGAGCTCTACTGAGTGAAGCTCTCTGCAGAGTTGCTTGTTGACCTTGGGGAGACTGCTGAATGAGGAAGAAAGGGAAAAAGAGAAAAGGGAGAGGGGAAAGAGGAGTCAGAAAAGGGAGCGGGTGCCCCGAAGAAAAAGAGGAGGAAGGAAAGGAGACAAAGTGGGGGCGGTGGGGAGGAGGAGACAGGCAGACTGTGGACAGAGGGAGAGATTTAAAGCAAAGAAACAAGTTAGTGAAAATCAGAAAGGAGGAGAGGAGAGAGAAAATGGAATAAAAGGTGAGAAGGGATACCAGTGAAGACACAGTGTTAGAAATGCATGCACCTATTGGTTCATCACTTGGGCAAACAAACCAGAAATGAACTTCCCTTGCAGCATGGACAGGAGATGAAATAGGAGAAGGAATGTGAAAGCTGGAAGCACTGTTTTGATTGTAGACAACTGGACAATGGTCTGATTATTAATTGATTAATTGCATGTGTGCATACACACACACCTGTGCAGTCATCAGAGTTTTTGCCCAGGCGTTGTGAAACATGCTCCCCAAACTACTGCTCATGGTTGACATTTCCTCCAAACTGTGACAGTTCAACCATCATGTCCGTTTCCACTCTCGGACTCTAACCTCAGAAGTCAATAGCTTTATAAAATCCCCACAAATTCCTTTTCTCTTCCTGTCACCTTGGAGAAACACTGGTGTGTTTTACTTAGACACAAAGCAGCTATCCCCCACCCCAGAGAGACATGTGAGGGCAGTGCCCAGATACAGACTCTCGCTGAGTCCAGATGCCTGGTGCCCCAGCACCCATCTGGTGCTTGGTGTGCATCCCTCTACACTTAGCTGGCTTGTGGTTCTCCTTCCTCAGATGCTTGAGGATGGAGCTCTGGGACCCGGAGGGAGGAATTTGGCCACAGGCTTTATTCCTTCCACTTCTCTTGCTTCTGGGTCAGGTAATTTGGCTGCAAAAATCCCACAAAGATGAAACATTGTGTTTCCTCACTGCTCAGCAGCTCATCCCTCAGGATCCAGAGGTCTCTAAGCTATAAAAACAAACAAAACAAAGCAAAACAAAACAGAGCCTGTCTCAGGGATGTTGAAGCCCTTTCACCCTCTTAGTTTGTCTTGATTTTGTCCATTTCACATGGAGGACAGGACCAGACACAATGGTGAGTTGGGAAGACAAATACAGTCTGTTTCTGAAGAAAGATGGCTGAACCTGAGAGGAAAGTCAGAGTTGATAAAGTCCTAAAGCAGTTTGACCAAAGAACCCCTGCTCATTAGTAAGTTCCTGTGTCCTGCTGTGAGTCCACCTTTCATTAGTGTGTGAGTAAACTGGAACTCCAAGAAAGAGTTTGCCAGTTTCCATGGTGGAAATGCACCCGCTATGGCTAGACTTAAGCTATCCATGATGATGTCACCAGAGGAGGAGTTGGGAAGAGATGGACATATTCAGCTGACAGTTCTGTAGAGAGTAGCTGCAGCACTGACTGGAACCACTTTCTTGGGCCTCCTTTCCCCTGTGTGCAGCCCTCTTCCATGCAGGGCTTCCCTGCTGCCCGAGAGTTCCTTCAAAACACAGGGATGACTCAGATGCTTCAAAGGTATAAGCCATCAATGGGTCCTCATTTAAAATTCTATATTGCAGTCATTTAAAGTCCTTATTCCAGCATTCAAGGCCTTTAAAATTTGGCCTCACTCTTTTTTTTTTCAGCCAAATGCATGACCCATATAACATATGAGGTCTGTCTGGAGGGTATCCATCCGTGTAATATGAAAAATAGAGACATTTATTGAGGAAGATACAGTAAACATTGTACATAGGACAATGATAACTCAGTCTCCCTTGAGCAGGCACCTTGGGACCTCACACTGTTATCCCAAATCACCATCAACTGCCCCTTCATATTTTTCTTGAATCTCATCAAAGGTCTGAAATCTCTTCCCCTTCAAAGGTGATGTTAGTTTTGGGAAAAGCGAGAAGTTGCAGGGTACCAAATATGGACTGTGGAGGGGCTGAGTCACCTGGGTGATTCAATTTTTCCACCAAAAAATTCTACAGGAGACGTGATGCCTGAGCAGGTATGTTGGGGCGATGAAGCTGCCAATCACCAGTTGACCATAGCTGTGTCTTTCTGAATCATCTGAGTAGTTTCCATGGAGGAATGTTCAAGCTTAAGGTAAAATTTGATGCAGATTCTTTGTTCTACTGCTCAGTCATTTTGAAAGCCACAGACATATGGTACACATGCTCATTCAACAGCATCTACTGCCCCCACGGACTAGTACAGTGAAGTCATCTTTGTTCACACATGAGCACTCCAGTCCACTCTCCTTGGCTGCCAGGTTACATTAGTGTTGTGCAAACTGTTCTAATTATATTAACAATGGCTGGACTTTTTCTGAATAGACCTCCCTATATTATATTTGGGCTCTGGTGGTCCCTCCTGTTCTCTTTCCACTAGATTTTAAGTTCCTTACAGAGGAAGAGTCTCTATTACTCATCTTTGCATCCATAGATGTGAAGAGGGTTCAGAGTGAGAAGAATGGCCAGGCAGATTCTACTCCAAGGCAGTGCTGTATGAGGAGAGATGTCCTCTTGGAGTCTGGCCTGTTGTGTCCTCCAGGCCTTGTCAATGATCACTTATCCACCTTACAGAGTCAATGCATCTCTGATGTGATCCCAATGAACATGCCTATGTTTGTTCCACTCTAAAAAACACAACCCTTTTTTGCCTTCATGTTCCTCTTCAGATGCTACTCTTTTCTGTCTTCCCACAGTGTTGGAAAAAAAACTTGCAGTGTGGGTCTCCACTTTCCTGCCTCCCATATCTGCTGCCTCTCTTGCTCTGACATCTGGTTCAAAACTCCAGGATATCCATTCTCAGCCACAGTCCAGTGACCCTGTGGTGTCAAGTCCAGTGGACACTTCTTAGTGCATACCTGGCAGTACTTAATCTGAAAAGTTTACTTGTTGACCTTTGTCTCGTGCAGGAACTCTTTCCCCTTCTCTCTCTTGGCTGGTCTAATCCCCTTCCTGGGTTATCCTGCCATGGTTTCCCTCTTAAAAGTTAGTATTACAGTACAGTTCTGGGAATGTAAAGTACAGCATAGGGAATATAGTAAATAATACTGTAGTAGGTGTGTATGGTATCAGGTGGGTATTAGACTTTTCAGGGGATCACTTCCTAAGTTATATTAATGTCTAACTACTATGCTTAACACCTGAAACTAATATTAAATGTCAACTTTAATTGAAAAGAACAACTTTTAAGTTAGTGTTTCTCTAGTAAGACGTCAGCCTCCAACAACACATTGGTGAGTCCCCAGTCCACAGCTCCAGCCAACTCCTCTCTCCCGAGCAATGGTCCCTGGAACCAGCTCCCCAGACACCCCAACCTTGGGCAGCCAGCATTTGTGAGTCAAAAACTCATCACCTGGTTGCCCAGATCAGCAGTTCTCCTTGGGTCCCAGCCCATAAATCTCAGCCAGGACCCCCAGTAAAGAACCTGGACAACATCCTAGATGCGCCCATCTCCCATACTTTCCTCGTCTCATCCTGTAATTCTCATTGCTTTCACCTCCTAAGTAATCTCCAAGTTTATCCCTCCGTTTCTGTCACTGCTCCCAAGTTTCCCATTCAGGCCCTCACCACCCTGACTTCACTTGACCCAGGCTGATCCCTGACCCATAGAAAAAAGTTGTCAGAGTAGTCCTTCAGAAACACAAATTTGACCACTTCTCTTTCTGCTTAAAATCTTTCCACAGTTTCCTCTTGCTTGCAGTGCGTGGTCTGCACTCCCACACCCATCCTACAGCTGCTCCACAGCCTAGTGCCTGCCTGCTTCTCCACCCATACCATCCTTACTCCCTGCCTGGTACTCAGTGTTTAGGGCCCACCAAGCTCCTTGTCATTGTGTGCACTCAGTTTTTTTGCTTACTCAAGGTCTGCATGAAAGATCCTAAATTTCTTTCCCAAGTCTCTCACTTGTTCTGATTCTTTCCCTCTCAGATGATCCTTCTCTCACTGCTACCTACCCCTACATACAGACTCCCAATACTGAGATCTCCCTCCCTGTTCTCCGCACACCTCCCATCTCTCTCTCTCTCTCTCTCTCTCTCTGTCTCTGTCTCATAATCATCTGTTGTGCCCATGCTCCAGACTGTGAGGGGAATATGCAGCCATGTCAGGTGCATCTTTTCATTCCTTGTGCTTGCCTCACGCTGTGCACTTGATAAATGGTTTGTGCTCAACTAAGATAGCACTAAGCACCTGATTAAAAGAAAAGCAATGCACTCCAGGTAAGGAGGCAGGATGCAATTTTGCTATTGCCTTTTTCCTTAAGGGCTGTGCACTCTTGGGCAAGTCCTGAGCCTCTCTGTTTCTCTGTTTCATTCCCTGTAAAATAAGGTGATAGCAAAGCACCTCCTCAGAGGGTTGCCAGAGAACTGACTGAGAAAATGAATGCTGAGTACCACCAGCAGTCAGCTCCACTTGTCCCTCGTGACACACAGTGGGACCCACAGGTTTACATACATTACTCCATTCACTTTTCATAACACTCTTGTGAAGCAGGTGTTACTTATCCAATCTTTCCCATTAAGGAGACTGTTGAGAGAGGTCGAAGCCCCCCAGAGGCACGCAGTCAGTCAGGGAAGGAGGGAAGCTGCTCGGAATACCTCTCATTTGCTTCTCTGTTGACCTAGCTGCAGGGAGCTCAAGGGACAGAGAGGTCCTCCATGGAGCCCCAAAGGGACAGTTTCCAGCCAGCCAGGGAACACCCTGCCATTGGAGGTGGCTGGAGAGGGCCAGGCTCTCATTGTTCCACATGCAGCTTTTGTAAAACCCACGGAGCAGATGGGAGACTTTCTTGGACCATTGTGTGTCACAAAGTGTATGTGATTGGGAGGCAACTCTTCTGCCCTTGGGGGTGATGTCTGAGCTGACAGCCTAGCCAGGTGCCCCCTGAACAGACCTGCTTCTGCTTAATTAGAGGGGCCCCTGAGTGGGGGTGGGGCAGTGGAGGGGCACAGTGGCAGGTATCTGACCAGGCCTCTCAGATCCACCTCTGCCTATCTTTGCTTGCATTTCTATACTCCAGGTTCCCCATCTTGAAAGGCTGTTCATTGTCCCTGCCCTCAGAGTTTATGTGCAGTGATGAATGCGCCTCAGTGGGGGATCAAGAGGAGCATGGTGGAGATTCAGCCTCTGTGAGGTCTCCTGTCCTCCAGGAGCTACAGCCAGTGGAGACAGAGGATTCCCATGCAAGGCTGGCCTCCTAGCTTCCTAGCCTCAGCACAGCATGGACCCCCTGGACACAGAACCTTGGAGCAGCAGGGCTCCTAAGGCCTTTAGGAAATCCACCACTTTGGCAGGGAGTCACAAACCACAAAGGTCAAACAGAACATGTGTTTCTGATTTGGAAGGAGTGGGCACATGGAGTGGGGAAGGGGGAGATCAAAGGGGCAGGGATCTGGGAGGAAGCCTGTTGACAGGATTGGGATATGAAGATCTTTTTCATATTCTTAGTGATGTGGAAGAGAGACTTTTCTGGGAGTGGCTCTGGTTCCAGCTAGGGCAGGAAGGTTGGTGCTTAGGAAAGGGTCCCAGATCAAGGTCCTGGTGACATACTCCTGGGTCGGCCATAATCTGTCCTAAGGCCTTAGGCCCATCTTCTTCCTCTCATCAGGGCAATGGAACACAACACCCAATTCATCAATTTACCCACTCTTTATTCATGTGTGTCCATGGGCCAGACCTGGAGCTGATGCTGGGGATACAGAAATGAACATCTATACCTATAAATGAACATCTATACCTATATAGATATAGGTATACCTATATACCTATACCTATACCTATACCTATACCTATACCTATCCTATACCTATACCTATACCTATCCCTTAGTTTCCCAGTGTACATCTGCCTGGGAAACTAAGCCACAGACTCCACTCCAAGCAAGGTGAAGTCTAGGAGGAGTCTTGCTTAGGTAAATGGGAATACAGGGGAGGGGAAGTGAAGTGGGCTGAAGAGTGGAACCCAAAAGGACATAACCAGATCATAATCCCTGTACTGTGAGTGCCACCTTATTTGGAAAATGGGTCTTTGAATATAATTAAAATTAAGGTCTTAAAATGAGATTATCTTGGATTATCTGAATAGTTCCTAAATCCAATGACACCTGTCCTTATAGGAGATAAACTGAGAGAAGACACAGACACCAGTATAGAAGGACATGGAATGACTGAGGCAGAAACTGGAGTGATGTGTCTGTAAGGCAAGAAATACCCTGGAATACTGGCAGCCACCAGAAACTCAGAGAGAAGCATGGGATGGATTCTCCCTCACGGATGACAGAAGGAGCCAAATCTGTCCACATCTTGGTTTGGGACTTGTTTAGAAGTGTGAAAGAGTACACTTCTGATGTTTTAAGCCACCTGGTCTGTGGTACTTTGTTACAACAGCCCAGGCAATTATTATGGGCACTTGACCATGTGCAGGAAGGTTGTCTGAGAAGGACTCTGAAGATTGTGACATGGAGAATGAGTCCTGAGTCCAAGTAGAGTGGGGGTGGAAATAGCGGGGCAGCGTCTGGAAGGAAGGCCCAGCTCGGCATGGGCAAAGAGAGGAGAAGCACAGTGGGGGCAGAGAGCCACACATGGTTTAGTAGGCCTGGAGCTTAGGAACTGGTGACAAAGGACACCAAAGGTGGGCCTGCTCCCCAGAAATTTGCTCTGATTTACCCAAGAGTTTGAATGTTGTTCTGGGGTAAAAGACTCATTCAAGGATTTCAGCAGAGGAGTGACATGATCAGTGTGTGCTTTGGAAAGACCAGTCAGGAACCCAGAGGGAAGAACGAATCAGGAGCTGAGCACCTGAGGCCAGGAGAGCTGTGTGGCAGCAATACCAGCCTGGCATGCTGGGAGTTGGGGTGAGTGGGGGTGATGTAGACATGGAGTCCAGGGGATGGACTGCCTGTTGTGGGAGGGCCCTAGGAGAACACCCAGTGAGGGATCTGTAATGCCACTGAGGGATATAGAAAAAATAGCCTTGGAAGTCTATGACAACTTTGGTTTGTGAACATGTTGTACTGTCATAGGATTGCTAAGAGGACATATATATTCAAAATGCCCAACATAATGACTGGCTGAGAGCTACTTCATACTGGTTAGAAAGCTGGAGAAATAAGCCTAAGGGAGAGACACAGAGCCTTATTGTCCTTTCCATTCTTGACTTCATACATTGTGCTGGTCACAAAAGGTGTTCAATGAATGCCTGTAGAGTGAAAATATGGGCTGGACTCAATCACCAGGTGCAAGGCCAAAATAAGCCCAACATGCTTTGCAGCCAGGGATTCATTTTGCCGACCTCATCACCATCCACACAGTCACAGGGAGATCAATGGGTCCGGCTCCAGCTGTCGAAACTAGAAGCAGAGAGGGAACGTTGGACAAATAGTCCTCAGCTCAGCACTTTCTCCGTCTGGGAAGAAGACCAGGTAGGGAGGAGAGTACCAGGCTGTCAGAAGGTTATGAGGCCATAAATAAGAAATTTGTGGTAAATAAGCTGGTGAACATATCCTCTCACCGCTCTTTTTTATCACTCACCTAGAGAGCAAAATTCCCCTGCATCTTTTTTGCAGGACAATAAATATGCTTCAAGGAGCCTGTATTTACATAGAGAGCCATGGTGGGGGAGGCCACTGCTCCCCAGGCCCTATGTCAAGAAGGAACAATGTATGGCCCTTAAGAGAATGGCTGTGCGGAGAATCAATGCAAATGCAGTTTCTTTTCCCAGGATGATGCTCCTGAGCAGGGTTCAGCCCAAGTTCAAGGATTGTGCTCAGGTGGGTGGTGCAGGCCCTTGTCTTATCCAAGGATGTGAATATTTCCCTGAGGCTGGGCTCCCAGTCCCAGAGCCCTACCTACTCTGTGCTCTGCAGGTGAAACTTGTATTTCTCCAAATGAAAGCAACATTAAACATGTACTAAGGGACTTTTAGATCAACCACCAGGTGTCAGTCCACAAAAGAATGCACCCAGGACCTACCGTCAATAAAGGCAAGCAGAACAGTTAAGGTTCCTGCCCACCCAGTGTATAAGTAGCTGCAATCGGGTGCTTTTGCCCAGTATAGAAGGACTGCTTGAGCAACTGATGTACAAGCTGACAACTTGCTGTGATTTGAAGAGGAGCAGGCATCAAATGAGGGAAGAGGGTGCTGAGCAGAGAAAACAGCTGGCACTGAGAGTCCAAGATAAAAGCACAAAGAAGCATGATGCCCAGAGGAGGTGGTAGAGCATGGGACAGCTGGCATGCAGTCAGAGAGAAGAAAGCTGTCATGAAGTAGGAGTAGAAGAGAAAGCAGATCACTTGCTGCTGCTGTGTGGCTCCTGCCTATATGCCTCCAGCCCTCAAGAACTTTGTCCTGTGGAAACCTGAAGAACACATTGAGGTGTTAGGAGGAAATTATATTCCCAGAGAACCCTTATTTCTGGAAAGAGCAATTTACAATTTTTCTTATAACCTCAATGACTTAGTGTTGTCCCTTTCATCTTAGACTAATGCCCAGGACAAATGGGTGCTTACTATATGTTTATTGAACCACTGCATCAATGTACTGGGTCTTTTAGTGAGCAGACCTTTCGGGTACACTCACCTTTGCATGACCCGGACAGCCATCTCTACGGGCCACATTTTGTCTTCACCTTGGAGATGAAGGAGAGTAATGGTGGTCAGTGACTTTTCCAAGGTCACCCAACTGCTTGATGGCTGAGCTGAGACTAAAACCCCACCAGTATGTTTGTTGAAAATATTTCAACATAATGCAGCTTGGAAGGAGAGCTAGAGAAAATGTGGGGTCCAAGATAGAAGGCAGAGGGGAGGGGAGAGGAGAGTGAAGGAGAAAAGTAAAGTTTTGGGATGTGAGTAAAAGTCTTGTGCTCCATCCTTTAACACTTGAAGCTTTATTTAGGGTCCTTAGTGCAATCATATAGAACATCTTTTAAACATTTATGTAACCAACAACATAAGCTTTTAAACACACACAAATTCACATTTGCCCACAGCACTTAGTTTTACTTTATAAAGAATGAAGAAAACTGCTTGCTGAACACCTGGCTGTTATTTTTCTAAACCCAGATGTGGTAAACAAGAAAGACAAATCAATAAGCTCTACCTGCCACAAGCAATTACCTGGCATTTCTTAAACTGAGTACGTGGTGTGCCTTTGGACTCAACTAAGCAGACTTACTCCTGTCCTGGGAAACCTTAGATTCTCTACAAGGCTGCTCTGTGTTCAATTGTATTCTTGGCATCTCAGCTTTCAGAGAGGGGAACTTACCCAGTTTCTCCTAAGAGCTTCTCAGGGATGGTGGAGGAGAAAGAATGGCAGTGGGTGGGGAAGGATGCTTTGATGATGGGTTGCAGCCCACGGCAGTCACCGAGCCATGGTTCCCAGTCTGTAACATCACTGTATTAACAGTTAGGACCTTGTGCAGAAAGTCCTCCTTTCCTCTCTTGTCCCATAGAGAAGCCACTTTGCTCTCACTGACACCAGTGTCAGCACACAGTAGGCCCAGCTGCCATCCACTCTCTGTTTCTGTTCCTGTTTTCCAGCCCTCAGTGACGCAGGGATGTCAGATGGGGAGATGTGCTACAGACATATCCATCTCAGGTTCAAAGGGAAGGAAATAGCGTGTCTCACTTTGGCCCTCTGGCCTAAGCAGTGCACTCTAGCTAGGTTGTTAAAGAAGAGTGATGTGGAAGATAGTTCGAGGGGCATATGCATGCCTATTCAGGTACAGGAGACTTCCCTCCAGACCTGCTGCTGGCCCTCTGCTATACTGTGTGTGTGCAACCTGCCAGGGCCCTGGGAAGGGGAGTTAGTGGGAAGATTGGGAGAGATAGCACATGTCGTATCTGCAAAGCAGAAAACCTTATTATCAGTGTCTGTTTTCTCTCCTGGTGATCAATGGGGATTAGTTATATTCAGGAGTAAATGCTTGCTGCATAGAGGGACAGTCAGGGAGGCAACTGGTCAACCCCAACCATGACTGGCCATGAATGCTGGAAGAGACCTGGCGGTTTATGCCCCAATTACCTGTGATAGGCTTTGAGACTGGCCAAGTCCTTTGTCCCAGTGGGGATCAGAGTCTCTACCCTGCTGTCTTCACAGGTTTTTGTGCAGCTCCAGAAAGAGTATACATGTGAATATTTGGGAAACTACTGAGTGCACTGTACATGTGTAAAAGATAATTGGTGGTGCACTGTGAGGTCATTAGCAAACTCTGACCTCTGCAAGAGGGCTGCAAACATTTTCTCTTAGAGGCAGACTTCTCTAGGGGGCAGAAATCAGTTGGCAGTCCCAGCCTGACCCAGGATCTAGGCTGGGTAGCGAGTCTGGGCACAGAGAGAAGGCAGTAGCCCACTCGCTGGTACCAGGAGACTGAAGAGTACTCATCTGCACACAGCCTGTGTGGCACGCCACCCCTCAGCACTTCCGGGAACTGAAGCCTGACTGGGTTGCATACACATCCCTGTGATTGTCCTTCTGCTCCTGCTTTACTTGTGATGTTGTCTATCCCCAGACAGACCTTTGAGGAAAGGATGATTTGCAAAAGAAGTCCTGGATGTGAAAATTCTGTTAGTTCTTCCAGTCAGTCTGATCTTCAGCAAACCATATACCCTTTCTGCACCTTAGTTTCCTCATTCTTTCAGTGTGTTGAATGCATGCCCTGATTCACACACATGGTTGCTTAAGAATCAAAAGAGAGCATGGATATGAAAATGGTTTGCAGGTTTGAAAGCTTCTTATACGTGTAAGGCGTTGCAATGTTATGTTTAGTTTTATCCTACCCCAGTTCTTAAATAGAGGCCAGACTGTTAGAGGTTGTTTAACTTGCTTTCCAGATCCAGTTCATGCCTCATTAAATATCAACCAAGGTGGTATATAATAAAGAATTCCACGTTGAACTCAGTATAGGTGGATAGACAAACATTAACCCTCCAACCCAAAGCTTAGTTCCCATTCCTCCAGACACTGATGCCAAAATCAATCTTCTCAGGCTCATAAAGAAACCTAGCAGCCTCTCAGCAGGGCTAAGACCCCTGTCAGTGGCCCTGTAGGTGCATTCTGGCTTTGGGAAATGAGATTGGGATTCATTTACAGGCACCCAAGTCTGAGCGGTCCTCTCTCTGCTGTGTCCATTCCTTCTGTACAGCAGCAGCTGCGTCTGTGGCAAGCTTGGCAGTGTCCCTGTTCTGCTGGAGCATTTCCCAGAGTCCTTCCATTGGCTCCAGTGTCTCCAGGCCCTCAAGTTGGATGGGGATGCCTACTCTTGGGGGATTAATTTTGTAACATTGTCACTCACTGGTGGGCCCAGTCACACCTTCACGGTAGGGCTGATCATTATGTACTCATTTGAGATTCACAGCAGCAACACTGTTTGTAATATATTTGGCAGGGGGCGGGGGAGGGTGTTAAAGAGGCTGTCACAAAATCTTGCTTGAGTAAAATGCAGGCAGTTGGAAATGCAAACACTTCCTCCTAGGAGCCTGCCCTTTCCATTCAGTCCTTCTTCAGGGTCTGCTGTGTCCAAGACTAGGTGCTGTGGTAACAGATGAGGAGCTGTGCGAATAGCCAACCAGACAAGGAGCCTTGATCTGGCCACCTCTCTTCCCTGTGACCTTGGACAAGCTATTCCCCTTTAGGTGACTAGGCTTCAATATCACACAAATGGCATTCTCAAGAACTCAGGTGATGATTAACTAAGATAAAGGATGTGAATGTGCTTGGGGAATTTTAATCAACCAAGATCACAATTAGCATTGCTGCTGGAATCTGTGGAGGACTTACCCTGAGCACCTTATATGTGGTAACATACAGAGCCCTTAGGACAAACCCTCGGAGGGGCTGTCATTTGTCCCCTGTAATGAACCAGCTCTAATGGAACAGTGGGATCCTCTTTGGTGAGCAGATGTAGGGTGTGCTGTGGGACTCCCCGGCAGGGATGCCCCCAGCAGCTTCCCAGAGCAGGTCATATCTCAAAAGAGTATTCAAGGGTGAAGAGGATGTGACCTACTTGGGAAAGGGGACGGCACACCAGCGTGAGTGGAAGCTGCATCCCATTCAAAGGCACGAGGTGGCAGCCAGGGGGGCTTGTAGTTGGAGCACAGGATGAGCATGTGTGTATATGTTGGGGAGAAGGGCAGTGACGTGACCAGAAAGGTATTCTTAGAGTTTATGGGGATGCTTCTTAGCTTGTTGCCAGTATCCCACAGTGTTCCAGAAAGAATCAAAAGCAGCATTCTTATACTATCTTGTTTTGGTCAAAAAGAGTGGCAGGAAATTGGCACCACATCCAAATGGGTCTTCATTTTTGATACATGCAGGCCCCACTTCCACAGAGAGAGTTAGTGATTCACTTATCATTAAAATCCACCCAGGGATCTGGAAGCAGCTTCAACCCCTTCTCTGGCTTGGACACCAGAAACCACCGCTGTTGTAGAGGCCCAGTCCCTTCAGAGCATGGCTGTCATGGCAGGGGACCAAGACAGCGAGGTTCTCCTCTTCTGGGAGAAGCTTTGCTTTGCTTCCTGGTGCTCACAGCTCACAAGAACCACCCATCACCCAGAATGTCGGTGACCTCAAGTGGTTAGGCCTCTGACCTGACTCCCTGAGAAGGTGGTGGAAAGGGAGCAGGCTAAACTACTTCCCATTTTGATCTAAACCATTTGGATTGTTCTTCAGTCAGCAATAGAAGTTATCCACACTGCAGGCTCTTGCCAAGGAACTCAGCCTGGAGTCCGCTCTTGGCACTGAGCCCGGCTGAAACAATGGAGAACAATGGGTGCCCTTTTGACCACTCCACAGTTGAAAGGCTGTTTTCACACATGGTATCTGTAGGGCAGTCTTTCCAACCACTTTTTTGAGTGGTTTTTAGTCTGCAGTTCTTAGATGCCTAGAGCGTTAATAGACTGTTACCTGAGACTTTGGAGATCTGTGTGTGCACAATGTTGGGTGCAGGTACATTTTGCCAGAAGAGGGTCTTTTAGTTTTTTTTTTAAGATTCTTCAAAAAGGTGTCAAACTCTAAAATAGATTATGAATCTCCACTCTAAGGATGGTTAAGTTTGGTTCTTATATTAAAAAGATAGCCAAAGAAGCCACCTCTCCTGACCTTATTTATTTAGGTCTTGCTGTGAGTATACATCAGTATTATGGTCCAGCTCTCAGGCAAGGTCAGATAGAGGAGATTTCTCCCTCTTCCTGTTAACCATTACCGAAGGCATGACCCATTAGTATTTGGTGTTCTTCCATCCAAAACCCAAGCGCAACATTCTTTGTAAAAATTGGCGCTAAGAAAAGGCTTGCATCCACTGATGAAGAAGTGTGGGGAAGCGTGGTTTTTTTCCTTTCTCAGCAGGTTAGACCTGTATGACTCCCTCAAGATGTTTCCCCTTTGCCCTGGCTGCCATGAAGTTTTGAGTCACATCTGATGCTCACTTACTCAACAATTTTTATTAGCACCTAATAAAGCACACTAAGCATTGGGGTTAGAGGAGTGAACCAGGCAGGTGTGGTTTCTGCTCTTAAAAAATGACACCAGGTTTGTATGTCTACTTTTTATTATTATTGTTACTTCCCTGCAGATATTAAACAGTGGGAGTAGCAAACACATAATCCTGTTCATTAGGCCCAGGCACGGTCTAACTGGTTTACACGGATTAGCTCACTTAATGGTCCTAAGACACACTGACCTTAGAGGTTGGTACCATTATTATCACAGTCTAAGTATAAAAAGTTAAATCACTGGCTCATGGCCCCAGCGCTAACAAGCGGCAGAGTCAACATTCCAAACCTGGACCTCTGACTCCAGGCACTGAGGCCAGGCCTGGTGCCCGCATCGCCACCTCTCTGAGCCAGCTGCCTTGTGGAAACAATACTGCATGCTTATGTAGCACACCCCACTCCATGGAGTATTGTACACCCATGGTTGATTTAATCCCTGCCATGACCTTGATTAGTAAACACGGTTATTGTCATTGCTGAGAGGACAACGCTGATGCTCAGAAAACTGAAATTATTCTGTGCTCAGAGGCCAGGCTGGTACAGAATAATTTCAGAAATCAAG
This sequence comes from Sturnira hondurensis, assembly GCF_014824575.4. Taxonomy (NCBI): domain Eukaryota; kingdom Metazoa; phylum Chordata; class Mammalia; order Chiroptera; family Phyllostomidae; genus Sturnira; species Sturnira hondurensis. Next base: position 1,961,458 of record NW_028081547.1, read on the forward strand.
CCCTGTGAGACCAAGTGCTGAGGGCTTCTCCTGCCATGCCCTGACTCTTCTCTCCTGGCTCAGGTTTTCTTGTCACTGTAAAAGGCTCCCAGCTTGCGTGGGGAGTAGGGAGAATCAACACTTGGTGCATTTCATTTGAATACTACCAGAGTAAATGGCAAAGTGTCCAGTTGGCCTTTGTTGGCAATGTGAATACAGACCCTCTGGTAATACTGACATGAATCTTGAAGTTCATTGGTCTCAGAATCTCTGATGGTTGTGGGGCCTCACAGTCTTTCTAGAGATTCTGATGCAAGGTACAAACACTATGTTCTGAACCAGGTCACCCTTGGTCCCCTGCCTTGTTTTTTTCTGACCACCAAGCCATTTCAATGATAATGTCTCAGTTTTTAGAATTAGCTCTCCAAAAAATGCTCATTGCTTGTCTTCTGCAGATCTAAATACCTTTCTCCTTATTGTTGAATAGAGGAGCATTTTCTCCTGTAAAGGGGAAGAAAGGGAAGTGTTATTTTCTACTCTCAGCATAACGTATCTGTGATTAATGTATATTGCGATCATCACAGAATACACAGCTGTCTATTAACAGTGGCACCAAATGAGTTGAATAGATTATCAAAGAACAGCAGCCTCAACTCCACTCTGAGGTGCACGCTTGCCTTTAGAACATTAATCTCGTTGTGGGTTAGAGTCTGATTCCAATTTCCCTGACAGTAGGCAAGAAGGGGAGGAAGAGTGATCAAATACACCGGGGACAGTGAATGCTCAGATCTCCATAGGGCTGAAGAAAGAGAGCAGCCTGGTTCTCTTAAAATGATTATTCCAACGGGATGAGAAAGGCAGAGAAGGCACATGAGGCACTGTGAGCACAGGAGGTGGGATCTTGGGACATGCGAGCAGCGGGGGGTGGGTCTGCGGCTTCCAGAGACAGGCAGAGGGGCTGCCTGTGGGGTGAGTCTTTCTGTAGGCAGATGCTAACTAGCAGGCACCATGGTAGGAAGCAGGAGAAGGGTGAGGGAAAATGTGGCAAAGTAACCACAGCCCCCAAAGGCATAGGCACGCAGCACCGAATGGAGCTCTGGACCTAAATCCCATCCCCAAGAGAAGGCTCAGGTTCTGCCACAAAGCTGAGCTGGACCTCTGGGGACAGGGGAATGGAGGAAAGTCCTACTCTAATCCCCTCAGAGTGAGCCTGAGGTCCTTAGTGTCATCGGTCCCACTGAGCAAGTTTCTACTCAAGCCAAGCAAAGCCTAGCTCTCCAACGTATAACCCGTATCTCTCCACATTTTCACACAGCCAGACTCCCTTTACTGTCCCAAACATTTTCGCCACCAGGTGCTCAGATACCCACATTTATATACATCAGCTGCGTGGGTGTAATTTTTAAAGAAGGAAGCTGCACAATCCTTTACCTAATTCATCAGCTGCACCTTCATGCGTCTTCTAGGCACTCATCTCCGTCCTTCTTCACCACTATCTCCCCCTTTCAGCTAACCTAGATGCTCACTATTCCTCAAGGTCAGCAAAGTTTGTGGTGTCTCCATTCTTTTGCATATGATGGTTTTCTATGTGGGATACTCTTTTTCTGCCTTGCTCATCTGCAAACCTCCCCCTTAAAGTTCAACAATGAGTTCAGCAGTCACTCGAGCAGGATAAAACCCTCTTATAACAATACCCTTCCTTTCACACCTGGGCTCCAGCATCCTCTCTCTTTCTCTCTTCTGACTGTACACACATATTGTAGCCCCATCATGATGGAGAGAGTTAAAGCTCTGCCTGTCTGCCTGACCTCCTTGGGTGTGAATGTCTCAAGATCTTTGTTCCCAATCACAAGGTCTGGCTCACAGTAAGTTGTTAGAATGAGTTAAGGGTCACATTCAGCTTTAAAGACTTTCCAGGTTCCTCTCTCACCTGCCTCCACCTGTCAGACTCCATACCAGGTGTGTTCACTCATTTATCTTGCTGGGAAGGGAAGGGTGGTTTATATGCCAGTGGATGGAGGAGGAAACTGCAGCTCAGAAGAATTAAGCATTGTGCCCAAATCCTAGAGCAAATAGGCAGAGCTTTGTGCTTGGCCTTCCTGAGCCCAAAGTCTTCCATAGTCCCATACCACCTGCAAAAGAGTCAAAGTTCATGAGTTAGAGAGTGTAAGGTTCAAGTTTTGTTTTAGATGACACTATAGTTGCCAGAGCTGGGACTAGGGCCAGTGAGAGAGGCACAAAATTTAACAAGGCACTTATTCTCAGGTGCCAGTCCTCCACTGACACAACCCAGAGAGTGAGGGCCTTCTTAAAAGTTGGGCCCTACACACCTCACTTGCCTCACCCTAGTCCCAGCCCTGCCAGGAATTCAATCAGGAGGAGGGGCTTTGGTTCTATAAACACTTGGATCTCAGGATTGGCTGTTGACTTGCCTGTGATGAGGATTTTTGAGCACTAGCTCTGTGCCGGGCACTGGCTGCAGAAGGGAAGAGAGAGTCGAGGTGAAATAAGTGCAGAGCCTTGCTTTCTCAAGAGGTCAGGAAGAGAGAGGTGCCCCGGGCACAGAAAACAGCAGATGGAAAGGCACAGAGGCCAGACTGCAGGGCTGTTCTAGGAGTCTCATTTTATAAGGTGGCTGTGAAAAAGATCAGGTGGCAGGTTGGCACTTGCAATGTGCCAGCCCTAGGCATTAGCATTGCATCTGAAGGACAGCAAAATTAGTACCTCTGGAGTCACAGGACTGGGTTTACTGGATGAGGGACTCTGGCTAAGGGCAGAGGGTGCTGGCAAGTCTTGCCTAAAGCAACTGCCATCTTCCAAACTGTCACCCTAACTTCAGCCTCGCCCAGTCCATCAGAGGGGCCCACGGTGCCCCCTCTTCCAGCTCCAGCACCAGCTCCAGCACCTACTCCTGTTGAGAGTTCACAGAACAAGCCAGGTGCAGAGGATTCTGGCCCAACACCACTGCTCATACCCCAGCAGGGCAAAGGCTGGCTTTGTAAAGCCACGACTGGGAAAATCATCACAGTGGAGTGGGGTGTGGGATTGGCTGTGATTCCCCCTTAAAGTTCCTCTGCTCCATCCTCTGCTGTGACCCATAAATTCACTGAGATGAAGTCATTCCCCAGTCATGGCTGTAAAAAGTCAGCCACATAGCTAGGGAGTTTGCAGCCGGGTTAGATTATAAAATAAAACCAGGGATCTGGAGGAGGAGGTTCAAACCGGAGAGTTCTGGGGGAGGGGAGAATGCCACCCTGTTCTCTTTAACAAGGACCAGCAGGTTTTCAGCTTTGTAAGACTCCTCACCCCACTCTCCTATGTGCCCCCAAATTCTTTTTGTAAGGCATCGTTCTTGCAATCACCTCGATGCTCCCTCAATGTTAAAAAATCAAACTAAAATAAAGAAAAAATTTTAAATCACACTGACCATTTTCTGTTTTCTCCTGAATTTGAAGCACGCCTCATTATTCTGAAGTCTAAAATTTGACCAGAATCTGATGGCTAAGAGAAACCCCAGACCCAATGGTTTTCTCCTTGGAGATTGGAACAAGATGTGGTTCTGCAGAGAACAGCTTGGCCTGGGAGTTAAACAGATCCATTTGTTGAGCGATGGTAAGACTTGGGCTTTCTCACCTAAAAAATGGGCATGCATGAGTTGTTTGGACATGGTGTTAAATCTCCAGCTCAAACAGCCTTCTACACATTGATTCATCTGAAAACTATTTATTGAGCATCTGTTCTGTTTCAAACAATGGAATACACCTGAGACTCTACCAATGCACTAAGAAGATGAAACTTTATTTACCTGCTAAAGGACTGAGTGTCTGGTGCACTCAAAAAATAAGGCCGATCATATTCTTATCACCCTTCATGGTGACAATGACCATAAAAATCAGAATGGTGATGCTTCACATGTGCCATGGCCTTGCAGCTCAATAAAACCTTTTGCAGCCTCATTACGTGTGGCCTCCTAATATCAGGATAGAGCATGAGCTCAAAGAGTAGACACCACAACAGGCAGCCATTGACATTCACTGGCTGGACATAGGCATCATACCTTCTTCTTTTCCCTGACCCCAAATTCGTTCCCTCCTGCAGTGGGAAAAGATAGAAATAGGCTCCTAGGAGTATGTGTTGAATACCTACTCTGTGCCAGGCGTGGTGCTAGGTACTTGCACATGTATTTGGTCTCTAATAACCCTGGAAGGTGGGTAATAGTTTCGCTGTACAGATGAGGAAACCAGTAGAGGTTGGATTACTCAAGGGCAATCACCTAAGGAGAGTCAGAGCCTGAATTCAAGCCCAGATTCATGTTATTCCACAGATAGTTAATGACTGCAATTGAGTTCTGAAATTTTTGTAGTGCAGTGGAATATGGAGCTAGAAGGGACATTGAGAAAGCTCCTTACCTGTAGTCCATATCTCAAGCCTTCTGTCTTCCCCAAGTAGAAAAGATCTTTTTTCTTTTGAGTGTCTCTGGAATTCTCAGAATAATGACCTCTAGGGGTTAATTTTAGTTGTGTGCTGGTAAATGTTAACATAATTTCAATGAAACCTCAAAAACCTTGATTTGTGGTATTTGCTGATTTCCATGGTATCATACTCTAAACCACAGCTAATTTCAAGCTGTTGAAAAGAAAATAGAATTAGGTGGTGTCAATATTATCACCACATAGAAACAACAGATGCTACAGAGTTTAGGGTATTTCCACAGTGTAGATACAATAGATACTATAGAGTTCTATGGTATAGTTACATAGTGTTTACACTGTCCAGATAAGATAAATATTTCTTATATTTCTTACACAGTTATACCATATTTCTACTGTGCAGATCCAAGGGTGAAGACACCTAGCCTCTAGGTGCCTCGCTTGGAGAAGGTGGTGGTACTTTGCAGGCGGTAGGAGATCCAGAATGCCCCCTTTTCAATAGACTCAGTTCTCACCAAGTGTCCCCAGATATACTTAGAAATAAGCTGAGTTTTAGAATTAGCTTGGGAAGACTGTGTATTGGAGACAAAAGAAGCCTGCACTCATTTGTTATCTGTTGCTGTGTAACCAATTACACCAAAACAAGTTGCTTAAAGCAATAAACATATTAAGAGAAAAACCAATGAACATCTCACAGCCTCTGTGGGTCAGGACTCACTCTAGGCATGGCCTCGCCAGGCCCTATGGTTCAGGCCCTCTCAAAGGCTGTAGGCAAATGGGGGTGAGGACTGGAGTCATTACAAGGCTTGGCTGAGGAGGCCACTCTTAGGTGGTTGTTGGAAGAGTTTCCTCTGGGATTTGGACTGGAGGGCTCAGCCCCTCATCAACTCAAGGCCACCTCAGTTTTTTGCTTCATGGAACTTACCATCAGGAGGCCCACAACATAGCAGCTGGCTTCCTTCAGAGAGAACAAGCGAGAGAGCGAGAGAGGACACGGAGGATGGAAATGTGTTTTATAACCTAGCTTTGTCTGTGACACCCCTTTATTTCTGTAGTGTGCTCATTAAGGAACACTTGGAAGGTCCCACCCACAGTCCAGGGAAAGGCAGTACACAATGGTGTGAAGACCAGGAGACCATTTTGGAGGCCACCTGCTACAGAAGTGATAACGATAATAACTACTATTATTTATTGAGCATTTATTATGCTCTGGGAACTGTTTTGAGTGCTTTTCATATAAAGCCTTATTTAATTCCTATCCAATGCAAGAGGCTGGTCCTGTGAACCCCATTTTGTAGATGAAGAAACTGAGATTTCAAGAGGTTATCCACTTACCCCCAAACCACCTAGTTAAGGAAACTGAAAGAGCTGTGGAAGTGGCAGTCTGACTCCTCTGGAACCCAAACTCTGAGACCAGAACTGTCTCTCCTGAAAGGTTGTTCAGTGCTTCAGGATTCTTCCCTTTTTGCAGATAAAAAGTTAAAGAGCCAGAGAGCTTAAGTAATGGTCTGAGGTCACGCAGGAAGTGAGGAGCAGGGGTAAAATCTAAGTCAGTGATCCCTGGGTGTTCTGGTTTCTGAAGGAAGACTGAAGTGGCAGGTCATAAATCCACAAAGTAGTGTTGAACTCCCTCCCTTCCCTTTGGCTCTCTGGAAACTCTAGGTAACTAATACCTGGCCCTGCTCTGAGTGTCAGCTGGCAGTCCAGCTGCCCTTCACCCCAGGTTCCAGCATTAACCTGTTGGCCCTCAGTTGTACCTATGGCTAATCCATGTTCCTTTTCTAGGATACTTAAGCTTACCTTGGCTGGGGTGGGGGCGGGGAGACACAGAAACAGGTCCATCTCAAACATCAGAGTAATGGACAGGATTTAAGTTCTCCTGGGGGCTTAATAAAAGGTGGTATTTTGGACGATGTTTTTGTGATAGGCCTTCTGTTAATACTTACCTAGATAATGTATCCCCCAAATGGTCTGAGCATAGCATTTGAGACATCGTAGAGATTTTGTGATGTTGTTCTACATATGGTATTTCTGCACTGGGTTTTTTTTCCCTTTCCACTTGCATAATTTGTTTTATGATGAAGGTGGTGATGTTGAGGGAATAGAGGCTGGGAGAAAGGTTAGGATTTCAAAGGACCCAGCCAGAGGCATTTTTGGACCCCGGAGGGAGCCAGGGCCTCACATTCTTGAACACAAGGGGAAGCAGGAGGATTGGAAGTTTAGTGAGACTGAGAGCTCTGTGACTGACAAACACCAGCCGTGCAGAGTGCGTATTACATCCTGGCCTGGCAGGCGTCTTCTCCTTCAAAGTCACACAGTCCATTGGCCAACTCATGGCAAAAAGATGCACCAGGAGTGGATGCATGAAATTCCTGCGGAGGTCCCTAGGAATTCCCCAGGTCAAAGCAGTCTCCCCACCCTTATCAGACTAACAGAGGTAACTGTAGTGAGGGTGGAATCTGAATACTAGGAAGAAGTCCTGCCTTACAAGAACCAGGCACCAATTCCAAGCCCTATGTTTTATGAATTACTCATTCCATGTCGCTGAATGCTTACTCTGTGCCAAGAAGAGTAGGAGGTGCTATAGACACAGGATGAACAAAATGCAATCAGCACTGTAAGGGAACTCCCAACCTAATGGAAGATGCAGATGGCACCTAAAGCAACTGCAAATACACAGCGTGATAAATGTGTAGACAAAATGCAGCCAAGACTGGGATGGAGGAAGGGCACAGGGTCAGTCATGGGAGTGGTGGAGAAGGCTTTTGGAGACTCAAGCTTGAATTGAGTCTTTTAGTGCAAGTGAGTATAAGCCAGGCAGAGAAAGGTAAATATGCAAAGCCATACAACGTGTTTCTTTCTGGACATGTATGAGGCTTTCTCTGACATATATACTCAGAAGCAGAATTTCAGGGCCATTAATTTCACCAAGTATGACTCTCCCAAACAGCTACAATGTAATTCCTACACTGTGTGTGAGGGTATCCATTTTCCCCACATCTGCACTACCAATTAATGTTTTCCAGCTTTCTAATGTTTGACAGTTGGATGGGATATAAAATGGCACCCACCTGAATGTGCATTTCTGTGCATTCTTGGTGGTTTGAGCATGTTCTCAGAAATTTATTAGCCATTTGGGTTTACCTGTGAATCGCCTATGCATAGCCTTTGCTCATTTTCTAGCTATTTTCCTTTCTCTTTTTTTCTTTCCTTTTTTTCTCTTTCTTTTTGCTGATTTCTAGGAATTACTTGAACAATCTACGTATTAGTCATTTGTTGATTTTAGACTTTGCTGAAGTCTCCCTCCCAAATTGTCACAAACCTGTTAAGGTATATAATGGTATACTTCAATGAACACAATTTAGATATAAATCTATTGTTTTCTTATTGTTTGTGCTTTGAAGTCTTATTGGAGAAAATATTTATGACACTAGAGTTTTTTTTAAAAAAACACATTTAAAAAATAGTTTTAAGTCTTATTTATCACACCCGGGTCTTTAAGCCACTGGAATTTATTGTTACAGAGAGAATGAAGTAAAAGACTCAACTTTATTTTTCTCTGCACAGGAAGGTACTATTCCTAACATAATTTACTAAATAATTCATCCTTTTCCCCAATGATTTGTGTTGCTAACTCTACCATATACCTGTTTGTAGATAATTCTTTATGTGGCTCTTGCATTTCCACACACTCGTGATCAGAGTCTGTGACAGATTTTGTTTGCAATGATCTTTTTAAGGATATTTATATAGTAAACAATCTTAAAAATAGAGACAGAGTCTCCATGCAGAGCAAAAAGTAAATTTGTTTATTTGCCCAATATAATACAGACACTCTCTCTCTCTCTCTCTCTCTCTCTCCTTCTATTTCTGGGACAACATATTTTGTGGAGATTTGGGTTCCTTAAGCTAGGAGTTCCTCTCCTGTCACTTAACCCACTGTATCTACAGGCTCACCCAGACCTCTTTATGTCAGTCTATAGGAATCAGGACCCAGGGAACTAGCACAAACGCTGGTGCTCTGGCTATTGCTCTTGGCATAAGCAAGTCATAAAGTGTGCTTTGTTGTCTTTGATCTAGGAATCTCAAATATTCTGCCAACAGCCATGAAATTGTGGCAGACTAACTTGTTAACTTGCAAATAGCATAAAAATTTCAGTTTTTGACAACACCAAGTTCTCTTGGGACTTGAGACTTTATAATTTTTTGTTACTATATTTGTCTTTTTTGTGCTATACCAGTACCACTAGTTTAATTACCATGATTTTGTAATAAGTCTTGATGTCTGTCTGGTGAGCCAGGTTCCCAACTTTGGTTCCTATCAATAGTGACTTAATTATTTGTTAAGATTCATTGTTTTTGCATAATTATTGAACTCAAGTTGTCCATAAAATATTCTTAAGGTTTTGATGAAAATTATTGTGAGTGTACCGGATAATTTGGAGGAGAATTGACATCTTTATAATGTTACACTCCTCTAATTATGAACTATATTTTTTCCCTTAGGTGTAAATTTTCTTAATAAATGCTCTGTATATTTACTAAAGAAAACATTGTATTAATTTGTTTTAATGTTTATTGATTTTAGAGAGAGAGGACAGGAGAGAGACAGAAAAAGAAAAGGAGAGATAGAAAGATAGAGATAGAACAGAGACAGAGGTAGAGAGAGAGAGGAATATTGATTGGTTGCCTCCCATACATACTCTGATCAGGGATCAAACCAGCAACCCAGGTATGTGCCCTGATGGGAAATCTAACCTCCAACTTTTTGGTGTACAAGAAGATGCTCCAACCAACTGAGCCACATCAGCCAGAGCTTAAAGAAGACTTTAATAAGTGTATTGCTGCTTTGTAGTTATGATTGTTATTATAAATAATATTTTATATTATTTATTTTGTTTTTAATGCAAGTAGAGAAGAACATTATTACTTTTGACATTTCTGTCTTGTACATGGTGAAGCCGTTGATTTTTCCCTTTAGTTTTTAGAGTTCCCTGATTGTTTTGGGCTTTCTACATAAATTATCAGATCATCTGTAAATGATGGAGCAAAGCTCATTTCCTTTCCACTCTGTTGGCCACATCTTTCTTTTCTTTACATATAATGAGAATCTCTAGAATTTTTGGTGTGCCTCAGTAGTGATAGCAGCCCTACTTGTTATAATCCTGACCTGAAGGGAAATTTCTATCAAGTATAATGTTTTGTATACAGTTTTATTAAATTAAGGATGTGCTCACCTATTCATTTTTGTATAAGTAGTTTTAAAAGTTATAAATTAGTATTTAACTTCCAGCACTGATTAAAGTGGTTTTTCTATCAGCAATATGTTGAGTCACATGAATAGATGGTTCTCTTGGATTCCTGGGTTAAATATCCTATTTAATTATGATGCATTTAAAAAATATATACCATTATGTTTAGTTGTCCAAGTTGTTCTCCTATATTTAGGAGTTTTGCATCAATGTGGACCGCAACAAAGATTTTGGTGTTTACTCTGAATGAGGTACTCACCAAAGGTATTCCAGTGCAGGGATGACATCTGATTAACAGTTTTAGACGGATTATTCTGGTTGCACACAGAATGGAAGCAGGGAGACAAGTTAATTATTCTATTGTCTTTTCAGGTCCAAATGCAAAATGATGATTTGGAGCCAGCAGCAACATTGAAGCGGATGAGGACTCTGAATGCTGGGTCTATTTTGAAGGTCAGGCCAACAGAATGTTTTGCTAGACTGAGCTGCTGCATATGAGAGAAAAAAGAGTCAGGTTTTTGACAAGCAAGTTGAAGAAGAGGGCCATCGCTGCATGAGATGAAGGATAACACAGAACAGCAGATTGTTGGGGAAATGGGTAAGAGTTGGTCAGTGAAATGAAGAGTTCACTTTGGGCCATGGTGAGCATATTGGGGAGCTGCGGAACTTATTGCAAGGAATAGAGGAACTGTTGCAAGGTTAACCTTCCATAAACACTGCTTGGAACCTTGCTTCAGAAATGGTCTGATGAGGGGACTGCCTTGCCACTGATGTCCTGTCATAACCAACTACTAGAGAAAACACAATTTCATATTTGCTGTGATAACAATTTCTATCAGCTCCATTCTACTTCTGCACCCGCATGCAACTGTGCAATCACTGCTGTTCCTAGAAACTCTCAAGGCCTCTTAGCCTCCTCTCTCACCAACAAACACACACAGACTCTGTATTGAGTTTCTTTCCTTCAACTGCTTGGCTCCAAATCCAACTCTCCAGCACGTGATTAGTGGGCTCACATGCTCATGCTAGCTGCAAAGGAGACTGGATAAGTAAGTGTTCTAACTTATTGCTTGGGAAGAGGGGCCTCATAAAGCAATGTGCCTATGAAACACAAAAAGGGTTCAGAAGGTTCTGGGCAGTAAGGAAATGGAGTATCTGTTAGACTTCCCGGGTAACTTTTATTTCCCTTTGCTTCTTTCATTTCTTACTATTGATCTCTTTTGTTCAAATAACTTTTAAAATTCATTTGTATTTTGTGTGTATGTATGGACTGTCCATTTCTCTTGTTAATTATGATTTCATTATATGACTATACTTTTTTTGGTTGATGGACATTGGTTTCTTCCAGTTTGAGGCTATTATGAATAAAGCTTCTATGAACATATTTGTACAAGAATTTGTGTAAACATGTTTCTTTATTTCCCTAGGTAAATACCTAAGGGTGGAAATGCCAAGTTATTGGGCAGCTGTATATTTAGTTATAAGAGACTGCCAGATCTTTTTCCAGGCTGGCATCACCATTTTATATTCCCACCAGGAAAGTGTGATAGTCCTGTTTGCTCCATATCCTCACAAACACTTCACATCCCCAGGATTTAAACCCAGCTCTAAATCACTGTGGGATATATCTGCCTGCCTCTCTGCCTGCCGTTTGACATTAGAAAATGTGAGCCTGTTGCCATAAGAACACCTGTTCATTTCTGCATGAAAGGAAGTTTTCTATAAAGCTTATTCTTGGGTTGACCTTGATCAGTCCCTTCCCTGGACCTCAGCTTCCTCTTTGATGAGCTTTGGAGAGATGATTGTTTAGCCTCCTCCCAGTGGTCGTGTTTTCCTGTGAGCCTTTCCAGTCTAGGTTCTTTCCTGGTTTCCTTTTCCATCTGTCACTTGACACCATGCAATTGACTTCATTTCCTTAACTGTGTTGGAAAAAGCTTGTATTTTTTTTAAAAGCCTTTAAGTAAAATAAAGTTTCATTTTGCTAACTTTGTTAGCAAAATGAAAAGGGGAAGGGGAAAAAGGGGAAGGGGATGTGACAGTTATTGAACATCTACTGTGAGTTACACGCTCAAAGATTCGGGCTCTCATTCAGCTGCTGAGAGTGCCTCAGAATGCAGTTCTCTTCCCAGTGACATTTTAACCTATGTTTCACGTTTCCTTTCATCTCAGCCATGCTTCCTCATCCAGCCTGTGGTTGGTCCCTGCCTCATGTGTGTTTGGCTCACATTGCCATCTTAAATAGTCCCAGGACAGCTTATTTAAAACACCAGCTCCTCCTACTCCCACCAACTATTCTCTTTGGCTTCTCCACCTCCCTCACTTTTTTCCCATATTAGCACCATCTAACTAACATTTTATATATTTATTTATTTTTCCTTCCCTCTCCTACCTGCAACTAGAATTTAAACTCTATGACATCAGGAATTTTTGTCCCTTTTGTTCACTGCTGAATCTCATATAGTAAGCAATCAATTTATACTGAACGTATGAATGAATGAATGAACACATGAGTGAAAAGAAGAAACAAATTTTGAGAGGGTGATTATCTTGTTCAAGGTGACCCTGGTAGTGAGCCATAAATGTGGGGACAAAAAAGTAAGTGAGGCCTGGCTACTGCCCATCTAAGTTGACAGAACAGTCTGGTAGTCAAGATTGTTGGGCAGTGACTATGATGTGATTTGAAGACCTTGACCTCAAGCTTCCATGTGTCTCTCTGAATCATACATACCATGCCAGCACCTTGTTGATTTGGTATACGCAGAAACTTATTACTGCAGAATTACTGTTTAAACTACTAAGCACACCACACTGCTCCTGCTTAAAATGTTCCACTGACACACAGTGCTCTTTAAACCCTACCCCAAATACACCACACTTCTTCCAGTGTCTTGTATCCAAGACTTGCCATGTCTTAGCTTTAGGTTTGTCAAGAGATATTCTCTCCCTCATCTGTGCTCTAGTGGGCGAACAAGTCAAGCCATGGGAAGCACCTTCACCTGAATACCTTCTCCCACCTTTTCACTTTGCTGATCTCCATGCATTCTCCAGATCTCAGCTGAAAGTCACTTTCTCAGGAAAGCCATGCCTCTGGTAGGTCTCCTCCTGGGAAATGCCTCCTTCTATCTTATCTAAAGTAACCCTCCCTTCATCCTCTGCCCTTGCATCCTGCCTTGCTTTCTACTGCACTGGAAGACAGGGTTTTTTTCTGTTGTTTTCTTAGGGCTAGAAGAGTACTTGTATGTTATTGGACCTCAGTAAACACATAAGCAAAAAAAAAAAAAGGTTAGGTCCCCATTATATTTTCTTATGGTACTAGGAAGATCTCTTTTGATATATTTTTATCCTTAAATTTTTTGTAATTATCTGTTTAAACTGTCTTTCTTATAGAATTCCAAGTTTTACAAAGGGTAGAAACTGTCTCCTGTATTTGCAGGCACTTTCACTGTCTAACATGTAGTGGACCCTTAATGGGTCTGAACCCTTAGTGAGCAACAGGTAATAATAAACATATTATTGTTGACTGATCAAGTGAGTTAGGCTTCTCTGAGCACCATTGTAGATCCCCGGGCTCTGCCTATGCTAGGCTGGGATATGGTTGCTATCAGGCTAATATATCTATTCCTCAAATGGTCAAAACTTAAAGGAGAGATGGTTATAATTATTCAGCATTCTCTAGCCCTAATAGTGCTATAAAAAATAAACATAAAATACTGTAGCAATACTCAGGTAACAATGATATCCCAAGGTAGATGGGGGGGAGTGGTAAGGAAATCCACAGAGGAGAAATAATATCTAAGGTGATTTTGAAGGAGGAGAAGGAGAATGCTCAGGGAGAAGTCAGCAAGAAGTTCTGAGCAAAGGGTTCATGCAGTTCCTTGAGTAGGGCTGTGCAGATAGTTCAGGGTGATGCCGAGGTGTAGACCCAGGTCTTCTGTACTTGCAGAAGGTCCTGAGCTCATTCCTCTCCTTTCCAATTAACTTGGCATCTCCAGGTATTAATTAATTAAGAGTACTTTAGGCTGCAAGTAATGAAAAGTTTCATTTATAGTTACTTGTTCAACAAAAAGTTTTTTTGTTGTTGTTTTGTTCTCATATAACAAGACATCTGGACTAAAGTGAGTGTGTTTCAGTACTTCAACAATGCCCAGGCTGACTTCTCTGCTAGTCTTTTGGTTGATTCCCTAATATGTGTTGAACCTTGATTATAGGATACTGCTGCAACTGCAGGCATCATGTCTGCAATCCAGGGTGGAAGAAGAGAGTGGGTGTGGCTTGCCATTTCACTCCACTTTTACCTCAAAAGTGAAAGTTCTCCCAGAGATTTCCAGCTCATTAACCAAACCTTGGTCACATGGTCACAGAAATGGATGAGAAATAGGTATGTAGCTGGACATATCACTGCCCCTGAACTAAACCTAGTTTCTACTAGCAGAGAACAGGGGAGCGTATCCACCTTGGAGACTCAAGTTCCAATTATGACACAGAGGGTGAACCTGATGATATCAAGTGGCATCCTCCCTAGGAGCCACCTCTATGTCCATCCAACTTCTGTCTTCCCTTGGCACACAAAAGAGTAGACTTACAGCAAGTGGGCTCAGGCTTGTGAGAATTCCCGCAGCCAGGATCTGCATTAATTCTCCCCAAGGTGACTCAGGGCAGGGCAGGACTTTCCAGGCAGTGGGAGGTCTCCTGGGAGAAGCCTCATTACATCTTCTGGCTGCACCACAGTGCTGGTGCCAGAGTTGGAGTCACAGCCCCACGATGACCAGCCCTCTTGTCTGATCTCACTCTCCCAAGCCCTCGCAGTGTAGCCGAAATGGAGGAGAGAGAAGGGATCTGAGCATCCACACTCTGGATTTGAAACTAAGTTGAGAGGAGCAGAAAGGTCACCTGACCCCATCCACCACCAAGACCTTAGCTCTATCTATTGCTTCATTTGTCCCAAGATCTGTGACAAGTGGAAAAATGCATTTTGGGTCTGGAAAATCCCTTTGTTCTGACCTCATTCTGTCCCTGACCGGCACAGGTAGTTCTTTTTCCAACATTGGGCTTCAGTTTCCCCATTTCCAAAATTAGAGATCACAGTGTCCCTTTGACTCCTCAAAGGTTTCATGCTGGAGTAGAGATACTCCTGATTTCAGAGGCCTATATAATTGTCATTTTTATCTTGTCTTACCTTGCGCATTAGTAAAATCAAAGGGTGATTGCCAAGACATCCTGCCACATAAATACATCGTGGCCCAGACCCCTGGGAGCACAAGGTGAGGTGTGCAGAGACATAGAGATGAGAGCAAGCTTCACATCCAAGGTGTCTGCCTGGGGGAAGGCTGAGTGAGTACACAGGCACTCCATCTGCCCAGGGCAGTGGCTCGAGTGCAGCCTGCTAGCACCTGACTGTGAGGCGTGTGGGGCCTAGGCCTATAGTTCACACTGCACATCTGTTCCTGCAGGGTTGAGGTGAAGGGAGGAGCCTTGCAGCCTGTCTCCTCTACATGTGAAGATTGCCACTCAACCAGGCCACTCTCTGGTCCCCAGTCTCCCCTCACCTGCCCCCTGCCCCAGCTCTGCGGAACCACATTGGCTGATGGCACAGAGGTGGAAAGGATGGGAAGAAGAGCCACAGAGCCCTGAGCTCATGTGGTCAGTGAAGCCATCTCTCTGGAGTGGGGAGCAGCCCGCCCAAGAGGGCTGGCACTGTGTTCCTGGTGCACAGGAAGTGAGCTGCCTGGGGCCATCTGGGATGTGTTTTCAAGGAAGTCTTGAAAACTGCAGCTCCAACCAGAGGTAAACAGGATTTTATTAAATCATGCCTGGCCTGAGGGATAGAGAGCAGGTCTGATTTCACACAAAAAAGCCATGTTCCCTGTGTATTGCTCCTGGCAGCCATGCTAGTAAAAGGCACGCCTCCTCAGAGAAGACAAACAAAGCCAAGTCTGTGTCTGGCCTACTCGTGATGCCCTTGCCCTACCCCTCAGGCATGTAGAGGATGTCCTGGGGTGCCTACCTGCCTCCTGACACCCACCCATGCATCTCCAGACATTTATGACTAGCCAGAGAGCAAGGCATTTTCACCAGCTAGATTAGATTTAGTCTCGGGACACCTCTCTTGGCTGCATTTTACCATGCCTTTGTCATTCTTTTGAAAATAAGGAGACTGAATTTTCAGGAGAACCAGTGTGTTCTCTGCTGTTGTGCAGTGAGGAGGAGACAGCCCTGAGGTTCAAATCCAGGTCTTGTCATCCAGTGTCTAGTCCTCATGTCAGCTCCTGAGAACCTGAGCTTCCTGGGCATTCCTTCAGATTCCTCATTCTCTTTACTTGAATGAGCATCCATGACCTGCCTCCACCTGGTTCTCAGGACAGACCTGGCATCTCCAGAACAGGAGTCTGCCATTCTGCAACTTGTAGAAATGGGAGTCAGTGAAGCTGTTACTAGTCCAGAGTCACTTTACCAGTTGAGGACTGATCTGGTTTTAGATCTTAGAATCCTTTCTTCTCCTTGATTGTGGCAGACAAATGGAGGCACCCACTTGCCCAGGTAAAGCTCTGACTACTCTTCTAGGCATTCATTCCTGGGTAAAACTGTCATTTCCAGGTTTACTGGCAAATACTTAGAACATGTTCTCCCTAACAGTCCTTCTAGTCATAGAAGGGCCTGCATGTCCTCCTAGTGGGGTTTCAGAAAGCTTTCATGATTTAGGCTGTGTGGTCCCTCTGGGACCCATGCAGCTGTGGGCATGGGTCAGAGCACCTGAGATTGAGGTCAGAGTGGCCCTCACCAGCAGCCTCATCCTCAGTGACTCTCCACACCATCTCTGGGAAGGACCAGCACCTGGGATTCCTTCTTCAGGGTTCTGTGTGCTGGAGGTAAACTGCTAGCTGGGTGAAGGTGGATGTGGCACACCCAGGGTAGCCGCAAACCTCACTGAAGCCTGAAGTCTGAGGAATGGGAACTTCCTCCCACCAAGAAATGGAAGCACTGTCTGTGTGCTCCCTCTGGTTCTGCTGCCTTACGTGACAGGCATTACCTTGATGACTCTCAAGTAACCTGATGACAAAGGTGCTATTTTCTCTATTTTACAGAGATAAAAATTGCTGTTGAGTGAGGTCAACAATCTGCTCAGGGTCATATGACTTAGAAGGGGCATAGTCGGACTTTGAATTCAGGGTGCGACATCAGTATCCTCGAGTGTTCCCTTCCTCTAGTGACCATTTCAGCTTGGCTTTCTGTCCTGTGAACAGAGCAAGGGAGGATCCCAGGAGCCACCTCTTCCCTCCCCCTCAGGAATTCAATTCCAGGAGGCACTAATGAGTCATTGGGTC
Organism: Sturnira hondurensis; assembly: GCF_014824575.4. NCBI lineage: Eukaryota > Metazoa > Chordata > Mammalia > Chiroptera > Phyllostomidae > Sturnira > Sturnira hondurensis. The sequence goes on from NW_028081547.1 coordinate 1,978,441, forward strand.
CTGTCCTCTCCTCTTGGAGATAGGAGGACTGAGACCCAGATAGGGAAGGACTTTTCAATGTCACAGCCAAGTTGGCTCTGCCAAAATGTTCTTGGAGAGCCCACTGGGAATTGAATCTCCTTCAAGGCACAGCTGGGGCAGACTGCCAACAGCAGGACACCAGTGCCCTGCCCTTCAGGAGTCTGGAAGGACATATTCACAGAAGAGCTCTGACAGGTTCTGTGCCTGGGGCACCCCACCCATTCATGCCTGCTGGGTGCCTCCACCTCAACTTGCCCATAAGTGCTCTTCTTCCAGCTGCTTTTGGGAGATCCCTGAACCTTTCATCCTTGTCCTTCCCGTGATGTGTGGTCTAGTACTCACTGCCTTCTCTGTTTATGTGGCAGAAAGAGAGAAGTGGCTTAAGATGTCTCAGAGGAGAGACAAGTTAGCTGATAATTGAAAGAGGCATCTGACTCTAAACGCTGTGAGCTTGGCCACAGCTCTGCCACTTAAGTGATGGTGGGCCTTGCACAGCTAACCAGCTAACCAGCTAACCTGTCCCTACCTCAGGATATTTCCTTAGCCCCCCAGGACTCAGCCAGAAGAGAAACGCTGAGCTCTGGGTTCAAAGTTCTGTGTTGGAGTCTGAGCATCTTGGGAGCCTTTGGGTCATGTAAACCCCATTCCAAGTAAATAAGGAAGGCTACAAACACTACCCTCTTAATCACATATTTTGGACAAACTTTTTATTCCCTGAGAATAATAACCTGATGAAAACTTCACAGGAGCACCTCTCTTATCTTCAGAGCTAGGCCAAAGCCTCACACATAGTAGCTGCTAAGTATTATTTATTGACTAAGTAGATATATTAGCTTTCTAGGGCTACTGTAACAAAGCTTAAAACAACAAAAACTCAATTTCTCATAGTTCGGAAGGCTAGAATTCCAAAATTGAGGTGGTGATGTTCCCTCTGAAACCCATGGGGGAGAGCCCTTCATGCCTTCCAAACTTCTGGAGGTGCCGGCTACCAGTCCTTGGTGATTCTTGCTTTGTAGATGCATCCCTCCAATCTCTGCCTCTACCACCACATGGTGTCTACCCCCTGTGTCTCTGTCTTCTCACTTTGTACAAGGACACCGGTCACTGTGGATTTGAGTTCATCCCAATGACCTTATCTTAACTTGATTACCTCGGCAAAGATCCTGTTTCTATATGAGGTCTCATTCACAGACACTGGAGGTTAGGACTCCATTATATCTTTTGGGGAGATATGATTCCACCCATGACACTGAATGAATACCAAAAATGTCCTGGGATATTCTATTCCTGGCTTCTACTTCAGAAGGGCCCCTGCTGGAGCAGGCTCATTGCCACTTCCTGGCAGAGCCAGTGTTTCCTTTTTAGGAGCCAACGCTGCCTGGTGGTGGTGATGGTGGGGGTGGGAGCTTCTTCTATTTCTAGATCCCTAAGGCTGGAAGGAACTTGGGGCCCATCTGGCTTACCCCTCATGTTCCAGTAGAGGAAACTGAACCAGGGGGAAAAAAGGAACTGGATCCTGGTTTCAGAAGAGGGGGCTTAGGGTCAGTCCCATTTCTCCTTGGACAGAATTTACATTCTGCCTGGATTCCAGAGAGGACTTAAAGGAGGCTGATTTGGAGCTTGAGTCTCGGCCTAAATTTAAAGCTGTCGATTGTGCTGTGTCCATGGGGGCTTGTGAAGGAGGAGCTAGAGTATATTTGTTCAAATTAAATAATTCTTAGGCTCTGTGAGAGTCCCTCTGTGGCCTATTCAGTGAGGCATTTATCATTCTGTGTGCAGGGGACAGGGCTGCTGGGGTGAGAATATAGAAGCAGAAAAGAGACAGCAAAAATTACAGAGGGGGCTCTAGGCTGACCCTGGGACCCTGGGCTCAGTTGTGTCTGGCTGTGTGTGGAGGGGCCTTCCAGAAGTTTATTAGCACGATGCCTGCAATATTTTCTATTGCTGTCATTAAAAAGTGCCACAAGTGTAGGGGCCAAAACAACACAAGTTTATTAGCTCACAGTTCTGTATGTCAGATGTCTGGGTGAGCTGGGCTGGTTTCTTTGCTTCAGGTCTCACAGAGCCCAAGTCCAGGTCCCAGCTGGTCTGGGTTCTGGAAGCCCTGGGGAGAATCTGCTCCCAGGCTCATCCATGTTGTCTGCAGAATCCCATTCTTTGTGGCTGTGGCACCAAGCTCCTGTTTCCTTCCTGTGGGTGTGGGAGCCTTTCTCAGACTGCTGAGACCACCTGCATTCCTCATCTTGTCACTCCTGTCTTCAAAGCCAGCCATGGAGAGAGTCCTTCTCATGCTGGAATCTCTGACTTCTCCTTCTGCTTCAGTTCTTCTGTCTCTACTCAGAGAAAGTTCTCTGCTTTTAAGTGTTCATGTGATTGGATTGGGCCCACTCAAATAATTCAGGTATTCTTCCTACTTTAAGGCCTATGGCATTAATAACATCTGCAAAGATCCTTTTTGCCATGTAACATAACACATTCACAGGTTCCAGGGTTTAGGGCTTGGGTGTCTTTGGAGACCCTGTGTCTCCTGGGAGTCCACTCACTCTAAGGGAAGAGGGACCTCCATGGTTGGAGGAAGGGAGGTCTGAGCACAGTACCAGGTCTCCTCCTCAAGTTTGTTTTCCAACTCAGCCCTGTTCCTTAGGGCAGGGAGTGAGAGGAATGAGAGTACAGGCTCAGCAATGAATGAAAAACAAAGTGCATGAGCTGTTTCTATTTTTTTTTTCTTCAAGTCAAGAATGCTTTGCAACATCTTTATGAAAGTGCATTGCTGAGGAGGGGACAGACACTGTTTTTCCTTTAGCACAAAATATCTTTTCCCTTGTTGCACAGAGACTTGAGAGGGGCACAGAACACTGTGGCACCTCAGCACTGGCAGACCTGCTTTGTGGCTGGGGATTTGGCATGCTGGTGACAGAGCCAAGGGCAAGAGGAAGTGCCAGATTCTGAGGGAACATGGGAGACCATCCCATTGGCATCTCTGATGGGTGGGCATGGGGAACTGGCTGTGCAGAGAGGTGTTTGTGGAGTTCCTGGGAAAAGGGTCCCTTGGCAGGAGACACTGCTGAAGGGCTGGATGAAGATGGAACTAGTGTGGACATCACAGACTGGCAGAGGAGACTGCTGATTGTGTGTGTGTATGTGGTTATGCGAGTATAGGTTTATGTAACCACTGCCACATTCAAGTTACAGAGCAGTTCCGTCACCACCAACAAACAAAATTCTCCGTGCTGCTCCTTTTTGGCAGAACTTCCTCCCACCTGTATCCAATGCAGCCACTGATCTCTTCTCCATCCCTATCTTTGCCAGAATGTCACATAAGTGGAGTCAGACAGTATATACCCTTATGATGTGGCTTTTACACTCAGCATTGTGTCTTTGAGATGCACTCACGTGACACGAATCAAAAGGCCCTTCTTCTCAACTGCTGAGTAGTAGTATTCCAGTGTTTGTTTATCCATTCACCCACTGCAGTTTTGGCAATCATAAATGAAGCATTATTTACATGAACACATTTTTATTTCTCTTGAGTAAATACTCAGTAATTGGATTGTTGGGTCATATGGTAAGTATATGTTTAACTTCATAAGAAACTGTCAAACTGCTTTCCAAAGTGACTATTCCCTTTTGCATTCCCTCCAGCAATGCGTAAGGATTCCAGTTGCTCCACATATATTATACATCAGCGTTTGTGGAGGGGTTGTTTGTTTTGTTGTTGTTGTTGTTGCCATTTTCATAGATTCTGATGGTATCTCATGTTTTTATTTTATTTTTAATTTTTAAAACTTATTTCCATCTGTGTGTCTTTGTGGAAGTATCTATCTAATTTTCTTGCCCAATTTTTTATTGGTTTGTTTATGTTCCTTCTGCTGAGTTTTGAGTTGTTTATATATTCTGAATACAAGTCCTTTGTTGAATATATAATTTACAAATATTTTCTCTTCATCTGAGGTTTACCTTTTTATTCTCTTGACTGTGTCTTTCATAGGGAACAATTTTTTAATATTGATGAAGGCAATTTTATCAATTTGTTTCTTTNATCTAAATTGCTTGCCCAATTTTTTATTGGTTTGTTTATGTTCCTTCTGCTGAGTTTTGAGTTGTTTATATATTCTGAATACAAGTCCTTTGTTGAATATATAATTTACAAATATTTTCTCTTCATCTGAGGTTTACCTTTTTATTCTCTTGACTGTGTCTTTCATAGGGAACAATTTTTTAATATTGATGAAGGCAATTTTATCAATTTGTTTCTTTTATGAATTATGCTTTTGGTGTCACATCTAGGAACTTTTTGCCTGACTCAAGGTCATAATAATTTTTTCTTTAGTTTTCTTTTAGTTTTATCATTTATTTTACACTTAGATGTATGATCCATTCTTATATCCCCTTGTTATTCTGGTTTTTTTCAATATATTTTATTCATTATGCTATTACAGTTGTCCCAGTTTTTCCCCCTTTACCCCACCCCCCCACACCACCCTACATTCCCTCTGGCAATTCCCTCCCCGCCTTACTTCATGTTTGTGGGTCATGCATATAAGTTCTCTAGCTTCTCCATTTCCTATTCTGTTCTTAACATCTCCCTGCCTATTTTGTACCTACCCATTTGTACTTCTTACTCCTTGTACCATCACCCTCATTCTCCACCTTCTGCTTCCCAACTGATAAGCCTCCAAGTGATCTTCATCTCTATGACTCTGTTTCTGTTCCACTTGTTTGTTTTTTAGATTCAGTTGTTGATAGTTGTGAATTTATCACAGTTTTACTGTTTATAGTTTTGATCTTTTTTTCTCAAATAAGTCTGTTTAACATTTCATATAATAATGGCTTGGTGATGATGAACTCCTTTAGCTTTACCTTGTCTGAGAAGCACTTTATCTGCCCTTCCATTCTAAGTGCTGGCTTTGCTGGATAGAGTAATCTAAATTGTAAGTCTTTTCTTTTCATCACTTTGAATACTTCTCACCAGTCCCTTCTAGTCTGCAAAGTTTCTTTTGAGAAATTAGATGACAGTCTTGTGGGAACTCCTTTGTAGGTAACTATCTGCTTTTCTCTTGCTGCTTTTAATATTTTTCCCTTTACCATTAACTTTTGGCATTTGAATTAAGACGTGTCTTGGTGTGGTCCTCTGGGTCCACCTTATTTGGGACTCTCTGTGCTTCCTAGACTTTTATGTCTATGTCCTTCACCAAATTAGGCAAGATTTTTTTCATTATTTTTTCAAATAAGTTTTCAATTTCTTACTCTTCTTCTCCTTCCAGCATCCCTATGATTCAAATGTTGGTACATTTGAAGTTGTTCCAGAGGCTCCTTACCCTATTCTCATTTTGGGGGGATTCTTTTTTCTTCTTGCTGTTTTGATCAAATGTTTTTTTCTTTATATTCTAGATTATTGATTTCATTCTCAGCTTCATCCACTCCACTGTTAGTTCCCTGTAAATTTTTCTTTATTTCACTCAGTGTAACCTTCATTTCTGCCTGGGTCTTTTTAATGCAGTTGAAGTACCCAATGAGTTTCTTGAGCATCTTAATAACCAGTGTTTTGAACTCATCATCTGATAGATTGCTTTTCTCCATTTCATTTAGTTCTTTTTCTGGAGTTTTTGTTGTTTCATTTGGGCCATATTTCTTTGTTTTCTCATTCTGGCAACCTCCCTAAGTTTGTTTCTATGCATTAGGTTGAGCTGCTTTGATTCCCTGCCTAAGTAGCATGAACTAATGTAGAAAAGCATACCTGTACATTGCATAGGGTGGAGCCTTAGGTAATTGCCAGTGTGGGGCAACTCGTGTGAACCAGGTTGATGGAGTCTCAGATATGGTGCCAAAGATCTGTGACTCTGTGTCGGGGAGGGATCAGAAAAGGAACAATGGCCTCTGGAGTTTCATCATGGAGGAAGCTTTCCCCCAGCACTCACCCTGATGCCAGGCACTACAGTCTCCCTACATGCTACCCGTGCCCTTCAAGCTGCTCCCCCAATGCCGGAGCTCAGAGTGAATGAGTCTGATTAAGTTATAAGTCTGTTGTGGGCCTTTTAAGAGAAGATGCCCAAGAATCCTGCACTTTCTTCCACTGCTCCAACCCTTACTGGTTTTTACAGCCAGAAGTTATGGAGTCTTTTGTTCCTGACACTGGAGCCCTGGGCTGGGTAGTCTGGTTATGTCTGAGACATCCTTCCCTACTTTTATCCATCACATGTGGGTGTGGAACCAGCCCACTCTGTGTTCTGTCTCTGGCCCTCCTACCTGTCTGAATAAATGTGGCTTCTGGAATTCCTTGGTTGTCAGACTTCCATAAGCTCAATTTTTTGACCATTATAGGTGACAATTGTTTTGTAGTTTAGTTGTAGTTTTTTTCTGTGGTTGTGTGAGGAGGTAAATTGTGTTTAGCTACATCTCTACCTTGGCCAGAACTCTATCTATTCTGAACAAAGAATAAGTGAGTGAGATTCTGCCTCCCACCCATGGATGTTCAATTGTTTTGACACCATTTATTAAAAAGATAGTCCTACCTCCAGTGAATTTTTAGAAATCTTTAGAAACCAATTAATCATGTTTTTGTTTACTTCTGGATTATTTTTCTGTTTTGCTGATTTATATGTATCTGTTCCTTCACCAATGCCTTTCAGTCTTGATTGCTAGAACTTGGTAAGTCCTGAAATTGGGTAGTGTGAGTCCTCAAAATTTTTTTTCAAAATTGTTATGGTTATTTTAGTTCTGGTTCCTTTTATTGTAAATTTTAGAATCACCTTGTTTATATCTATTAAAAATTCTGCTGGGATTTTGATTGGATGTCCATTACATCTATAGAACAATTTGGGGAGCATTGACGTCTTAAATATAGGTTGTGGCAAAAGCAGGTTTACAGTTGTTTGTATAGAAAAAATACAATAGTTAATAAATAATAATAATAGAATACTCCCAGGGGATAGAGCTCAAATTAGCAAGAAGAAAAAAGGTGAGTTCCTGTGCTAAAGGTTGGACGTTTATGCCCTTCCAAAATGCGTATGCTGAAACCTAATCCCCAATGTGATGGTATTCAAAAGTGAGGCCTTTGGGAGGTGATTGGATCATGATTGTGGAGCCCTCATTGATGAGATTAGTGCCCTTATAAAGGCAGCTCCAGAGAGCTCCTCGGCTCTTCTGCCACATGAGGATAGAGTGAGAAGATAGCTGTCTATGGAGCAGAATCCAGGTCCTCAACCAGACACCAAATCTGCTGATACTTTGATCTCGGACATTCAGTCCTCCAGAACTGCGCTGGTATAGGCACACTGGTTTTGAAAGCATTACACCATTACCAAAAATATAGTGTTCAAGACCCCCTGACTTACTGCCCTTCTCCCCCACATACTCTACCACTGTGCTGGCCTCCTCTGGGGCCCAGGGACCCCACTACAATCCAGCAAGTCGATGTTAACGGCTGGACAGTAGGCCTCTGATTTGGACAGAGGATGATGCCCCTTCTGATGTTCTGGTCGATTGGTGTCTGTGCTTCCTTGTTCCGTTTCAGCAGGCATGAGAATGACACAATGGAAAACCAAGGTCCGAGGATGCACACAGACCTTGCACTTCAGCTCCCTGCCACCAAGCCCCTTTATCTGAATGTGGCAGGTACAAGACTTTCAACCTTGGAAAATTTTCCTTGTTTGGATTTAAAAACAAAACCATAGAATTTCTGTTTAATTTTGTTTTCCCTCAATACAATAAAAGTTCCGGGAGAGAGAAGTAATTCCTTTGGACCCTACACCCCCTTAAAGTCAAATAAACATCTGTCAAGGAGGAACAAGACAGAATTCCTTGTGATCAGATGCTCCTGGTTCTATAGCAATTTATCAAAGCCCTTCTCATCAATTAGAGAAATATTTGAAAAATCATCACAGCTCCTGAAAGCGCCTCATGTATAATTCAAAGTGATGACTCTGGATGGGGTGAAAAAGCTACAGAAGCCAGGGCTGGTTTGTGAGGGTAAGCCTGCCTATGGAACCTTTCATCCTAAACCCAGGAACAAACTCCTGTCCCCCTTGTAAATTGCATTCCACCTTAGATGTAGACGTGTAGAAATCTTGAGCCTGAAATGTAGAAGATTCCTCTGCTTCCCTTTGGGTGCCCTGTAGGGGAGACCATTTCTCAGTTTTTGGAAATTGGGTCCCCTTAGAGATTAAGGCAGTGAGAAATGACCCTTCATATATGGGCAGTATCCTGCCTTTCCTCAAGCTTCCAATCCTGAGTGGTGTGAAGAGGGCTATAAATACAGGAAAACAAAAACAAAAAACAAGCTAATGATCACGTGACAGTACACAAAACTACGCTCACTTTTTAATTTTCTTTCTCCATTTCCATAATTCAGGTAATACCCTTATTTTATAGATGAGGAGCTAGAGCAGAGAGGTGGAGTGACTTGCTTAGGATCACACAGGAAATCCACAGTGAACAGTTTGTACTTCACCACCAGAAACTGCCTCTAGGAGTATAAAAGCCAAGTTTTAATTTTGATTCTGTTGCTCTCCTTGGGCAATCTGGAGACTGATAAGCAGGATGTTGGTCAATTTTCAGGGGTTTTATTTTCCATCAAAATTTGTTTGGAATAATAAAATCTTATTTAAAAAATATCAAATACCTATTGCTAAGTGCAATGGCTATATTGCTTATATTATTTAAACCACTTCACGCCTGAATGGTATTTAATTAACAGGTTCAATTGATTTCACTTCTGAATTGCACTAATGGCGTATAAAGCACACGTGATTTAAAACCCCAGCGCTGCAAACTCAGGGCACTTTAACAGTAGGGGTGGTATGGGGTGGGGTGGAGGAAACACTTCCTTTGGGTGCAACCCAGAAGTACTCTTCCTGCTCACACCCAGTCCCTACTGGCCCTTGCAATGTGGCAGGTCACAGAGGTGGCTCTGGGAGGGACAGAGCAGGCCATGGAGGATTCTTTATGCAGTAGGTCACTGGGTTAGGCCCTCTGCAGGGCACATACACAGGCAGGCAGACAGTTGTTCTTAGCTCTGTGTTCTAGAAAGCAGTGGAACAGCAGAAAGGCAGTAGGTGAGGACTGGAATTCCGAGTGGTTCTAAGGGCAGAAAATGAGCATCCTCCCTTGAGTGAGGAGGCCCTTTGAAGGTGTATTGGACAATTCCCTCCTCCCCAGACAAGATGAGCAAGAGAGGTAAGGAGTGCAGACTGGGGGCTGGGCAGGAGCTATGCTACAGTAGCAGAAATATACAACCAGGATGGGGTGATCAAGGCACGGCCCCTAGGACAAGAGGTGCATGTGAGGAGTGGTCTGGTCTGTTCCCCTCACTGCTCACACGCAGCCCTCAGCACAATACCTAAAACATGGTAGGTATTCAGAGAGGTGAAAGAGGGAGTGCCAACATCACCTCCCTGCAGAAGTCGACCAAGTTGTTCCCTTGTGAGTCGCAGGCCCCTCTTCTGAGCTCCCATAATACCCCAGTTTTGCTGATCACCAAAGCACTGTCACATTGCATTATAATGATCTGATTTCCAGTGGGCTTCCTTCCGAGAACCTCCTTTTGCATTCCCAGCATCTTTTGTAGCATATGGTGTGTATTAAGGTCTGAAGGGAGGAGAAAAGAAAGGGAGGAAGAAAAGGCTCCTGCGGCTAATTCAAATCATGGGTTTCACTGATAATTGAGTGAGAAGTAACTGGAAGTTAAGATCAGTTCTCACGGTATGTAATCTCCAGGTTGCTGAATATGGTTGCGTGGCTGCAAACTCTGTGAGGAACCACACATAGTTCCCCTCCTAGAGTGGGGGTCCAATTGTGCGCTTATTCTATGACAGTGTAAGTCTCGGCACTTCAGGGCCTACCTTAGTGATCATTGTCTCACCAGACCCTGGCATAAAACTTATTGTAGAAACTTAATAAATATTGGTTGAATGAATGAATGGATGAATGAATGAGTCAGTGAGTGAACCTGTTCTTTTGTGTTCTCTGTGTAGTCCTGGCTTATCAAACCTCTCTGTGTGTGGTTCATATGAATCTCTGGGCAGACTGCACCCACGATGGTGGGAGCCTTCAGTCTGCAGGCCCCAGGAACAGCTCAGACCAACAGCCAGTGCAGCATGCCAGCCCTCATTCAAAATGCTCAGCCTCACAATTAGACCGCATGGAGGGAGAAACCCTGCAGAATTCAGGGGCCAATGTGATTTTCCTAGTAATATTCTACTTTTAGAACAGGTGTGAATATGAGAATGGTCCTTCCTTTTCTGGGCTTCATCTTTCCCTCTATAGAATGAGAATGAGCTCTGGCAAGGTAGCTCAGCTGGTTACAGTATCATCCCAAACACCAAAAGGTTCAAGTTTGACCCTCCCTTAGGGCACATACCTAGGTTTTGGGTTCGATCCCCTGTCAGGCACATATGGGAGGCAACCAATCAATGTTTCTCTTTCACACCAATGTCTCTCTCTCTCCCTCCCTTCCTCTCTCTTTAAAATCAATTTAAAAATATCCTTGGGTTAAGATTTTTTAAAAAATGAGAATGATCCCAGAGCTCTCTCAGCATTTCAGAAAAAAACGAGAGGGAGATGGATGTGGCGATGGGGTTCTGGCATCTTCCTACAGCAACTCTGCTGTGAGTTCCCAGGGTTCTGAGGGAGGGGACCACTGTGTGGGATGAGCTGAGAGGAGGAGATGTGAGCAAGCATGTGTTAGCATCCCAGCTCAGGGCCCAGGAAAATGTGTCAGAGACATGGAAAGGGAACTGCCTTACTGTGAAAACAGCAGAATTCCAGACTGAAAATAGGAGCTGCCTCCTGCCTAAGAGGGGGGCTGTGGGAGCTCCCTGCTTCTAGGCAGGAGAATTGCAGAACAGAGAAATGAGTGCCTGCTGTTAATTTTTTTCCTGAAGACATTTTGGGAGATGAAGATACAAACCATCAGGAAACCTATTGAGGACTTCCAGTAAAGATGGTAGCATAGGCAAACATCACTCACCTCCTCACACGGCCACACCAAAATTGCAACTAAACTATAGAACAACCATTGTTCAGAACTGTCAGAAATTTAGCTGAATGGAAGTCCTACAACTATGGAACTAAAGAAGAAACTACACTGAGCCTGGTAGAAGGGGTGGAGATGCGGATTGAGCTGGTCCCACACTCACATGTGTTGGATAAAATTAGGAGGGATATCTCAAGAGCTAAGGGTCTTGGTCCCACACTAGACCCCCAACAGGTTTCCAGTGATAGGAAGAGAAGCCACCATAACTTCTGGCTGTAAAAATCAGAGGGGATTAATGCTGTGAAAGACAGAAATTGCTGGACTCCCCAGCAGTTCCTCTGAAAAGTCCCATACACAGACTTACTCACTCCCTCTGAGTTCCAGCATGGGGCAGCAAACTGAAAGGTACCAGAGACCTATATGGAGAAACTGAACTATTCAACATCAGGACAAGAGCTGGCAGGGAGGGGGGGCAGCTTTCTTCCAAACAGAAGTGCTGGCAAAGGCCACTGTTCCTTTTCTGAGCCTTCCCTCTGATCCTACAGAGCCACAGAGCTGGCACAAGGGTGTCATATCTGAGACTCCATCAAACTGACTCACACTGTTTGCCCTACCCAACATTCAGGTCCAACCAAGATGTTTCCAGTGGCTTTCCCATATAAATGGCCTGTCTTGTCCATGCTTCAGATTTTTCTAAATTCTCTCAAACAAGCAGCATCTGGATTCAGCAAGCCCTGTTGCCCCCACTAAGTGCCCTCCATCATTAAGTTGTCCCCAGGCTGGCACTAGCAGCAGGCAGCTTCAGTTCATAGTTTGGCCTTACCTGGACACCCTCAATCCCAGCAAAAGTAGCAGCCAACTGCAGAACGCTTTGTAGTTAATGCTATGTGACTCTGCATAGAACACAGGAGGTGGCTGACCTTGGATGTGCCAACAGAAATCAAGGCTCAACTACAATAGGAGGGTATACACAGTCCACACAGTGAGCATACCTCTAGTACCCAGCTTGAGTAATATGGGAGGCTGTGCCACTGTACCCTACAGTACTCCTACTACATTAGGCCACTCTACCAAACCTGTGAGATGCAGCAGCTCTACCTAATACACAGAAACAAACACAGGGAGGCTGCCAAAATAAGGAGAAAAAGAAACATGGCACAAATGAAAGAACAGAACAAAACTCCAGAAAAAGAACCAAACAAAATGGAGACAAGCAAGTTACTAGATGCAGAGTTTAAAACACTGGTTATAAGAATGCTCAAGGAACTTAGTGAAGACCTCAAGAGCGTAAAAAAAGATCCAGTCAGAAATGAAGGTTGAACTAATTAAAATAAAGAACAATTTACAGGGAATCAATAGCAGAGTGGATGAAGCCAAGAATCAAATCAGTGATATGGAATATAAGGAAGAAGAAAACAACCAATCAGAATAGCAAGAAGAAAAAAGAATCCCCCCCCCCCAATTGAGGATAGCATAAGGAGCCTCTGAGACAACTTCAAGCATATTAACATTTGTATCATGGGGGTGCTAAAAGGAGAAGAGAGAGAGAGCAAGAAATTGGAAACCTAGTTGAAAAAATAATGACAGAAAACTTCCCTAACTTAGTGAACTGATTATATGTACAAGCCCAGGAACCACAGAGAGTCCCAAATAAGAGGACCCCACCAAGACACATCATAATTCAAATGCCAAAGGTTAAAGACAAAGAGAGAAAGTCTTAAAAGCATCAAGAGAAAAACAGATAATTACCTACAAGGGAGCCCCCATGAGTCTGTCAGCTGATTTCTCAAAAGAAACTTTGCAGGCTATATTCAAAGTGATGAAAAGCAAGTATCTACAACTGAGATTATTCTACCCAGCAAAAGTATCATATAGAATGAAGGAGCAATAAAGAACTTTCAAGACAAGAAGAAGGTAAAAGAGTTAGTTCATCATGACCAAACCAGTATGATATGAAATATTAAAGGGTCTCCTGTAAGAAGATAATAAAAAATATGAACTATAAAATGGCAACAAATACATATCTATCAACAATTGAATCTAAGAAAAACAAAACAAAATAAACCAACAAAAAGAACAGAATTAGAATCATGAATACAGAGAGCATTTTGATGCTTGCCAGTTGGCAGGGGAGTTGGGGAGATGGACAAAAGAGGTGAAGGGATTGAGAAGTACAAATTGGTAATTCAAGAATGATCGTGGGGACATAAAATACAGCATAGGAAATAGATAGTCAAAAAAATGCGTGCATGATCCATGGACACAGACAATGGTGTGAGGATTGCCTGAGGGAGTAGGGGGGTGCTGGGTGGAGGAAGTCAAAGGGGAAAATTGGGACAACTGTGATAGCATAATTAATAAAGTATACTTCTAATAAAAGAAACCCAATGAAAACTATGGGTCCTCCAGAAAAATGTACAGATACCTGACATTTTGCATCCCAATGTCAGGCAGGGTCTGAATTCCTTGAAGTCCACTTGTGAGCTCTGGTACAGAAATAACTCTGTCCAGAGTAGAGAGATCTAGAAGGGAAGAGGCCTGGTCCTAGCTCTAATCTGGACTTCCCTCCATCTGGTTATGCTTTTGCTGCTCTGGATGACCTTAATCTTGCTATCTGCACAAAGAATGGCCTGGGAGAGTATGAGCTAAGTTTCTTCCTAGGTCCCATTTTGGGATTTACTTATCACAATCACACATGCTGAGAGCACCTGCTGGTGCTGTGGCCACTCTCCTAACTGCTAACCTGAGACACAACCATATAGGAGCTGAAATGGAGAGAGAACATGCTTTTCTCTAGGAACAGTGTTCTTGGGGCCTTCAGAACTGACTTTCTCTCCAACATTCAATCTGGCCTTATTCTGATGCATAACCACTAATCAACTGGCACTGAAATTTCTCTCCTACCTGGAGGTGAGATTCATACTCTTTCCTTCCCTCTGACTAACTCTGTCTACAGAACAGGATAATAGGAGATGGGTTTCCTTTGGCCTTGGAGGCTTCCCTCCTATCTTACTTTCCAGTCTCCCTGAAGTATACCTGACAGTGCTGGGAGTGGGGTCACACCAAATTGTGAAGAGTAGGAACCAAAACCCAGACAGTGGTGACATGTCTCAAGCCCATCTGACCAGCTAGGGGCCAGACTCCCTGCACCTGGTCAAGGGAGCTCCCAGGCCCTGCTGTGCCACTTGAGTGAGAACAAAGAGGTTTCTGCCTCCCTCACTCCCTCCCCAAGCCTCCTTTTTCAAGGTTTCCCTTCCCTCCCACCCCCTCCTTTTCCCAATATCTTTTAAGGTAGGGAAAAGGGCTTTCATCCCACAGCCCAAGTCCCTGCCCAAGTGGTCTGCCCCGGAGAGGCTGCCTTCTAGTGCATGTCCCACCCTGCTGTCAGCCCACCCGCTTCCCCCATGGCCCTCGTAGGCCGACTCCACTCAGAGCTCCCTTTCCATTTCTTCATGGGCAGGAGCCACATTGCAGCTTCTGTTGAGGTTTGCATCTGGAGTCAGATCAGATGACATTCTCCAGATGAAAGCCATTCTTCCCACTCAAAATCATGATGGATTCACAAGAATGATCAGCAAAAACCCACGAGCAGTGGCTCTCAGGGTCAACTTCTTCAAGGCTCCCCTCAGTCATTCAGGGACCCTTGCCTTCCCTGCTAACTGTGGTTTCTTTCTGGGGCTCCATAAACCCTTCCTTCCCTCTCTTTGCCTTCCTGTGGACTCTTCCCTCTGCCTTCTCCACCCCTCAAAGCCTCTCTCACTCTTCCAGATGGCTAGATGCCACCTCCTCTTTGAAGCCTTTCCAGACCACCCAAACTGGAGAGAGGTTTCCTTCCTCCAGAGCCCCATGCCAGTGCGTGCTGTGGGGAGAGGAGTATATGGTGCCAAGCTCTGGGAAGCTGCTTCAACAGGGCAGAACCTCAGTAAGTCCCCATAGCAACCCCTTGGGAGAAATATTAATACTCCCATTTAACAGATCAGGAACAGTGTTGCTGGGGGGGAGGGGCAGCGGGGGAGGTTAGCTGACTTGCCCAGTGTCACACAGCTAGGAAATGGAAAAAGTATCTGCACTCAAAGCCTGTCATTTGTTTCAGTGCAGCCTCCTGTCCCTGCACTGAGTGTTCCTTTCTTCCTGATTTACTTATCCTGGCATGTTTGTGTGTCTTTCCCCCAGATCTGGGGTCTCCTTGAGAACAGAAGCTGCTCTATTCTCTTCCCAGGGCTGCGTGCAGAGGGGCTGCTCACCCAGTGTTTAAAGGATTGAATTAAATCTCTCCACATAGTGGATGGCATTTCCCCGGTACCTAGAGTTGCAGTAATGAAATTTCTACCATGTGCCTGCTGTAAAGAATTGAAATGTCGAAAATGTCACAACCTGGAGGAAACCAGAGCTTGTGAAATTTACAAATAAAACAATGGCTTCTGTTTACCGAGCATGTGCTATGTGACCTGTTGCAAGCATTTCTCTGTGACTCCAGGCAATCAATTCATTGGCTGCAGGACTGCCACACTAGTGTTTATGGCTGGACTTGGTTCTGATTGGTCAGTGCCTGTGTGTACCACTAGTTAGATACTTTAATACCACACCTGCCTATAAGTCATGTGTTGTTATGGATGTCCAATTTTACAGATGAGGAAACAGGACACAAAGAGGAGGAGTAAATTACCCAAAGTGACACAGCAAGGCCTTGGCAGAGGTGGACATTTACCCTTGGAGTGCCCATGGCACACACAACTTAACTGGCCCTCCATTCAGCCTCAAAGCCCACTTTCATCCCTCTCTTTCCTAAGCTAGTTCAGGCCTTCTTCTGCCCTCAAAGTGGGAGGTGAGGGGCTGGTTCACCCACAAACTGGACTTCCAGATGTGCAACGCAGCTCTTCCTGAGAAAATTGCTCCTGCTGGGCCCCAGCTCTGCTGTCAGAGAGCAAATGCCTACATCAGTACTGGTGTGTAGGAGGGCCTCATGACTCCCCAGATTCCAAAGCTCAATGGGGTCAGTGGTCCCTCTGTTCACATAGAAGAGGAGTGAAGGAGAAACCAACCACTTGAAGTAGATTCAAGTGCTGATCCATGGTAGATTGTATTTAGGTAATGCCACAAAGGACAAATCATGGATTTGGGGTCTGGAGGCCTGGCTCCCTATTCCTGTATAATCCTGGACAGGATATTTGCTCTGCCCAGACATTACATCCCCACCTATAGTCACTTGGGCTGGTTGCACCCTAAGGCCTTCTTTAGTTCCTCCTCTATGAGTGTTGACAGTGGGATCTGGGGTCCAATAGCCTGTGTTAAAATGCCAGCAATAGCAAGAGGGAAAGGATCTATGTTTTGTACCTTTATTTCCACATCTGTCAAATGGGGATCATAATACCTTTACCTGCCCCAACCAAACATTATACATGAAATGCTTAGAATAGTCTCCGTCATATGAAACATACTCAGCAACCTATTATTATTATTACTGTAAAGCTACTGTGGTCATTCTGGCTTTGAGCCTTGCCCACCAAGTATTATCTCCAAGATACAAAGCAGAAACAGAGATCCAGGGAGTTTAAGTTGCTCAAGGTCACATAGCTAAAACAAATACCAGTCCAGTCTCTCTACCCCCATCACTGAGCCAGGTTTGTATAGCAGGTGAGAGTGGGATCTACTTCAAGGTGGAAGAAAGATGAGCCTCATGCTGCCTCATCATCTATCAAACTAACTTTATCGATAAAACCAAGGAAATCAGCCTGACTTGCCCTCTTCACTTATGTGGTTTTTGTGCTCATTAACAAAAATGTCAGATGCACAGGTGCTTCCTTCATATCAAATGCCTGCAGAGGCCTCTGTGTCCATCAGGGTCCCCCCAGGAGCGGCTGGCTCCCTCAGGTGGGGTCATTAGGGGGAGCTAATAAGGGACTGTTTACAAGATCAGGACTGGGTGGAGGCAACCGTGAAACCAGAGCAGCACGTGGATTGGGGTGCCTTTCCCATGCTGGATCCCAGGGCACTTGATGAGGGAGTGGTTATGACAACAGGGAGACAGCAGGGTCGGGGGGTGATACCTGCATGGCTGGACAGGACCCCCAGTGACCCCAAAGGGAAGAAGCCAGAAGCCCAATACTCCAACTTCTTTTTCTTCCCTCCCTGGGATCTTCTGTCAGAGCTGTCCACTAGCCAGTCTCAATGGGAAGCCAGAGAATAGTCTACCTGGACAGTCACAGTGCAGAAGGCAGAGAGCCAGTGGGGAGTGACAAAGAGACGTGCAGGGCCGTGTACAAGGCCCTGCTCTGAGGACCATCTCCTCCTTCCCCAGTTCTGCTTCTGCACTCTGAGGACTGACTAGACAATAATGGGACACATGCTGAAGATAACGCCATACTCAACCTGTCAGGGGGCTTATTGTAAAAGGAGATTTAGTCTCTTTTTTTTGTGCGCAAAACAATGAAACCTCCATAATTGTTCCAGGAGAAATAAACATGCCAAAATATTTAAGCACTAATAAAACTTAAGAATTATCCCAGCATATTTAAATATAGATGTATTTTTACAGCAGGCAATGAAGCAATTGCCAGTACAATGCATTTCATCCAGGCCATTTAATACTAAACTGCCCACCCCCCTCTGGAGGCTTGGGTGGGGAGGAGGCATGGAGGGAGCCATGGTGAGCCTTCAGAGGGGTGGGAAGAGGCGTCACAGGGGCAGGCCCCATGCAGTGTTTGCGCTCCCTCCATTGCCTGTGCCCCAGCCTTCCCTTTGCCTGCTCCTCCCTGGTTCAGTCCTCACCACAATTCTGTGCGGTGCTAGTGCCATCTCTACTTAAAAACAGAATTCAAGGTAGATGTGGGTGAAATCAACCCCCCAGGCTGCACAGCTGATGACTGCTGTAGTAGGGATGAGGCAGCTTGACTCGGGAACCCGCCCTCTAGACTATCTAGACCATCTTTCACTGCTGCCTGGCCCTGCACTAAAGGATATGGATTTACAGCAGGCTGAGTTCAAGGCCTTCTTACCTTTTGCCGAGACCATTCAATAGCCTCTGAACAAGTATCCCAGGCTCTCTTCTGACATGTGTGCCCATCACTACCCCCACCCACTCTCAGTGCTGCATCTGAGGTCTTCTCTCTCTTAGTGTAAGTATGTGTGCCAAAGGTTTCTGGACTTCTAATTTTCTCATGGCTTCCAATTACCCATAGGATACAACCTAAGCTCCTGGGGACATACCAGAGGTTTTGCCTTTTCTTCAGCTCTATCTTCTTCCCTACCTTCAACTCAATACTGTAGATGGACTAGAATGGACTTTGTAGATGGTTCTGCAAACACAGCATGCTGGTCCATGCCTCAGTGTGGTTGCTCACTCAGGTAACTGCCTGGAATACCTTTCTACCCTTCCTCACCTGGCCAACTCTGATGGCACACTTCGCAGCCCAACTCATATACAGGTTTTCCGGAAATCCTTTCTAGCACCTTGGGTACATATCCCTTGCTCTGGGCCCCTGCAATGCTCTAGTTCAGAACTCACCAGTTGTTTCAGGTAATTTCACTATATGCACCTTTGCTGCAAGCATTTTTCCCATGAACATTTTTGCTGCATAACTAACTGTCATTGGACAATTTTGCTATAAAAAGATAAAATTTTGAAAAATAGGAGAGAGACATTAAGAAAGACATAACAAAATTAGAAACACTGCACTGTGAAACACACAATATTTGAGTGCATTTAAAATGTGTGTAGATTCATGGCGACCCGGCACATATAACAGGTTTTATTTTGTGGATTGTACCTGAGCACCTGTCTCTATTCTATATGAAATTTGTGTCAACTCTGTGCCCTCTGTGAGGGATCTCAGCCTCTCTTTCTCCTCGCAATGTACTATGTTTAAAAATGAGAGACCAACTCTTAGGGCAAATCATCATAATTTAGAAGAAATGCACACTATGTTAAGACCACCTCCATGTCTACTTATCACTGTATAGACCATGATGAGGAATAATGTATAAGATTTATATGTGATATAAAATGGGAGTAACTGTGAGAACTTCATTAATGTGAACGTGAAACCAAACTGATAAAAAATCCAACCAGCTGTCAACCAGTTATCTTTTTTACAGAAAAACTGCCTTACAATTAATTATGTATCAAAAAATTTGGCAGCAAAGATGCTTGCAACAAAGAAATGTATGGCAAAGATACTATGGCCAAAGTATCTAGAATACACCAGAGCACATTGGAATTATCTATTGATGGGACTTCCCCTAACTGCAGGGACTAGATCTTCATCTTTGCATGGAGCACCTGGCATTCATACCGGCATAAACCACAGTCTCCAGGGAGGGAGCCTGACTCAGTGGCTCTGAAGGAGGCCGACATGTGTTGCTGTCAATGTCTCAGTACCTGCATGAGCCTGAGCACATTTCTTAACCCCTTCAAGACTTATTTGGAAAATAGGATAACAATGCCCACCTTACAAAGGCTATGTAAGGAGTAAGTTGAATACCATTTGTAGACATGCTTGGCAGAAAACCAGACAAAAATATGTCTAATGAGTGCTGATTGAACATGAATCTTCCTTTTTTAAAAGATTTTATTTATTTATCTTTAGAGGGGAAAGGAAGGAGAGGAATATAAATGTATTGTTGCCTCTCATGGGTCCCCTGCTGGGAACTGGCCTCCAACCCAGGCATGTGCCCTGACTGGGAATTGAACCATGATCCTTCAGTTCACAGGCCCGCACTCAATCCACTGAGCTACACCAGCCAGGGCTGAACATGAATCTTTAACTGTGCTTTTGAAACTGCCCCAGCCTTGTAGCTCTTCCTTCCTTTGTTGAGTGGACACACGACCCTCATACACGTGTTTTGTTGCTCACACAGACCCTTCCATTCACTTCCAGCTTTTGAGACCAATCCCCTGAGTGGTACAAAGTGCAGAGAGAAGCCAATGGCCTGGAGAGGTCAGTGGTTTACCCCAGGTCACACAGGAAGTTACTGATAGAACCAAGACCAATATCCAGGTCTGTGAGTGTCCAGGCTACTGATATTTATTTGCCAGTGTCCCTAGTTCAGTCAGGATCAATCTTCTGTAAGGAATTGATGACCCCCTTGAATAAATCCCACAATTCTTTTTAGCCTGTATCCTGTGGAGGAGGGGCTGGCAGAGGTCAGCATCTTACTGAGAACTCCTGAACATGGCTGGGAGTTCCCTGACCTTGAGAACTCAGTTGGAGAGCCTTGATAACTCTGCCTGTATGGAGATGTTCATTGAGTGGATGAGACTCTTCCAGCTCCTGTGTTCAGCCCAAGTACATGGTAACTAGCCCTCACAACTCTAACCATTTGATGATTTTGGCTCTGCTGAGCAAAGAGCTGGGTGACTTCAATGTCCTTGCCTAGGAATGAGTCCTTGTCAAACTTCAATTTCCTCATCTATAAAAAAGGTATTTCCTTAGTGAGAAAAAAATAAGATAGACTGTGATGGCTCAAAAACCTGTAAAACTGCTATGATTAAGATCATCACCTTTAAGCATCATCATTATCATCTTACCAAATAAAAATAATCAAGGAATGTTGAAGTCCCTTTGTAAATCAAAACCCTGAGAAATTTGATTTCTTTATTAGAAATAACATCACAACCCATGTTCTATTTTTTTAGAATTTTAATTGTGACTATATATATATATATATATATGTACATATCACAAAATTTACCACTTTAATGATTTTTAAGTGTACAGTTCAGTGGCATTAAGTATATTCACATTATTGTGCCACCATCTTGGCCATGCATCTCCAGAACTTTTTGATCTTCCCAAACTGAAATTCTGTACTCATCTAACACTATCGCTCCAACCCCTCTTGCCCCTCAACCCCTGGCAACCAACCTTCTATTGCAGTAGAAGGTTGTCTTCATGCAGCAGACTCCTCTAGGTATCTCATATAAGTGGAATTATATAGTATTTGCCTTTTTGTTACTTATTTCACTTAGCTTAGTGTCTTCAAGTTTCATCCATGTTGTAGCATATGTCTGAATTTCCTTCCTTTTTAAGCCTGAATGATATTCCAGTTACGCATAGGCCACATTTTGTTTATTTGCTCACCTGCAATCACTTTTATTGCTTTTATCTTTCAGCCATTTTTAATAATGCTGCTATGAACATGGATGTACAAATAGCTGTTTGAATCTCAGCTTTCACTTATTTTGAGTATGTAACCAGAAGTTTAATTGCTGGGACGTGTCATAATTCTGTTTAATTTTTTTGAGGAACCACCATACTTTTTTTCATATTAGTAAACCATTTTACACTGTCAAGAGCAGTCCACAGAGTTCTAATTTCTGCACATCCTCACCAACACTTGTTCTTTCTTTCTTTTTTCTTTCCTTTCCTCTCTCTCTCTCTCTACTATAACCACCCTAATGGTATGAAATTGTGTCTCATTTTGGGCTTGATTTGCATTTCTCTAATGGTCAATGCCATTAAGCATCTTTGTGTGCCTAATGTCCATTTATATATTTCTTTGGAAAAATGTCTAGTCAAGTTCTTTGCCCATTTGTTAAGGCATTTGGGTTTATTGTTATTGTTGAGTTGTAACATGTCTTATTCGACATCAAATGAACTGCTCAACCACCCTTCTATTGGTAACAGATATGTGTGAGTCAGTGTGTGTATCAATGGACAGAACAAGCATTTATAAATGACATCTTTTGCTTAATCCTTGCCATTACTGTGTGAGGTAAGTGATATGACCCTTACACATGAGGAAACTGAGGTTCAGAGAGATTAGGCAAATTGCCCAAGATCATGCACCTGCTACAGGACAGATAGAGCAGGGTTTGGGACTTATCTGAATACTCACTATAGTCTATCTCCAAAGCACTGTAGCTCCATCCCCACAGTGCCTCCCACAGAAGCCAGGCTCCTAAAACTGCCACAGTGAAGACCCATCCATTATTGTTATCTGCACTGAAGAGGCACCCCCAGGTGAATGATGTAACCAGGAGGTTCAGGGCAAGGCCCACCATTAATCTCATGGTTGCAAACAATATAGGAAGATTATGCTGGCTTCCAGCCCAGTTAAGTGGACACTTGGATTTTTTCCAAAATAAATGTAGATACTGTAAATACAGGTCAGCTGGTTTGCAGGAAATCAGCATCCAGATAAAGCCGCACCTAGACAGATTTTCCAAAAGTCCTACTGCAAAGAGCCTTGGGGGTAGCCCATTTGGAGCTTGTCTGCTGCTTGTAAAATGTTTTTCATCCATTCTAAGCTTGCTTGCTGAGGGACTTCTAGCTGCCCAGCTGTCTGCTGGACTTGGACTAGTGTGAAAATGCTAGGGGTGGAAAGGGGCAGTGAATTATGATTCCAGCAACCATTCACCATCTATTTTCCAGAACAGACCACCTTCAAATAGGAAACTGATGCCCACAGAAGTGAGATACTTGCTTGTGGTCATACAATTTGTAAGTGGTAAAGTTGGGAAGACAGCCGAAGTCTCCATTTAGAAGTTCACCCAAATTTCCTAAATATTAGTATTTAGGAGATAGGTGTTTATGCTGCTACATTTTCTAGTTTGCTTTCCATTCTCAGAAAGGGTACAGCAATCTTCCACAGGATTTATGCCCTAATTTTGATTTTAAAACCATAAAGTAAATGTAAACTAGTCTCTGTGTCTTTCCTCTGAGCACCTGTAGATAGAGGTTAAAATTTATTCTCAGGAAAAGTTAGAGAACACCACCAGAAGCAAACGAAAGTGAGTGCTCAAGGCACTGTTTGATTAAGTACCTTGTGAATGGGACAGACAGTGAGTCCCTGTAACCTACTCCTACACAGGGTATGTGGGCAGGGGCTGTCCTCCTTCATTAGTGCAAAACCCAAATAGGCTGAGATGTCACTGCAGGTCCATCACAGGGCCTGGATCAAATGCCCCTGATGTGTCACCTTCTCCTTGGAGTATTTTGGGTGCAAAAGGTGCTGCCACATCCAACTGGCCATAGGGATGCTCCTTGCCCAGTAAAGTTCTGGCCAGTGATGGATCCCACATCTATGTGTTGGTGTCTCATAGCAGAGCTGAGATAGAATCCATTTGCCTGAACATCAAGGTAGGACAAAGAGGAAGTAAACATGGAAGGAACAGGAGGCATTAATTCAGCTCAAGGACTCTGTTCTTCCCCAATGCTTTGGCCAAACCTCATGCCAGAAGGGCTGGCTACTAGCAACCCCAAGGGCTCCTTGACAGAGTTTGGGGTTTCCTCTTGGTGGGGGTACCATTTTATTACTCTGTAGATGATAAGCTCCTTGTTTCTTTAGTTCAGAAGCCAAATCTTAATCAAGTCCATATCAAGTATTAATGCTTAGGAAATTTTTGTGGAAGAAAGAAGGAAAGGATAAATGGAAAATTTTTCCTTTTAACAGAAATCTATTAAATGCATCTAGTTTGACTGCATTTGTTGAAAGTGGTAGATATTTTTGTCAGTAGAGCTGGGCAGGTAGGTAGATAAAACAGGTTGTGACTTAATGTCTGCTAAGTGAGTGAATGAATGGATGAATGAATGAAAGAATGTTATGGAGATCTGTGATTTGCTTACCAAAAGGGAGTTGTCCTTGTGGAAACTTATTGGTTGCTATTGCTAAGATCAAGGGGAATATGCAGACTAATACTTTGGTTTTAAGTCACAAGGAAACTCAGAGACCCATGATGAAATTTTTGCATTGGGAGGCCAGTTTCAGCTAAATCTAGCAAAGTTATTTTCAATCCCAGATCTGTTTAGTGTGACTCCTAGGTCCCCGCCTGCCCCAGGTCGTCGCTCTCAGTCAAGCTCTTAAATTGCCAGCTAAAGGACTCTTGTCTGGACACAGCCTCTGGTTCACCTCTTAACTTTCAAACCAGGAGCATAGTTTCAAATGAGCTAGAGCAGGTGATACAGGGCTAAAGAAATAGAGGGAAAAATGAGTGTTCATGCATATGCTGATGGAAACAGGCTGATTAATCCAGATGCAAGAAAGAATTTTTTTTTAAGTTTCTGAATTCAAATTGTTCTTTTTCGGTTGAAATACAGTGATCATCTCTTTTCTCTCAGTTGTGGACCTATTGCCTCCTGCACAATTTCCCTCCAGGAAATCAAGACCCTCCTCCATGTTCCCTCCACCTCCCAGATACCGATTCAGAAAACAAAGCTTGAAGATGATGCCTGAAGAGAGAAGAGGAGCCTGTGGCTCTGTGGGTTGAGGCCCAACATTCCGCCACATTAACCCCTCAAACTCAGGCCAGGAAATGAGGCTGGAGCCATTAACGCCTAATGATGTTGCATTGTCTTCCAATAACAAACCATCTCACCCGTTGGTTTTATAGAGGACCAGCTGTTGTTAATTGGAGAAGATGAGCATGAAATGGCTGCTTTCACACCTGACCAAGAGAGAACCAGAGCACTGTGGGGCAAGACAGGAGCCACCTGCTGCAGGCAGGAGCTCCTTAGCTCTGTCTTGGCAGAGGAGAGACACAGAGACAGCACAAGGTTCCCATTCCTCTCACATCCCTAACAGGCAGAAAAAATATAAAATAATGTTGGGTTTGTTTATTACTCCAACCCTCCTCCCACAGCCCAGTGACATCCACTTGCCATGCTGTGTCATCTCCATTTGCTCATATTGTGTCTCACTAGCAAGGTGAGGGGCCACTCAAAGCCAGGACCCAAGGTCACATAGCCAGAGCCCAGCCCAGCATCTGGCATAGTTTGGGCTCTGCAGAAGAGGCACAGTCATGTTCTCTACCATTGACCCTGGCCTCTGCTCCCCAGCTAAAGGTGACTGGACCAGGGATCTAGCCACCTGCAACCAGTGACTCAAGGGCCTGGCTCTCACACTGAGCCTGCTCGATTGCATTTCCTCCCTTGGCCTTTCACCAAAGAGACACAGAAAGAGGTTGTCACTTAGCAGTGGGTGCAAAACAAAGGGTACAGGGAGAAGTGCTCTGATGTAAAGGGGTTAGGGTAGTTATTTAGCCCAGGAGAAAGCTAATCAGAGTGGGAAGCTGATCCTTAGGGTCAGGAGACTACAGAAAAAGCTTGGAAAGAATGTATGAACTACCTACCACATGCACTTAAACTTCTGAGTCTCAGATGGTTCTCCAGAGATACCTGGAAGCTTGTCACAGTATCCCTGTTTCACAGCTGAGAAAATTGAGGCTTCATGATGTCCAGATCTTTACTGAATTGCAGAGTAGGGACATGAACCAAATCTGTGATCCTCCCCTTTCTCCCAGTGCTCTTTCAGTGGCACCGCACTGTTGCTATTGGCTTTGAAGGACCACTGTAGGCCCTTCTGCTGGCAGGCAGAGGGGGAGAGCCCCATTTCAGGGAGCTCAGTCAGGCTGCCTTGACTCCTACAGACTGAGAAAAGCACAGGCTGCTCTCTCTGCCTATATTTGCCTTCATTTTCAGCATCACTGTGAAAGACGGGAATGTGAAGCATTAAAACATGTACTGTAAATAAACCAAATTAAAGTAAAATTGACTCATTTAGCAACCAGCCTCCATTCTTGCATTAGAAGCAATTGAAAAGATTTCACAGATTTTAGTAACCAGATAAGATTATTATATAAACAGACTTCTGCATTGAATGATGAGCCATATCTTGAGGAGAATATTTGAAATCAATAGCAATACAGGCTGAGAATTAAGTAATGTGGTTAAGCACCTTTGAACGATGCCATTTTTAAAAGCTGATTAGAAATAAATATGCCAATTGCAGCAGAGCTGATAGCTAGAATAAAGTGATGATTAATCAATTTTGGCCTCAGAGCCATGGAGGCCATCTTGGTGTTGCCA
Source organism: Sturnira hondurensis (assembly GCF_014824575.4). NCBI lineage: Eukaryota > Metazoa > Chordata > Mammalia > Chiroptera > Phyllostomidae > Sturnira > Sturnira hondurensis. Next base: position 2,004,238 of record NW_028081547.1, read on the forward strand.
GAGTTCTAGCAAAACTCCAGTTTGCTGGAGAGAGGGTAAGAAAGCTCCGGGGACTGATGGCGGCCCAGAGAAGGGACAAGAAAGAAGATAGAGGCCTCATGCAGGATCACAGCTCTACCGACCCAGGGCCCGACCATGCAGTGTGGTGAGGACAAGGGCAGGAAGAGGATTAGCTGTAAACTGCGTAAGCTTCTCGCACTGGGTGAGCCGGCAGTGTGCTGGGAAGAAATTATGGTTGAGGACACTGACGACCCTGGGATTGCATTTAGAATGCCCAATTACTGTTCAACTGGGAAATGACTGGTCTTTTGGCTGACCTGTAATCATCTCTAACCTGGACAATTGCACCGGCTTCCTGACGTGTCCCCATGTGAGCTGAGGGATGCATTCATTCATGGTCACCATAGTGATCTCTCCAAAGCATTGCCCTGATCCTGTCATGAACCTCGGAGAAGCCTCTGCTGCCTCCCTTTCACCTTAAGGGCCAATTCCAGGTACCCTAGCTTAGCATTTAGGGTCCTTGGTGGCCCGGCTGATTCTATTTGCCTCATTTCCTCCTATTCCCCGTTCTTGCTCTTTAATGGCTCCTAAAGGAGGTTTCAGTGGGGCCAGATGTACCCTGTTCTTTGCGATGTTGTCCTCTGCTCCTGCTGAGTGCTCCCACCTCCTCTGTCTGCTGGAACCCCACCCTTTCCCCCACTTAATTCCAAGTCCACCTTGACTGTTTCTTCCCCAACCCACGCAGCAGTAGCTGCTTTCTCTGTTACCACCATACTCTGAAACAACCTTTTGCTGTTTCAAGATACTACCATTCAGTATTTCTTTTGTATTCCATAAATACTTGCTGGCACCTTTGCAGTGCTACCCAGTGTGGTTGGTCCTGAAGATATAGATGAGGTACCTACCTTGCAGAAACTCAGAGTTTCACACCAAGCATTTAACACTCTAGGCAAAACACACTTATTTAATTCACCTGGCACAAGTCAGGTGATCAACAAGTGATGGAATGAATGAACCAATGAGAGAACAAACAAGTGAATCGGTGGCAAAGGTGGAGTGGGAGGAGATTGCAATGAAGCTGATTTTTGCTTGCTCAAAGAAACATGGTTCTGATGGCTACCCAGCACCATACAAGCTGCCTTCTGCAGGCTGAGCTCCCAGGAACTGGAAGCACCCATGGAAATAAGACTACCTGTCAAGGGGCTCAGAACAACTCTGACTTGCCTGTGAGGTTGAAGTTGCAGTCCTGTGGGCTCTGGACCCAGCCCCACCACTGACTCACTACAGGTGACCTCTGCTAGAGTACATCCTCTCTCTGAACCTCAGTTTCCCCATGTGTAAAATAATGACTTTGGACTACACATGGTTGACCATGGGGCCCTCTGCTGATATGAAGAAAGCAGGGCTACTTCTTGACTGTTGGTGACTTCCAACCAGCCTTTCTGTGGTGGACCATGAACAGTGTTAGGGTGTGGATTTTTCCCATGCTAGGTGAATAGATAAATATAACGAGTATGGGGTGATGGGAGAAAAATTAAGTGCAAGATTTTATAACAGAAGTCTGGTAGATATGAGAAATGCTCCTGTCAGCTAGTGTAGGCTGAGGGCTTCCTGGAAAAGGTACCACATTGAACTAAAAGATAAGCAGCACTCAGATATTTGGGGGAAGGAGAAGTGAATCCAGGCAGATGTGAGAGCAGCTCTAAATCAGCAAGGCAAGCCCCAGATGCCTCTGTGGATGCATCATTCCTTACTTGGAACATGTCTGGGAAGGAGGCCCTGTTTAGAAGACTGAGCATTTGTTTCAAAAGAGACAAATATGATTCATTTTTTGCTATTTTCCCCTTTGTCCTGCCTTCATCAGGCCTACATCTTCCAGCCCCACAAGGCTCCAGGCTGTGACCTCCCAACCTGGGCAGTCTGAATGTGGGGATGTTGGGCTGAAACTGGGTTCACCTCCCCTCCACAAAAAAGGACCCTGGCTCTGCTCCTCATTGCTTCATAGGCTGTGGGGCTCTGCTGCAGATCCTAGAAGGGTACTGCTACATATATCTAGGTTAGGCAAAAGCTATCAGAGGGCCCCACTCTCCAGGATATCAGCCAGGATCTGAGGTTCTTGGGAGGAGGTAGGGGCTGGAGGCTGGGGCCTGGGAATGACATTCTCTGCTTGAATTGATCATCTGTGTGAGACCCTCTGTCCTCTGTCTGCTCCTCACTATTCTGCCTTACTGTCCATCTCTAGCCTCACAGCTCCTTGAACTCAGGGTCTGTTTAGTTTCTGGGTAATGGGGCCCATGCCGGGGCCCTCCCAGTCAGTGGTCAAGGTCAGAGAAGAAGGCAAGGTGTTGTGAGGCTCTGTGTTTCTCCCCACAATTCACTTCCTCCCCTCTGCTTCCTTACTTTTCGGGACAACTGCCTGAGGCCACCAGAAGAACTCCTAAAGATCACTAAGAGCATATAAAAGATGGGGGAAACGAGACTGAAAGAAGGCAGGAGACTTGCCTGAGATTCCAGGATGAATTAGCTAAAGAGGAGAGATGAGTCTCCTAATGCCCTATCCTGTTTGCTGTCACCCACAGCATGGTGTCCTGGCCCTGGCATATGTCTACCTACCACACGGTGAAGTCCCAGGGCAAGGCATGTACTCCCCACAGCACCCAGAGAAGTCATGCCTTTCTCCCTCTCTCTGTTTCCCTTGATCCGTGTGTCCTGGGCCCTCTGAGCTGCTGCTGTCTCAATGGCCCAGCTCTCCCACCCCTCTCATTCAACACCTGCAACCTACAGCCCTCAACTGTTGTGTTGTCACCAAGTTATAACCTTGGCTGTACAATTCTCTGCTTCTGTTTGGGCTGAACCAAACACGAAACATAACCACACCCAAGTGTTTAAGTCAAACACACATGCTTGCTTCCTATTTCCTCCCTCACCCTTGGCACAAAGGGTACAGAGAGGAGGGCCAGGGCTCGGCCCTGATCCCCCCAGCCTTTGGAGCCTACATAGGTGACAGGGCCGTGGGGGGTGGGCTGCCCTCAGCTGGAATGTAGGACAGCTGCTACCAATCCAGGGGGAGCCACCTGCTCTACCAGGTGTCTAGTAACTAGCAGACTTCCTGTGTGCCTAGGGTAGGGGACACAATTCCTCCTTTTTTTTTTTTTTGAGCTAACCAGACTGAATAGAGCAGCAGTTTCTGTCAGTCACTTCCCTCTTACTTCTTCACAAGGAATGATACTTATTCAAGTTAACAGCCAAGAGGTCTATTGTTGGAACACAAAACTGTGTTATGTGACATAGGCCTAGAAAGTTATACTAATCTTGTTGACAATGGGTGTCCCCCAAAAGGACTCCTGTTGCATGATGCATTGACCTTGCAATCCCTGGCCCAATCAGATGAGACCTATGCTCCTCTCCGACTGACCAGCACCCAAAGTTCAACTCCTAAAACAGGGCTTGGTTGAGAGGAACTACAGAGTGAGAGGGTGGTTAAAAATTCCTCACAGAGCAACTTACTGGTGAAGGCACTCGGTGGCTCCTCTGTTGGTGGTGGTTACAGACTTGCCAGGAATGGGGCAAGCACTTCTTCCTCTGTCTCCCTTCCCAACCAGGGGAAAACAGCATGGTGTTTCTCAGATCTCAGGAACCTTTATGTCCAGGGGATTTTATTACTTTTTAATTTGTTTTAGCATGTAATGGTAGAATTTTCCGGTCCCTGAAGGAGGCTTTTGAGTTTGAGAGGGTCAGGGCTGTAAGGATATTTAGCTCTTCCTTCAGAAGGGAAGATGGATGTGGAGACTGTGGAGTTGAAGGGAGGGGTAGGACAGCCTGGGGCTCGGAGGAGCCTGTCAGTCTGGAAGGGCAGCTAGGAGGATGTCACTTCAGTAGTGCCAGCATCTGAGCTTGTCACCACATCCTACACCCTGCAGCCCGCAGATGTGAAGCCACACACTTACACAGTGCTTATGAGAGGACATTTTTATTTAGAGATCAAGGAAAGCTTGAGGTTTTGAATCTGGATGGCACTGGATCCCATGGAGCAGACGGTAGGGGATTGAACTTCCTCAGCATAAGCCAGAGATCAAGCTATGGACCCCTGGAGCCTCTGCTCTGGCCTCAGGTTGCCAAGCTGTTGGTCACATGAAGCTGGACGTTGCTCTGAAGTTGTATATTCGACTCTGGGCTTTTACTTTGGACTTCTTTTCTTTTCTTAAATTTAACATATGATTACAATCAGCTCTGTTTTGGGCCGTGTGCTTGGCATGTAGGGTAGGGAGATGAATCCGACATGGGCTCACAGACCCTACAGTTGCTGGGGCTCCAATGAGGACCGATCCAGAACTGAAAACTAGCAACAAAGTAAGATAAAGACGGTGGTGGGACTGAGTGAGCGAGAACCTTGTGGGAATGCAAACAGAGGCCCTTTGGGGTGATGGAGTCAGAAAAGAGTTTCAGAAAAGGTGACACCNTCTGGCCTCAGGTTGCCAAGCTGTTGGTCACATGAAGCTGGAGGTTGCTCTGAAGTTGTATATTCGACTCTGGGCTTTTACTTTGGACTTCTTTTCTTTTCTTAAATTTAACATATGATTACAATCAGCTCTGTTTCAGGCCGTGTGCTTGGCATGTGGGGTAGGGAGATGAATCCGACATGGGCTCAGAGACCCTACAGTTGCTGGGGCTCCAATGAGGACCGATCCAGAACTGAAAACTAGCAACAAAGTAAGATAAAGACGGTGGTGGGACTGAGTGAGCGAGAACCTTGTGGGAATGCAAACAGAGGCCCTTTGGGGTGATGGAGTCAGAAAAGAGTTTCAGAAAAGGTGACACCCAGGATGATGGGACTCTCTCACCAGACCAGTGAGGTAAGTAGTGTAAATACTTCCTGTTCCCAGCACTTGGCTTCAAGGATCTTCATCTACTTTCCCAAATGAGTCTCACAGTAAGTGTGGTTTTTGATCTTATTCTCCAACACTCTCATCTTTCCCAGCTGTATAAGCATTTGGGCAAAGTGACTAGGTATAAGCAATTATCCTGAGAACTAAGCTGGAGCCGCAGAGTGCCATGCATATGCATTTTAATGGTATCTCTCACCTCCAGTGAGAATCAGCTCAGGAAAGTGCTTGTGCTTCTGTGGGCCTATTGCTCAGTAACAGCATCAGCCACACACACAAACAAAATCATCCTAAGTGATCCCTCCTGGCTCTCCCTCTCAACGCAATCACACCATAAATAACCATGTCCTGACAGGGTGGAGATGGTTTCAGCAGGGAAGAAGGCTGCACAGAAGAAAAGGGTTTCTTCCTTCTGAAATCTGTCATCAGGTCTGGTGCTGCAGGATTTGGGTGAGCAAGAGGCAGGTCAGGCCTGGGACAGCAGGTCGGGGGTCCTGAGAGCTGGTTCAAAGCCCCACGAGCCTGTGTCTGCCTCCAAGACTCCAGTCCTGGGACCACTGGTGGTCTTGCTCCTGGAAAATGGGAATAGGACTTTAAGTGGAGGGGAACAAGTGTTCTTGGAGCATATGTGTTAGGCCCTTTGGCACATACTGCTCATTGAGAAGAAGATAACTTTCTTGTCACCCACTGACAAAACAGGAAACTGAGGCTTAGAGAGGATTAAGACTCTTAGTACCACAAGCTGGGAGAAATAAGCTGGAAATTGAACTTGAGTGTGTTTGAACACTCTGTGAGGCTTCTTTCCACTGGTTCACACTTCTCGATGGTTGCTAATGGGTTTGGCCAGAGAGATGGGGGTGAAGTGTGGGAGGCCTGAGGGTGCAGACTGTAAGGAGATCCTCACTCTGGGGGGCAGGTACAAATGGAAGGCAGCACTTCAGAGTGGGGGCCTCATTAGGCTCCACAGATATGGTTCCACAGACGTGGTACCTCAGCCTGGGAAGGGGTCCAGGCCTCCTTCTCCTCATGCTTAACTTTAATGGGTTATGAGAAGGGAATGTAAATTCAACCATGGCACTGAGAACACAAGGTAATGAGTCTGCATGTTTTTCTACATCAAATTAATCCAGGTGGAGTCCCCACTCGCCAGGGTTCATGAGGAGTCTGATGTCTGTCCCTGTAGAGCCCCTTTCCTAGTCATCTGATTCACAAAAGAACCTCATGCTTCTGCAATTAAAAACAAATGGATGTGGTTCCATTTCCTGTTTCTGTTAGTTTACGGTCTCTGTAACTCTTTCCCATGCACACGTTGCTTTTTCAGGAAGGCCAGATTCTGCTGGCAGTCCCTCTGCCCTACCACCCCTCCAACCGCCCATCTCTTGACTTGCTGGGAGAAGTAGATACCAAAGAGCTTTCTGCCCAACTCCATTTCTATGTTTCTAAGCCTGATCCCTGACACTGGGCCCTTAGTCAGTGAGGAGGAACAATGATGCCATGGTTTTCATGGAAAGTGGCATGACTCCCTTCTTGAGGCACTCAAGATGTCACCTCACAGATGGTGTCCAGTAAGAACTGCCAACTACTGGGTGCATACCATCCGCTGGCCCTCTGTAGACACTATCCTACCCTCCGAGGCATAACAAAAGTTCAGGCATGGCAAGAGAGTCTGTCACAGAAGCCCCTCTTCTTCTAGGGCCTTGATGTTGCTTGATGACATTTCTGGCTCTTGACAATTCCATAGGACAGATGTGACATTCTGGTGAATGAAAAAAGCAAGTTGCAGAACAGTATGCAAAATAGAATATAATTATGCTTAACTTTTTTTTCTGGATACATATTTACACATATAAATACATAGCCAAAGTCTAGAAGGTCACACCCAACAAATAACTACACTAAACAACCATCATTGAGTGGAAAGGGTGGTGGATAAATGGTATTTCAGTCTAATCTTTAACAGTTTAGTTTTCTATAAGGAGTAGGTATGCTGACATCATTAATGTAATTAACATTAATTTTTAAATGAAAGGAAATGGCAAAAAGGGAAATGGCTAATGTGACAATACTAGGGACTGCAAATCTTAGGGCAAAACCTCTCTGCAGGTTTGTGAGCAGGCTTGCTTACTGCCGAGGTGCTGGGGAAATTAATGCTAATTTGAGTAGTAATTTCTCTGGAGACCTGAGGTCTCCCAGCATGGGGATTTGAGGATTTTTTGAAGTATATATTTGTTCTCTACTGACAAAAGTAACATATTCACCATAGACAGTTTGAAAACTGTAGAAAGTATAGGAAGGAAAAAGGAAAATCCCTTGTAATCTTCCCACAGAGTCATAATCATGGTTAACATTTCAGCACATGGGCTGATGTGGATTTAGACATGCATGACATCACATCCTGCCTCTGCTACTCACTCCATGTAAAACTCAGTTCTGGAACTGTGAAGAGGGGAAGATAATACCCACGCTGTAGGGTGAGGACTAGTCAACAGAGAATGCTCTGCAGGTCGTTCTGGGGCCTGTTCGGTAAATGCAAGGACTAACAATGTGGAAGTGGCCAGCATAGTGTCTAATTTTTTCCCTTTTTTACCGAATTAGGATTATACAATATATACAGTGTGTTACTTTTTCTTTTTATTTTACACTTTAGCATGTGCACTTTAGGGCTGGCACTCTTGAATCCTTGGGAATGTTACTGGTGCTATGCCAGGCTCACTTGTAGAGCTAGTGGTGAGAGCTCAGTGTCCTGTCCTGCCCCTACTCTAAAGCCTACCATGGCTCCCAGCTGCCACCAAAGTAAATTTAATCCCCTATTGACTACTGTCTGGGTCCTTCAGAGTCTAGCCCTACTCTGGCTGCCCTGCCCTTTCCTGTCTGCTTAGCCTCCTCCGCTCTGCATAATGAGCTCTGAGTCATCCTGACACCTTCAGGATCCACACCACACCTAGCACATCATCGTTTCTCCTGGCACTCTCCCTGTTGTGGCCCTTGTCCTCACTGGTCAGGTTACAATGACTCCCTGGCTCCCTTACTTCCCAGAGCACTGGTGTGGCTAGAACACTTTAGGTTTCAATCAGTGTGTCTTATTCACTGCTTTGTGCTATTCTTTGTCTCCCCACTACATAGCATGTCTCTGATGACTGGGATCTCATGATATGGCATTTTCAAAAAAATTTTAAGTCACCTATTATGGTGCTGAGCACATGGGAGACACCTATATACCCATTGGCTGGTGTTTTGTACCAGCTGATGAGTGACTGGGTTTTTTTTTCTTTGTTGGTTTTCCTAGCCTCAGGAATGTCTCTTGGCTGGGTCAGCTGTCAGCTAATACACACAGAGACCTTGTTCCACAGTACACATATCTGTTGTTTCGTCTTTCCAGCACCCATTCCCCCCTCCCTTCTTTTCATAACCTTTTTCCATTCTCTATCAACATATTTAGAAGCAGGGTCAACACTGGCTTAGGACTGGGGTCCTATTCCTGGTCACAGTGAATGATCCATGAATGGTTATAGAACCTAAGCTGTCCAGTGAGATGCAGTTTTGGAACTTCTGCTGGAAAAAAGGGAGAAACAAAGCTTTTTCTCTGATGGTCTTTTGGGGGATTCTGGAGCTGCTTACAGCCACTCTCTGTAGGAATCCTGCCTGGGAGTAGGGCCATTACAGAGGAAAAGAGCTGAGACATGGAGGGAGTGTTGGATGTGTTAGTAACAGACAGTGGTGTTAGAACCCTGGATCCAGTCAAGGCTGCAACCAAATTCTACTCCTGTGCTTCTTAGTTATACAAGCCAAAATGTTTTTCTCTCTCTCCTTACACCGGTTCTGCCATTTATCACTCAGAGACTCTACACTCAAACCCCCCAGTCTCTTGTTCTGAAACTTCTATTTGAGCTCTATTTTTATAAAAACTGAGCATCTAGAAGCTGTGAGGGACCCAAGTCCAGTCTCCTGATTCTTACCTCTGCTTCATGATCACATTTTAGAGATGAAGAATCTGAGCCTGACAGAAGCTCAACAATATTCCCAAGACCACGCAGGGAGCTGTGGATGGAGCAGGGAACCAGAGTCTCCCAGGAGAGTTCTGTGCACCTCTCCCAGGCTCCTTGGAGAATAGTGTGTGCACAAACATGCACCATCACTGCTTCAGGGCTCTGGAAATCACAGTGGTCGATAGTGTCACAAGGGATTCCATGGGCAGCCATGAGATCCTGAAGTGAGCAATATACTCATATTGCTTCCCACATGCCCTCCACGACACCCAAGGGAGCCAAATTTATATTGCTTATTTGATAGCTCCAAAACATCAGAGGATCTGTTGCTAGGGTATCAGGCATGCGGATCCTGGGCTCTCAGTGCCAGGAATATCCAACAGCACCTGCTTCAGCTCCACATGCCTATGGTTCAACCAGTATCCCTTGAGCATCACTGTCACATACCACTATGTATAGCTTTCCCAGTAGGGGGCAGTTAACCTCAGGAATGACATATCATATCACCACTTCCTAATTTCCAAGAGGACCATCCATGGAACTCCTTCTTGCTGAATTTGGATGTCTCTTTCTCAAGACAGCTCTAGGCAGCCACTATAAATGTTTTGAGAGTGTGAAGGGAGGTCAAATGTTTTACCTTCTATTGGGAAGGAATAAATGATCATGAATGCCATACTACTACTGTAGTCACTCAATACACTATAGATTCTGATATTAGAACTGGGAAGAGTTCAACCAGGAGGTGTTTAGTATGATCATCATGTACCATAGATTATGAAAAGTGATCAGTCAAATGTAACTCAGAGAATCAGAAGGAGTTTTGGATCTAGAACTTGGGTCTCCTGAATCCCAGTACGATGTACTTTCTACTTTCTGGCAGCTTCTCAGGCTTTACCCCTGCCTCTGGCCGCAGCTCAGTTTCTTCTTCTGAATTCAGAAGTTCTGGAGTTGGCACATATTTAACCATAGGGATTATCAGAGCTATAAGAGAATACACCACATTTGTTAGAGGCAGCCGCACTCCCTTAATCCAAAGGATAGAATGTATTAGTCAGCAATTGCCATAATAATGCTGTGGAACAAACCATCCCAGAACTTGAGTGTTGTGATGAGCAAGGGTTTATTCTCATGTACACGGGTCTGCAGATGAACTGAGAATTCACTCACCTAAGCTGAACTAGACTGGACAGGTCTACTTGAGGCTATGGGTTGACTGAGCTTGTCTCCATGCTGCATGTTGAGCTCTGAGAATTTCCACATGTATTCAACCTGATGCTCAGGCAGAGGGGGTGGCAACGACTTAGGACAGCTCTTCTCACAGTGAATCATGGAAACACAAGAGAATAAGTAGAAACATGATGCCTTGACTCAGAACTATTATATATATAATATACAACTATTATATATATTATATATATATGACTTATATATAAGTCATTTATTGCAAGTAACTGGCTATGGAATTGTGGAGGTAGGCAAGATAACTCTATATGATATAGATATATATGATTATATGTGATTATATACATTATATATAATCATATTATTATATGATTATATAATATAATATATATTATATTATATATGATTATATACATTATATATATATATATATATAATCATACTATTTCTACCTACATTGTATTGGCTAAAGAAAATCACCTAAATCATAGGGTTAGGGAAATATAGTAGAGAAAACTACATCTCTAGCAGAAAGAACTGCAGAAAATCTCTTGACAAACTGCATGGATGTACAGTTCTAATACAGGGAGGTTATTATGAATTGAAAATAATGATCAGTCTATCCTGTGAAGTTTCAAGTTCCCCCAACCCCCACCTTCCCCATTCTAATTCAATATGCTGCCATCATTTCTACAACTTTGTCTCTACCCTCCTTCATCAGAGATGCACAAAGTTATTTCCTGTTAAATCAATGGTTCTCTGTTAAACTCCTGTGTAGGGCACTTAGCCCTCCTTCTAGAACAGAACCAATGAAAAGGCACCTCCTTGCCTTCAGTTTCTTTTAGTCACAGATCATTTTGGCCCAAGAACCAGATGACTCTTTTTGAGGTCTACATTTTTATCAGTCTGTATCCAGCATGGAAGCCTTGATGGCTTCCATCACTTAGAAGCAACCTGTCTCTTTCTCAAGGCTCACTGAGCTCTAACTACTTAGTCTGGCATTTCAACCCTAAAACATTATGCTACTTAATTCAGCCATTACTTACTGACTGTCCACACCTGACTGGATTGAGTGCCCTTCACTTCCCTGTATTGTCATTTTCTATGACACATCCCTAACACACCATGACCTTCTCCCATCCCCTTCCACTGGGCTGATATTCTGCATCAGATATGGTTCAACCAGAGAAACAAAACCAGTGGGAGATACACATTAAGTCATTTATTGCAAGTAACTGGCTTACAGAATTGTGGGGGTAGGCAAGATAACTCTAAAATCGGTAGGGCAAGCTATTAGGAAGGTCAGGCTACAAGTCACAGATGAAAAAAAATTCCACAGGTGGAATTTCTTCTTCGAGGAAGCCTCTGTTCTGTTCTTAAAGCCTTTCAACTGACTGGCTCAGACCCAATCAGGCTATTTAGGATACTCTTCCTTAATTAAAGTCAACTGACAATGGACTTGAATCACATGTAGGATGTATTGGGTTGGCCAAAAATTTTGTTTAGTTTTTTTCAATACAATGGCCCCTAGTAGTGCTTAGCTGTCTTTAACTTCACTTGAAATAATTTTGTTAGATCGTATTGTGACAGCTGTCATTTCAGCGTGCATTTAAAAAAGACTTATCAAAATTGGTGAATTTTTCCACAGCCATTTTAATATTGAAGATGAAAGAAAACACACAACATTTTTGGTGTATTATGCTTTATTATTTCAAAAAAGGTAAAAACACAACTGAAATGCAAAAACATTTTGCACGGAGTACAGAGATGATGCTGTGACTGATCAAATGTGTCAAAAGTGGTTCGTGAAGTTGCTCTGTACTATTGACACTTTGGCTAAATAATTCTTTGCTATGGAGCTATCTTATGCACTGGAAGATGTTTAGTGCCCCTGCCTTCTACCCCTAGAAGCCAATAGTGGGAGATAGCCAACATACTCAAGATATGCAAATCAATAAAGTTATTGGTGAAAGTGAAAAGTGTGTCTTTTATTTTATGGAAAAAACTAAATGGACTTTATGGCCAACCTGTACCTTTACTGCATCAACTAGATTACTGTTTGACTGAATAATTAGGAACTGCAAACTAACCAAGTTGACAAATAAAACTGGTCATCACAGTCTACTCCTTGTCAACATGGCACCCATACACGTCTTACTTTTCACAGCAAAGTAAGGAAGAAATACTCATAACGATTACAATTCTCATTTATGCAGCCTTGTTGTGTGGTTATTTATAGCTGGTATTTATAACTGTTTCCACCACCACTCCACCTTTCCTTTGCTCTCAGCCAGTACCTCAGCTTGTCATGGTTCCTGCGTGGTGAGATAACTCAAATCTTCATTCTTAAAGTGTCTAGGCCTTTAGCAGTTCTGCCTGAATTGGATTATTGTAGTTCTCCATTAACTTTGATCACAGGGCATGGTAATGCTAAGAGACACCCTAGGGAATGCTCTGTATTCCAGACATATTTTTCCTTATGTCTATTGTGTAGTAGCAACTCAATTTCCCCTCAGTAGTCAGGATTAATCACCCTTACCAGTACAGCAACTTCTTTTTTGCCTGCTGATTTTGAAGCAGGAGGAGCCCAAAGTGGGTAGGATGGCAGTCTCAACTTCCACTTCAATGGAATCATTCTTCTTTTTTTTGGTGGAAGTGTTCCTCCCTTTGGAACTAAGACCTCTAGACCAACAGAGCATAAAATCATAGGGCCAGGAAGCAAAATTGTGCTAGAAAATCACTAGGGGTAATAGTGAGCAGTGCCATTCTCATTTGTACTCTTTTGTTCCTGGACCTGTAAATCCTGGCAATGAGAAAAGCAGCACCACATGTTGGGTGTTGGTTTAGGGTATATTCATATACAGCATCACTGAGAACATTGCCCCAGCCCTGGAAGGTACTGTCTCCTGGACATTCTGCTGTTCCATCAAGCCAGCTGCTTCAGGGAGAGGAGGAACATGCCAAGACCAGTGAATACCAGGAGCACGGGCCCATTGCTGCACTTCGTTTGCTGTAAGGTGAGTTCCTTTCTCAGAAGCTATGGTGCAGAAGACCATGAGAGTAGACAAGGCATTCTGTAACTCCATGCATAGAAATTGTGGCAGAAACATTTGGTGCAGGGGAAGTAAATCCATACCCAGCATAACTGACCATCACGATTCCAATCTCACCCACACTTCAAGCATATTCACATTTCATGTCCTCCAACAAAAATTATATTACCTCTTAGAATAATCTGACATTCATTCAGTCCACACTTATTTAGCACCTTTTGTATGCCAGATACTCTTCTGGGTGCTAGGGAAAGACCCTGTCCCTGACATAACTTGTGAATTGGCGAAATGGAATCAATGGAGCATTCCTTGTGACCTCACAACCCAGTGGCCACTGGTGTGACCTCATTGCTGGCAGTTTTCTCTACTCTGTCACACTGTGCTGGCCTTGAGAGCATCATCTACATGTCCATCCTTAAGGTAATTTGCTATAATAAGGACATGAGATGTCTAAGGCAATGCTGGGAAGACCTGGAAAACATGAGGCTAATGGGTTCACAGAAGTCACTTCTCTGAATGTGTCCCTTGGGGATCTGGCCCTGTCGAAGGAGGTAGCACTGAGAGTGGTACTGCAGAGAGTCCCTTCCCTTCATCCTCTTGCACAGCCAGGCTGCCATATCACACTCATTTGCAAAGTCCTTCCATTTGGGCAGAATCTGCACCCTTTTCTCTAGAACCAAGTTGTTTCTAGCCAATACACCCAACCAGAGCCAGTCTGAAAGAGGGCAGGGAATGCCATGTGCCCCTGCAAGCAACCTACAAATCATATCCCTGTCCCAGCTCCTGGCAAAAGCCTTTCTAAAAGCAACCTTGGTTTCTATTGCCCCTAGTGATCTCCTGTCCTGCCTCTGAATGCCCAAATATTGTACTTGATTGACTCACATTGGCACTATCCACTGGGTATTGCATACCTACTACATGCCATGCATTATAAATTCATCACTGGATTGAAATCTCACAAGAATTGTAGGTGGCAGTTCTAAGCTGCACTTTATTTACATTTGGTTGACATTCGTACTTGGCCCCAGAGGTATAGCAAGCCCACCTGACCCTTGGCAGTGCAGAGGCACAAACAGAACACTTGAATGAGGGCTGGATCTAAGCTGCGTGAACTTGGGAAAGCCCCTTCCCTTTCCTGGTCCTTGGATTTCCAGTCCGTGAAGTAAAGCACTTGGGCTGGATGATGCCATAGCCTCCTTTCTGTTGTAGGTGACCAATTTTTCAGTACAGCATAAAAGCCAAAGGCCTGAATTTGTGCATAGCAGAGCTTTGCATAACCAAGATTTTTTTGCATTTTACAGAGAGCACTGATTTCCTTGAGAACTTGCTTCTGGGACAATTTTGTTTGCTAGTGAACATCTCATGTATGTACTCAATGTTTGCACACCAACCTTGTGTCTGTCCACCACAGCTGACATAATGACCACTGGAGTAGACAGTGTGATTGGCCCAAGTCCCTCACCCCTCTAGCATCCACAGCACAACTTTGTCATCACTTTGGGTTGAGTCATGTGACTTGGTTTGGGCAGTAGAATGTGGCAGAGTGATGGCCCCTGGGCCTGGACTTCCAGTGGCTTTGCATTCTTCTGCTTGCGTTTCTGTTCCTCTGTCGTCACAGTGAGATGAATAAACCCAGGGAGCCCTCTGGTTCTAGGAGGAGAAGGGAAACCATATCATGACACAGAGCTACCCCAAGCCAACCCAGCCCAAATCAACTATGTCAAGTCAACCTGCAGACACTTCAGCTAAGCAAAACCTTTGGTTTTGTTATCTGTGGCTTAAAGTCTCTGATTGTCACTCTTTGTGTTTTGGGCAACAGCTACCTGGTACTGACTTTTAGGAAGGTGTCTAGGATCTAAACCTTTATCTCTGGATGGGCTTCAGGGATGATTTTGGCACTACCTCCTCACCACCACCAGTTCACTTTACATGCTTTCAGAGATGGGGATCTCACTGTTTCCTGTGGCAGCCCATGTCACATGGAGAACTGTGTAGATACTGAAGTTCTTTGTCGTGAGTCAAACCCTGTCTTTCAGCTTCCACTCAGTCCTCAGGACCACATGGACTCTATCTATCCTCTTCTCCTCCTAACAGCTGTTCAGAGGAATGAAAGGTACTCTCGTTTCCTCCCCAGTCTTTTATCCTTCGGGTCAAACATCCCCCACGTCTCTCGCCATCTCTCACCCTGTTAAGGAGCCTCGCCCTCTGCCAGTCCTGCAGTTTTACCACACCAGCTGGCTCGCTTTCTCCCACTGCTCACGTCCAGAGGGAAACATGTGAGCTGGTCAGAGCAGAGCAGAGCAGCACAGGGCTGTCACTGCCCCCACTCCCAACACTGCCAATGCTCCTTGAGAAGTGGGGGATCTTTTGGCAGCCAGGAGACATTGAAGCAACCGGAGTCCACCTCAGACAGCTCAAGCCATCTTCACACAAGTTCTTTCTACCCTAAGCCTCTGTACTTCTGAAGCCTCAGATTCCCAAGTATCCCAAGGCACTTGAAGAAAGGAATCTCCTGACCATCGTGCTGCCAGTTTTCCCAGGAAGGAGCAGTGAGGGAGGTTGGGGTTGGGGGTATAGCGGAGGACTGAGGGGCGGTTTGCAAACCAGCCTGCAGCAGGCAGCAGTGACTGAGGCATTTCTCAGGAGCCACTAGAACCTACAAAGTGGAAGCCATGGCAGGCTATCCCAGTTCAGCTACACACAGAGCCCCTTGGCCCCCGAAATGGTGAGGGAGGATCCTCTTAGGCCCTGTTGGGACTAGGCAGTTAGGCTGGGATGAGCCAGAAACAGTTTCAGGGAGCACTTTTCTCAGTATCACTGACATCCACAGCCTTGTCATCAATTACTTGGCCACTTGGCCAGAGCACGGCAGCACTGTAAACATGTGCAGACCCTGGGTGCCTGGAGGCTTGTGCCTTGCCAGGCACAGGCCATTTAAGTTGCAAGCCGAGCAAAGCCTTGTTTACAGAAGCCATCATTAGCTCCCTGGGTGAGTCAGAGGCCCATGTCCCAGTGGGCGGGTGGAACCAGGAACCTGCAGGACAGCCTGGGCTGAAGTGGGCTGCCTCACTTAGAAACACATCTTAGGTGATTGCATGCCTCTTCTGAAATGGCTGTTTTAGTATCCATTATCCAGCTTAGGCAGGGAGGTGTGGCTTCCTCTGCACCCAGGCTGAACGTGGCTAAATGTCACCAAATTCATGGCTGGGAAGGATGTGAAAGATCACCCTGTCCAACACAGTCGGAGTTTTCCCCAGCAGTCTGTCTCTATGACATTCCTCCCTTCTAAGGAAGCTCATTACCTGTCCCAAATGGCTTACAATGATTTGAAATTTGTTTCTCTGTGTCTTCACCCACTGATCCCAGCTCTGCCTCCTGACATATGTAAACCAAATTTCTCTTTCATAACAAGCTCATCAGTAAAGCCATCAACCACAATCCTACCTTGCTCTTTGCTCTCCTCTTCTAGACAAATGCCCCCAGTCCCTTCAACAGTCTACACAGCCCTCACGCAGTTGAATTTCTGGACTACCACACCATGGACTCCCTTCTATTTCAGGAGGAAACAGCCTCTCTGCAATGCACCATCAAGTGTAGTGTGGTGGGGAGACCATTAGACAGGAGTCGGACACATTGGATTGGAACCAGGGGTCCCTCTGTAACATCCTCTGGAGATTGTTTATTCACGTGGAAAATGGGATGATCCAGGTGCTGCGAGAGGTATCCATGTGGAACTCCCGTGCAAATGACTGGAGTGAGAGTGAGTGTAGGCCCACACTATGACTGTGTGTTGGTAACAGTCTTCTATTATAGCCACTGACAAAGGAGAGGCACTCTTTTAGTACCATTGCCAGGAAGTGACTCATATGATTTTGACTCATCAGAATCTGATGGGAAAGCCTAGAGACACACTAAAGAGTTTCAGTTTAAATCCCAATGCCATCTATTGGAGAACCAGGAACACCTGAGGTTACAGATGAAGTCTGAAGGCAGTCTGCTGGCAGAAATCCTTCCTGCATGGAGGAGGTCGGACTTATGTTCCTTCTAGGTCATCAACTGATTAGATGAGGCCCACTTACATTGTGGAGAATAGTCTGCTTTACTGAAAGGCCATCAATTTAAATGTCCATTACATTTAAAAACATCCTCACAGAAACATTCAGAATAATGTCTGACCATATATCTGGACACGCTGGCCCAGCCAAGTTGACACATAAAATTAACTGTTTTATTCAGCCTGTCTCTCATTCAGGAACTGGGCACACAGGAGAGACATGGGATACAGTCTTATTTAGTTGAAATTTTTTTCCAAAGAAAAACAACAGCAATAAAAAACTTTCCTCAAACCTCAAGGCATTGTTCACATTCAAATTATCTGAAGATAATGCCTGATGTTCACTACAGCATTGACTACAATGATATAGCACAGCCTGAACCCAGCCATCAAAACTGATGTCGTATGTATGAGTACTGAGGTGGGATGGTGTTTATAATGTACATTTTAAAATTCACCATATGGCAGGCATCATGTGATAATCATTTATAACAAAGATATGAATTTATTCACTCAGATGTTAACAGCACACATCTCTAGATATTAGAATCATGGATCGTTTTCTTCCTTTCCCTTCCTTTCACAGTGTTATATGTATTATATAACATTCCCATTAAGATCTTGTTCCACCTGCTAAAATAAGCAATAAATACATAAAAGTTTTTCAAATAAACAAAATAATTCTGTGTAGTCATTTCTGTCATCTAAAAATTCAGAAATCTCCAAAGTATAGATGGCAGCACCTCATTTTTCTGAGTTATGTGTCAACTAAATTTAACTAAACTTTTGTGTGCCGAGGCCTGTGGGTTTTGTTGTTGATGTTGCTATTTTGGTTAAAAAGTGCTTTCAATATTTTTGATAAGATTTATAAAAAGCACTTTATAAAAATGATTAAGTACTGTGCACATATCAGTTATTTCTAGAAGACATCCCATCCTTAGACACCAGCCACAATTAATTCCTTCTCAGTAGTGTTTACAAATAACTACTACTCTTCCTGCTCTCGGCTGTCACTTCTAAATCCTCAGGGCTCTTATCTTTGGCTGTTTTTCCACAATAATTATGTGTCTGAGGCTCCCTGAAGGAAGAGGCCTCTCCCCTCTTCTCTGGAGTCATGAGCACGGACTCTGGAATAGCTGTTTTTAAGATGTAACCCTGTGGTTCACAAGCCTCAGTGTGTATCAGGGTTTCTCAGCCTCAGTGCCTTTTGGGCTGGATAATGCTTGGTTGTGGGCACTGTTCTATGCATTGTAGCAGGTTTGGTATCATCACTGGCCTCTACACACTAGATCCCAGTAGCTAACTCCAAGTTGCAACAACCGAAAATGTCTCAAGACAAAAATCATCCCTGGTTGAAAATCACTGCTGTGTATCATTAACTATCCACATACCCCAGAATAATGGTGGAAGAAAGGATGACCAGATGAGTGTCTGCTGAGATAGAGGAAGGCCTTGGCCCACTTGGTGTTCCCTGCACCCCTCCGATTAGATCTGATTGATGCTGTGTGTCTAGAACCCGCTTGGTGCTCTCCTGCACAGATCCACACTGCTGTACGCAGTGCCACCCATCTCCTAGGAGCACTATTCTGACACAGGCTGCACAGAACCCAATGCAGAGAGGTTGCTAGAAAGAGTAAACCATAAGACAGTGGGAAAGAGGGGATGATGTCTGTGTGTTTGCAGGGCATACAAAAGCTGAAGGAAAACAAACTGGACAATAAAGTGACAAAGGATGCATGAGGTTACAAATGCTAGGCCCAGGCCTCAGCTGGGTCAGGTCCCCTCAAAGTTAGCCAGACACCCATGGCACCTTCTTTCCCCGAGAGCTGGGCCTGCTGCCACAGACATCTTTTCAGCATTGAGTGACTGGGGGAAAAGAAAGGAAAACGCCCTTCCAGATCTCCTTTATGTCTTCCTCCGTAATTCTGTGCTACTTTCAGCCTTGTCATGAAAACACTACAGCAGACTCCCAATTTGGAGCTGGGAGCTGATGAAGGGGTCATGCTTGAAATGTAATCAATAAAGCTTCATGGCTCTGAGCAGTGTCTGGAACTGCCCTAAAAATACTTACAGAATATTCTTCCACCAACTTGGAGCTCAAACATCTTCAATAGTTCCTGGCTTTCTGAAAGATAAATCTCAACTGCACTGCATGATCAAAGTCATATTTGCATCCTGCCATTGGAAAGAGGCTCAACAATCCATAGAGAGAACTTTCCTTGCTTTGGGAAATTTTCATGAGTTTAGGCTGTGACTTCTGGTCCAGGCTGTGACTTCATAGACAACATGGTTTAGCAGGATCAATCATTCACACATTTACTACTAACACCTAGACTCTTGAAATGCATCCAGGCTGTGGGTGCCTCCTACATTACTGTTCCTAATTGGGGCTGAAGACAAGATGCTCAAAGAAACTGTAATAGAACACAACAACATCACATCTTCCCAGACCCATTTTTTACAGCAAGGTCAAGAAATCCATAACCCTTTTTTATAAAAGGCCGAATCTGCCCCTCAACACTAGCTCTGAGAGTAATATCTTTAGTGGGGAAGGAAGTCCACAGACTAAAGAAGTTTTTGAGAACAAAACCAATCGAAAGACTGAGAGACAGTAATCAAAAGCATCTATCTATTATCTGTCTATCTATTTATCTACCTACCCACCTACCTACCTACACACATAAAACCATCAAGATCCTGAGTATATCTGTCACCCTTCCAAAATTTCCTCTTACCTGCATGTAGCGCCTCACTAACATTTAACCCCAGTCCTAAGCTGTCACTCATGGGCCTTCTCTGACAACAGATTCATTTGTATATCTTAGAATTTTATATCCATGGGCTCATAGAATATATACATTTTTGTTTGGTTTCTTTCACTCGCATAATTAAGTTAAGATTCGTCCACATGGTAATATGTATCAAATACCCGATCCGTTTTTATTGCTGAGCAGTATTGAATTGCAAGGATATACTGCAGTTTATCCATTCATTTGTTGGTGGACATTTGAGTTTTTTCCAGTTCGTTGCTACTGCAAATCAAGCTGCTACACAGATTCATATACAAGTCATTGTATCAATACATGCTCTCATTCCCTGTGGATAAATACTGAGGGTCAAATGGCTGGGCCAAATGGAAGGTGTATGTTTAACTTTTTAAGAAACTTAAAAACTATTTTCAAAAGTAGCCATCCCATTTTCCATGGCCACCAGCAGTGTGTGAGTATTTGGGTCCCTCCCATCCTCATTAACACTTAGCATGGTCAACCTTCTAGTTTTAGCCACTTTAATAGAAAATGATATCATCTCATGGTTTTTAATTTGCATTTCACCAAGTCTAATCATTAGAGTGGTACGAGCAACTTATTTTCTAACCATATATCTTTTTTCATAAAGCAACTATTCAAATATTTTGCCTACTTTTTAATTGGGTTGTTTTATTATTTTTTCAAGTTCTTTAAATATTCAGATACAAAGCCTTTCGTATTCTCTGTCTGTGGCTTGTTTTTTTTTTAAATTCTCTTAATAGTGCCTTTCAAAGAGAAAAAGTTTTAATTTGACAAAGCTCAGTTTCTCATTTTCTTTTAATCAAATCCAGTAACTTCTTAGTTCATGATCATAAAATTATTAATTTAAAACAAAGAAAGATGCCTAGTTTATAGTATCTAATCATTTAGCATCTATGAAGAACCTAATACTGCTTGGTCCCATGAAAAAAAGTAACAGGCACGGTCCCTGGATTCAAAATGCTCGTTGCATAGCAGGGAGGTGAAGTGAGTACCTTTTTATATTGGATATGCATTATCAGTGCTGTGAGAGATGAACAAAAAACATAATGGAGCTCATGGAAGAAAAGGGAAAGGAATAGATACAAAAGAGTGAAGTGGGCATATTGCACTAGATCTCACCTTGAACTACCCCCCAAAAAATTTACTTTTGGTTCTGAGAAGGCCATCTTGACTGTTCTTTCCTTTTTGTGGAAGATGACATATAGGGTAAGAGACCTCACTTAAAACAAGAGAGGTTTGTATCAAATGTGGAGAAGAGCTTGACAAGAGGGAATGTCAAGAGGAATAAAAAAAAAAAAAGAACTGAGAAAGAAGAAAAAAAGGGTAGCACAGAAATATCCAGGGAAGTCTCTACTCATAAAATAGAAATTAATGGATTATAGAGCAAGGACATTAAGAAAGATCTTTAAGAGGTTGCAGGAAATGGGAGAATTAGGGCAAATCTGAGCTGTCATGTGGAACATTTTACATAACAAACTACTGGTTAAAGCTAATATAAGCTTTATATTATAAAGGGCAAGAGACAGCATGTGCCCAAGAGAGATGAAATGAGAGAGGATACAGTACTTCAGATCTAAGCCATGACTCCGATTCAGCTAAATTAGCCAAGCGCCCTGTGCGACTTGAGGCTGGGCCTCCAGCTTTGGTCACTTATGTAGACTCAGCACAGAAGCCTCCGGTCCGTTACGATTTGAGGATGGAAAGTAGGCTGTTTTTACTGCAGCATCTTAGGGAGACTCTTTCATGTTAGACTTACTCTGAAAGTTGTTTCATTAAAAACATCAAAAGTCAGGAGCTACAGAAACCTTTTCTTCCACTGTAATGTAGATCAGAAGCGCAATAGAGTAAGAATGGGCAGAGCAGAGTGGTGCTCAGAGAGACATTGCTCCTCACGTACTCCGTGGAATCTGTTGCAGATGAGTAGTTTTCCTGTTACAGCATCTAATGGGCAGCACGCTGACCAATAGGAAGGAGGAAGGCCAGAATTAGAGACATCGAGTTGGTGGAGAATTTCCACTTGAAGTGTAAACTGTGTGTGATCACAGATGAAGATACCGTCTACAGTTCAAATAAAAGCCCGGATACAACCATTCCAATGCAGCTCAGCAGGGACCGCAGGGCAGTGAAGGCTCAGGGGATGAGGAAATGACATCAAGCCACAGTGAGAAGTAGACGACCCCATGGCCACCCAAGGTCTTCTTTGTCCTTCTCCACAGTGTGACCATCAAAGATGAGTGGTGTCTCTGTGCTTTGTTGGTGTAAACAGAGTATTATTAGGTCGGACACATACTTTCATCTCACACAGCAACTATGTTATTTAGGATTAAAACTGCAACTATACAAAATGAAATGTAACAGTGGCTTAAAGGAGACAGAAACTTGTTTATCTTTTACATAAAAGTCTGGGTGGGCAGATCAAAGGCCACTATAACACCCAGCTGGTTCAGTGACCCAGAAATCTTCTAGATCATCACCTTGTCATCCTTGCATTGTGACCCTTGCCTTCATAGTCCAAATGGCATTTATGTTCCAGAAGAGAAAAAATGATGAAACAGGAGGAATAAAAACAGTGTGCACAGCAACTCTCTTCAGGAAATTCCCTGGAAGGTATCCATTAGCATCCCATTGGCCAGGACTTAGTCATGTGGCCATGCAAAGGCTCCTGGGAGATGTGGTTCAGGGTAGCCACATACCCTAGTAAACATACTATTCCAAAAGGAGAAGGGAAAATAAATATTGGGTGATAAGTAGGGATCTCTTCCATCTTGACTAATCCTTTACAAGTCCTAAATCAGGGAAACACAAAGACATTGTAATGTGGTGAACTATATGTTCATCACCAGTTGCACTTAGGTTTCCGGCACCCAAAGTGTACACACCAACTAAATAATTCCCCAGTAGAGGGATCCCAGGATAGGACACAGAGAAACTGTGACTTCAGAGAGGGTCACGGGACAGTGTTAACAAGGAAAGAGGAAGCAGGCAAAGAAACGCAAATTCTCCAGGGCAGCAGCAGACAGGCAGAGGAGCTTGAGGGAGAACAGGGAGAAAGGCAGCACTTGGAACGTTGAGGGGGGGAGAAGGGAGGAGGGGGGAACGGCCAAGAGGAGCAGAGTGATCAGTTAATGATAGGTTGGGAAAGAATTTCACATAGAAAAGGCTTTTCCTAAACATGGGCTGGGTATAATAAGGTGTCTTATTGGGACGGCAAGACAAAGAAAGAGAAACAAGACAGAGCCCCTGCCCTCAGGGAGCTTCCAGTCTCAAGACTATAAACCCACACACTTCACAGTCTTGATAATGCTGTTGAACTTACAACTCCAAAAATGTTGCCTTGGTTTGTAAATACGGTGGCTGAAGGCTTTACCAAGCAGATATTGAATAGTGTTGATAGCTGAAGTCCTGGCATCTGACACTGGTTTCAAACTCTATGTATGTCACTTATAAGAGGACCAGCTGATCCTGGTTTGCCTGGGGCTGCCCCAGTTTTAGCACCAGAAGTCCCACAGCACGAGCAAACCAGGATGGTTGGTGATGCTGGTTATTGACAAGTTTCATGTCCTTAAGCAAGCTACTGGATCTCTTTAGAGTCTCAGTTTCTATAACTGTAAATGGAAATAATAATTGTGACCTTTTATGACTGTTGGAAACATTATATGGGAATATAGTAGCTGAGTGCTTGGCTCTGCAAGTGTTAATATTATTTATTGTTACCGTTATTAGAAATGTTAGGGATCTGGTGGGTTCATATACATTTCACCTGCATTATCCTGGAGGGAAACGCTGTGCTATATTAGGACAAGTGAAACAGCGTTTGTGATGGTTTTAAAACATATTTCTCACAGATAACAAGAAGCTACTCTTATTGAGAAATTTTCTTTTCAAATTTAATATAGATCTTCAATTTCCCTCCTTTCACTTTCCTTGTATACTATTTTTTTTCAATGTCAAGGGATCTGAAATGAGAATATCC
Organism: Sturnira hondurensis; assembly: GCF_014824575.4. Lineage (NCBI taxonomy): Eukaryota > Metazoa > Chordata > Mammalia > Chiroptera > Phyllostomidae > Sturnira > Sturnira hondurensis. The sequence continues at coordinate 2,028,158 of NW_028081547.1, forward strand.
TGTGAATAGTCATGTAAAGTAATTGTCTGAAATGTTCTAATAAATTTGCTTTTAAAAGGCAATTTCAGGAAGTTTATAGGAAAGATAGAGGAAAATTTTATTAATGCTCCTATTTTTACTCTTTCCTTATTTTAACAAATATTTAATTATGCTATTATTAGTTGTCAAGCCACAAGCCAGGTATCAGATCTACAAGACTGAAGAACCTCAGTCCCTGCCTTTAAGGACCTCACTTGGGAAGATGGGCACATAAGCAAATGAGCATCACTAGGCAATAAAGAAAGAGATGGAGGTGATTGCCAGACTGGTGAGGACCCCCAGTTTACTTGGTAGATTCGAGTGGACTATCTAAAGGAAGAGACAGGTGAGCTAGCCCCCACGTCCCAGGGAGAGGGGGAGGAGGCAGAGCTAGCTAAAACGTCTACCTACAGGCCAAGACAGTGAAAGAAAAAGCCCTTGAGCAATCTTGCAACTGTTAGTTTCTGATGACTTGGAGCATCGATTTTCCACCGATATGCATGGCACAGGAGTCTGCCACAAGAATTTTTAAAACATGCCATACTTGTTGATTTAGTCAGAAGCACTGACCTCTTTTTCCTTTAGATTGTCAAATTAAAATACAACAACAGCCAACACAATAATTGCCATGTGGTATGAACAAAAAATTATACCTATTTTTTGCCAGATCAGCAAAAAAAATAGTATATATCTTTTGATGTTCTGCAGAATTTTAGTAATTAGTTTATGTGCTCCATGAGATAAAAAAGGTTGAAAATTGCTGACTTGGAGGGTGATGGAGACCTTGTTTGCAAACTCCCCTCAACTATTTGCTGAGCACCTCTTACATGGATGGTACCATTAAATACCATTTATATCACACAAGACCCAGAGTCTGTCCTTGAATACCTTAGGACTTAGCGGAGGAAACAAGATGTGCACATGACCAATGCAAGCTGCTTGTATGCACTAAATAAAGGTGTCCTCTTAAAAGGCATATGTTGAAGCCCTAACCCTAGTGTGGCTGTATTTGGAGATGGGACCTCTAAGAAAGTAATTAAGGTCAAATGAAATCATAATACTGGGGTTCTGATACTATAGGACTAGTGTTCTCTTAAGGGAAGGCACCTGAGAGTCTCTCTCCCTCTCTCTCTCTCCAGCCCCGACCGTCTCCTGCCCTCTCTCCTTCCACAAATGGAGGAAAGGTCCTATGAGGACATAGAGAGAAGATAGCCATCTGCAGGGCAGAAAGCAAGCCATCACCAGAAACTGAATTGGCTGGAACCTTGACCTTGGACTTCCCCCAAATTTGAGAAGATACATTTTTACTGTTTGTCACCAGTCTATAGTATTTTGTTATGGCAGCTTGAACACACTAAGGCAAAACCCATGATGTACCATAAAGGGAAAGAACAAAGTAGCCTTGAACTAGGAGTAGGGGAGAGAATGGCTGACTGACGGGGGAGCCGAACAGACTTGCTAGAGAGTGTTACCTTGAGCTGAGCCTTAAACACTTGGAAGCACTTAGATTTAGGTGAAATTGATAGTGGAAGACCACTCCAGCTAAAGGAAATGTTATGGACTCAGCTGTCAATAGGAAAACACATACCTTCTATTTGTCTGCAGAGTCTAGCATGTGACACTGAAGAGTGTGGGGCACACTGGGTCGTGCTGTGAAGGGCTTTGAAAGTCAGGATGAAGACTGTGGGCTTCATTTGGGGTGCACTGAGGACACATTGCCAGTTTTAGACAAGTGGAGTCTCATTTAGCACGATGCCTTCAGCGGAGTAGTCCAGAAGCCTCCACATGGCTCTAACCTGGAAGCCATGGCAGTGGCACTAGTGATAATGAATGGGGGTGCCACCTAGGGTGCTGGGGAGGTAGGTGAGGGTTATCCTACAGGAGGGGACACGGACCAAATTTTGCAGCTGTTGGATATGGACGAGAGAAGGGTGAGAAGTACATATTAATTATAGTCGAGAATGAAAAAAAAGTGTGTTTATAAAATCATTTTGCTGACTTGTCAATTTCTAGACTGCTTAGTCCTAGAACAGCCTTATCTTAAAGATCAGGAAACTTAAGATGAACGGTGGTCATCAGAACACAGGACTTTGCTTATTCTGTTATGCCAAGTTGCTACCCAGCTTCGAGCAATGAGGCCACTAAAATTGACTGTGTGACCAAGGGTAGAATGAAATCTAGGGTAAATGAAAGCTAGTGCTTTCCTTCTGGGTCATTTGAGCCCAGGGTGGCACCAAGCAGTGGGATAGTACCACTATCTTTCAGAGAGTTTGAAGCTAAGAAAGTAGAATTAGAGGTATAAGTGCTTAGAAGAACACTGTTGTGGAGACAGCAGAAGACTGAGTCCTGGGGACACCCCTCACCCTGAGTGTTAGAGGAGGAAGGGGAAACGCAGGAGGAGACTGAGAAGGCTTTAGAGGAAATGATGCTGGCCAGGACGATGTCAGGTCAGGGACCACCTGGGCAGGGAGTTTTAGGAAAGAACCATGGTCAACTGTGTTAATGGCTATAAATTCTAGAAAATGAGGACTGAAAAAAATAACCATTTATTATGAGATTGAGTGGCCCAATTCCCTGGAAAAGAGAATAGATAGCTATCTCCCTGAATGGTTTAACTCTTCCCTCACCTGAAGGAAAGGTTTGGACCAGATGAGTGTGGGCGCCCGAGGATGAGTTCATTCTTCTACCCTGGGATGTAACAAAGGCTAGACACAGGAGGCATAGAGAGCAGACCTGCTCTCAGAGCAAGTTCTGGAGAATGTTCCAGGTAAAGAAAGGTAGGCAGCAGATTTCTGAGACCTCAAAGACACATAGCATCTCTTCTGAAATATGGTCATCTCACCACACCTGGAGCGGCAAAGGTCTAGAGCAGAAGGGGCAAACTGGTGGTCCTGGGATCACACTTTATATGCCCTGCGTTGTGTTCTGGTTTTGACCAATGTAGTGTTCTGAAAAGTTAGAATTTGTTGAAAACATTTTGAAACCTGATGATTTCACATTAAAAAAAAAAACAAGTTCTGTCTTCTTTGGAGATGCTTAGGAACTCTGGCAATACTGGGCCTACATTCCCTCATGGCAGCAAATGTTGGAACTGCTCCCCATGGCCTACCACTGGAAAGCAGGGCCCACTTTCTGCTCCCATCAGTGCTGCCTGCTGGCCTGGGAGACTTCTCAGAGTTTTCCATTCCTGATCTAGAGCAAGCCACTTATTTCACAGAGGGGAAACTGAGGCCTGAGAGGAGCAGAGGATGATGGGTGTTCTCCCTGCTAAAGCAGCATCTTGCTTCTGCACTTTTGCATTTGTGAGCTCTGAGAGGGATTCAGTGACTGCTGTGCTAGGACCAAATACCCTTGGCCAATGTCGTACTGGAGACCAGCAGCAGAGGCTGGAATCCCCCAGAGAGCCCCTTGCTTGGGTCCTCAACCACAGTGCACTGCCTTTTGGGTCTATCTCCTCGATTAACAAACAGCCCAGGTAGGAGAACACAGTCCTAACTCATACATCTCTTTGAGCTTTTCTCCAGATCTCTTTTTGTTTCTTGGGTAGAGGCTGAGGCAAGTCAACTCAAAACAACAAAAATGGACTTCAACTGAATGAGATCCTGGAATTTCTCTAATAGACAGGTCGGGGAAAAATGAAAATGCTAATTACTTGAGGGAAAGCATGGAAAATGAGTCAACTGATTGGGCCACCAAGCAGCCAATAAGAGCTGATTTTTTAAAAAGAGGAGAATGACTTATTCTAGGGGATTTCAGCCATGCACACACAACAAAAATAATTCCAAGTGTCTGCTAGCAAAATCCCATGCTGCCAAACATGACGTTGGAAAATTAATGTGGCAAGCTGGAGGCCCATTTGCCCCAAGATCAGAAGACAATGCAAGCAAGGGTAGAACCAGAAAACCAAACTGGAGAAGCTAGATGGGTGAGGCCCCACCATCGGATGGTGGACAGCAATCAGCTTGGAGGCCATGCTGCCTCCTTTGTTTGGGCGCTCAATCCAGACTCCAAAGTTGCTGGTGATCATATGGAAGCTGGTAAGGCTGCACATGAATAGTGTGCAGCCTTACCCTTGCTATCATTAAAGTGATAGGTCTGGCCATTGTGCGTGGTGCTGTCTGGCTGCAATATGATGCACCTCCTGGATACTGTCTGGCTGTGATATGACATACCTCCTGGAGAGCACCTGGCACATGCTGGATCTTTCTAAAGAGCCCAGAGGTGATTGCATGTTCACATAGGTGCATTCAACTCCAGGAGCCTGGATCCCAGAGCCCTGGTTCCCACTCACTGGCCAGCGATGAAATTAATGAAGCTCAAGCAGTCCTGTATGCAGGGCACACTCTGGTCCTTTACAGCTCTTTGTCTGCAGCTAGGCTCTTGTCTTTCATTGCTGGCTGCCTCCCCGTCTCTGGGGCTGATGCGCAGCCAGATAACGAACAGTATATCAGAGCAGGCGGGCCGTGGGGTGTGGGGACTCCAAGGGGGAGGGGGAGAGCACTGGGGCAGCCAGCCTGACTTATTATTCCTTCACTCTCAAACAAAACAAAATCATTGGCCTGCCAGGGTCATTAAGGACCCCTGGGTTGTCATAGAAACGACCTTTGGGGCCCGGTGGTTGTTAATGCATGAGTGACTGCCTGCATTGTGTGCTCAGGGAGAGGTCAGAGTTTTGTTGGTGGCTTAAGAAAGAGAGAAAGAAAGAAAGTGAAGAAGAAAGAGAGCTAGCACAAAGCCCAGGATTGGGCGGCTGACATTCAGATAGAGGGCTGGACGCTGGCTGTAGTGCTGATTAGATGTCTGGGACCGTGAGCATCCTGTGCCCTGCACATAGTAGGCACTCAATAAATGTCTGTGGAGGTGAATGGACACTTTCTTTTTCTGGTAAAAATGTCGTTACATTTTTGCTACCAGTTCCATACCCTTGCCCGCAGGGGCCACTTTGCCAGTGCACTCCCTGAGAGCATTTATTTATTATTTTAAACCTAAGATGCCTTCAGTGCTGCTTTTTATTTTAGTGCACATAGTCCAATTACAGTTTACATTCAGTAATATTTTGTATTAGTTTCAGGTGTAGAGCATAGCAGTTAAACAATCACATACTTTAGAAAGTGTTCCCATACATATTTTCAGTCCTGAGTATTTAGATTGGTCATGTCTCCTCTCATGGTCCAGACAAGATTATCTAAGTTATATATGAGTTTTAGGGAGAACACCTATGTTTTCACTCTGGATGGGGTCATTTTTATGACTCCCAGGGACCCAGGAGAATCTGGTTGGGATTGGGTGGCCAGAGGCTATTGCAAAGAAGAAAGAGAAGGGTCAGGTCTACACAGCAAGCCTTAGCGTTACAGATGAACTTTCAGCCCACTTCCTAACCAGGGTGATGAGTGTCTCCTGCCAGGGAGTGTTCTGACCACCACCTGTGTGATGGAGCTCACCTGGCTGATGTTCAGAGAGGTGGCCCACGGGGATCCCCCAGGTTTCCCCAGGTTCACGAGCTCGAATTTTGGAACAAGCCCTGCCACTCCTTCACTGCGTGTCCTCTTGCCTCTCCTCTCTGCCTCAGTTTTCTCACCTGTAACACTGGAGATGGCCCAAGTGATGTCTACAGCACAGCCCAAGCCTTCTCTGCTGCCTTGCATTTAGGATTTAACTTTCCAAGTAGGAAGAAAACCTTCTAGGAGGGTTCTTTGGGTGACTCCAGGACCATTTCATCTGAGAAGACTAAACCTGGTTGCCTTCTGCTGTGCTTTCCAGTCCTCCTTCCAATGAGGAATCGGGGCCTTTCCAAGATCTAATATGGGGCTGGGGCCTGGTTAGAACAAGTGTGTCAGGTATAGTTTGCTTTCCAATCTTTTAAGGCCTTGCACCCCCTAACAGGACACCCTCCTGAGTTAGTTACATCACAGTGCTCACTGCCTGAAACCCCCCACATCACCTCTGGAGTTTGGACCTAGTGACCTATGAACTGGGAGATACAGCCACTTGGCGTGAACTGCCAGGTGACCTCTATTTCAAACTGGTTCCAGGGATCCATCTGCTGCGCCTCCCATTTGCCTGGAAGATTCTCAGATTTTGTCCAAGCAGACCAGGCTGCCGTTCACAGCATCCCTCACTGGCATGAAATCAAGAGCACAATGGCTGCAAAACCCAGGTCTCTGACGTGGGCCAGGCATAAGTAAATATATCACCTTGGTGGATCGCAAAGGCTTGCCTTGCACTCCCTTGCAGTTTTGGGAGCACTTTGTAGTGATTCTTTACGAGAGTGCCTGTCACAGAATCTGGGGTGAAAGTGCCTCAAAAGAGAGGTGTCCTGGGCAGCAAAGGACGTGATTAGTCCTCTCACAGCACTGAGTGCAGTACCTGCTCTGCAGGAGCAATAAGCTATTGGAGTGGATGTTTGATTCCGGCCTTTCGTTTAAGTTTTACAAAAAGTCAAGCAGCTATCATACCCATAGACTGATGAGGGATCAGACAGGAAGAAGCAAGTCTTGTCCCAGGGCACCAGTGAGGGGGCGAAGGAGCAGCACTAGAACCCAGACCTACAAGCCCTGTCGTTGTTCTGTCTGCAGCGCTGCCCAAGCCCTCAGCTGAGTGAGTACCAGCGAGTGAGAACCAAGTACTTGTTATTTGCACTCTACTGCAGGCGTGTCAAACTCATTCACCAGGGGCCATTCCAGCCTCGCTGTTGCCTTCAAAGGGCCAAATGTAATTTCAACTCCTTAACAGATAAGGAGTCCTACATTTATACAGTCCTAAAAATATTTTAGGACATTTATACAGTCCTAAAAATATTTCAGCCTTTCGAAGGCAACCACGACGCTGATGTGGCCCCCATGAAAATAAGTTTGACACCCCTGCTCTATTGCATAGAATGTTACATTCAGCGAGATTCTGTTTACTTTTGTTTTTGTTTCTAAAACCTGCTCAGCTGATTTGTGTAACTGCCGGCCCTGCAGCCTCACACACACCAGCTGTGGGGCTGTGTGAACGTTGGAAAGCAGGCTTTCTCTGGGAGTCCAGCCTATCTCTCCCCTCCCAATTGGTTTCCGAAAGTGAGATATCTGTGCTCAGCTTGAACTCTAGCTCAAACCCGGCTACAATCTGTTGAATCCTCCATTTGGCACAAAATAGCAAACTGTGATAGTGGAAAGTTTTTCTCTTTTCAACAAACTGCATCTTCCCACGTCAATGAAGAAACAAAAGTCTCTGCAAGTTTCCTGGTTTTATAGAGTTAAAGGGGATCCAAGAGCAAGGAGTTCAGCACGCCCGGCCTCAAGTTTCCAAGAAAGTAAATGAGGAGTTGCTGATTTGGAGAAAAGGCTCCCAACTAGACATTCCTTGCTTACAGGCCGGGGCTGCTTCTGGGTCTTGCAATGACTTTGGGCCAGTCACTTCCCTTCAGGACGTCTGTTTCTATTTTTCTAAAATGTAAGGGACACCTAACTTTGAAATACTCTAATTCTGAAGCATGGGCTCCTATAAAGGTTGATAAACTGCAAAGTATTCATCTTTAATGTAGTTTAACATTAGGTTATAAAAGAGAAGAGTTTCCTGGGAGAATGAGGCATCATCTAAACCAGCAGAACTGAAGAGAGCATTTTATTTTGCATTAATACGCCCCCTTAGGGATGAGGATAAAACCCAACATGATAAAAAATGTCTTGAATATTTGCATATAGAATATAGAATATTTGCATAGAGTATTTACATAAAGCATGGTGCTTTTTCCCAGAGTGGGAAGGGGGGAGGCAGTAACGTACTGAGAGCCTCGTCTGTCCTAGGTGCTTTTAACTAGCACGGACCCTTCAGCCACCCAAGGGTGCATCTCATGTTCCCTCCCCACCAGAAGAGAATGAGCTCCAGAGCAGCGATGGCCCAAAGTGATGGTCCTGGTGTAAGATTTCCATATCTTTTTATAACATCTTTCTGTCCTGAAACTTCAGAGGATAGGCATCCACAGTATAAGACAAGTGCATAATGTTAGAGAGGTGGATTGAAGCCAGCAGTTTTTATTCACAGTCCTCCATAAAGTAGGAGGTTTGGACAAGGTGGCCTCTAAGGCCCACTTCACTTTGAAATCCAAAATCTGAGGTACTTACTTAGACCACATTTACCAAAATTTATTCCAAAGCGCAACACACCCATGAAATATTCCTGGAAAAGCATGTTCCATGGTCAAATAAGTTTGAAAAATTTTATTAATCATGTTCTCAATTGAAGACTTACATTATACATTACGATATCAAAGGCTCTGATAAATGCTGCAACAAAAGCCTGCATGAGCCTTTCATCTATTTCCTGGACATACTGGATTCTGGACTCTTTTTTTCCTTCCCCTATGACACTTACTGACATTTGGTGAAGCTGCTTTGCTCTTTAACACATTTTGGATGTGGTAGAATAATAAATTTTATGAATCCTCACTTCCTTACCTTCCATCCTTCCCTCAGAGGGTAGGAAGGCAGCGGGCCCCAGGAAGGTCATGGGCAGGGAGTGGGAGTGTGAGGAGTGAGTCCACTTAAGGCTAAACCAAGGCTTGCATTCAGCTTCTGTTTGGAAAAACAAGCAGAACAAATAGATATTGCTACAGCAGTTTCTGAAACTGTGATAAACAGAAAATATTTTGACGCTCTCTCTACATCAATGTATAAACCCATTTATAGATGAAGACAAAATGCGATAGCCCTTCTGTTCTGAGCAGCCCTTTTGAGTAAACCCTCTCTTGCCCTGTTTTAAAGTCCATGTAAAATGGCATGTTCGCGCACCTGTCATTGTTGGAAATTGTTCCCTTGACTTCAGCAAGTTAGTTTCTATGTATCCTTTATATCACAGCTGAAATGTCACTTCCTCCGGGATGGCTTACTGACTGCACACTGATCTGTCTGCTTTTTCTGCTCTCATGACAACCAGGGGTACTCTGGGCTAATTATTATCAGGGCTAATTATTATGCATTTAGGTGTTTTTTTCTTAATGTCTGTTTCTTGTATGAGACTTTAAATCTCATGAAGACAGGGTCTCCTACCTGTCTTACCCATAGTGCACATGCAACACTTGGCACAATTGGCAAATAGTAGGAGCTAAACACATATTTGTTGGCTGAGTGAATGAATGAATGAATTCCTATGCTGAGAAGTAGGCCTCACCTGCTTGGGCCCCACATCAGTCCTGTGAGACCCTTTGCTATAATCTCTGATGTGGCTCTTCTATTTGAACTTGTCTCCCCCTTCCAGTTGGATGGAAGCTCTCACGCCTCTCATCTCCTGACCTCAGCTCCCTGCTGAGGCCCGTGGCCACATTCCTCCTGAACCACGGGGTGGCACCCACCCATCACCACCACCACAACCCCTTCTCCATTCGCCCCATCAGTCCTGACCCTGATCAGATATCTAGTGGAAGGGAAGACCACCAAAAGGGCTCATGATTTACAACCTATAAATAAAATCATTAATTTTAACCGTCAAAGCTATCTTAAAGGCCATTTGTTCAACTTCATCTTTTCTCCAATGAAGAAAGTAGCAATCAGACAAGACAGGTGAGTTGTCCTTGGGCAGAGAGTAGAAAGAAAAGAAGTCTCTGAGTGTCCCTTCAGGAATCCATTCTTCGTCAGCATTAATTTCAAAATAGTGTCTGCTTGTTTTGAGCGAAAATCCCAATACATGCCTGGCATTTCAAAAGTTTCTAAATGGATTCTAAGTGCAATTTAAAGAGTGTTAGAGCACTACCTATTTGTACTGATACTTACTCCCTTGTTTTAGATGAAAAAACTGAGCATTATAACAACCATGAAATGAGCCAGGGGTGCTCTGGGCCTGCCTACCTCCATGTCTGTTGCCCTATACTCTTGGAGCTCCAAGCACATAAAGCATTCCACACTACAGCAGCATGTTCGTCCTCTTGCAGAGCATGGGCCTCTTAAAAAACAGAGATCATGTGTTATTTTTCTTTGGCAACACCAGTTCTTAACTCAATATGTTAGCACAGAATAGATCCTCAATAAACCTTTAAAGAATGGATAAATGATTGACAAAATGATTAAATAATTAAAAGCTTGAAGCAGCAGTTAGCTTAGTATTATTTCCATGAAAGATGGGTGGGGTATTGAAGAGAAAGCTGTATAATTATTTTTTAAAATGCAAAGAAGCTAGAAATAGACATTTATACCTCCTTAAGTTGAATGAACTTAAAGAGAATAATTTGTTTTATTACAAATGGTTTGGATATAAAAACATGGAGATAGCTCACTGAAACAACCTGGGCATGGGTGTAACTGCAGCAATATGTTCTCCGAGTCAGGATCCAGACATTGTGGTGGGAGGAAGGTGGCAACCACTGAGGGACACATGTTCTCTTGTTGCCATTGAACTCAGTATAACCAACACACACACACACACGCGCGCGCGCGCGTGTATATACTTATGTATAGTATCAGCTAAATGATTTGAGATGATTGTATGAAAGGATAGACTACTGAGGATCTGCATACATGAATTTGAATATATAGGAAGTGCAATTTTCAGGCTTTTTGGATATATATTAACCGTCCCTTAGATGTTCTGAAGTATTTTTAATAAATATGATATGACTAGTAATTAATGCATTGAGTACTTCCAAAGTGCCCCTTTGTGCTTTTTAAAAGTATGGCTTTAAGCCATCCTTTGTTAGGAAGTTTGTCACTTGCTTAAATAAGACTTTTCCCATTTATATGGCAAAGGTGAACTGCAGCCAGGCCCTGGTGTGCGAGAGCCAGCAACTACAGGTGAAGGAGGTATTTCCCGTTAAGTTGTGTGATGTATAATACAGTAGTCCTGAACCTCAGGATTTTGAGGAATAAAGGTGTTAAAACATGGCATGTGTTAGCACATGGCTTGGCACAGAGTACAAGCTCAAAACCCAGCAACTTTTTATTAAAGCTGAGGGGTAAGGGTGGACCCAGGCTGCAAGTGAAAAAGGCATGCCGGAAGGATAGCCCGTGGACCAGGTAATGCTTGTTTTCCCCAGGTCTCCTGGGATTATTTTGGTAATTACTCCAGCTTCTTCAACAGCTTGTGATTTGTCCAGTGCTAGGGAACCTGGATTTGCATTGCATGATGCATAATTCACATGGCATGGACAGCAATTATGAGCTAATTGAGGGATGTAATGTTTAAAGAAAGGATCCATTATGAGGAACATAAGGGATGTTGGGAGGGAAGAAGCTCTCCTTCTGTCTATTTCAGTTTTCTTTAAGATGGCTCTGATGACTCTTGAAGGGCACACAATTTCTCCTCTCCTACTAGGGGTCCTGGGGGTTGGGGGCAGGAGCTGCCCTCCCACAGAAAGAGGGTTCAGGGTGGGTTAGGGTCAGCTCCTTTTCCTCATGCTCTTGTGTGGTTAACCTTCCAGGGCACCTTACCATGTTGACATAGTCATCTGGGTTAATATGATTAGAGGGGTGTAATGTTACCATAACCATGATTTCTGAATAAAAAAAAAACAGGTCCTACCCCCTGGGGGGTGGAGAGACTATCTGGGAAGTATACTTGGGTACAGAATTATTGGAATTTCCAATATGTAATCACATTTTGGTGGGATTATAGGACAGCCTAGTTAAATGGGAACTTTACTGGAAAAACCAGGAGCTGGGCTATCAAAGTATAAAGAGCTCTGGACTAGTAGCAATAAACTTCGAGTCTGTCTATGACTAGATTATCCTCTTGCTGGAAGGCCCTTGGAATATCACCAGTGCTCTTTGAGCCTCAGTTTCTCCATCGGTGAAGGGTATGCAAGGACTTGTGACACCCTTCCAGTTATTATGTGCTACATTTCTGCGTATCACATCTTGTCCCTCTGAGGAGACTTTAAACTATCTTGACAGATCAACCTCTATTCTCTGGGCACCAAAGAAGGCCCATTGTGTGATTGTCACATGCAATGTAAAACTGTTTTTTTTTAATTGGCTGTGAGGAGATAACTAAATAAATGACTTTTCCACTGGCTTCCATTACAAAATGAGGTGTATATCTCAAAATAGTAAATCAAAGCTGTTTTGTAAAGGAAAAGTGTTGCCAGCATCTGCTGCCTCTGGTGTGCAGGAGGGTGTGGTGGTTGAGTCACAAGATGCTGTTTTTGTTTTCCTATCTTTTCAGCACTCCACACACATTCTCATATCTCTTGCTTCAAGATTGTTCCAGCACTGACCTTTCAGTCTGCACTTTCTTCTTCACCCTCAACCAAGGATTTTCACATAAACATTTCATATCACAGGAAGCAATTCCTCGACAAGCTGGCTGTAATTACCATGTCTACTTGGGCTAGGCTGCAATATCACAGCTCACCAGTAGAGGCTGCTTTCTGACTCGTGGTGCACACACAACCTGAAGATTCAAAAATCAGAGAATACTAAAAGCAGAAGAGGTTTTAGAGAGATCCTTTTGTCCAGATAGGCATCATACATAGTTGTCTGCTTTATTACATCTGGAAATTAGATGTGCTGTAAAACTAATCTGCTTAAACTGAAGAATCGCCCATCACTGATTCTCCTGTGGCTAGCTTGCACAGTGTCTTTTCATTAAACGGAGCACCTGGCCAGTTTGCATGCCTCTTGAATAATGAGGACATTTAGCATATTCGGGGTGGAGCTTGTGTTATTCTCTGCCTGTGGTGCTAATGCAGCTGTTTATTGGAGGAGCTACAGCAGCTCTTTCACCTGCAGGTTGGGCTGCCACATCTGTTTAAGCATTCAAACCAGTTCTGCAGCTTATCTCAGAAGACTCTCAAATGGGTTTTGTCCACGGTAATCGGTCACCTGTAGGCTGAGGGTTTCCTTCTTTCTTGGTATTTTTTCTCCTTCAAATAGCTTTTCCAACAATTTGAGAAATCCTTCCCCAAACCTCAAGAGAATGAGAGAGACGATTTTAAGAAAGTGAGTGTCTACTTACAAAGTCTTGTTTTGGGAAAGTCAGTGTCACTGTCAGGATACACCAGGCAACAAAATTCATACTTGCCTTGAAGATCAGGCAGCAATAAATACACAGCTGACTTTTCATATCCCTATTAAAACTAGGACCATAGGGAAAGGCTCCAGAAGACAGACTCGTTCCCCTACAGCATGTAATTCTACATGTAGGACTCAGCAGGAGCAGAGGTGTTCAATTTGCCCCACTTGATCCTTTGGATACAAGGATGGATGGCCTCCGCAAGTTATCTGCTAGGGAGAATAACCACTCATGAACACCCCATATTTAATCTTTATTTTGAGTCTTCATAAGCGAAACATCACCATAAAACAAAATTGCTGTGTTGCTCCAAGGGTTAATTAGACATGGCCCAGAAAAAGCTATTTGTTTCTTTCTGCCTTAAATGTTGGGCTTTTCATTCTGAGTAACTGTTGACTTCTGCCAAATGGAATAAGATAAATACGAGCTCCTAAATTGAACTCCCCTCACTTAGTTCTCAGCTGCAATTTTTCAGTTTTCCAAAATAGAGAAAGTTCTCTGGACTTGCTGCTTTTCAAAAACCTGAAACTTGACTCTTTTCCCTTCTGGTCTGAGGTCCAGGTATCTTTGGAAGGATGTGATCCAGTCCCCTCTCAATGGACTTCTCTTGAAGACATTAAAATAAATTCCTTTTCTCCCTTCCCCAGTCAAATTGAACATCTTAACTGTGAAATTGGCAACTGTGTTCTGACTTCTGCATTGAGTTGTTCAAAGCAACACCAAGATCTTTTCCTGTTTTTTTCTTCAAAGGTTACGAGTGATTCAAAATCCATCGGCTCGTGCGAACATTTTAAGTTGTTCTTCTAAATGAAATTCATCTGTGGTCATATCACTTAATTACTTGGTTTTCCGATATCCTTTTTTGTTTTCCCATAAAATACCCTCTTCTTTGCCATCTTAGAAACGTTGAAGCATCAACAAACTTCTAAGCTTTGTGTTAATCATGCTTTGTGGGATGTCTTCAAAACCCTTTATTTGTTTCACTTATTGAAGCATTTATTTAACTTGCACTGAGCTTCAGTCATGTATGAAGCAGGTAACGCAGAGGAGGTAGTTCTATCAGTTTCCTGACAGTAGATGCTGAGACACTGAATAGGTCCCCTTGTGTGGGCACCCATTAGCAACCGTCTTTGGAATTCAGATGACTCTTTTCAGTTTTGCAAACACAGGGAACTTTTCAACACACTGCTAGTAGGGTCCCTTTAGGAAAACCACCTGAAAATAGAGGAGGTGGCTTAGTGTGGCCTTTGTAAATTGTTTCACAGGTGTCCCTAAAACCTTTGAAATAAGTTTTAATTTACAAAATAAGCCATTTAGTACTTTGTAGTTTAAAAAGTACTTACACATACATTTGAGCCTCATAACAAGCCTGTCAGCTATTATTAGCCCTTTTCTCATCTTTGCATATAAGCACCTTCACCAAGGTCAAACAGTAGCAAGTCACAGAGCTGGAACCAAAACCTGAGTCTTCTCCCCACCTAACTGGTGCAGTATCTCACCGCATTCTCCAAGCTTCTCTCTCTCTCTCTCTCTGTGTGTGTGTGTCTCTCTCTCACAACAACTCCTCCCCATATGCCCCTCCCTCCAGCCCCTAGCAACCATCCTCCTACTTTCTGTCTCTATAAATGTGACTACTCTAGGTATCTTATATAAGTGAAATAATATAGCATTTGTCTCATTGTGTCTGACTCATACCCCCTTGGCATAGTGTCCTTAAGTTCATCCATGTTGTAGCATGTGTCAGAATATTCTTTCTTTGTAAGGCTGAATAATATTCTGCTGTATGTATAGACCATATTTTGTTTACTCATTTATCCATCAATGGACATTTGAGTTGCTTAAACCTTTTGGCTGCTGTAAATAATGCTGCTATGAAATGGATCTCTTCAAGATCTGCTTTTAATTCTTTGGGGTATATGCCCAGATGTGGAATTACTAGATCATATGGTAATTCTATTTTAAATTATTTGAGAAACCACATACAGCTTTCCATAGCAGCTGTACTATTTTACATTCCTACCAACAGTGCAGATGGGTTCCAATTCTCCATATTCTTGCTATCATTGTTATTTTTCTGTCTATGTTTTATTTTAATAGTGCCCATCCCATGGATGTGAGGTATTATTTCATTGTGGTTTAGATTTCTATTTTACTAGTGATTAGTAACAGTGAGCATCCAAGCCACTCTCTGGAGCAGACATTGTTCCCAGGTCACCAAGTCCTAGACTGAGACTCAAAGAAGTGAGTAGATGATGTGGAAATAGACACAGGATATACCACACTCTTTTTTTTACTCCAAATTTAGTCTACAGTATAGATAGAACTGGGGTTCTCAGTTCTCACATTCTCTGGGATTCATGAGTTCTTGGTGTGAATGCTTTTATTTCTGTTATAACCCAGAACTGGTGCGTATAAACTTGTTCAGATCACTGACATTGTTGATTCTTAGAATGTGGCTCTCTAGCCAGCAGCATGAACACCCTCTGGGGACAAGTCAGAAGTGCTAACACTGAGGTAGAACTCTGGTGTGGGATGCAAGGATCTAGATTTTAGCAAGTTCTCCACACTGTTCTGATGCACACTCAAGTTTGATAACTTGATCTAGATCCATGGTTCTCACCTTGGATAGTTTTTGGAATTATCTGGGGAGCATATAAAAGATTCTGACTGAATTAGTCTGAGAGTTAGCCTGAGTATTAAGATTCTTAAAGTCTCTCCAAGCAACTTCACTGTGCACTGAATGTTGAGAAGCACGATGTAGATAATGGCCATATGCCAAAGTTCCCCTCACATTTTCAGATACCGTGAATGTGTCACAATCATGCTGGTACCAGATGAACTGCTGCAGACTAGTGAAGAAAATCACGGGCAGACCCAGTGATGCCTCCCCTACCAGGTGAGGGCCAAATGGCCCCCTAGCCGTGCTGTGTGAACAGACACTTTTCAGAGGTTCTAGTATACAGAAGTGGTGGGGATCTGCCTCATCACATGTTGTGCTGCAATCGGGACATGAAAATCTCCCAGAATATGGCCACACTGTGGCAGGCATCATCACATGTTGGTGTCAGATGCGAATTCAGGTACAACAAAGACAGCACGGTCTTTCACATTCAATTGATGTTACTTCACTTTTGCTGGTTTTATAGCTTATTTATTCATCTGTAACATTCAAATATAATAATTTAAGTCAATATTGGGGGCTGGTGGGAATCTACTTTTGTTAGGGATCCTGGGCTGTTCTAAATTTGAAGGATTACAACACTCGGCTTTCTGTAGAAACTGGCTTTGCGTGCTCAGACTTGGGTCCACAGAGACCCTCTTGCCTAGTGGGGGTTTGAGGATCCCTTGTTAGGAGGGGATTCCAGCAGGCCCAAGGCAAGACAGCTCTTCTTGGGGGTGCCTGCCTGACTCTGGCCTGTCCTCTACCCATTGGGCTGAAGCAGAAGTTATCTTTGAAAGTTTCCAGGCAACAACTAATTGTAATTTCAGGGGAAGGGAATTTGGTCAGCTTCTATGTGGTACAAATTGGTCTCCCCTATCTATGTTGGAGGGAGCATCGTGTTCAACACAGTTATCAGGTTCTTTCCTGGAAGCATTGTGTCCCATTTCAATATAACTGCTTCAAAATAATGTGAAGAGATCAATTGCCACTTGCAGCTGTAATTTTCTGCCACTGAAAAAAAGTAATGTGGGGAGGAAAGCAAAATATGGGATGGCTTTTTAGCCATGAGAGAGGAAGGGGCAAAGCTGCCTCTTCCTCACAGGGGTTATCTGGGAGTAGGTGGCTTGCTTGTCCCCAGACTATATCTTTTGTTCCTGCGGTTCTCCCTGCCTTGAACCTCCCTCTGCTCGTTCTCTCCCTAACCAACCCCTCCCCATCCTTCCAGAGCCAGCTCTAATCCCAGGCCCGAGGAATCATAGAAACCTCTCCTTCCTCTCAATTCATTGGTTGACTCAATGCATAATGCATTTATTCAACAAATAGTAGTCAAGTACCTAAGTGCATGTATGAAGGTTTTGGGCTACAAGAAACCAAAAATCTCACTTTAGAAATTTAAGCAAATTGCTGTTAATTTTCCTTATATAACAAAAAAAGGTGCCCCTTAACAAGCTTAGGGTCAACCTCTCAAGAACAACATTGGCCTTTCCAGCATGTTTGCCAGTCCAGGTTTTCAGATGGTCACCCCAGCCTTCACACATCTAGTCAGCATTTGAAGCAGGAGCAAGGGAATGTAGAGGCATCTTTGTGAAGGTCCTTTTGATTCAGGAAGCCAGTCTTGCCCAGAACCCCTGGTAGACTTTTTAAAAACAGCTTTATTGATGCATGACTGACAGATAACAAATTGTGCCTATGTATAGTGTACAATTTGACAAGTTTTCAAAGTTGAGATATAATTAACATATAACATTATATTGGTTTTTGATGTACAACATGATTTGATACGTGTATATATTGCAAAATGATTACTACAAGTTAACATCCATCACCATACAGTTACAATAATTTTTTCTTGTGATGAGAACTTTTGGGATCTATCTGTGTCTTAGCAACTTTCAAATATCCAATGCAGTGCTGTTAACTGTGATCACTCCTGATATATGTACACATATCAAACCACCACCACAATCAAGACTGTGAATGTGTCATTTACCCCCACAGAATCATTTCCAGAAGTCAACTGCTCACCCTGAAAATTCTGAAGTTTTTCATTTGTTTCTCGGTCAGAACTCAATCCTGTGACTGGTCCTAAATGCAAGGGTGACTGACAAAGTCACTACTTTGATTTCCAGCAGACAAGGGCAAAAGAGAATTGAGCGTGAATGTGGGTCTGCCCAAGCCCCTGCTCTGGAACTGGGGAAAGCAGAGGGAGCACAACAGCCCAGCCCCTCTGGCCATGCAGCTGGGATCCCCACTTCCTCCACTATCAGTATTTGGATGCTACCAGCAAATGGGCAGCCTGCTCTGCTTCTCCCCCCACCCCTTGAACTTACACTTAAAAGAACAAACTCTCTCCCCTGTCCTAGCTGCCTTGAAGCTAAGATGAAGGGAGAAAACTAAATCAATATTTATTGTGCACCTCCTGTGCACTAGGTGCTGGATGCCTCCCATGTACCCCAAACTTTCAAGGAGCTTGTGTATAGGGTACATGTGTATGTGTACATAGTAGGGCATTTTTTCACCTTTTTCCAATGTGGAAACTGGGACCTAGAGGACTAAAGTGGGTTGCCTGAAATGGCACAACTTGTAAGTCAGCAAGCCAGGATTCAAAGCCTACCTGAAACCACTGCCTATCTTCTTTCCTTCAAAAGAATTCTCTGCACCAGGCTTGAAATGATGTCTAAGATGTAGATTTATGCTCTGACTCCCACAGGCTCAGAGAGGTGAGATGACCTGCCCAAGGTCTTGCAGCTAGAGATCTATGAATCTTGGACCAGAATCTTCATCTGCTGGTTTCCTGGTCATTGTTGGTTCTATTAGGCTCAGGTCAGGTCACTCTTGGGGGTATGATGGGGGAAGAATGAAAGAGAAGTAGTAGAAAATCCTGGGGAATGAGGGCTCCAATATTCAACATAACTTGTACCAATGAGCTGACTGCAGGACCTGGGTGCCCTTCACCACTCTGACCCTCACAAGGCCCCCTTCACTCTCTGACTCGAGGATCTGACCCACAAGGCCCCTCTCACCATCTCAGTTAGTGCTGAGAGGATTTCTAATACTGCTTCTGCAGGGGTGGCAGTGCAGAGGTTCAGAAAGTGTGTGGATTGCCTGAACTGGAATTCTGACTAGCTGTGTGACCTTGGGCAAGACATTAGACCTCTCTGTGCCTATTTTCTCCATTCACGAAACTGAGACAGTTGTCCTGCTCTCTCCCAGGCCTGCCCTCTCATTAGAGGTAGTGATGTGTTCCTGATGTGTCACTCACAGTCAGTGCAGGTGAAGCACTGCAGTGAATGTGGAGAGTAAGAACTCTGCAGTTGAGGTGAGGAGCAGTTTATCCACTGCTGGTCCTCACTGGGGGATAAGGCACCATTCATCGCTGCATGAGGCCAGGTTCACACACCCAGACACCTTCACATGACCCTCCCAGACTCTCTCCATCTTCCTACTGCAAAACCCTGTTTCAGTACTTGCCCAGGGAGTCCCATACCCTCTAGGTCTTTGGTCACATCACAGTCAGCAGGCTTCCTGGTGCCCACTTGCTTTGGCCTGAGTCTGAGGACAGTGGCCTGGGCCCTCAGGCCTTGGGGCACTATAGTCCAAAGAATGACTGCATCCCTGAGCTTCAGGACAGGGGTTTGTGGCAGTGAGTGTGCTTCTCCCCTCACTGGGATCTTTTTCAGACTCCAGAATTCTCAAAGAAGACCAGGTAGTATAGGGAGGCAGTCGGAGGTGCCTATAGAGGCAAAAAATTGTCCATGATGGCAGCAGTCAAGATATTTCAGATGGGGAACCCCCCCCCAAGATTGGCAAATCCTGCACTCCCCACAAATATACACACAATGGTGGTTCCTTAGAACAAGACCAGGTGTTGAGAGAGAGAAAGAGAAAGAAGATTCTAAGTCAAGATCAGTTTGAATAGGTTGCAGGCTTCCTTAGAACCTTAACTGTGCTGACAGGCCAGTGAATTTTCAACACCATGGAACTGGGGCAGTGTAAGATGCTGCAACCCTATTAGGGGACCATCTCTGTGGACCAGACTTTGGGGGACACTGATCTTACCAACCTCGGGTCATCAGCTGGCTGATTGCTGGGCAAGACTAATCAAGTCATGCTAGTTCTCTGCCTTCGTTTTCCCTTCTGGATAATGGGGGTGGTCTTCTTGGTGGTCAAATTGAGCCCAGGGGCCTGGAGCAGGGCCTTTAATGAGGGCTGCTTGGTGATGAAAGGCACTGTTAAGCTTCAGCCACCATTATTGCATTATGGAATAAATGTGACCAGCCTAGGAGACGCGCACGAATAAATTTGAATAGCAAGACACAAATGCGGCCCTTAACTCTGACGAGCAAATAGAGTTTAATAAAGAGGTAAACTGAGACCGCTCTTATTTATTGCTGTGTAAATGTATTTAAAAAGGTATTGGCTTTCTGCAGCTGCAGAGGCCAGCGCCTCAGCCGCCCGGTGCTTTAATGCCTGCCGCTGTTATTAGAGCTGTAATGAATGAGCCGCTGTGAGTGCGCTCTTCAGAAGGACTGCAGAGGTACAAGATTAATGAGATGAGAGCATTGAAAGGTACAGACGGCCCCTGTTTCCCAGCCGCGTGCAATGTCTGCCGCAGCACCTCTGGCTTTGTTTGCTCCGCAGTGGCTGAGAGGCTGTGGCGTGGACATGTCCCCAGGTTCAGGGCTGCAGACACATCCATCTCCCACCAGCTCTCATCTCTGGGCCCTGCGCCTTGTCACTGTTTGTCAGGAGGTGGGGATGGGGCTCTTTCTCTGCTCTTTCTTCTCTGTCCTCCTACCCAGATCTGGACTTGGACCCAGATGCCCCTCCTCTGTTGGGATTTTATCCCATCCCCCTCGGCACACCACTGCGAGTACACCTGTGGAAACTTCCCTGGCACCCTGATACCACTGCCACTTCACAGACGGAAGTTTTTTTTATAGGGCATCTTCAAGGATAGATGGCGTGTACTTTTACTTGCCTGTTTACACCTGTGGGTCCACAGCATAGGGTGGCTGCCTAATAGAGAGAAAGCAATTTTAGGCAGTGACAAAAGCATCAATTGGTGAGGTGGACTTCCCTGAGTCAGGAGTTCATACATTATTTATAGAAAGATTACTTGGAGTCTTGAACAACTGTAACCCTTACTCGAGTAAGGACCTTGCTAGGTCCTTCTGTGTGCATTGAATACACCATTTCCTGACTTATCTAGAGGCAGATATTATACCCATTTCATATATATGAACACAGAGGACAAAAGGGTAAAGAAATATGCCCAAGGTTATATAGACAGGAAGTCCTAGATTAGAGAATGTGCTGGACCCCCAAAGGAAAACCCACTCTTCAGTGGGAACATATTCCCTAGCTGGGTCTCAGATGTGGCAGTGACCTCTGGCTGGTAAGTAGGGCCTTCTCTCTGAGGTTCATGCTTCAGACGTGGCCTACATCAACTGTGGAGAGCTGCATGCTAGCTAAGGAGCAGAGATCACTGCCCACCACAGAGAGGGGTTATAAATAGCACTGACGGTGTGGGGGCGTCCAGCAGAAAGAGCACAGGAAGGTAGAATCTGTGAGACCTGTGCGAGATACTTCACCTCTCTGAGCCTCAGTTTCTTCATGTCAAATGGTACCTATTTCACTGCATTTTTGTGAATAGAATATCAGATAATGCATGTAAAATACCTAAAGACACCGTGAATTCTCAATGTATTTTCAGTTTAAACAGTGGGTCTGTAATCTGGGTCAGTATGCAGCAAGAACCCTCAGCACAAGTTTGGAGTACAGAGAAAGAAAAGTTCAGCTTCTTTTGCCAGCCTAAGATGGACCCAGAACAGGACATGCTGGAGATGGGCTGGGAAGGCAGGGACAGCACTGGTGGCGAGACAGGTCTTCATCATTTATTTTTTCAGGAGACAATAGTGATCAATTAAGCAATTGCTCCTGTGCTGAGCACAGATGATATAGCAGAGACAAAAACAGTCATAGTGTGTGCTTTGGAAAGCTCACTGTCTAGTAATGTACAGAGTGTCTTTTCTCCTAAAGAGGAAAGTAGAGGGAGGCAGAGAAGGGGACATGGAGGACTAGAGTTGGGGGGAGGGTGGCACTGCAAACAGGGTGGCTGGGCATGGTCTCACGGATGTGACATTCCAGGAATGACCTAGCAAGGTAGAGAGGGAGCTGTGTGCATGTGTGAGTGAAGAACCTACCTGGCACCAGAAAGAGCCAGTCCAAAGGCCTGCTTCGGAGGTGCCCAAGTGAGTATGGCCACCTTGGCTGGGGCAGGATGGACAAAGGGGAACAACAAGAGGCAACTCAGAGTAGCTGCAGGGAGCCAGACCCTCTGCACCTTACAGGTACTTCTCCCCTCCCCGCACCAGCGATTTTGACTTCTGTCTAGGCACTGTGATGGGAGTTGATGGAGGGGGCTTGTAGAGCCTTCTCCAATTGACTGGGGATGGGGGTTGGCCAAGTTCTAAGACCAGGGAAAGTTTGGGGAACAGTGACCAATGCTGTCTGGTCCACCAAGAGGACAGTAGAAGAGAAAGAGTAGAAGACAAACCTAGAGAGGGTGGCTGGTCAAACAGAAGCTGCCTTAAATGGCTATTTGAAGCTGAGAAATTCTGGCTAAATTATGTAGGCCTTAATTTGTCTGAGGGGCTTCTGGCCATGGATGGTTTTGATGTGGCCAGATGCTGAGAGCATCTTGAGCTCAGCATAGACTCTTAAGAAAGACAAGAGGGCCTGGACTGCTGCAGGAGCAGTGCTAGTGGGGAGAGCATTGGGGTGGGAGTGACACTCTGCTGGTCTGGGCTTGGGAGCCGGGAGCGAGTGTCAGAGGAGAGAAGGATCCAGGGATTCCAGAGGCAGAGTGGAGGCTGACCCAGCTGATGCCCAGGTCAGAGCCTACCCCCAGCCCTCCTGGTCCCACATTAGTGCTCATTAGCACATCCTCTAATGTACCAAGAAATCCAATTTCCTACAAAATAACCAGTCAAATCCCAGGGGAGCCAGAATACCCATTCATCACAGCCAAGCTTTCCAGGGACCATGCTGCCATTGCCCGTGAATTTCCTTCTGTGGGATGCTGGTCCACCGTGGGAAGAGTAGCTAATTGGCACTTCAGTAGGTTAGGGTGTTTTTTCCACTAGATCTGCAGTTTTTGGGTAAACAGGCATCAGATCAGCAGTCTGCATGAGCCAAAGGAAAGTTTGCAAATTCACCATGTGGCTCAAATTAAGTGAGCTGTGCAGTCACTAAAGTATGTGTACTAAAAAATAAACATTTAGAATGTCAGGGTTGTGGATATTCTTTTGTGGCTCTTTAGGGAAGACAGATGTCAATTTCTTTTCTTTTTAATTCCAAATAAAAATGTCACTGGCAATAATTCTGATTCCACTGCACAATGGTCAGCCCCAGAAAAGCAGCTATGTGTGTGTTTGGGTATAGGCATATGAAGGTATGTGTGAGCATGTAACAGAATGGGAAGGTGTACTATACACATCTATAGCTCTGGGTAAATTTGTAAATATGTGTACATGTCAAAGTGGTTCTGTGGACATTTGAATGCATGTGTGTCTATTACTGTGCATGTGAGCATGCGCGTGTAAGTGTGGATGTGTGCACATTTTGTGTGTGAATGTGTGTGTCTGAAGGTGAGGGTGTGTGAGTGTCCATATGCCCGTGTGTTTGTGTGTCTAAATGTGTGTGTGTGTGTATGAAGAGGTGTGAGTGTGGAGAGATGAGCATGGGTATGCACATGTGTATGTTTTGTATATGTGATGTGTGAGTGTATTTACATGCATGTATATCATGTGTGGATGGGTAGATGCATGTACATTCTCCTGTGTGTGTGTGTTGTGCACAGACAGCATGAACCACCCCTGCTCCGTCTCCTAGCAGCCTGCCTGTCATTTCCCTCTTGCATTCTTCAGCAGCTGGCCCCAAGGCTGCAAGAAGAAAGCAATCAGGCCTCCCATTTGTATCCTGCCTGTCATGCGTGGGGCTGGTGGGCAGGTGGGGGTGAGGGACGCCTGCCCTCTTCCTCAGTGCCGAGGCCTCCCCTAACACAGAGGACTTGCTGGCTGGGGGGCCAGCCCTAGGCTTCCACCACACTCCCAATTACTGGCTCCTCCTGAGCAGCTTATGGAAAAGGCATTGGTTGCCATGAGGAAGATATTCCACTGGAGCAATCCCATTCCCCACAAAAAGAACCTTCCGCATATTATCCACATTTTTCAATGTAATTATCCCCAGCCCACACACACAGCTTGGAGGATTAAAACATAAAATACAGTCTGTTCCCCACACATGAGACCAACACTACAACTGGCATCATAATAAATAAATGAAGTGGCCTCTCCTCTCCTGTCGCTCCCTCCTTCTCCCCTCCTCCCTCCCCCTTCCTCCCTCCTTCTTCTCTTGCACTTTACCTCCTCCCCTTCTCCTCCTCCTCCTGCACACCTATTCCTCTTCTTCTCCCCCCTCAGCCCCCTCCCCCTCTGCCTGGTGCTGTTTGGGCTTGTTTTCTTCTCTTTCTAGATTCCACCCTTTCCCTCCCACCCCCCAGCACAACCCCACGACAGGACAGCACCACAGAAAGTGTGACCCCCGCCCCCGCCATGCTGTTGTCACCAAGGCTTTGTTCAACAAGCCACCCAAGGTTCTACTCACTGAGTCTGCTGCAGAGGTTTCATTGACTAAATGCTGGTGTAAGGGCAGTGGGGGGGGCTAGAGGAGGAAGGAAGTAGGTTTTATAAGCAAATGGCTTCGTGGCTCATTGAAGGGACATTAGGAAGCGTCCTGGAGCACCTAAAACCAGCGCTTTGGAGCAAATGGATGGGAGAGCATCAGCTGTGGAACGGCGGCTGTGAGGCTATGAACAGCTCGGGTTGCTAGGGAACGCCCCAGAACCGTTTGTGTTCAGGCTGCAGACCCTGCATCCACCTGGGATTTCCAGTTCTAGAGCCACTGCCAGCCAGCAGTGCCAATGTTAGGGAGGAGACGGGAACAGAAAGCTGTGCAGGGCCAGGAAATGAGGGCTGGTGGAGGCTGGCCCTCCCCAGACCAAGTAGGCACTGGGGATCAGTTTGGTGAGCAGTCCATGCCGGTCATTTCCTTTCAACAAAAGTGCTGGTGCTCAGCTTGGCACACAAATCCTAGGCCAGTGTGGTTTCAACATGCTAGTGACCATATTCCAGGAGGGAACCTGGAGCTGGTTAGTTTGCAGTTCTGCACACCCTTGCCCCGCCCTGCCTCCCTCTCTCTGACTTCCTCTCCACCAGCCCAACCCCCATGACCCTTCTCTCGTACGTGTGTACTTTTGGGGGAGCAAGGGCCATGGCTTTCTCCTCTGAGCCTAGCATGGCACCTTTAATAATATTTAACCTCCAGTTAAATAATAATAGGTGTGGAGGTGGTTCTTGTCTATACAGATTAATTAGGTGTTTGGGGTGAGAGACAAGGAGGCTGGTTCTTGTTCATATTAACATTTACTACAGGTGGATTGTTCTAGGTTTTGGCTCAGGAAGTAGTTTTTGTTCAGGTACTGATGAACTGCTTCCCCAGGGGTCCAGGTCAGTCTTGAGCAGCAGGAAGAGTTGCCAGACTTGAGTTCTCTTCACATCTCTCCCACTTAAGATGATGTCAGACAAGGTCTTGACTCCAGGTGAACATCAGTGTTCTTACCTGTAAAATGAGCTGATTGAGGATTAGTTAAAATAATGTGTAGAAAGTGCTGGTCACAGTGAATGTTCCCATTCCTCAAAGCCTGGGCCCAGTGCTACTTAGGAACTCTCTGAGCTCAGCTGAATTTTCTGCGTCCTGCATTCTGTTCACCTACCTTCTTCACCTACCTTCTGCCTTGCCAGGTCCCACCCTCAAGCCCTGGAACCTGTCTGGACTTTCCATTCTGAACCTTGGCCAGACCTGAACTGCTGGTACAGCACTGGCCCTGGGCTAGACTTTCAAGGGCTTTGCAGATGTTTTCCCTGCCTTTCTTGCTGCCCAGTGACTGGCTTACAAGTCCACTCACCTAGGACTATCCCTTTGCAAGGCTGAGAGCAGAGGCCTGGGTCACCCAAGGAATGCTTGCTTTGCCTGGTAGTGCAGACCCTGTGACTTGCAGAGGTCGAGACGTTGCCTATGCACTTGTCTTTGGGGCAGTGGCACCAAGCTATGCCAGACCCAATTCCCCTCCATACAGCCCAGAAGAGAAGAAAGTAGGGTCATCTTGTCAGACCCATCTTGCATTTTATACCATTCATCTCAAGGGAAAGGGTGTAGGGGAACTAGTTATCAGTTAAGTACCTACTATGCTCCTGGCTTGGGGCCTGGCACATAGAGCTGCCCCAAAATATTTGTTGAATAAAGGAGTAGATGCCTTTAGGCTACAGTTTTATTGAAGCTACTTGGTAAACCCAAGAGATGGATTAACAACTTCACTTTGCTGATGGGAAAATTAAGGCTCAGGGAAATGATATCTCTTAACCATGGTTATATAGATGCTCATGGGGCTTAAATCCAAACTATAGTGACCCTTGGATGTCAGTCACTCCCATTGGTGTCCTCCCAAATACTAGGCCATTTTTACTGCCACCAAAGTGACATAAGAGACCAAGGGCATGCTGCTTGGAGCATCAACCAAATGGCCCAGCCTGAGGATTTAAATGGGACTGCAGTCACCAGAGCTTCAATAGGCTTGTTTGATATAGTCACCAAGTTCAAGGAGGGTATGCAGGGCAGTAGTGGGTGCAGGAAGAATGAAGCAAGAAGAGAGAAGCAAGGAGGAAAGGTGTGAGCTGAAGTCAGTTCATCCAATTCTAAGGCTGCCAGTCAGAGACAGCATAGTTATTGAAGCTGTTCTCAGTCTACAGGGGTTGTTTAACCAACTGGCCACCTGGACAACAGGATAAGGTGCCAGTGTACGAGGAGCCCCAGACAACCCTAGGAATGCAACAGAACACAAAATTGTGTTCACTAGGACTCACCCTGGGGCTAACACCTATAGAATGAAGAACACCATGAGCATCTGTGGGCAGTGAGGGATGGCGTGAAAGAACCCCAGGGCAGGCCTGAGTTTCCATGATATCCTCACTGCCCAGCCTCCTTCCAAGGAGGGTGAGCGCAGCACTAGCTGCAGAACTTCTGCCTGCTACATGAAACATGCAAGTTTTGGCTCGAGCTGAATACTTTGGGGCAGGAAAGGAGAAACTAAGGCATGTGCCACCTGCTTCACTTTATATTCTTCTGCCCCTCACAGTTCTGCCTAGTCTCTAAATTCCTACTAAACAAACACTTGAAAAATGTTGGTGTGAAATACATTACAGAGTACCTAGGGTTTCCAGTTGACTCAGAGGTGTTAGGGGAAGCAGAGTTCGATAGGATCCGTCACCCTAGGCTTTCGATCTCTGCATTTTAACCCCTGCTTGTGGGAGAGAGACTTATAGTTACAATAAACATCATGTAGGGCTGTGCTCAACACAAACATCTGTAATAACAACAGGCAAAGGAACTGAACAGTGAAACTCTAATCTGGGCCTGGCTTCAGCTGTTGGCGAGACAGGTGACAACCCAGCCTCCCATCTTGGTGGTATGCTAGTAAGTGTTAAGCAACCAACTCTACCAGAAAAGAAAAAGAAAGAAAAGTTGGATTTTTAGCATTTGCCAATTTCTGTGTAGTAAACCCTCCAACATGGCGAATTTCAAGCTCCCTATTCAGCATCATTGAGTATGGAGTTGAGAAGAGATGCTCTTTCATAAACTTCTGTGTGAGCTGGTAAACCTGTGTGCACTGTTCTAACAATCCACTGCAACATCCACTTGCAGGCTTATACACTCTCTCCACTACCTGGCAGGAAACCAGACACAGGAAGACTGAGACAGAAAAATACACTATATAGGTTGTGCATCTGAAAGTGATTTGTTAAAACGGTAACAAAAACATTTCTTTTTTTTTTTAAGAGAAAACATCATAAAGAAACAGAGGAAAGAGAATGATAAAATGTTTGAATCTTTGATTCTGGCTCCAATTTCAAGCTTTAGTTACTTAAGAAGATGGGGACAAAGACAGTGCAGAGGCTGTGTGCATGCACATGTCTGTGGTACATGTGTGTGTGTGTGCATATGTGTGTGGGGAGCTGTGTTCTGCAGGAGAACTTGGTATTTGACTTGTATAGACAGGGCTTGTGCTTGCTGACCTGCACACAGACTCCCTGCTCAGGGCCGAGAGGCACATCAGAACAGCTCTGCTCAGCAGGCTCTCCATGGAGAAACCAGAACTTTACGTAACCTTTTTGCAAAAAAGATTAATGAAGCTATTTCCAGGTGGCCACATAAAGAGGCTTACATAGTACATGGGAGGAGGGAAGCAGCCTGAGAAGCTTTTCTGAGGGTCAGAGGTGAGCTCCCTCACACCTTGCCAACTTCCATACATCTCTAAGTTTCTGCTAGGAACTTTGCCTTGAGAAGAGAGTCCCTAGCAATCACCACCACACTGGGGACCAGCTTAGAATTTCCTGGTGACCTTCAGCAGGATCCCCTGATGCTTCCTCCATAGCTGAGGGGATGGTAGGGTCTTCAAGGCCTACCTCCAGTGACACCCCTTCTATGTAGCCTGTCAGAATTTGACCTCCCCAACTTTTAGAGTTCTTAGCTGTAAGCTTCCCTTTCTCCTCTTCAGAGATGGAGCCTATATCTGAATCATCTCCATGTCCATCACATCAGCCAGTAGAAAATGAACAAAGCTGTTAGAAAGGAGATATCGTATTTTTCGAACTATAAGATATACCCTCCCCTGCAACAAATTTGGGAGGAATAATGGTTGTTAATGCTGCTATTGAGTTCTGTTTACATTTAAACTGGTGAAATATTATGTTATTTATGTTATTAAATATTTTACCACTTTTTTTGCTTCAAATTTTTTTCTGTTTTTCTCCTCTAAAACCTAGGTGCATTTTAGGGCCTGAAAAATACGGTAACTGATTCGAACATCCCATTTGCAGATGGCAAAATTGAGGCTATGGCTGTTCCTTTCCTTACACCATATTCTACACCCTCCAGTTTTCCTCAAGGGTCTTAGCTCCTTCTGGTCTGTGGATGGTTGTCTATACTAGAATGCATTTCTGCTCCCTGTGTATCTGGCAGGCTCCTGTGCATCCATCAAGACCCAGCCCAACAGTTCCTTTCATTTTGAAGCCTTCACTAATTTACTCCTCTTTCCCACCCACTGTGAGCAGAGTAATACCTTGCCCCCTGGACCCCCTGAGCTGCACAATGCTCACCTCTGCAGTTGAACATGTAGCATGAACTGCAATACTATCCCTGTGTCTCTATTTCTGTCCACACTAAGGCACATTTCCTCTGGGCAGGACTGTGGTGGGAGCCTTGGGTTGGGAGGTAAGTGGAATGGAAAGCTGGAATTTTTAATTCTGGATTTATGCTACCTAGAGGGTGTGCCTCATTCCACCAGTCTCTCCAAACACACCCCCCTGCAAATGTACACACAAACACACACCTGGGAGAGCCTGAGAGGCAAGAGGGCCAACTGGTTTAACCTGGGACCTCCTGAGTAGGATTCTCCCAGATAGGACCTAGAATTGGGATCTTCCTGACTCTAGTCTTCACAATCTCACCAACTTAATCATTTAAGAGAATAAAGGTTAAATACAGGTTTCTAAATATTTTCATAATTTGTGCTTAACTAAAATTAATAATTATACTCATCAAAAGATACTATGAAAAGCTAAAAAGACAAGCCACAGCACAGAAGATACACAGATAAGTTTATCTGACAAAAGACTTGTATCTAGAATATATAAAGAAATCTTCAAAATCAATGAAAAACTATTGCTTACAGAGAAATGGTCAAGAGACTTGAATAAATACTTTACAAAAGAGTGTAGTCATGTGCCACTTAACAGAAAGGATACTTTCTGAGGAATGTGTCATTAGGTGATTTTGCTGTTGTACAAACATCACAGAGTGAACTTACACAAACCTAGATGGTACAGCCTACTACACAGCTAGGATATGTGGTATATATAACCTTTTGCTTCTAGGCTTCAAGCCAGTACAGCATGCTACTGTACAAAACAACACGAGATTAAATCAACTACAAGAGAAGATGATGCAATCAAAAAACTCGGTGAACAGGGGATATATGAAGCTGCTACTGTCATAACACAGCATACTGTTTTACAGCAAACTTTTTTATAAGTTGAAAGGATACAATCTAAAATAACAATAAAAGTAGAGTAGTACATAAACCAGTAACATAGTCATTTGTGATCATTATCAAATATAAGGTATTGTACATAATCGTATGTTCTATGCTTTTATATGACTAGAAGTGAGGAAGGTTTGTTTATACCAGCATCATCACAAGCATGAGCAATGCTTGAGCTATAATATTATGACAGCTACAATGTCACTGGGTGATAGGAATTTTCAGCTCCATCATAATCTTACAGGACCACTGCTGTATCTGTTGTTGATTGAAATGTCATTATGACTATATACATGACTATATATCCAAATGCTCAGCAAACGTAAGGGGTTCAACTTCAATAGTCATTAAAGAAATCCACATTAACCCCTCAATAAGATGCCACTGTACAACCTATAGAATGGCTAAAATTCAAAGAGCTCACAATATCAAATGTTGACAAGGATGTGGAACAATGAGAACTCCTACACTGCTTGTGGAAGTTTAAAATGGTCCAACCAATGTAGAAAACTGTCACTATCTGCTAAAGCGAACAACCATGTAACCTATGAGTCAGCAACTACATTTCTATGAATAAATGCAACATAAATACATGTAAATGTTGACTAAAAGACATGTGCAAGAATTTTCACAGACACATCATTTATAATAGCTAAAAAGAGAAACAAACCAAATGGATACCAATGGCAGAATAGGTGTATAAAAATATACATATAGTATGCACTAGAATTCTACAGAGCAATGAAAATTAACAAACCACTCCTATGTATAATACAGATGAATCTCATAATCATAGTGTAAAGCTAATAAGCAGGACCCAAGAGAGTACATATTATGTGATCTCATTAATATAAAGTCCCCAAACAGGCAAACCTGAGAAGCAGTCAGGAGATTGAATATCCTTGGGGCAGAGTATAGCTAAAATGGTCTAGATGAATAGTAAATGATAGGTGGGTAGATAGATAGATGACAGAAAGATAGATAGAGATAGTGATATAGAAACATAACACTCTCTCAAAATTCTTCTGAACCATTGAAAATTTGAGGATACCTGCCTCTCTGTCCCTATATAGTTCAGTGTGTATCTAAGTGTTGCAATGTACATTTTCAAAGACCAAGGATGGCCCCTTACATAGTCACAGTACAGTGATCAAAATCAGGAAACATAACATTAATATGAGTATTATCTAATCAACAGACCACAGTCTAATTTCATCAATTATGCCAATATTGTCATTTATGCTCACTTTTTTCTCAGTCTTGGGTCCAGTCCAGGTTCATGTGTTCCATTCACTTGCCATGTCTTTTTAGTCTCCTTTGTTCTGGAAGAATTCCATGGGTTTCCTTTTTGTTTCTTGACCTTGATATCTCTGCATAAAGGACAGCTGTTTAATAGATTGGCCTTCAGTTGAGTCTGTCTGATATTTTCTCATGATAAAACTCAGGTTTCATGTTCTGGCAAAAATCCCACTGAAGTGCTCTCACGATCTTCTCAATGCATCGTACAAGGAGCACGTATGTGGGTCTGTCCTGCTATTGGTCTTGTTTGCTTTCACCCCTTGGTAAGGCAGTGTCTAGTAGGTCTCTTCACAGTAAAATGACTATTTTCCCTTTGTGGGAGAGAAGGCAACTTGTGGGGAGATACCTAGCCTCAGTATGTAACCTTGCTACATGCCTGGCTTTGTCGGAGGAGCAAGGTATCAATGTCGGCACAGCAGGCACAGGGAACCAACAGATAACATTTACTGAGAAACTAACTTTGCTCTGGGAACTGAGTTAAATGAATTCAATGCATAATCTCATTTTAACCGCACAATAACCTTAAGAGAACACAACCAAGTGCCTACACTACCTGTCCACACAACAATAATAGTAATGATAGTAGTAGTAGTAGTAGTAGTAGTAGTAGTAGTAGTAGGAATAGGAATATTAGTAATTCCTAATATCTTTTTAGCACTTACTTTCTATTGCCAGTCCCTGTTCTAAGTGTTTCACTTAAATCCTTATTTTATAGCAATTACTTCCATCTTCATCTCATAGAGGAAAAAATCAGAAGCTCTTGCCCATGGACACCCTGCTAGATATTAGAGTTTGCTTCCAGGGAGTCTGACCTTGAGGCTACATTCTTAACCACTCCTCTGTACAGCCTTTTGAGTTGATGCTTAATGATGGGAAGTATGTTCACCTGTTTCTTCTTTTGCTGTAAAAACACTTTTCTTGAAACAGTTCAAGCCTGCTATGGCATGCTGAGTTGAGGGTGTGTGCGTGGACCAGAGTGAAATGCAGAGAGCAGTGCATGGAGGCCAGGTGGGCGGTGGCATTATCCACCAGGGGGCATGGCCAGGAGGAGACTGGAAGAGCTCCAGGGCAGAGGCAGGATGGTGAGCATGGCCCCTTATCAAGACTGAAATCATAGCCTTTCTCCATGGTGCTCTTGTCCCACCCTAGGCTCCAGAGCCTTCTCAGTGACCAGTGCAGAAAATGGAAACTTGAATCCGGTGGGAACTCCTTGCCCATTAGTGCAAGATTCTTCCAAGACCTTTTGGGTTCCTCCTGAATGCCCATCGGTCACAGTGCCAATTTCTGTGACACTCCCTGCTGGCTTGTTCACACCACCAGTGCCTGCAGCCATCTATGCTGCTGCCCTAATTTCTCATGGTCACTGGCCTTTCAGCATCATTAGCTTTAGCAGAGAGAAGGCTGTGTTTACAGCTTGGCATGAAGGAAGAACATGCAGATGTCTGTTGCCAGGCTACAAATGACTCTTTTTCTCCCCTAGAAGAAAGTAATAATGCTTAAAAAATACTCAGTTGCTTGGCAGGCTTTGGGGTGGCTTAGCTGAGAATATTCTAGGGCCATGAGAGATCTTGCTTTTTACAGACCCTGCTGCCTCTCCCGGTTCCCATGGTTTTAGATCTTTGCTTCACCAACTTTTGAAGGAAGAGAAGGTACTGACCTGTGATCAAAGCAAAAACCAGCATCCTTGTTTTCAGGGAGACATAATCCCCTGATTATTTGATCCTTCACCTTGATTGGAGTGGGAAGAACTGGAAACATTAGCATTTTAAGGGGTAGATCTAAGATCCAGTAGAGGGAAGGAAGGGTAAATTCCGGAAGAGAAGGGAGAGAGCAGCTGGTCAAAGAGTGAGGGTCAGGAAGCAGTAGATGAAGAATTTCAGTCAAGATGGAGTTATAGGTAAACACAGATTGCCTTTTTGCACAACCAGAAGAAAAATTACGAGTAAACTACAACACATATGTCACCCAGTATTGTCAGAAAATCAAGCTGTATGGAAGTTCGACAACCAAGAAGTTAAAGAAGTCCTATTCATCCAGATGGGTAGGAGGGGTGCAGATGCAGAGATGTGCAGAGAGGCACAGAGAAATGGACCTGGAACAGGCTGTCCCACAACCACGTGTGGCGGGTAAAAATCAGGAGGGATGCCTCGGGAAGGAGGGATCCCAGTCCCACACCAGACCACCCAGCCCAGGGTTCCAGTACTAGGAAGATAAGTCCCTGTATCTTCTGATTGTAAAAACCAGCTGGGGTTGGGACAGCAGAAGAAACTGCAGGATTCTCAGGAGTCTCCTCTTAAAAGGCCCACAGTAGACTTAGGACTTACGCAGACTCACTCCTTCTGAGCTTTAGCACTGGAGCAGCAGCTAGAAGAGCACAAGTGGCATATGGGTAAAAATTGGAAGTGTCTATTATCAGGACAAGTACTGGGAGCCAGCTTCCTCTCAGACAAAACTCCAGAGAACAGGAAGCAGCACTGTCCCCTTTCTGAGCCCTTCCTCACACAGAGATGCAGAGCAGTGGCACAATTTTGGAGACTCTATTAACCTGGTTCACTTGGCTTACCCCTCACTGGTGATTGCCTAAGGTTCTACCCCATTCAACTCACCAGTGTATATTTCTAGAATAGGCCATGCTACTAAGATAGGGAGTCAAAGCAGCTCTACCTAATATATAGAAACAAACAGAGGGAAGCTGCCAAAATGAGGAAACAAAAAATATGCTCCAAATGAAAGAATAGAACAAAACTCCAGAAAAAGGACTAAATGAAATGGAGATAAGCAATCTCTTAAATGCAGAGTTCAAAACACTGGTTATTAGTATGTTCAAGGAACTCATTGGGTACTTCAAGTGCATAAAAAAGACCCAGGCAGAAATAAAGTTAACATTAAGTGAAATAATGAAAAATTTACAAGGAACCAACAGAGAAGAGAAGGAAACGGATTCAAACCAATAATTGGAAATATAAGGAAGTGATAAACATTCAACCAAACAGCAAGAAGAAAAAAGAATTTAAAAAAACACAGGAAAAAAAAAACAAGGATAGGCTAAGGAGCCTCTGGGACAACTTTAATTGCAAAACATTCAAATCATAGGAGTACTGGAAGGAGAAAAGAAAAAGCAAGAAATTGAAAACTTATTGGAAAAAAGAATAAAAGGAAATTTCCCTCATTTGGTGAAGGAAATAGACATAAAAGTCCAGGAAGCATAAAGAGTCCCAAATAAGATGGATACAAAGAGGACCACACCAAGGTATATCATAATTCAAATGCCAACATTTAAAGATAAAGAATCTTAAAAGCAGCAACAGAAAAGCAGATAGTTTCCTACAAAGGAGTTCCTGTAATACTGTCAGCTGATTTCTCAAAAGAAACTTTGTAGGCTAGAAGGGACTGGCAAGAAGTAATCAAAGTGAGGAAAAGCAAGGACCTACAACCTAGATTACTCTATCCAACAAAGTTATCGTTTAGAATTAAAGGGCAGATAAAATGCTTCTCAGACAAGGTAAAGATAAAGGAGTTCATCACCACCAAGCCATTATTATATGAAATGTTAAAGGGGCTTATTTAATAAAAAGAAGATCAAAATTATGAACAGCAAATGGCAATAAATTCACAATTGAAAATTCACAATAAATTCACTATCAAAAATTGAATCTAAACAATAAACTAAGCAAACAAGTGGAACAGAAACAGAATCATAGATACGGAGATCATTTGGAGGGTTATTGGTTGGGATGGGGAAGGGAGAAAATGGAGGGAAAGGTGCAGGGAGTAAGAAGTACAAATTGGTAGGTACAGAATAGACAGGCGGATGTTAAGAATAGTGTAGGAAATAGCATAGCCAAAGAACTTACATGCATGACCCATGGACATGAACTAACGGGGGGGTTGCCAGAGGGAATGGGGGGTACTGGGTAGAGGGGACAAAGGGGGAGACCTGGTACAACTGTAGTAGTGTAATAAATAAAGTGTATTTTTTTAAAAGAAGCATTAGGGAGAAGACTCAAGCTGGAGGCTGGGAACTCAGCCAAGATATCTGCATCTACTCTAATGTGGCCTCCTACCTGGAGTCAGGTGTGGTTGCCTAGTGCAAAAACCCAGAGTTGGACTGCACACGAGTTTGGCTCTGCTAGAGTGAAAGCTGTTTACATTTGCAAACACGGGCCTGGGAGCCATGGTTACAACACTAGAAGAGTGTTGAGCAACCCTTTCACATCCTGGGCTTCTGAATTTTTTGTGTGTAATTCTACTAATTTTGGTCAAAAATAACATGTTCAATGTGCGTTAATGTGCACACCACTGTAAGACTTTTCCCACAAATTTGTTTATCTAAGAAGCCTTTGTCAGACTATATATACATTTGTTACTACTACCCTGGTTTGCATGATGGGGAGAGGCCCCAACATTTATTGGAAGCATGCTATAAGATACAGGCATCCTCATATAACAAAACAAAACAAAAAAGCCCCTTACATTGGGGGTAATGGTTATTCCCCCCTTTAAAGAATGAGAAAAATCAGCATTCAAAGCATTTATAACTCACCCAGGTCACACAGCTAACAAGTGGTAGGAGTGCTGTCAGCCCCATGTCTAGAAGGACCCCAGGGGCCACGCATCTGCTTTTGAGTAAAATCTCCTTCAATGAAAATTACAGCCCCCTTCCTGTGGAATTCCCCAATCCCTGAGGCCTAGAAGTATCATTCCCACAGCCTTCCCTTCTCTTTCTCTCTCTCTTTTTTTGTGCAGCCATTTTCTCCTCACAAAGTTGGTCCCAGCACAAGGAGGCCTGGCTTCCCAGTAGCTTCCCTGGCCTCTGCTTTTTTGAAGACTTTACCTGCTTTGGCATCAGAGTTCAGGATAACCCCACTCAAGGCAGATTCTGACTCACAAATTGGAACAACCTGATTAATCAGGAGGGATTTTGTGGCAAATGCCATCAGATACCCTGCCATCCCCTTTCAGCAGGTAGAAACCCTGCTCTGGCTCCCATCATCCTGCAATCAGGCCTACTCATGAGGGCATGAAGGTGAGGTGAGTAATCAGCATCATCACTTCATCCCACACAAAACACCTCCCATCAGGTTTTCAGATCTTCTGGCTCTATTAGGGCCACAGCACACAAATCCTGAGGCGTTCAGAATCAGCACACTCACCTGTGTTGTTGAGGACACCGTGCAAATCCCTCATGTCAATTACCTGCAAGTTGATTGAATTGGTGTTGATTGGTTAATTTGCTCTCAGCCTTGGAGAACACACGTAAATCGATGGTCTTAGCCATTATTTAAATCTGTGTATTATCTCATTCTCATGACACTGGGTCTTATGAAAGAAAGGCTTAGCCAGACAGGTAGAAGAACGTGGGGGCACTGTTAATTCTTTGTTAGAATGCATTTTCAAAGAGATTAGTTGGCTTTGATATTAAAGTTCAGTTTCCCTTGAGTCAAGAGTTTATTCACTCATCCTTTGAACAAATATTTAGTGAGTACCATGTAGCATCCTACTGCATCGCTAGACATTGAGGAGGCATGGATGAAGATGTAGATTTCACTCATGTGGAGCTGACATTTGAGCTCTGTTCCAGGCTGGAAAGAGTCTGTTTACTTCCCCCTCAGGATGAAGTCCAGTGCTTGAGAGCTGGCTGATCTCCTCCATAGAAGAACAGATCCCAAAAACCATGGTTTGAGGTCAGTACATCTCAGAATTCAGCCTTGTAACTTGTCTCAGTGGGGAAAAATATCAATGTACAAGAAATAGATTATTGTTGTGGGAGAGGCCCAGTTGAGCTTCTAGAGTAACCCATAAGGGGCAGGCAGCAGAATGGGGCAGCTGGAGCAAATCTGAGGTGAGGTCCAGGAAAGTCAAATCATCCACTTCCTGGTGGTATGACATTGGACTAGTCAGCATCACCTTCTCAGCCTGTTTTCTCTGCCATAATTTTGGGCTGATGCTGTTTTTCTCATACAATTGTTGTGGAAATTGAGCAGGATACCTTATCAACATCGCTGGGTGTTTGGGAGGCCTCTGCACATGCCTGTGCCCTTGACTTGTTTTCCTTCTAAAGTCTGGTCCTGGCTGAATAGTTTTACTCATATCACCCAGGACAATAGCTCACAGCCCTTCAAACTTGTTCTTCCTAAAGAGCCCAGAAGACTCTGGAAATAAGCTGCTTCTTTTAGCCCAAGTGACAATATACAATTTCCTGCAACCTGGACAACTTCTGAGAATGAAAAGGGCACTGTTAATAGTGACACCCCCCAAAACAGGCATAAACCAGAACTGTCTAAGGCAATGGGGACATGGTCACCCTTCCTCAGTTGGTTTTGTCAGCTGTGGGAGTTGGTATAAAACAGACAGCAAGGCTGCTCTTCACAGAATCACAGCCTCATAGCCCAGCCAGAGGAGATCACCTAATAGGCAAATTATAGGATGGCCACTCCCCCAGCCCCAGTGCACAAATCCTGTGTAATGTAAAGTGTGATTAAGACCTATGAACGTAATGTGATATCACTCATGATTAGGCTGCATTTGGCAAAGCCGAAAGGTTTTTGTAGGTGTAATTGAACTCCCAAACCTGTTGAATTTGGGTTAATCCAAAAGGAGAGGTTTGGGGTGGGCCTGGCCTAACCAGGTGAAAGCACTTACTACAAGGACTTGGCTCTTGTA
Source organism: Sturnira hondurensis (assembly GCF_014824575.4). Classification (NCBI taxonomy): domain Eukaryota; kingdom Metazoa; phylum Chordata; class Mammalia; order Chiroptera; family Phyllostomidae; genus Sturnira; species Sturnira hondurensis. The sequence goes on from NW_028081547.1 coordinate 2,066,002, forward strand.
GGAAGTAAGCAAGAAGTAAGGAAGAAGTAAGCTATGTTATGAGAGTCACATGCAATTAGAATCTAATGGCAGCTTCTAGGTGCTAAGAGGGACTTCTGGCAAATAGCCAGCTAGAAAATGGCAACATTATTTACAGATTTGCAAGAAAAATACTTTCAATGAACTAAGATAGCATATCCTTCCCCAGTCACCCCTCCAGATGAGAACACATCCAGGTTGACACCTTGATTTCAGCCTTGGGAGACACTGAGCAGAGACCCCCTCATTAAGTTTTGTATATACTTCTGACCTATAGAAAGTCTGACATCACAAAAATGTTGTTCTAAGCCAGTAAGTGCCTGGAGGTTTATCATACACCCTGAACTCTCATCATCACATTCATCTCTGGCCATGTTCTTACTCTGGCCTACCCACTCGGGATACCTTCCCTTCTTCTTTTCCAAGGTGCCTATTCTCTGAGCCCCACTTCAAGTCCCCCTCCTCTAGGGCATACTCATCCTCCCTGCTCAGTTTCCTGGTATTTTCTTGTACATACTCCATGTTCCTGCACATACTCCACTTATGCAGGGTGCTTCTGTGTCCTGCACTTTGTAAAGGCTGTCCCTTATGCCTATATGGAAACTGCTAGTGTTTCTCTTCTACAGTTGAGGAGAGGACAGCTAAGGTCAAAGTGGCTCATCCAGAGCCTATCAGACACAGTGAACAGAAGAACTAGAATTTGAACCAGAACCATCTGACTCCAAATCCTGCTCCCCTTCTAACATGCCTGCTGTCCCATTCAACTGTTGGGATCCCCCAGCCTACAAAGGGCTGCCTGCTATACTAACTGATAACACTTTAAAGCAGGGGTGTCCAAAATTTTGGCATCTCTGAGCCACACTGAAAGAAGAATTATGTTGGGCCACACATTAAATACATTGTGACACATAACCACAAAAAAACATCATAATGCTTTAAGTAAATTTAAGATTTTGTGTTGGGCCTCATTCATAACCATCCTGAACTGCATGCAGCCCACAGGCCACAGGTTGGATATTCATGCAAAGCATGTTTTTATAGAGCTCATCTCAGGTCATCCTCCCAGGAACCATATATTTTTACCTACAATTCACAGATGAGAATACTGAGACCAAGAATACTTGATCATTCATTTACTCACTCCACATACACTTATTGGGTGTCTAAGGGGTGCTTCCAGTCCTGGGCCCTGGGATACAGAGCAGAAACAACCTGTTTGCAGGTGCTCACAGTCCGGGGTAAGAGCAGATGTGTAAACAGAGCCTTGTGCCAATTCAGGATGGCATCTATAGCTGACATAGTGAAAGCCTGGAGAGAGGTGTCCAACCCAGGCATGCAATGGGAGTTGGAATCAGGGTTTCCAAGGAGGAAGTAGAGGGCAGCCCATGTTGAATAAGAGTTACCCTTGTAGTGATCTGGGGTGCAGGAACAGGAGGTCTTGCCTGAGATGTCCAGCTTGTGTGAGGCCAACCCAGGACTCAGGCTGGGTGGAATTTCCTTTGCACTCCACCGCTTTTCAACACAGGCTGAGGTCCCTGGGAGCATCCACATATGTCCCTGGGGCATCCACATATGTCTCTCCATCTCCCAAAGCTTTAACTCCTCAGCTGTCTCTGGACCCCCCACCTAGCACCCAATGTGAGCAGAAACACACAAATACACAGACATGTTCAGATAAATCTTTATACACATAGTTCCACACACTTTTGCTCCAAACACACTCATGTTCACACACATACATACTCATACACTCACACACACAGATACATACACATGCTCCACACATATAGACACACATACACATTTACACACATATATACACATATACCCACATGCACACATACAGGCAGATGCACATTCACATAAATACATATTCATGTACACTCTCAAGCCCACGTACATACATACATATACACAGAACATACACGTGCCCCCCACATACACGCATACATACCCACGTGCATATATATATATATATATATATATATATATATATATATGCACATACATTCACACGCACACCTTTTCAGGAAACCAAATAGCAGCTCCAAGCTCATCAAAGCCAATGAAATGCCTCAAGAATTGATTTTTATTATGCAGAGCAGAAAGGCAGGTGATAGACTGTCAAACACAGTCTTTTCCCCAGTCACCTATTGAGAACCACGCAGACAGCATCACGGTTTCCAGGCAAATTCCAGCTGTTTCCCTGGTGCCCAGGATACAAAATCCCAAGAAGCCAAGTGATGATTTTCCCCTTCAGAAGAATAACATTGCCCAGCTCTCCCCTCCCAGGCTAGAAAAGTTTCTGTAGCCCTCAGTCCCTGACCAGTCCAGCCAATGTCGTCAGGATGAAGTGCTGGCCAAGGAGACAAGAAGGTCCATCAATTTCTCCTGGAAAGCCCAAAAGAAATTTGGTCATAGAAAATCCCTTTCCTCTTTGCTAATAAAAATTATCAGTGCAGGGCAGGAGGCTGGGAGGAGAGGGAGCACAGACACTTGCCTTGTTGAACTACTTGGAGAAATGACCCTGATCAGCCATCCAGGGGGAAGAGAGGCAGGAAGCAATATAACATGTATTGAGCCTGATTTTTTTCACCTAGATTTTCCTCCTCAGTTCTCTCAGCAGCTCTTTGATATTGCATTAGTTCTATTCCTCTGATGAGGAAACTGCAGCAGAAAGAATGTGGGTTTTGGAGAAAAACGAGCGTGCTCCCTTGCTGGCTGCAGGGCTCAAGCTAATGATGTCATTGCATTTCAGTGTTTCCCTTTAGACCCCTAACCTGGGTGGGCTTATTCACTGGATGATGGGACAAAGCAGTGACACTGATTTTATGTACAAAAACACTCCAGAAATGCTCATTCCAGGTCCTTGTCTGTTCCAGCCCCTCTTTCTCTTCTGAACCTTTATATAGTCCCCCCAGTCTTCCTCCAGAGTGACAAGGAAGCCCCTCTTGGCTCTGGAGGTCAGCTCTCCTGTGACTTTACCAAGCAGGTACCTTGCTGACCTCTGGCACCCTGCCCTTCTTGCCTGGGTATGAGCCTGGGAGAATCAGAACCCCAGGTCTGTGCAATAAAACAGGGCTCCAGAGTAGCAAGACATTCTTCCCCAAACTTCAGAAAGGGCTTTCCAAATTCTTGGCAAAGATGGCCCTAGTTCCTTGGTGTTCTTGGATTGGTCACATTTGTTCTTAGCTTCATGAGCCAAGGAGGCTTGGTGTCAGCCCTCACTAAGGGCCCCCCTTCAAGAGCCCTTGTCTGCAGAACCAATGTTTACCCAACAACTGAGACAGAATATGGCCTCCGTGGCTGTGAAACATGGGAATCCCAAGTAGGCGAACCAGTCCAGAACGGTGTGGTCCTGAGGAAGCAATGGCCAAAAGCACAAGAGGAAACGTAGGCTAAGTAACAGGGGAAATTCCCTGTAGAAAGATCTATTAGGCTGTGAAATAGTATTCCACAGGAAATGGTGGAGGGACTGCCCAAAGGCAATGAAAGCCTTGCCTGCCTAAGTAATAGAAGCCCTGTGGTGTGTGGAGTGACCGAGAACTGGCCTCAGGGGAGCAACCTATAGGTCATCTCCATATAGATGTAATTGCCAAGCCTGTCTTAATGTTCCATGGAACTGTATTTCTCTTGCCAGGCAAAGATCATATTCTTACAGCTCAGAAAAAGCCACAGGATTTGAAGTGGGCTTAGCCATCATTTTGTCAACAGGGTAGCAACTCTGAACAAACAGATCCAGGACTTTGACACAAGCCCCATCAAAATCCCAACTGCCTTCACTGGAGAAAGTGACAGGCTAATTCTAAAATTCACAGGGAATTGCAAGGGACTCAAAATAGCCAAAGGGACATTTAAAAAGAAGAACAAAGTTGGAGAACTCTTGCTTCTCAGTTTCAAAACTTACTACAAAGCTTCAGTGATCACAGCAGTGTGGTTCCGGAACAAGGACAGACATGTTCGTCAGTGAAACAGGACTGGAACTCCATACATACAATCCTCACACTTACCATCTACTGATGGCTGACAAAGGTGCCAAGATGATTTAATGGCAAAAAGTAGCTGTTTCAACAAATGGTCCTAGGATAACTTATATCTACATGCAAAAGAGTGATGTTGGACTCTTACCTCAAGCATATACAAATACACTGCAGATGTCAGTTTTCACTGTAAAACTCTCAGAAAAAACATGCAAGTAAGTCTTCATGACTTTGAATTAGGCACAAGGAGCAAAATAAAAATAGATAATTTAGATTTCCTCAAAATTCAAAACTTTTATGTTATCAACAGTATCATCAAGAAAGTGAGAAGACAACTTATAGAATGGGAGAAAATACCTGTAAATCACATGTTTACATGTTTACATTCTAGTCCCCATTCTAGGGGACTAGAATCCAGAATATATAAAGAACTCTAATAAGTCAATCATACAAAGACAGACTCAATTAAAAAAATGGGCAGAGAATTTCAATAGACATTGCTCCAGAGACATAAATACACATTTTTTAAATCAGCATCGTTAGTCATTAGGAAATATAAAGTTAAAACCATTACAGGACACTATTTCCCACTCACTAATATGGTTAAAATAAAAAAGACAAATAGTAACAAATGCCCACAATAGTATAGACAAGTTGGAGCTGTTGGTTGTTGCTATTGGGAATATAGAATGGTGTAGCCAGTTTAGAAGACAGAAAAAAGTTAAACACGAAGTTACCAGCGATTCCAGTTCTCAGTATATACTCAAGAGAAGTAAAAACATATTGTACATCCATGTTCACACCAATAATATTCAGAATAGTCAAAACAGAAAAATTTAAATATTTATCAATTTATGAGCTAATAAACAGAATTTTATATTCTATGTAAGGGAATATTATTCAGCCTTAAAGAAGAATGAAGTACCAAGACATGCTATAACAGGAATCAACCTTGAAAATATTATGCCAAGTGAAAGAAGCCATATATAAAAGGCCACGTGTTATATGATTTCATTTATGTAAAATGCTTAGAATAGCTCAATTTATAGAGGCAAAAAATATATTAGTGTTATCCAGGTCCTAATGGAGTAGGGCAGGTGGGAATTACAGTTAATGAGTATGGGGTTGTGAGACTTTTCTGAAATTCGATGATAGTTGATAGTGTACAACTCTGCAAATTCCCTAAGACCCATAGATATTACACATTTAGAGGGTATATTTTATGGTATATGAATTATATCTCAATTAAGCTGTTATTTAATTTTTTTAAATAATGTCACTTCTGAACCTGCTAGACACAAGTTTGGTCTGTATCTCTCTTTTCAAAAATACTTCACTTAAATGAGTTCCTACTGCATACATAATTTTGTATTTTACCTCACTCTTCATTAGGTTTTAAGGCCTTCCCTGTGTTATTAAGAACTCTTCATTAATATTATTTTTATGGTTGCCTAATATCCAATCATATACTATAACCATAACCTAATTTTCTGTTATTGTGTTACTGGGCAGTTGTATTTTTCCCTCAGGTTTTGCTGTTATAAATAACATCTTTAACATCTCTGTGTATAAACTCATCTACAATTTTTAGAGTGTCTCTTTTTTAGGATAAATTTCTAAAATTGAGATTACTGGGTGAAAGTAGTCAGCTTTAAGATCCGGTGAACTCCTCAAATTTGCATCCCCACAAAACCCTTTTCAAGATATTTGATGCAGATTTACTTGGTTTCCTGAAATAAGGGGTCCCACCCATCACGATAACTTTGTGGTACAAGGGGAAAGTCATTGCGATGGAAGTCAAACTCACAAGGTTCATGTTCCAGCTCTGCCACTCACCTGACTGTTCCTGATCCTGACCAAATGGCATAAACTCAATTGACCCTCAATGTTCTCTTCTGTAAAATGGGTGAAATATACTTAATTGTTGTAAATAAATACGCACACACACACACACATACATATATATATATATATATATATATATATATATATATATATATATATATCAAGTGTCCATTGTCCACTCCTCAAAATTAAGCACTTGTTTTATGTCCACTTTTCTCCCTTCTTCTTTTCATGGCTCCACCCTCTGCCATGAAGATGCACCTTCAGATGCACCTTCACTTTAGGATGTGGTGCCACCTCCCTGGCAGCATGACCAGGCAATGCCCTCATGGGGTGAACAGCGATGGAGCCTGCAGCTCAGAATTTGGGCCTGGGTCCTCCAGACATTAGCTTGTGATCTCAGGCAGCATCTCAACATTTTTTGAGTCTGGCCTCTTATTTAATTTGGGGGCAAAGAGGAAATTTCCTATGAGCTTATAGTGGGGGTCAGGTGATACACTGGCTAGCACAATGCTTGTTGTGCCCACCACAGTCTCTCTAAACAGCAGTTAGGTTTATCATGACAACTTCCTTCAAATATATGAGGGCTTCCTTGGGTACACCAAGCCAAATTCATTTTCTGCCACCAGATTATAGGCCCATAGCCTGACTGGGTAAGCACCACATCACTACATACTATAGTAATTACTAATTACATGTTTCTGCATTCTGTGGCTTATTAGTAAATTGCATGTAGAGAGATCTAAAAGTAATTGCCCTCCTCCTGTAACTTCAGCAGCCCGCAGAAATCACAAGAAATTACCTTATTTACTTCCTAAGTGATTCCCAGTGGCTGTTTATCAAATATATGAAAGAAAAAAATCATACAATAACCAAATATTCTTGTGATTACAAATGATATGTGAGGGTCATGAGAAATCTTGAGTGGAAAGGCTGTTAAACAGCTGCTCACTAAGTGTATGTAAATATCCCCCTGTGGGTAATAGCTTAATTTTGATCATTGTTCAAAAGAGCAGGCATTTTAAATTATTAATAGGTGTCAGCTACAAAAGAAAATTTACAAGAAGAGAGCCTGATCTGTACAAATGACACTGTGTCTTTAACCACCCTGGTGTGTGGGAAAGAAAGGAGGGTGGGAAGAAAGGAATAAAAGGCACAATAGGCAAAAATTCAGCCTCCTGTTTTTACTCTGGCTGGGGTTTTGTGGCTTGTGAGTAGGGCATTGCTTTACCACCATGGAAACTGGACTGGGCTCCATTCATTCCTTATTAAGTTTGGTCATACATAGTTTCCTTCTCTTTTCAAGGAAAGGAAAGTCAATTCCAAACAAGAAAACTTGAAGCTCAGGAAGCGCCAGGCTGTAAATACAGGCTTTCTACCTTTGCTATGATGAAAACTTTTTCACATCTAAATGCATCGTGTGGAAACATTTCATTGTGAGCAGCGCTGACACGGTTCTGCTCAGATAAATTGAGATCCCATTTCAAATGATTTATTTGATGGAAACATCAGGATCACTGATGCGTGAATTGGCCTCTCAGATCCCTTTTCTAAAAACACATATGGTGGATCATGAGACTGTTGGGTTAACAAGACAGACGAAATGGCCAGTTTTTCTGTTTTCTTCTCTTGGTTTTTGTGGTGGCATGGGCTTTTGGTATTTTGGGTAACCTGCAAATATTAGAGATTTAAATAAAGGAAAAGGTAACGTGAAGGATTAGGAAAAGGCTCAGGTAAATGTAGTGCCATGATTGGCTATGGCAAGAAACTTGTTCCTGAAGAAACAAGTTCTTGTTGTTTCTTGTTCCAAGAAAGAAACTTGTTCTTCTATGTCCTTTACTCTCTCCATACTTGTAGGATAAAGAGATAATATACCCAAGTGACAGCACTCAGAATGAGTTGAATTTATCCAGTGTGCTACTTCTATTCACAGACACCACTTTCAGACACCAGCAGCTTTGATCCTCCCCAGAATGCTACCAAGTGATTCAGGTCATAAATCACAAGGAAAATGGCAATCAGAGGTGAAAACAACTGCCCGAGACTACCTAGATAGTGGAAGGCAGAGCCAGTGCTCAAATACAGTAAACAAATTCCCATGTAAATATTTTAACTAGGACTTAGGTCCTATCCATATTCCTGGGGAGGGGTAGGGGGGTGGCTGTAGGCTCTTCTGCCTCTATGACCCTGGGGCTGGGACAGAGCCTGGGGCAACCTCACCAGATGCACAAGGCTGAAGCTCTGATGGTTTTGTAGGTCCCTTGCCTCCTTCTCTCTGGCTGTCCTGCTTTCTGGCCATCCTCCTACTCCTCCCCCTCCATAAACTCATTCATCTTGCAGCTGCCTGATTTCTCTGACAACCCAGGCCTCCTCTCTCATCCACAGAGCTTGGTGACAGGATTGATGGGCCTTTGAGCCCAAGCTGAATCATAAGCACCAGACCACTTAAAGCTCACTGTGGTCAATTTGTGGGTCAATACAGACTTCCTCAAAGAGACTGAAAGCCCCCTAGAGAGGAAGACCACCAAGTTTGCACCCCCTGCTTTGCACCCCCAGTGCCAGGCCCTGGGCAAGGCTCAAAGAGCTCTCAGGTCACTACTTAAGACAGATGTGTAAACAGCTAAGCATCACAGAGTGGGAATGAGGCTAAAGTAGATGTAAGAACAAGAGACAGGTGACATTGAAACTAAGTGAAGACTCAAGGTGCAAGAATAGCTTCTGGACAAAGAATGCCTACATTACACTTTGGGGGCTGAAGAAGAATTTAGAAAAGGTGTTCCTGTAGAACTGTGTCTTCCTTTCTGGTGAATTGTCATACTCTCTTTCTCAACACACAGAGAATGTCTAGAACAAGTTTGGGCATCATATGATTCCTAAGTGAATCTGGGTTCAGCTGGCTACATGAAGCAGTTTCAACAGCCTCAGGCCAAGTTGTGCGAGTCCCTTATCACCCTATTCTGGATTCTCTCCTAGAAACAAAGCCACTGAGACCAGAAATGACCAAGTTGATGCGCCTGTTTGGTTATAATAGTTGAAGGACTGTCATAAAATAATAATAAGATCTGGCATTTATGGAGCCTTACTATGTGACAATAATGGAGCCTAGAACCTTAGGTATCTCCATTCACATTATTAGTAACAATTTTGGTGCTGGCAATACTTCCATTTTGCAGATGAAGAAAATGAGGCTTAGCAAACTCAGATAATTTGCCAAATTATCCGGTAACTGGGCAAAGCCAGGATTGAACATTGTTTTATCTGATGTTCGCAATGGCACTCTTCACCTTGTGCTTCTTCGCATGGCAGTAGGTGTATAGTGGCATTCAGATGCCTTATTCTTTAGAAATTGTTTATAGAGGACCTTCTATGCTCAGCAGGGTCAAGAATACACGAATGATAAATGTTATTTCTGCCTTTGGGGAACTACATTCAACTAATCATGCACCAGCCCAGGGCTGGGCAGTGGATGATCAGGAAAACAGACAGGCATCCATCCTCCAGAAGCAGAGTCCCAGGAAGAGAGACCCACCATGGCATTGCAGTATGTGCTTTGCCCATTTAAAGGATTTATAAGAGAGGAAAGGGGAGTCAGTGTAGCCTTCTTGGGAGAGCTTCACCATGATGGATGAGTGGATGAACAAGGTGGGCAAGAACACTGGCAAAGGCAGAAATTTGTGAAAGATCATGGTTTGATATGTCCAGGAAGAAAGCTATGCTAGGAAGTAGGACTGGGACTGGAAGACAAGCTGTGGCAAAGAAAACCCTGGTAGGGTGGGTTGGGCTATATTCTATAAATATGGGAGGACTGCTGAGCATTTTTTTTCAATCAAGACATACCTATGCCATCCAATCTGGGCTTTTTGATGTTGGCTTGTTTGAGTTTTTTCTGGAACAGAGGTTCTCAGGCTTTAGACTCCATTATGTACTGGAGCGATTGCTCTAGAACATGGCTCTTAAAACATGGTCTCTGCACTGGCCAGCAATCTGTTTTACGGAGCCCTCAAAGTTGTTTCTGAGCACGCTGAAGTTTGAGAATGATTAGGCTTGAGATCAATTAGGTTTTGTCTCAGAAATCATCTTCCCTAAGGCATGGAGACTTCAGCCAAATCCAGTTTCATTTACAGGGGAGAAAGAGAGAATGGTTCTTACATATACAACCACAGGTTCGCTTACTATTGGTGAAGACATCAGAGAATGATGGACATGCAAGAATGTAATGGATGCCATGAATTTAAGACATTCAGTGAAGATATTTTGAGTAGCTCCTCTTTGCCAGGCACCTTATAAGCAATGAGGAACTCTTCTGGATTTTTTAAAAACAACTCAGCATGTATTCCCCTTTCTTTCTGCAGCAGTACCCAAAGTTCCTCTGGAAACCTGCCCATGCTCAGTTTAAGTGTCAGGTGGAGCTGGCTCTAACTGAAGCTACAGCAGCAGACGTGTGACTCTTCCTGGCCAGTGAGATCAAAGCACTGTCTTGCAATGGTGATTGGTCCGGGGTGAGCATGTGACCCAAGCCAAGGCTCTAGTCACTGCTATTCCTAGTACTTTATTTATGGGATCCTGAAGGATACTCTTCTCTTTTGCTTTATAGCAGTGAAAATAAAGCCTAGACCTTCTGGGAGGCAAAAGCTGCCCTTTGAGTGTGAAGCCTGAGAGCCCAGAAACAGAGACACAGAGAGAGTGACTGGGTGCTGATGCTGCTGTTTGCATCCCTGAACACAATTCCTAAAGCGTGGTCTGTCCTCTGACTTTTCAATTATTTGAGTGCATACATTATCTGCTTTTGCTTTAGGGTCTCCAATGTTGTGAATAAATGAGTCCTAATACTCTACTGTCAAAAAGGTTTACAGCCCAGAGTAGACTGAGATCTGGGAGAAATGAGATTTTAAATTCACACTCAAAGCAAGAAGGATGACTATGAAATTAACTTGTTGCTTGGGCCCAATAAGATAATGAAAATGTGGTGATGGAAATGGACTTTTGTCTTTCCCCCTCAGGACCATGTTCCTTGAACTCAAAGGGGATGCTTAGAGTTCTGAAGAGGGGAGAGGAATCCACTTGATGGATTTAAATTAATTCAGGACCTCTGACCACTGAGCAAAAAGACAACTTGAACATGGGACCACTCATTCTTCGCCAGAGATATTGAAAGAGTTGTGAAATAAGGCAGAAGTGAAGATGCTAAGAATATTGATGAAAGCTCATGAATCCCCCACACATTGAACTCTGGCTGCCAGCCTAGTGCCCACACAGAGAGCAGGCCCTATAAGAGTTTGAGGAATGAATAAAGATGAGGAAGGATGTTCCAGTTTTCAAAAATAATATGAAAGCAACATTTAAAGGCCCATGTCTGATGTTGTTCCTGAGCAATAATATAGCAAAAGGGATGGTTTTTATAAGATGATGGACCGTGAACTCATGTTGGTTCCTAACAATTGGGTGTCCATTTAAATGTGAATCCTGATAAAGCAATCTGACTTTCTATTTCTTTCTTTGTTCCTTCATTCCTCTCTCCCTTTCTTGCTCCCTTCCTCCCTCCCACCTTTTCTTCTTCCCTCCCTCCTTTCCTTCCTTCCTTCCTTTTTTGGTAGTGTTTGTAATTATTAGATTTGTTAGATAAGGAAAATACAATTGGTCACAGTCTATTTGAATTTCCATGTGGTATATAATAAATTCTTATGATATCTTTTTGGGTAGCATGAAGAACTCTAGCTAAGGCAATAATACAGTAAGGAAGGTAGACTTGTAACTACTTCAAGAACCATGCCCAGGGCTTGCTGATTAATTCATTCCTGTTGAGCTTGTCACTTCAGGAGCTCTCTAGGGGCCTGAGATAAGGCTTTGTCCTTGGCTCTCTCCTGTTAAAACAAATTTTGTGAATACTTGAGTGAAGGCATAGAAAGCTCCTTATCAAATCTGTGGATGCCACTGAACTTGGAAGGGAAGACAAATAAGGTAGATGGAAGAACTGCAATCCAAAAAGCTCTCAGTGGGCTGTAGTGATGCAACGAAACTTACAAGGCAAAAGAAAGAAAATGAAATAATGGGGAAAAAGTGAACTTCTGCAATTGTGTCCCCAAACCTCTACTGTATAAACATAGGGAAAGATCTCCATCATGTAGGCAGCCTGAGTGAGGAAAAGAGAGTTTGGGTTACCAGCCACTCATCAGGCATCTGCATTGTGCTCTTGCCGTCATTGCTTAGCATCAATTTGGGCTTGCATTACCAGAAGAAGAGTGTATAGAACAAAGAAGGTCAAAGTCTCAGATTCAAGGCTTTCTTAGACAGGCCTTCCCTGAGTCTAATATTCAGCTCTCAGCCCCAAGATTGAGGAAGAAAACTGACAACCTTGAACATGCTGAAACATCATCACAAAAGTAAAAAGAGGTAGAGTCATTCAGCCTTAAAAAATTTCAGAAGGTGTATATTCTCTATTTTTAACTCCTTAAGGGACTGTCAAATGAAAAGAACTAGACACAATGTTTTCTGCTCAAGCATCAAAATTGTCACCAACAAGTAGAGCCCTCTGTATATTGGGTCTTTGCAGATTTTGAGCAAAAGAATAGCAGTTCAGCTGCCCAAAGTTGAAACTACTATATTACAAGGAAGTAAGCTTCCCAATATGAGAGGCATCCTAGTGCATGGTGGGGTTTTGTTGAAGAGGCTCCAGCATTAGCTCAGCCACAGAAAGTGATGACTCAACCAAGACCTCCTCCACCTTGACACATCTGAGTCTCCATAACGATATTCACAGAGGACCCATTGTGGGAAGAGGGAACCAATAGAGAGGGAAACACCACAGTGTCCTGTGTGCAGCAAGGTGGATAAGGAGGCAGAATGAGACCAGTCTAGTGGTCTGGATCCTCAGCAGTCACCAGTGACCTCTGAGAGTGCAGCAGGGTGCTTTTCTTTTCATTTAGACAGGTGTTGCTCCAATTGTCTCTCAAATCTCTACAATAATATGGAAGATCACTTCCAAAATTAAACCTCCATTGAGAGCACACATTAATAACACACCAAAACATGCATAAATTATACCTGTGAGTCATATCCCATTGCAAATAGATACTCTGAATAATGTCACATTCCAACAATATCAAGAGCACAACATAGTTAAGCCACCACTGGTGGCTTGAAAAGCTATGTAAGATCACTGTGGACTCACACAGCAATCAAGATGAATAAAACCTGGAAAATCTCCCCATTTGGAAGTGTACTATTGTGGTGTAGGATTACAAATGTGGGTTCTGGAATCAGACTGCCAGTGTAGAATAGGACACTAGTCCTATTACACACTGACTGTGAAACCTTGAACAAGTTAGCTAACCTCACTGAGATTCAGGTTCCTGATCTGTAAAGTGTGGCACTTCCATGGGGTCCTTAACAGTGTTAATTCAAATAACGCATGCAAAATGCTTTGCACAGAACGAGCGCTGAGCCCAGAGTAAGCTCTGTCCTGGCTTTCACAGACATGAGTTTATGTGTCTGATGATGGGCTAATGTCAAAAATCATCCACTGGCACCACTCATTAGCCTCATGCTTGTCACATACGTAGTTCAAGCGGGCATTTCCAGTTATTTTTAAACTGAAATGTGATTGCTGCTTTGACATCGCGATTACAGCATTCAGGTTGACTTGGTGAAACTCACCCACCTAAAGTGAGGGAATTGTCATCTGTTTTGATTTACGCTTTTAGCCTGACAGAATAACTAATAATCACTGTCCCATATTCAATAAGTCAATCACTGGAATATGTCTAGTTCATGATTACTTAGTGAGGCAGTTGTGGCATGAAGTAAAAACACTGGACTGTGTTTTCGCAGCCTGGAATTCAAGTTTTGAATCTCCTTTTAAGATGTAACTTCAGACAGTTCTCTCATCCTGACATGTGATGACATCATCTGACCCTTAGAACAGCTCTAAGTCAGTATTAGCATCCTAGTTAAAGAGTCACATTTTATTGAACATTTTTCACCCATTTCTTTGTGCATGCAAATGCCATAACAGACATGCCGTGTCCTTCCTGCCTTCCTTCCCTCCTTCCTTTCTCTCTATCTCTTTCTTCATTTATTTTGCTATTTTTCAATTTTATTTATCGCTTCTTTTCTCCACTGCTCTCCTTTTCTCCCTCCTCCTGCCTTCACCTTGCAATCCATCTCCACAAATCCCAGGTAACCAGTGTTAATAACCAAAGGTGTGTCCTCCATTTAGCTTCTTCGATGCTCACATCATCATATATAAATATTCCTTCTGTCACTCTTAATTTGACAAAATAAGGTCATAGTATAAACATCCCTGCATTAGCAACCCCTCCATCACCGCTGGTCTATACTTTTTTTTTTAAGCTTTATGTTCCTCGTTAACATAATGTTTATTTTGAAATAGTTTCTTTTTTTTTCTTTTGAGGGAGGTTGCCCTGCGTTCCACACAATGGACAGGGGCGCAGCAGTGCAGAGGCCCACTCCTTCCCTGCTGGGCGCTGCCTGCTATCTCAGTTCTTACTCCAGACAACGGGAGGTAAACATCCTGAATTCACCCACCCTTCCTTTCTGGTGCTGTAATTGCAACTGCCTGCTTTCTACATCCCTTTATCCAGAGAAGAAAACCAAGATATATGGTTGTGAGGGTATTTTTCCAGAATCACACAGCCACTGAGTGTCAGAAACTGTTCCCACCAGGTCCACTGGATGCCATGTGGTGTGCTCTCTAGTCCACTGCACACTCTGCCCTTCCTGTAAGTTTTTACTGCAAGAAGTAAGTTTCTTTCCATCAAATTGAGTCATGGCTTGCCCTGAATCTCCCCCATCTCTTGAGACAGAGGTGGTCAGTTGTCAAGCTGTCAAAAACTATCCTGGTGGCACAGGGTAGAATTCAACACAGATGAGGAATTCGATGCTGCTGCAAGTGCCAACACATAGCAAGGACTTGGAGACATCATGTTAAAAATACTACATTTGCCCTGGCTGGTGTGCCTCAGTGGCTTGAGTGGGGGCCTGCGAATCAAAGGATTGAGGTTCGATTCCCAGTCAGGGCACATGCCTGGGTTACAGGCCAGTTCCCAGCAGGGGACGCATGAGAGGCAACCATACATTGATATTTTGCTTCCTCTCTCCTTCTCTTCCTCTCTAAAGATAAATAAATAAAATCTAAAAAAAAATACTACATTTGCTCAATAAACAAGCATTGAACATGGACAGGGCTCCGGGCTTGCAGGCAGCAAACTTTGTTCAGACCTCTCTGAAGGTGGCATGAGCAGCACTGGGCCTCATTCATTTCCATCTTGGGAGTCTTGACAACAGGGTTCAAATTTTCTCAGCATGTTGTCAAGTGCCTTTGAGGACACTGCGACTACCTGGATCAGATTGACCACAAAATTCTAAGGCCCCATTCCTGAGCCAAACTGTTCATACCCGTAGACTGCAAAGGCAGATGGGTATAACATCGGGCCTGAGGGGCCTTGAACTTGAAGCCTGCCATCTCATCAGTGAGAAGACTAGGACCAGAGCAGCAAAGGATATTTCTCAGTGCCCCTGGGAACTGGGGATGCAGTGAGGATGTGAATTCAGGGCTCCCGGCTTTATAGCTGTTTCTTCTCTATTGCTGTTATTTCAGTCCTGTGTACATATTTTCCTGAATTCTTTTCCTCTCTACAAACTCATGTGATATGTACACAGATTACAATCATGGACTACTAGGTAGATGTAGGCAGCCTGAGTTTGAGTGTCATCAGCTTTCCTACCTACCCAATGACTTCAGAGACTTATTTAACCTCTGAGGGTTAATAACAGTAGCCAGTCCATCAGGATTCTGAGAATTCCTTGAAACAATGACTTGAAAGGCTTAAGGAAGTCTACCACATAGTACACACTCAATAAATGTTGGCTGTGTCTTTTCCTTCCTATTTGCTTTGTTGAATTCTTGCAAAACCACTCTGCAATTCCCAAAGGCTCCAATACAACTTGTTTTCTGCAAACAATAGTTCTCTTGATGTATGTGTAGATGTGGGTCCCTCTGTGAAGCACTTCCAAAGCCTCTTCTACAGCCTTTTATCCACAGAGCCCCAGAGGAACTGTCAGCCTGCACTTAACTTCTCCAGAAGCAAGACTCCACTGATCACTTTCTGTTGAACATAGCAATGAACTTGTCAAGAAACCAGCCAGGAGGGAGGTGAGGCAGGGGTGGGAGCAGGGGTAAGCAGGTGCAGAGCAGGCTGGAGGGCTGGAGCCATCTATCTTGATTCTTTTTTCTGTGTCCAAGTGTAGAGGGATTTGTGTCTGCAAGGCTGTCTTTGCCTACTTCAGGGAAGACGAGAAGTCATTTAATTTGAAATTTTTACTTCTACCACAAGGGACGATCCTGGGGCAATTAGAGATATTGTAACTCTCTATTAAGCTAAAAAATAAAAATGTAGGTAGAGCCCATGAGTCACCTTCCAACATAGAAAAAAATGGAAATTTCTGAGTGACCTGACATGGGTAAAACTGTGTGTTGTCACCTTTAATGATTGGGAGGGAGGGGCACAGGCCACCTCTTTCCTGCCTCTGAAATGCTCACCTTTTGGTAACTTAATAAAATTAATTCAAAGTGTGGATTATTAATTCATCCTACTATGTGAATAATTTATTGTAGAAGTGGCCCTATAACATCTTCACATTTTGGAGTGTGTGCGTTCTCTTGTTCTTGCCTTGAGAGAGATGGCTTTCCCCGCCCATCTGCCCTTGTGCAGGGGGGACCCAGCACTCAGCTGCCCATTCCTCAAGGATGCTGGAGCCCTGATCTGAGTCTGATGCCTGTTTTGAGTTCAGGAGCCAGAGTGTACGTGGCTGCAGTAACCCAAGGTGATCTATTGAAATCAGGGTGCTTCCTGGTGACCAGGGGGATTTCCTCCCCAGGTTTGTGTCTGCACCAGGGTGGCAAAGGAATTTCTGTAATGACCACACACTGCTGCTGATTCCACTTTGGACTTCTAGGAGGGCCTCCATTAGACTACCTATCAATTATGCACATTCCCAACATGCCTTGCAGCCTGGATTTTTATGTCAGGGACATTTTCTGACTGGTCTACTTTGAGCAGATGTCCCCATACCACTCCCGGGGAAGAAGTGAGAGAGGAGGCACCTCCAGCTGACTGCTTCAGAGAGCCAGAGTTCCAAGGCCTATGGGGGACAAGGCAAGTAAAGCTTCTCTCTCAAACATGAATCAGGGACATGGACTACCCTTAGTCACACTTGTGCAACTTTAAGGTTCAACAGGGCTCTCAATGTACACTATCACTGAATTGTGAGCCTACCAGGGGTCCTGGATGCTTCAGAAGAGCAAGCAGAGCTGCTCCTGTCATAGATGAGAAATCTGTGGCTCGATAAAGTGCAATGTTAGGTTTGCCTGGTGGGTACTGGCTGGGCTTGAAATAGTCCTAATCTGGTTGGCAAATAGTTCCCATATCTATTATTTCACCAAGGCAGGTACTTATCCCAGCTCTGCTAGTCCTTAATTGTGGTCTGATGCAAAGCGAGATCCCATGTTCAAGGCTGGGGACCTGGAGATGACTCAGACCCAGTTCTGTGCTTTAGAGCTGGAGGAAGGCAACTAATAAAGTGGTGGTGTGCTGAGGGAGAAGAAAACCCAGTGAGGAGCCAGGGGTCAGCAGTGCTGCAGGTTGGCCTCCAGTCCCTGTCTTTATCTTGCCCTCCCTCTCAGTCACTATGCTTTAGTCATGCAGGCCTTGGGGTTTCTCTCCCCAGGACCTGCTGCCAGCCTGTTCTCCCAACCACTGTGTATATGGCTGGCTTTTTTCATCCTCCTGTTTTTCCCCAATTACCTCATCTTTCCTAGCTCCCACTTGATGCTCTTTTCAGAGCACCATCATAACAAACAATTCATAATAAGTTTTGATTTATGTTTTTTCCTGCCATCAGGCTCTAAGTTCCATGAGGGCAAGCACCAGGTCTGATTTATTTGACACTGTAGCCCAACCCATAGCACAGTTGTACCCTAATAAATGCTGAACAAAAGAATAAATTAATGAATGCCAGGAAGACCCTAAGAGAGCCAACAGAAAGGCAGAACCAAGCAGTGCCAGGAGGCGAGAGGAGAGAACACTACCCCACCAGAGTGGCTTTGTATTGGGAGTGGCATTAGAGCTTTGGGGATTCTGCGACTATGAATTATAGGATATCCTCCTGCCTCGTTTAGATGTCCAGAGACTGCTTATTCATTCACAATAGGGGAGGCAATTTTGCAGCCAGACTGTTTGTGTACATTATCCAAGTGCCAAAAACTTGGGAAACCCAGTAGTAATTAGTATAGATTTCCAGTTGGGCCTGACTGGGTCCCCAGCTGGGCATAGGCTGTGGCAGAGCTTTGTAGCCCACTCCTCTCCTTCCCTGTTAGAGCACGTCTTTCCCAAGACTACAGTATCTTATCTTGCCGAATATTTGGCCAAGCTCTGTTCTTTGGGCAGTGCCGATGGGTAACAATGAGTGCTTAGTCTTCTGCTTTCCTCTCATATACACAACAACATTGCACCTGTCAACGTACTCACTATCTTATCCTTGACACCCAGGGAAAGAGCATGGCCTGATGCTTTGGCACTTCAGTGTACTAATCTATAGTTTAGGGGCTAAGCAGTCCAGGCCCTGCAGCCTCACAGAGAGGGGTTGGGATGGCAGCCCCCGATGGCTTCCGGGTTGCTTGTGCCCCTCAGAGATGAAGGGTCATTGTCCTATGTACCATACTACTGGCTGTTTCTTGATGTCACACATATGTGTTGGGAGGAAAGGGTAATTTCACTGATAGGCACCCTCATTCCTTCTCAGGGATGAGACATGATCTGGGGAAGAAGGTTGGCCTTGCATTTAGTCTCCACTATACTGTTATCTTTGTCTTGTGAATCTTCTGAACTCCAGTATCTTCATCTGCAAAATTACAACTCCTGGAAAGAACTGCAATGACTTCCAGAATTTGGCATTTAAAAAATTTATCAACTGTCCTATCTTAGAAACCAAGTGAATTGATCAAAACCAGGAGTAGAAGCAAAAAAGTGGAGAACACAAAAAACAACAAAACAGGAGAACAACTTGCTTGTCTAATTAAGAAAAATAGTAGAGATAAAACAATACTCATAGTTAGGATTGGTAAACTGAATGTAACCATTGGTATTGTATGGAAAATATCATAAACATAAAATAAAAATACATGTACTGTGTAAAAA
Organism: Sturnira hondurensis; assembly: GCF_014824575.4. Classification (NCBI taxonomy): domain Eukaryota; kingdom Metazoa; phylum Chordata; class Mammalia; order Chiroptera; family Phyllostomidae; genus Sturnira; species Sturnira hondurensis. The sequence continues at coordinate 2,085,059 of NW_028081547.1, forward strand.
TATTGAAGTCATTATCAAATGTTTGATTTGCCATGTAAATAAATATTGCTAAAATTACCTTTGAAAATAAAAATTTCATCAGAGCAAAACCCTGAAAAACAACTGAAGTAAAATCAATAAATTATATTTCTAAACAATTTTCAGCTTTGTAAGAAAGCAAGTCTCAAATAATTTCACACCAGTTTTTTTCCTCAAACCATGTCTACAAACTTTCTACAAACTATTCCAGAATGTTTTTTAAGAGGTTAAACAATACCCAATTTATTTTACAAGTTAAAACTTTCTTACTAACCATGTTTGACAAAGATAATATACGAATATAAATCTACAAAATAATATCACCAGGAAATTTGCACATAAAGGGTCCAATTAAAGTGTGCATATGTATCAAGTTCAGAACACATTAAAAAACATAATTAACTACTATTAGGTAGGGTATAATTGAGAAATGGTAGGTTTAAAATCTATTAACAAAATTTATAGAGTTAAAAATAATATGAGACAACATGACTGCATTTTTACCAAGGTATTAAAATATATTTATATAAAAATTTCTGAAAAGAAAGATTAATAAACTAAATTTCATCAAAACAAAAAAAGCTTTTGCTCTTAAAAAAGGACCATTAGAAAATGAAGAGATGAACCACAGATGGAGAAAAAATATTTGCAAGTCAAACATCTGATAAAGAATGTGTATGCAGACTACTAAAAAAATCTTTTGCAACAAATAAAAAGGTAAACAACACAGTTTAGTAATGAATGTCTACTTAGCTGTGAAAACAGTTTCATCATCATTACTATTAAAGAAATGTAAGTTAAAAAATCAAAATGAGACTTCTGGCCAAGATGGAGGCATAGGTTGACACACTGTACATCTTCGCACAACCAAAATAAGGACAACAAAAATTTAGAAACAAAATAACAACCAGACTGATGGGCATAAAAGTCAAACAGCCAAGGAGCTGAAATAGACACCTTCATCCTGACCGGTAGGCGGGGCAGAGTCCGGCGGCCGCTCAGAGAGGGATCGCAGCACAGGAAACGGTGACACCAGGTGCAAAAGATAGCAGTGGGCAGACCCTGCACATGCAGGCAGTGGCTGACAGACCCTGGGTGTGGGGTGGCAATGGGCAGACCCAGGGAGGCCGCAACTGTGAATCAAGGCGCTGCGTGCAAGGCGGCTGACTGACTGGGCAGCAGTCCCACATTTTCATGCAGATAACTGGGGAAGCAAAACAGGCCATGGAATTCAGAGTCCCAGCATTGGGAAATAAAGCCTCCAAACACCGATTGAAAACACCTGTGGGGGTTGAAGTGCAGGGAGAGATTCCCAGCCTCACAGGAAAGTTTGTTGGAGAAACCCATAGGGTCCTAGAACACACAAGCCCACCCACCTGGGAATCAGCACCAGAAGGGCACAGTTTGCTTAGGGGAAGTGGAGGGGACAGAGATCAGACAGAGCGGAGCAAGCACCTTTGTTCCCTCTTGAACCATGCCCCCCACACACAGCATCACAACCCAGCAACTAGGGTTGCCCCACCCTGTCAAACACCTAAGGCTCCACCCCTCCCTCATATGTAGCAGGTGCAACAAGATAAAAAAAATGGCCAAAACAGATCAAAGCTCCAGAAATAATACAACTGAGCGACTAAGAGATAGCCAACCTATCAGATGCACAGTTCAAATCACTGGTCATCAGGATACTCACAGAACTGGTTGATTTTAGTCACAAATTAGATGAACAAATGAAGGCTACGCTAAGTAAAATGAAGGGAGATGCACAGGGAACCAATAGCGATGGGAAGAAAACTTGGACTCAAATCAATGGAGTGGACCAGAAGGAAGAAACAAACAGCCAAACAGAAAAGAATGAAGAAACAAGAACTCAAAAAAATTAGGAGAGGCTTAGGAACCTCCAATACATCTTTAAATGTTCCAACATCCGAATCATAGGGGTACCAGGAGGGGAAAAGAAACAGCCATGAGTGGAAAATTTATTTGAACAAATAATAAAGAACTTCCCCAATATACCGAAGGACATAGACTTCCAGGAAGTCCAGGAAGCTCAGAGAGTCCCAAAGAATTTGGACCCAAGAAGGAACACACCAAGGCACATCATAATTACATTAGCCAAGACTAAAATGAAGGAGAGAATCCTAGAAGCAGCAAGAGATAAGGAGACAGTTCCCATCAGACTGTCAGCTGATTTCTCAAAGAGAGCTTGCAGGCAAGAAGGGGCTAGAAAGAAGTATTCCAAGTTATGAAAGACAAAGACCTACATCCAAGATCACTCTATCTAGCAAAGCTTTCATTTAGAATGGAAGGACAGATAAAGTGCTTCTCAGATAAGTTCAAGTTAAAGGAGTTCTTCACCACCAAGCCCTTATTTTATGAAAAGTTAAGGGACTTATCTAAGAAAAAGAAGATAAAAAACATGTATAGTAAAATGACAGCAAACTCACAATTATTAACAACCACACCTGAAACAAAAACTTAAACAAAGTAAGCAAACAACTACAACAGGAGCAAAACCACAGAAATGGAGATCACATGGTAGGTTAGCAACAGGGGAATGAGAGGAGGAGAGAGGGGGAAAAGATACAGAGGACAAATAGCATAGATGGTAGGTAGAAAATAGATGGGGGGAGGGCAAGAATAGTATGAGAAATGTAGAAGCTAAAGAACTTAAGACACATGGACATGAACTAAAGGGGGGGATGTGGGTGGGATGGTGTGTTCACAGTGGAGGGGAGTGAAGGGGAGGAAATAGGACAATTGTAATAGCATAATCAATAAAATATATTTTGAAAATTAAAAAAGTCAAAATGAGATATCACTACACATCTACTAGAGTGGTTTTAATCAAGAGGACAATATCCAATGTTAAAAAGAATGTGAAGAAATTAAACTTTTTTACGTTGCTACCAGAATATAAAATGGTACATCCACTTTGGAAAAAAGTTTGACAATTTCCTAATCAGGTTAAATACATACCTACCCCACAGACCAACAATTCTACTCCTAGTGATCTACCTACATGAAATGAAAATGTGTTCACACAAGTACTTGCACAGGACTCTTCATAACAACATTACTGGAAGGAACTCACGTGTCCATCAACTAGTGAGTAAGTAAGCAAACTGGCGCATTCCTACAAGTAACACGGAGTGATAACAACATAGTGAACCTCAAAAGCATTATGCTAAGTGAAAGACATCAGACACTGGATACAAAAGACTACATGCCTTACCATCCATTTATATGAAATGTCTAGAAAAGGGAGGGGGAAGTAGATTAATGTTTGCCTGGGGCTGGGCCCAAGAGCTATGGGGGTGATAGAAGGATTCTAAAGTTTGATTGTGGTGATACGTCCCCAGGTGAATAAATTCAGTGAAACTCATCAAATTGCACACTTAAAATGAATGGCTTTATGGTATGTAAATTATACTTCAATAAAGCTGCCTTTTAAGGTTTCTGGAAGAACATACAGCAAACTGGTAAATTATTATCTGAGTGCTAGAATCATAGGCAATTTGTCTGTCTTGTTCTGGTGTTGCTTCTACTTTTTTCTCCATAAACATATACTACAATACATTTGCAATATTAAAAAAATTCCTCAGTGAGAATTCTGTGAGCACGATGTGAGATGCTGCTCCAAGCGCAGTTCTTCATATGGAGTGGTGCTTGATAAATAGAATACCACCCCTTTATTCAAAAGTGCACTTTTCAAAGGGTCACGCACCATCTAGCCCGCTGATCCTTCCTGCATGTTCCAGGGCAGTGCTAGCCTTTTGTCCACCCGGGTGACTGATGGATGGCTGAGCCGGTGCCTTTCCAAGGGCAGCTCCTTCTTGCCGTCTAGTCTGCAGGAAGCTTTATCACAGCTCTTAACGGGCTCACTCACCACATAGCTTTCTTCCCCAGTGATTCCTGGGCTCCCACTGCTCATTCCCCAGCCAGAGTCATAACAATGCTGCTGTGATAGCAGAATTGTTTGCCCTGGGAAAAACTATAATGTCACAACACACACTCAGCAGGTAGAGTGCAGTCTGTGCAGCTGTGAACTAGAAGACATTGCCAGCATCTTTCATCATGTAGCCCTGAAGAATCGGGGAGGACCGGGGGCATGTAAGTTTTGCTGGTGGTAAATCCCGAAGTGTAGGCCCTGGAGTCAAGCCACTCCGTTGTTGACTTGAGCAGACCCTGAGCATCTCTGAGACTCTTTTTTATTCATCTTGTAAAGTTTTTTTGTGGTAATAATTTTAGAATGAGTGAAAGTTCTTTTCTCTTGCAACATGTTACACAAGTTGTAAATAACAGTTGGTCTGACTATTCCTGATGACACAGAAAGCTCTGGGAATCAGAGGTCAGGTGGGGTATAATCCCAAGAGGGGAATTTAGAACTGTCCTTGAAAAGGGTTCTCCTGTGATGTAGTATATTCAGGAATCACTGGAAGAGATGGAGGAGTAGGATGGGAGAGTCCAACAGAAGGATTACAGCCAGAAGGAATCACATCAAAACCCTGAAACTGGGGAAGGATGTGAGATTATGGACTGGACTTATCCTCCTGCCGTGAACTGAAATAAATGTGTGAAAATGGAACAAATACATGAAACAACTCTTTCTAAACATGGGACAACTGGCAGCACAGGACCGTGATCTCCGAGAGAAGGGCTACAGATTAGGGGATCCCTACAATCACCCCAGATTGTGGTCACCTCGGCTTTCGGCCCATAGGCAAGTTCTAGACGTGGGAAGTAAAAAAAAACTCACATCTTGCTGAGTTGAAAGAGTAGAGATAGAAGGGTGGTTTGGGAAGATTGAAGTAGCTGGGGGTTGTAAGGCATATTTCTGAGAGAGGGAAAAAGAGCCCCAGAAGTCTGCAGAGGGATCCCTTAGGTCTTTGATGTGTACAGGGCCTTGCTTACACACGACAATGATCCACAAAGCCAAGCAAATAGTCCATGGAAATTGCTAAGCTGCACAGTTCCTACTGCTGATACCAGGAGGTGTTTGAATTCTGACGAGAATGGTGAGTCCTCAGTGATCACTGGGCACTTGGTGGGACCCCAGATGTGTCATAGTTCAGCCAGGCTGAACTATCCCAAGAGTGAAGATCACTCCATAGCTTTGCTAGCAAGTCTCAGGAACAGGCTACAAGTGATCAAATAATCCAGAAGGAGCTTAACTACTCTTCAGAACAATATCCAACTCTCTTTAAGGGAAGGAAGCACAATCCAGACACTCAATAAGATAAAATTCACCACGTCCACCATCCACTAAAATCGCCAGACATACCAAGAAGCAGGAAAACAAGCAGATTAGAAGGGAGAGATACCCGTGCATAAGAAGAGATGAGAGACAGCAAATCTGGTGGAACTGGTAGACAAGGAAGCTGAAACAACCATTTGTTAAAGTATTTAAAGAAAAATAGGAACAAAATAAATAGAGAAGTAGAGGATATAAAGAGGAAAATGAAATTTCTAGAGATTAAAAAATAATATCTGAAAAGAATACTTCACTGGATGGTATTGAAACAAAAGATTAGATACTATTGGTCATACAATCAGTGAACTGGAAGATGGAGCAAATTAATTTACCCACAGTGAAGCACAAAAATTGAAAAATTAACAAAGCCTCAGTAACCTATGGGACAACATCAAACAGTAAGTATAAAAGAGAGGGAGGCAAAACTTGTTTGTCAAAATCATGGCTAAACACTCCCAAATTTGATGAAATGTTTAAACCCACAGACCCCCAAAAGCTCAACAAACCCCAAACAGAATAAACACAAAGGAAACCAAACCACAATCCATCACAATCAAATTGCTAACACAAAAACAAAGACAGAGAGACTGCAAAGCAGCCAGAGTAAAAGACACATGTTATATAGAGAGGAACAAAAATTTGCAACCATTTTGGAGGAGTGAGTTTAGAGAGGCTGGAGAGGTGAGCAGGACCAGACCGTGGTGGCCTAGAGGGGCCGAGACCGCATTCCAGGGGCAGCAGGGAGACGGCTTTATATGAGGGATGACACCTTCAGATCTGGGCTGAGGCAAGAGCACTCTGAGCCCCGCGGGAGCACCACCAGAAAGCCTAGATGAGGGATTTATGGGATGGGACTGGCAGTGAGGAGAGGCACAAGTGTACCCACACAAGAGGTATTTGGGGTGTGGATCCCTGCTCTTGGAACTGGAAGATGAGGAACAGGAGAAAGAAGCATCTTTGATTGGACCCTGGGTGATGGGAGATGGAGCCACGACGATGTCCCTGTGGAAGGAGGAAATGGAGGTATGATATGTGTACTTTGCTGAGATGGCAGACGCCAGGGCTTCTCATACTTAAATGCATACAACTCACTTAGACACCTTGTTAAAATACAGATTCTTACTTAGTAGGTGTCATATGGAGCCCAGAAATCTGCATTTCTAATGATAGTTGGGAGACCACACTTGGAGTAGTAGCAAGGGTGTCAAGCACACCCACACCAAAGAGTTTTTCTGTGTTGTTGATTTTTTTATTACTCACCCGAGTCTGTATTTTTGAAGCAGTGATGCCTCTAAAGAAAGAAAAAAAAACACCCAAAGCGCTATCTTCTCTATTGGCCACTACACCCACCCCCGACCCACCCCCAAGAAGATACATATCAAGGAACTGGTTGCTTTCCAATTTCCCTGCCTGGCTCACTCTCTCTTAAAATACTCATGGTCACAGACATTTCTAGAATGCAAGTTGCCCTGGAACACTTCGAGTCAATGGCAGAAAAACTTCCAAGGGGGTTCTTGGAACATGGAGAGAGACAAGGAGACAGAGAGAAGAAGGTTTCTGAAAAACTAGGCTTACCAGATCACATCAGTGGCAAAGAACAGAGGGGTTGAGTTCATTGGAAAGAATGCCAGCTGTCTTCCTAATGCACCCGTCTGAACCTGTCTTTTCTCTTACAGAACGGGCACCATAGCAGCCACCTTGCAGACTGCTAGTGAGGAGGAATGGAGATTTCGCGTCATCTGGCAGACCCAGGCTGTGTATACAGGAGCACACAGTAGATGCAACCCCCTTCCTTGTTCCAGAGCCTGATTCACTTCAGAATTGCCTGGCCCTGGCATCAGTGCACCGGGGTTTCAATGAGGTACCGTCACTAACTACAGACAACCTCTTACAGAGGAGTCTGAACATCTTTCTTAACCTCTCTGGACCATTTGTTGAACAGGGATAATATGTCACTGCACAGACCTGTGACCGTGACTAAATGAGTTCATGTTTGCAAAGCACACAGCACAGCAGCTCTCCATGATAGGGGAGCAATTCATGTTTAGTTGATCCTCCACTTTCCTCCACTGGAGACATTTTATTGAGAATTCACAAAGGCCCCTGCATATTTCTTCCACAAACCCACCTACATTGGAGCTGTGAAATTCAAAAGGGAAAATAGCCCTCTGTGTGGATTAGCGAATACCAACACAAAGCACAGGCATTTCTCATCGGGCATACCTGATGGTGTCACTGCTGTGACTGGCTGCTTCCTGCCCATCTTTCTTCTCCTTGTCAATTCACATCTCTGCCCTGGTGTCCACTGAACTATCCAGTTTCCAAAGTCCACCTGCTGTGACCTTGGAGCCCAAGGCAAAGAAAATACCCACTTTGTGGAAAAGGATATAACAGCTTGTTTTCAAGACACTGGATGGTCTCCAGGACAAAGCTGACTCCCAGGGCTCCGAGCTCACTGATAAATTAATCCCTAGATCTGCAGGCAGGAAGGTTAGATCCAAAAGATGTCAGGTAGACAAGTTCTGAGCTAGAAGCTGCCAGTCTCAGTGGCTCCATCACTGCAGAATGATTCCTGGTTTCCCACACAGGCCCTAGTCTGGGTAGCAGGAAGTGTTCCCTGTGCACAGCTTCTCTGGTTGACTCAGATGTGCAGAAGACAGGAAGGAGAGTGAGGGGAAAGCATATGCAGAGACAGTGGTGTGGGCTGGTGAGCCTGTGTGCAGGATATGGTGCTGCTCCACCCCCATGGAGGATGGGAGGAGGCATGGCAAGCTCTGGGATGGGCCATGTCAGGTATGGCAAAGCTGCTGCAAGCATCCTTACAGGAATAAGTTATCTGGATTTGGATGTCCAAGAGGGTCACCCATGAGGGGCAACTTTAAGACAAGACATTGGATTGCTCCTCTGATAAAGTGACCAGTCACCACCTGACAGAGGCCCCTGAGGTGAGAAGTAACTAGAGAGACTTCGTGATGCTGCTGCACTTGAACATCACAGGGGACCAGACAGGGCCTGAACTCACACTCATCAGTCTTCCTGCACATACAGACCAAGACTTCCAACCCCTTCCCCTAGGCCAACATGACACAACAAGTCAGCCCCTGCCCAGCACTGCAACCCCTATATTGGGTCACAGAAGGGATAAATGTCCCATGACCAAGGTGCTCACGTCCTTTGTCCTGGAAGAGCATCGTGACTTCCGAGTTCTTGTGCCTTGTGAGCTCAGCCCATAAGGACGGAAGGAACTGAGCTTTAGTAAAGAGTGTGGCCTTGGGTTAATATCCCATGCCCAGCATGAACAGGTGTGAAGATCTAAAATTGTATACATCATACAAATTGCCCTGGGGGAAGAGAAATGTTCTTTTGGTACCTAGTAGTCATGTTCCTTTCCGAGCCACACCTGATTGCCTTTTTATTTTAGTAGAGTCCCACACAGAAGAGTGAACACAGGGCATCGTATCCATGCAAACCCCAGCCAGGCCTCCATCTATGTGTAGGCAGCTGTGTTGAAATGTAATTCACAGGCTCTGTGATTTACTCATTTAAATTGTATAATCGATGGTTTCCATTGTATTTAGAGTTGGGCAATCAGCACTACAATCAACTTTAGGACATTTTTGTCACCGCCCAAAGAAACCCTGGGCCCGTTAGCTCTGACTCTTTCAATCCCGCCATCCCTTCCAGCCCTGGGAGGTCTCTCACCTACTTTCCATCTCTGGGGACTGGCCTACCCTGAACTTTCGTATGAATGGAGTCACATAGCATGTGGTGTTTTGTGACTGGCTTCTTGCACTTACCAAATCTTCAAGGTTCATCCATAGTGTTACATGTATCAATACTTTGTTCTTTTTATGGCTGAATAATATTCCATTATACGGATGTACCACACTTTACTTACCTATTTATCAGTTAATGAGCATTTGAGTGGTTTCCACTTTTTGGCCACTGTAAATAGTGTTGTTACAAACATTTGTGTACAAGTTTGTATGTGGATATATGCCTTCATTTCTCTTTGGTTTATTCCTAGAAGTAGAATTGCCAGGTCATATAGTAACTGTATATTCGACTTTCTCTAATTTCCTTTGAGAAACTAGTTATTTTCTACTGTCTAGAGTCTTGTGAGATAGTAACCAGGGCTCTGCAGTCATTCATCCACTGGGTGATACTGACCTAAACAAAGCTCACTTTTCTTGGTTCTGGTTCATTACCAAGCTTGTGTCTCTGACTTTCCCCCTGATTCTGAGAGTCCTTGAGATTCTTCCAGCAAATCCATTGTCGACTAGGTTTTCCCTAGCCATTCTCTGTTGCTTGCAACCAAAGCTTCCTGTTTGAGGTCACTTCTCAGAAACAGAACATGCAGGCAGCTTTGATTAGAGAGAGAATGGCACAGCACAGCACTCTGACCCCAACATAGTGCGACTCTGGGATAGTTGTGACAGCAGATTTTCAAAACTTAGGTGAGTAACCCTGAACAACCCACTGAGTTGAGTGGGAGATGCTAGGAAAACTTATATGGGTTGCGAGGCTGGTATCTGACCCCATGCATGCAGCAGACACTTCAGGGGCCTGCATCACATCCCACTGACCCACCTTTGATTTCAGCCCCATGAGCAGATCCCTGCGCACTCAGACTCACCCCAAGCACAGCCAAGCAACTCTCTGTATTCTGTCCCCATGGCTCTCCAGAATGGTCAGGGGTCACTCAGCCTGCACACAGAGAAAAACATGGAATTCCTGTTCCCAGGGGTAATGCTTAGAACAATGAGGTCCATAGCCAGTGAATGAATGCTGCAGCCTCTCAGCCTTCCCTGTGAAAGTTCAAAGGCAACCTCTACGCTTGCTGAATTCCCGCCCTACTGCTGGTGGCAATGACTTCACCGAATACCAGAAGAGCGGCTTTCCCCCTCCTCTACCTCACTAGCCCTGCTCCTTTATGCCTACTTCCCCAAAATCACCTCCCTGATAAAATGCCCACACCCCATCCTTGAATCTGTATCTGCTTTGGGGAAAAAAAAACAATTGGCAAAATCCCCTTAAAAACAGTTCTCAGCTCCACAATATGTATTGCACATAGGAGACAAGAGACTAAACTAGGAGGCAGCGCCCCAGGCCCACACTCCAGTTCTGTGAGGCTTAGGCAGAGCCCCGGTTCCCGTGTTCGTAAAACAGGCTCCTTGGAGAGGGTGCTCACAAAGTCTCCTACCACTCGTAGAGCTCTGAGTGTTATGAAGTGTTATCCTTTGATACTGCCCTGGGCACCAAGGTCTCTTAGTGGGTCTTAGGTTTTTAGTGGGTGCTCTGCAGCCAGGTATCTTTTCAGCTTGTTCATGACCCTGCTGTTTAGCCTATGTGTAGGACCTGTGACTGCAGAGACAGAGCTAAGTGGAACATCCAATGTGCAGCCTACACTGTGGCCATGCTGAGTTTTACTGAGGTCATGCTTTGCAAAGGCCGGCTGGGGTCCCAGGCAGTGGCTGCACTCTGACATTCATGTCATTTCACCCACTCACCTCACCTCCAGAACAGGCTGTTTCAGGTTCACAGTCCTGAGCTGTTGCTTGAGATTCACATGAGAGACTGGCTTCGTCACAGCCCTAGAAGTTGTAATAGCACTGGTTGTAGGCCAATCTCTGACCCATTTGTCCAGTCACTCATTCATTTATGCGACTAGCATTTGTTTAAAACCTAGCCTCTTCCAGTCACTCTATGGGATTCAGATGTATAGTGACCAAGAATCAACTCTGCTCACAGGAGTCACAATCTCCCTAGCAAGGTTAGGGGACAGGGCAAGGCAGATGATGGGTGATGGCAGTACAGGGTGGGAATGGTGGGGGGCATAAGGTGGGATGGGGAGCAGAGGAGACTGAAAAGGTACAATGTATCAAAGATTTCCATGCCCTGTCCCACATCTTGGCACACCATTTGCTTCAGCCATTGCAGGAACAATTGACTTTCCTTCCATGTGGCTGAGCGACACCAAACCCCAGGTGCAGTGCATCCTCCTGCTACTTGTTTCAGCACTTCCCTGCCACCACTGGTTGGGTCGCCTGTGAGCAGCTCAGCCACACTCACTCGCCAAGTGAGCAGTGGACACCCCTGGGGCAACCTGACCAATAGATGACATAAGCGACTGGAGAAATGCTCCTGTTGTCTCTATCTAGGATGCAATATTTTCAGGCATATTCCAGGAGATTCCTCAGAGTGTTGTCTAGCTGCTCACAGATGTTACCAGCTCAATGACACATTCTTGGACTGGCTTCTCCTCCCTTCTTGTTTCACTCTTATCTACCCATCCTGGGATCACTTTTGAAACACCTGAGTGCAAGCCCTTGTCCTAGAAGCTAGTAGGGAGTTACAGGGGATACAAATTCAAAAAGGCAGTTAGCTCTGTCTTGGGAGGTCAGGAAAGGTCCTGAAGAAACCTGAGTAGCAGTAGTCTATGTGAAGGAGATGGACAGGGCTCCTCAAAACTGGCTGAGGAGCTGACACCAAGAGCACAGTGAGAGGTAACACTGGAGAAGTAGGGAAGAACTAGGTCAGAAGAACCTGACCCCCACTGACGACTTGATTCTGGAGCCACAGAGGAACTGCAGAAATACAAGGCATAGCCTCTCCCCACACAAGACACTTGTCTGCATCTAAGTTGAGACAGTGCTAACTAACCACTGTGAATGCCACAAAAGTTCTCTGGGGGATCTGCCAGTGATTCCCTGTGTCCACATGAACAAACCACAGAAAGATGAAGTCTTACTGGCACATGGGAGCACAGCTATGGCACACGGCCAATGGTGGTGGGGATAGGTTGTGAGCAAGAGTCAGGGGCTATAGAGGCTGCACTCCCAGCCAATGGACTGGGTTGCCCCACTCAGCTGATGAGGAAGGGGTGAGGTGTGTGTCCCACCTCAGCTCACTCTGAGCTCTTTCTCTAGATTGGAGGTCCTCAACTCTGAGCAGATATTTGGCAACATCTGAAGACATTTTTGGCCACAACTTGGGGAGGAGGGTGCTGCTGGATCTGTGGTTGGAGGCCAGGGCTGCTGCTCAACACCCCACAGTACTCATGACAAACCCTCGTCTCCAACAACCAAGGGTGTCGGTTTTGCTGAGGAGACAGAGACCCTGCTCTCAGCAGTGCAGCCTGTACCCGCAGCTCCCCACACCCCATACTTGGTCTCCCTTTGTTGGCTGGTGGGTGGTCAGGACCAGGGGAATAGAGGAGGAAGCAGGAAGAAGCTGACCAGTCACCCCATGTTGTGTCACTTGATGCTTTGGTGACACTGGTGGTGGTGGAAGGGAGGTGCTCCCTGGTAATGAGTAAACCACATTTAATGGGTTAACGTGAGGAACATGTTGATGGGCAAAACATGTCTGTGCTGATCCAGCGGCATCCTGGAGAGCTCTCTAGGACACCCAACATTGAGTGAAATAGGCAGCTTGAATTCTGGGGACGAAACCACCATGGAACTTCCGCCGTGGGGCCATCAGAGCAGTGAAACCCAGATCTAGGGATTAGAGCCTGAGGCTGCCCTCCAGCCCCAGGGGTTAGAGAGACCTCCAGTCGGCTTTCTGTGGAGCCCGCATTTTGATATTTACAGCACAGTAAAGGAAAAACAGAGCCTGGGTGGGAGTTGCAGAGGGTTAGAGCAGACAGCGCCAACAGGGTGAAGGCCACACCTCCTGTCAGAAGGAAGCCAAGGGCCCCCTCTCCCCAGCCATTTCTCCTTCAAGTCCCATAAAACCTCTTTTGGTAATGGGAGGAACCCAACCAACAGTTTAATGTTCCATGTTCACAGACTAACAACATCAGGGCACAACATGGTTTCACAAATATGAGTGTGTCAGGCCTTATTAGAAAACCTGTCTTCAGGGCCAAGTACCTATGCCCTGCTGTGTGCCTGCATCAGGTACGTCTAGACTCTACAGTGAGCCAGCCAACCCAACCACACCACCTGTACCTCCACATCTACAGCTAAGCTCTAGACAGCCACATCGACACTCACTGGCATTCATAACTGCACATGGACATTGGCCCATCTGGTCAGTGTGCACCGTCACATGAGAATCTGTCCAAATCAAATTGTGCGGCCAGGTGTTTGGGTCCCAGGGCCACATGGTGGATGCTGACCAAATGCTTGCTTACTCAGAACCGTTGTGCATACTGTCAGACATCAGCCCAGAATTAAGGGCTTCTAATACCAGCTCTGCTATTAGGAAGAAGGGCCCCCACCACTTTCCATGCTGAGCTCACCTCTGTGTCCCTCCCCAGGCCCATTCAGGGAGATACTTGTTCATTAGACTGGTGAACATGACAGGCACGACATGGACAATGGTTCCTGGAGGGCAGACTGACACAATAAAGGGTCTATATCTCTGCCTGGCCACTCTACACCTCTGGCTGCAGACTGAGGGAGACTGTGGCCACTTGTGGCCAGCCCTCCCTTCATCCTGGGCATCTTATTTCCTGTGTCCTCAGTCTGGCTTGTGTCTATTCTGCATGAGGAGCTATGTAGGTATATGCTGATTAAGTAAGCAGTAGATATACAAAGTAATAGCCCCTTCAGAAGACAGGTGGTTATTTTATTTTATTTTATTCTATTTTATTTTATTTTTTGGTAACAGAGTTGGGATGGAAAAAATTTAGAGCTCTGCTGTGATGTCTCTCCAGCAAGGCTCATTCTATCTTGTTACTGTACCATGTGTAGCCTCTACTTCTAAGACCACCTCAAGATCCCAGACGGCTGGTACAGCGCCAGCCAACATGTTGGAACACCAGCTCACAGAAAGGGAAAGTAAGTGAGAGGAAGCAAAGGGCTCGAGTGGACTGTCTTTTCAGGAAGGTCTGGAAGTGGCCGCCCCACACTCATTTACATCTCATTGAGAAGTCTTAGTCAAGGGAAGATGGGAAACGTGAGCTTTTGTTTGGGTGGCCAGGTTCCCAGATGAAAACTTGGGGTCTTATTATCAAGGAAAGAGTGGAGAAAGGGCATTAGGAGACAAATAACTTCTACTGTGGAGGAGGGGAGAATGATGGGGAGCCAGGGTTTAGCCTCACTGAGGCTGCCAACTTTCTCTCTCCCTGAACACTGCTGAGCAAGTATTGGTACTAAAGTTTGGCTGCCATAGTAAGGGAAGTAGGAGGCCTCAACCAGACTTCTGTGTCTCAGCCACGCACTCCCAGCCAGCTCGTTCCCAGAGCTCAGTGCTAGTTGGTGGTACTTCCTCCCAACAGTCTCTAAAGCGGCTCTGATTCTCCTGCTTTGCTGGCCCTGGGTTGTGGCTCCCCTGGGCACTCCAGGTGCCCAGCTCTGACACCATTGCAGCCTTCTGGGCCCTCTGTCTGGAATTTCACCCCCGCAAGCCTCCCATAGTGCACCGCTTGTTATTCAGGTATCGTGTTGGCATTCTTACCTCCTCCTTGGGCCTCCTCTGGCTGCAGTCTACATTTCAATTTATACCCCATTTTGTCTTCTCCATGCACCAGTCTTTACCTGCAGTCATTTGGCTTATCTTATTTGTTTTCCACCTTCCCACTCATCAATATAATCTCTAAGATACGTAAATGCCACCTGTTATGTTCCCCACAGCATGTAGAACAGTGTCCAGTGCCTAATAGGTGATCAGTGAAAATGAATGGATGGAGGATGAATAAGTAAATGAGTGAGTGGATGAATACTCTCTTATGGACCCATTTAAACTCTAAATCCTTGGACTTACCAGTATGTGTACTATGTATACTTGCTGTAGCCTGCTGCCCCACCCATCCTACTACCAGGACTCCCTCCTACCCACCCAGCCACTGGAGTGAGTCCCAAGCTACCTGCCTCTCTGCAATGCCCTGGGAAAACCTGCAAGAGGGGAGCTCTTGGACCTTAAACCCTAGGTTCCAGGCTTTTCTCCCCCGCCCACCAGCTAGGTGATAGGAAGGAGATGACTTGACCACTCCCAACCCTGATTTTCATACCTGCAGTGAAGGAGTAAAGCACCATAGTCGCCTCTCAGAGGTCATAGGTCATGTGTGTCTCACTCTGGGACATGGTGGCACTTTCCTGGTGGTTCCCTCCCTGCCCAAGCTGCCCCTATGAGCAGCTTTTGGCCTGTTCATGAAAATGTTTCATGATTCTTCAGCCAAATCATGTTCTAGCCCCATGGTTTAGAAACTCAAGAAGAGACTTTTCACCTCAAAGAAGAAGGTTTGGATATGACATCTGTAGAAAGTGCCCATCACTTGTGGTCAGAGCAATAAAACACAAGCCATCCCAGTCACTACATGATTTCATATAGGCAATTGTCCACAATGGAGACCACAAAAGCTGATGGTGGCCAGCTTTTCAATCCATTTATCCATTCTTTCATCCCCCCATCCATGTATCCATTCATCCTTCTAGTCAGCAAACATTTACGAAGTAGCATTTATTGCTGGAGAAAAAGAAAAAAAACAAGGGCATGATCTTGACTCCCATGGACCTCAGCCCATAAAATGCAGTATCTGTGGAAAGTGGGTAAGTTGGGGTAAGAAAGGATGGACTAGCCAAGAAGGGCACTGAGCTCAGTCTTCTGTGAGCGATAGGAAGATCCACTAGAGTGGCTGGGCTCGGGATCCTGGAGTCCAGGCATCAGGCAAAGATGGGAGATGATCCTACCTAGAGAGATAGAGGGAGAGGAGTGGGCACTGGGTTGGACACAGTGTGGCACAAGCAGCTGCTTCGTAAGCAGTCATCATTAAGTGAAAGAGTGAGTTAAGTGGAGCGTTAAAAATGATATGATGTGCCATTGAAACATGTAACATGTGTGTCCTGTGTGCCACACACATGTTATTTCACCAAATTCGCTGAAGTCTTGTGAGACGGTGACTATTATCTCTGCTTTATAGATGAGAAAAGTGGTGAGCACTTTCTAGGTATGTATCAGGGCCACACAGCTGGTGAAAACCAGTGTCAGCTCAGGAGCACCTGACTTTCTAGCCCTTACTCTTACTCCTAACAAGCCCCACCAGCTAAGAAGTCCAGTGTGGAGAAGAGGGAGAGTGGGGAGAGGAGGGCCAAGGAGCTCTGCAGTGCACCATGCCCAAGGCAAAGGGGAGCCATGGAGGAGGGTTGAACAATGAGGATCATGCCTGACTCTTAACCTAGACTAGAAGCTCTTGGGGGGCAGAGGCTGGGTGCCAGTCATCTTTAGGTCCTCAATACCCCACACACCACTTAGCAGCACAGAGAATGTTTGCTACATGACTGAAAATAATTCAGGAAATGAGTAAATAAATAAAGGAATGTAATGCTATCAGACTTTGAATTTGAGCTATATCTGTTAGAATTAGATTGAGTTATATGTGGCAGAAAGCCCATAATAGTGGCTTGAAGAAAAAGGTACTCTATCTTTTTTTGTGAAGAAGTCCTTAGGCAGGCAGTCCTGGGCTTGACACAGTGTTTCTAAAGGGTCAGGGACTAAATCTTCAATATGGCTTGCCCAGAGCTCTGGCATATGGCGCCTACTGTGTAGGTCACCTCAAGACCCAAAACAGGTGCCAGAGCTCCAGCCATCACATTTCCATTCCAGGTGGCAGGAAGCAGAAAAAGAAGGAGTAGGATCAGCCCCATACTTTTAAAGAGATTTCCCAAAGTTACCAAACAACTTCTGCTTGTGTCTTACAGTCCATAACCTAGTCATATAGTTCTCTCTAGTCCCAAGGAAAGCTGGAAATAACAGTCCTTTAGCTGGAGGCATTGTTCCCCTGGATACATGTTGTTATTAAGGAGAATAAGAAGAATAAAAGTTGTGGAAAGCAACCTCTGCCTCTAGAAGTAAGTGGCTTTGTGTAAACCTGTGTGCAGATGGCATCTCTTCCTGGTGAAGGAAATGCTCCTTCACCTCTGGGGAAGCAGTTATCTTAGGGAACTCCAGGAAGAGTAGGACTTGGCAGCTATTTGAGAAGATTACATCTGCCTGATAAATGAAAGCCACTGAACTGCAGTGATTGCCTGTGAGGGGAGAAGATAGGTGCTCTTGACTGGTTCCGGGTTGCTATCCCCAGCAATAGGGCCTCCTTATCACTGCTGGATCAGGGCCTGCTTGACAAGACCCATTAAAGAGCCTGGCTGGGATTCCATTGGTGTCCTGAGCTAGGTGTTCAGAACCACCTGCTTTCCAACAGAGAAGATAATGAAGCCGGACCAGAGGATCCCTCTCTGGGCCACCGCAAAGAGGCATACTGGAGAGTAAAGCAGCTCACACTGAGGATGGGTCCCTAAAACCCTCTACCACCTGCAGAGCTCCAAAAGCATGGCCCATGCAAGCCAGTCAAGTTCTAAGGCACTTTCCATTATGCAGAAGTCACACGGAGGCAGTGACCCACCTTCTCCCAAGTGGATGGGAACTCAGAGTCAGTGGGGCCAGTGGAGCAGTGCCAGGAAGCCCCGGGAGAGGGTGAGTGCCCCCTAGCTGGAACGTGAGTTCTTTTTTTTTTAATATAATTTTTATTTAATTCTTGTTCAAGTACAGGTTTCTGTCTTAGATTCCCAACCCTGCCCGCCCCCCGCCCCATGCTCCCCGCCTCCCTCCCCTTTCCACTCCCCACCCTTAGTTATTGTCCATGTGTCCTTTATACTTGTTCATGTGGAACGTGAGTTCTTAGCAGTGATACTTTCAAAGGGATGATGTGGTGGGACCAGGGTTTGGAGCTGGCTCCTTGCAGGTCCTAACTCTGAGTACCTGTAGGGTAAAGCCCAAACTGCCATTCATGGTCAGGGTCTTACGGAGGGATTCTTTATGTCCCTTGGCCCCAGGCTCTTCTGCCATTTTGACCAAAGGCCATCTTTTGTTTGCACTACAGTAAAACCCCCACACACCCAAGCAGAATTTTGAACAGTTGTCCATTTGTTCCCAAGGAAGAAGAAAAGTGGGCCCTATGGTTGTGCCTATTCTGCAAATGAGAAAATGGGGAGGCTGTGAGGGGCAACACACCTGCTCAAGCTCTACAGACCGTGAGGGGAAAGCTCCTCTGCTTCTCACCCACTCCCCTCTGCCCCTTGAAGTCCAGAATCAGCCAAGATGATTAATGAGACGGTGGCTTCCTGATCCTAGGCACTTCCTAGCTTGGAGTCCTGGACCGGTTATACCCAGGGATGGACACTGTTGGAAGCAAGGTGCTTGGGCCACCTTTGTACCTGGCTGGCGAAAGGCGGCATCAGCTTCTGTCCCTCATCTCTCTGCCAGGTCCCAAGGGAATGGCTGGATGTCATCCATCTCCATCCTGGCTGGGCAGAGGAGGAGGAGGAGCAGCTGGCAGCCAAGGCCAGTTCTAGAACTTGTGTGCCTGCATCAGGGATGAGGAGGACAGAGCCCACACAGGCCCCTGCAGCCCTCAAACCAGCAACACTGCAGATACAGCACCCCCAATTTCACCTCAGCTCCCTTGGGTTTCAGGGAGCTTCCTTTGCAAAGGCAAGTATTCCGATAAGGAGGAGTGCAGAGGACCTCCGTTTCTTCATCTATAAAATAGGTATGAAAATCTCTGCCACTCAAGGTAAAGAGACAGTGAGAGACTGGGAGAAATTGCAGATGAAGTGACTGAGACAGAGTCTGCAGCCCAAAGATGTTTGGGATTGTGAATCTGAGAGATGTGCAAGGCAGCCTTTGGGGTCCAGCCAAGGAGGGACCCTGAGGAGGGGAAGCCGCCTGGCTCGGTGCCAGGCCATCCTGCCCTCACGCCATCTCCAGTGCCTGCCCAGACTATCCCTCTATCCACAGAGGGTCTTGAAATGGGGTCTCTAACACTAGGGCTGTCACAGGGGTGCAGTGGGAAAGGGCTGGCCCGAGAGCTGACATCTGACTTGGGGAGGAAGAAGGAAGCTGCCCTGGAATGGAGCTGAAAGTGAGATCCAGGTGGCCTGTTCAGAAAGTGCCATCGCCCTCCACAAACACCAGCCATTGCCCCCATCATTCACTCATTCTTTGAACAACATGCTGTGTATTTTATAGAGTAATTACACATCTTTGCTTTAATTTGATTTACTCTAAGGTACATACCCATTTTACAGATGAGGAAAGTGAGATTCATAGGACACCCCATAGTTCGTAAGGGATGAACAGAATCCATGTTCCCTTTGCTTTGCATTCTCTATATGCAAATTACAATATCTGGTCCCAGGAAGCCACAGGCCACACCTGTCAAGGAGCTGGATACCACTGTGTGTGTGTGTGTGTGTGTGTGTGTGTGTGTGTGTGTGTGTGTTGAGTAGAGGGAGAAATAAGAACCAGTAATTAGCTCCAGCTAGAGATTTTGTTGACAAATTCATTTTGTGCTACTCAGTGTTTTTCACCTTTCTTACAATGACGATTTTGTAATTCTATATAAAAAGAAACAATTACTGCTATTAAAATAATTTTAAATGAGAGGGCAATTGAGTTATAGGGAAACCAGCATGGATCTGGAGTGTGGAAACTCATCTCCTAACCCTGAATCTCCCTGTGCAGCTGGGTGACCCTGGCCATGCAGCTTCCGTCTCTGGGCTTCAATTCCCTCATCTATAACTCAAGTGCTGGTCTGGGAGCTCCTACAGACCCTTTTCCCACTAGCCTGTCTGGGTTGTGAATAGTCACTTAGAAAACAGATCTGGGATTCCCAGTCTGTAGCCCTCGCCTCCAGACTTGCAAACCCACCCTTCTCTCTTGGTGATCTGGAGTGAGGGCAGAGCCATGCCCACTCACCGCCAGGGGGAAAGAGTAAGAAGAGGCAGGTCCTGTGAATCTGGCAAGCTATTTCCAGCAACTGCTAACATTTCATTAGCAGGATTTTCCTAAACCCCAAGTCACCTTTCCAAAGTCTCACAGACCAGGCACAGTGGCATTCTTGTCCTCCTCATCCGCCCTCCCAGACTTCGTGCCTGCAGAGGAAAGAATACACACTCAGGTTTCTGATTAGGGCACCGCCTCCCCTAACTGGCTCCTCACGGGTTACAGTTTAGAAGCCTCAGTGAGACGTCTGGACGCGCTGATCCTTGCTTTCACTCTGGGGCTGTGTCTCTACTACTTCCAGATGTTTATACAGCTGGCTGGATTACTTAACTGCATTGACATCATACACCTTGATATTTCCTCTACACGAAAACAGGTCAGATGGGAAAGAAACTGGCTATTGAGAGCCCATGCACCGCAGAGTTAACCAAATACCACTGCAAGTCAGAGGACAATCTGAATGCATTTGCTTGTGTGCATTGTCCCCACACTAGTAGTTTGGCCTCAGTTTCCCCACCTGTGAATTGAAAAGGTGGGTTTGGATTGCCTCAACTTAGAATTGATCTGAAGTCACTTCATGTGACAGATTTGATCCTGAGTCCTAGAGTGGAGAACTGATTTTATTCAACTGATAACTACATATGGAGCACCTACCACAGGCCAAGCACTGGGGTCACACTAGATAAGCAGAGAGATGAAAATACGCCCATGTTAGTAAGTGCCCCCAGGAATTCCTATGTGCCAGGCTCTGTGCCAAGCCCTTTGTGGACATTGTCCCTTTTTTAGCCTCAGAACAATTCCAGGAGATTTGTATGTTTTTCTTGGCTTGATAGATAAAGAGACTGAAGCTACAAATATTAATGAATTTACCCAAATTCACCAAATATCAAATACTATGCATCCAAGGATTTTACTCATATTATTGATTCCATAATTTATACCCCTAACTATCACTCTGTATTATTCCCCAAGAAATTTTATACCCTTACAAACTTTATAGTAAAAAAAAAAAAGAAAAGACTCAAATAAAGTAAAGAACAAACATTTACACTACCAGAAGTTGGTTAAGTGCCTCAACCAAGGCATGTATCAAATGCTAGAAGGACCCTGACCACGTGCAAAAGACTGTCTGGAGAAAGGGGTATTTAGGCTGGGCTTTGAAGGTTGAGTAGGAGTCCATCTAGCAGAGGTAACTTGCCACCAGATACATTGTCACTAGCTGAGGACAATACCAGGTCTTGAGACAGTTCAATGCTCCCTATATACCCATGCTTTCATAGCCTTCTCATTTTAGGAACAACCCAGAGGGTTTTGGGTAACTGGATGTCACTCTGCAACCAGCTGTGACTTCTTGGCACAGCCTGTTGCTGCCTGTCAGAACTTTAAGGCAAGGGTCAGAGCCAGTCTGGGTTTGTACCCTCGCACATGGCACTGAGCAGGGTGCAGTCTATATTTGCTGGACAAATAATCATTTCACTTTGTAGGACCTGTTCCCCAAGCAGCAGCATAAACAACTACCATTTGTTGAGTTATTCTGTGCCAAGCACTGTGTTAAATATTGTTCATGCATCATCTTATTTAATCTGCCCAAAGCCACACCACTCTAAGTAAAGAACTATCATTTTCCCTGCTTGACATATGAGGTTAAATAAGTTGTCCAAGGTCACACAACAAGCAAGTGGTGGAGCCAGGACTCATGCCCAGGCCTGTGGGACTTCAAAGCCGATGGCCCTAACCCCTCTGCCACCAGCTCTTCTTTGTTGTGGCCTCACCGCCCTCTTTGTTCCCCAGGGAGAAGGTCTGTTGCAAGCAGGCCTGAGGTGCCACAAACCTTCCAGCACATCCTGCCCCTTTGTCCTCTGACATCTGTTTATCATTTCCCGCTCTGAGGCCGCCAGGGCCCTGCCTCCTGCCTTGCCGTAACTCAGATGTCAGGGAGGACAGAAGCCAGTGCCTGGTGTCCAAGCGTCTGGACTGGCAGAGTAAGGACAGCCTGGTGCACACTCTCATTTGCATTGTCAGACTGCAGCACAACATTTGTCAGAGGCAGCGAATCGTGGAAGCCACCCAAGTCTCCCAGGCCTCTTGCCCTGAACTGCCAGACAGCCGTGCACTGCTCCGGTGAAAGGGGCCTGCTTCTTACCCCTCCTTGCCAGTCCCCCTCTTCTACACTCCCCATACCACTGCCTGCCCCCTGCTTTAGTCTACTGTAAGCCTCCAGCAAGATGGATTTCCTCTTTCCTTTTGAGCAAGAACAGTGGCAGCTCTGGAAATGTCTGGAAAACAGCCTTTTTTCAAAGCACATTCTCTAAAACATTGGCCCTGAGATGTCCTGAAAGAGAGAGACAAGTATTAGAAGCTGCATACTCTGCTTGCTCTCACAGGTTACCAGTGCACACTAGAGTCATGTAGGCACTGAAAAGTCCTGCAATGTTTCCCAAATTGCCCTTTATCCACAGAGCACTTGTCCCAAATGTGAGAACACATTCCAAGGCTAGAGGGGAAACTGAGGTTCAGGAAGGGACACCTCCTTCCAGAAGCCAGCAGGAGACCCCCTTCTCTGCAGACTTGTGTAGCATGGAGTGTCTCCCCATGCGCTGAGCCTCTCTCTTTGACAGCACCTCCTCACCCTGCCAGAGACTCCCTGACTCACTCCACCACTCCAGAATGCATTTGTCCTGGCAATTCAAGGGCAAAAACAAGACAGTAAGACAGCAGCAGGAGGCAGGAATGAATTCTTTATGAGAATGTTCCACTTATGCAGAGCTGCTCAGGAATGCAGGAGCTCCCTGTCACTGAAGGTATACACCCAGAACAGGTCACAACAGCCCCATACTGCCAACCTTTCCCCCACATTTTGCTACCCACTGATCTGTACCCTCCTTCTCCCTCCTGGCCTCTCTGCCCAAGGCAGCTCCTGCCTTCCTTCCTCCCAGTCTCTCTTAGTGCAGACCAGGGGCCCCTCCAAGGGACAGACTTTGCCTGGGGCACTGGAGCAGAATGAAGTCACCCTCCCTGTTCAACCTGGTACTCCAGGGACATGGAGCAGAGAAAGCATGCTTGAGCTCCCCTTGGCCATGTAACTTCTCCATGCAGGAAGGGACATTTGAAACACCCCACCACGTCCTGATCTCGGGACTTTCATCTGTAATTCTCAGTACTTGTTCCTATATGCTTTGTACCCTTACCCCTAAAGAACTGCCAGCCCTTCCCTAGCTCCCCTATTCTACATAGCCCAGTAGTCTGCTATGAGTGAGGAGGGCAAGGACCCAACCCCATGCAGCTGTCACTGAGAAGCCTCACTGAGTTGTGGAGGAGTTGGGCTTTGTGGGACCACTAACTCGAGTTTCCAAGACATGCATAGTAATGTACATTGACATAGGGTCTCCTGTCTTTGAGTATTAGTTTTTTCATCTGTCAATGAGATAGAGAGAGACTCAGGGGAGGCACGAGATAACAGTTTGCGGGGCAAACAAGTGAGTGCACACCATGGGCAACACAGGTTGGTGACGCTGCTTGAGGACACCAGCCAGTGAGTGCCATTCCAGGGCTGGCACTGCAGCAAGTGGACGACATCATGGTTAAGAACGGGGTACAACCTGGCAGGTCCTGTGTCCATCACACAATAGCTGGGTGACTTCTCAAATTGACCCGCATTGAGCTAATCATTTCTTCTTTGTTCAGCCATAAAGATATTACTTGCCTCAAGGGGCACTTCCCTTTGAGGAGTGAATTAAGCAGAGCTTACAAAGCATAGTCAACACTTAGTACACATGTATTTGTGTTCTCATCATTATGATCAATTCTGCTTACTTTACCTTTACATCACCCCTTGCAGCCCGTCCAATCCCTTCCGGGATGAATATTCTTTGTATCATTTCATGAGCAAACTTGCAGTCCAGGCCTATCAGTGCAGCCCACTGCTCTAACTTGGAGTCTGAGCTGGTCCCTCCTGCGTGGATCCCTCTGAGAAGCCAGTGAGGTTACTGGAAGGAAGAAAGGGGTTGCTCAGCCAGCGGCTTTCCCTGGCTGTTTTCCTCGCTGGCTGGTGGCCCCATTAGTGAAGCAGTGCAGGCTCCCAGCAGCAGGAGAGGACACCGGGCGTGGTGGGGTGCCCTGGAGCTGCAGGGATACCCAGCTGTAATGGAAGGAGATGCCAATCCAAACCATGGTCCATCAACAGTCTGCTGGCACCAAGCGGCTCCCCACAGATCACACCTTGCCATCTCCCCATGTCCTGTCTTTGTAGGTGGCGGGCATTTTTTCTCGCAGGATTCCTTGTTAGCAACGATGAAGACACTCATGCCTCAGAAGGGCTTAGCTTCAAGACACAAGGAGACTCCTCTGCAGGCTTGGTAAGGAGGGAGGGAGGAAGGGGTGCTGTGTGGGCGGTGGGCTGGTCTCCCAGAGTGTAACTGTTGGTTAGTACACAATGACGTGGGCTTCACTGGCCCCAGACAAGGGGTGCATATGCAGTAGCAGGAGTCTCAGCCAGTGGTGGCATATGGAGCTGGAGAGGTGACAGTGCTATGGTTTGGGGGTTGGAAGAGGTTGGGAGGAATCTATTCAGTCCCAACAAGGCCTGGATCAGCAAGGGATATGGAACAAGGGGCAGCTCTCAGATGGGGTTTGAGTGGGAACTGGGATATTAGGAACTCTGACACAGGGGCTGGGAAAGCTCACAGGAGGGAGGGAGGAAGGAGGTCTCACCCCCGCACACAGCTGAGGAAAATAGCAGGAAGATCATTCAGAGTCGCTAATCAATTCCACTGCTTAAAATCTTCTAAAGGCTCCCACAGCCCTCTGTGCAGGTTGTGTACCCTCCCTTACGTCACCCCTCCTCCTTCCTGTTGTCTAGTCACCACTAGCACCTCTCAGTGCCACCCAAGTGCTGCCAAGTCTTGCCCACCCCAAAGTCCTTCAAGTTTGCTGCTCTGTCTGGCAGGAAAGCTCTAGCTGCTCCAGGCTTCGATACCAGCCTCTGTGCCACACTTCTTGAAGTCTTGACATAAATATCAACTCCAGGGAAGGATCATCCCTGTCCCCCTTATCTAAAATTATCCCTTCTATCCCACTATCTTCTATTTTAGCATCTTGTTTTGCTTCTTACACACCTCTTATCATAATTTATACTAATTTTGTTTACTTATTTATTATCTGTCTATCCCTGCAGTTGAAAAACTCCAGGAGGGTAGGGCCCACCTCTCTTTCTCTCTCTCACCATTATCTCCAGCCCCAAGCATTCAGGAAGCCCTCCATAAGTGTCAGCTGCCATTTTTACTATTTTATTACTGCATGGTGGTGGTTACTGTAGACTAGCGATAAATACCACTTTACCGTTGATTGTGTATTAAGACTTACTCCAGACCCCACTAACAGAGGGGGCTGTGACACAAGATGCGTGGCAGGCCATGGGCGGGTGGGGAGTGTCTCACTGCCCACTTCTGTCTCCATGATCTTTTCAGGAGGCCATCTCATCCTGAGCTGGTGGGCATGCGAGCCCTGACCTGGGAGCACTTGGGTCCCATCCTTCTTCTTCTGGGCTCACCCAGCTGCTGGAGTCAGCCCGGCAACTTCCCCCCTAGCACACACACTGTCATCTCTTCACCGTGAACTGTATTTAAAATGTAAATAAAAAAAGGCTTTTAGGAGATTTAACTGTTTCCCTTGGTATTTAAATTATTCAATTATAACTAAAGCTATTAAAATACAGTTAATTAAAATTGTTAGATTGTTTTCCTTTGCACTGATCACAGCATTGCCCGACTTCTCCCTCTAGCTGTTTAATTCCTATTAAAAATGATAATGCCTCACTTTATTCATAAATGCAGCAACCTTCCTGCACATTCTTCAAGCGATCTCCTCAATACAAACCGCGCTGTCTCCTTTTCTTCTAGCAGTGAAGCGGAAATTCTGCTGTAGTCTTTAGAGGTTTAATCAGCAGTAAAAGGACTCAAAACTTAAACATTAGCATTATGGAGTCACAACAAATAATGCAGCCCCCTGTAACAAAAACAAAAACAAAAAACACTATCTAATTCTGATGCAACGTAATCTCATTAGAGACCAAAGGAGAACCCTGAGGTTTAATAAAAGGTGGAAGCTAAATAAAGGTTTCATAACTCACAACATAAAATTACCAGATCCACACATTAAATATTTTATTTGAAAGGTTTCATGGCATTTCTAGCGGGAATAGCTCTATAGAGGAAGTACAGATGCGTAAGTGCTGCTGTAACAGGGGCGGGGGTGGGGGAAGGAAGAAAAGAAGGCTTCTAGGACGAGTTCGTATCTCGTTGAATTTGGCATGGTTAATATGATGTACCCTGAGAAACTAATTGCTTATAGTATTTAAACTCCTGGCCCACGGGTTCACACAGTGATAATGGCTGTTCCAGGTAACCATGGGCAAGGTGACAGAGGTGCTCAACTTTCCGGAATGTAGCAGATGCCATCTCCAGCATTTGGAATGATATGTGAACCACACGTGGTAGTGGAGGGGCTAAGTCCTCCTAGTCCCCAGTTGCATAAAGACCGGGTGTGGTGCAGAAAGCAGCTCGATTCAGCCTATGGTGACTAAGTGACTACAAGCTGGAAGGATCCAGTGCTAAGACAGGTATGTGCAATAGCCCCCTGCCCTTCAGGAATTCAAAGCCCACCACAGCCTTCATAAATAACCTATGGGATTTAAGTTCAGACAGGACTGATCCCAATTAATTCTTCCTGTGAAGATGAGGGAGGCTGTAGGGAGGCTGGATGCCTCCGCTGGCTGAACAGGTCTCCATTGGCCCAGAGAGGGAGAAGCATTAGAGAAGATTAAGGCAGAGAGGCAGAAAGGATTGGCAAGTCTAGGACACCGGGACATTTGTTTTGGAGCAGAGGCTGGGTAAAATGATGTGGTAGAAAACTTAAATTTAGAAACTTGATCAAGAAAGGCCTTGAACACAATTCTTAGGAGTTTTGACTTCATTCTGAAAGTTGCCTACAAATTAAGAACCAACCAAGGCCAATCAAAGATACGCTGGTCACAGAAGTAGGCACTTACCCTCTGATTATACCCTGAAGGACTTAGGAAAGAAAGTCTCCCTGTCCAGACTGGCTAATATCCACTATCCAGATCACTGGACATCTAAGAAACTATCATCTCAGACCAATAAAGAGGCTAAGAATGCAGGACTGATTCCTCTCAAGAATGTACTTTTTATATATAAGAATTATCAGTTTTTCTTACTTCTTTGGAACACTCTGGGTATTGTCTAATTGTGTCTCTAGTTTTTAAACCCTAAGGTCGTCAAATAAACCTTTGTCATTTAGTTCTTTAAAAAAAGAAAAGAAAGCCCTTGATGATTGTTCAGTGAATGAAATCCTAGAGTTAGTACCTAATGCATCCTGTTTACTGATCATCTGTGGGAAAGCCCTAAGTTGGGCTACTGAGCTGGTAAATGCTCCATCCAGAGGGTATTCTCTGTCAGTCAGAGCCATTGGGCCAATACCTTAGTCTCTAAGTGCCCTGGGCTCTCACATTATGGCTCTAGTCTTCAACCTGGGCCCATTCACTCCCTTGCTCTCTGCTGGGTACTCAACCTTTCACATTGGGATTCAGAGTGGCAGTCACAGAGATTCCCAGGCTTACTGTATGTGCCTCTCTACCCTGAGGGGCAATGCCCCCAGAGAAGTTGGAGAAACAGCCTGGTGATAACATCAACACTGCTAGTCATTAGGAAAATGCAAATGAAACCCACAATGAGATACCATTACAAGTTCACTAGCATGGCTCCAATCAAAACTAATGGCCATGCCAAGTCGGTCAATACCCAAGAGGGGGTGTTCAGGAACTGGCACATTCACACAACTGGTGCTATAGTCATTTTGGAAAACAGCACACATCCACCATATGATCTACCCATTCTACTGAAGTGAAAACATAGGTCCATACAAAGATATGTACATAAATCTTCATAGCAGCTTTATTCATAATAACCAAACTGAAACAACCCAAATGTCTATCAGCAGGGGAACAGATAAACTGTATATCCATTTGATGGAGTACTAATCAGCCATAAAAAGGAATGAGCTATCTCTACATACTACAACATGGATAACTCTCAAAATAATTATATTGAGTGAAAGAAGCCAGATGAAAAAGAGTACATGTTATATGATGCCATTTATATGAAATTTTAAGAAATGCAAACTAGTCTATAGTAACACTTACCTGAACTAAGGGTAGGGGAAGGAGCCATGGAGATAGTTACAAAGGAGTAGAAGGAGACTTTAGGTGTGATGTTCACTACGTTCACTTTCTTCACATGATAATGGCTTCATGGATGTGTGCATATGTCAAAATTTATCAAAGCATAGACTTTGAATATGTTCAGTTCATGTGTGGAAAGTATACCTCAATAAAGCTGCTTTAAAAAATATTGAAAGAGCCAGGACTTTGAGTCTTCTTTTTTACAGGCAAGAATAGTCAAGCATCTCCTGCACATCATTTACCAGATTCTTCAGTTACCACATTTTGCCTCATTCTCTTTGTAATTCTATTTCTCTCTTTTTTTGAGCTTTTTGAGAGTAAGTTGAGACATTGTTCCCTATTACTCATAAACACTAGTGTTATTTCTTAAGAACAAGAACTTCTACATTTCCATGGTATAGTTATCAAAATCAGAAAACTTAACATCGATACTACACTATATTCTTATCTGGATCCCATATTCAACAACACTATAACATGCTTTAGCCCTGGCTGGTGTAGCTCAGTGGATTGAGCATGGGCCTGCGAACTAAGGGATCACGGTTCGATTCCCAGTCAGGGCACATGCCTGGGCTGCAGGCCAGTTTCCAGTGGGGGACACATGAGAGGCAACCATACATTGATATTTCTCTTCCTCTTCCCTTCCCTTCTCCTCTAAAGATAAATGAACAAAATCTTTTTAAAAATGCTTTATATCTGTCTTCCCTGTACCCCAGAGTCCATTCCAGGATCACACAGTACATTGGCTGTCATGTCCCTCACCCCTCTGACCTGAGCTTGAATCCTGACTCCATCTCTTCCTCATCCTATGACCTTGGGCATTCTTACCTGGAGTCTCTGATCTGTACAAGAAGCTCAACACTGACATCCAGCCCCTGGGTCCCGGACAGAGTGCACTAGAGGGTGTCTGGACAGTGTCTAGGACAGTGCCACACACAAGAAGTTAGGAGGATTGTAATAACAGCTGCGCAGTGCCCCAGAGCCATTATCCTGGACCCTCTGCAAACACCCACCGTGAACAGGCTGACCCCAGCTCAGCCAGGGTCCTGGGAACCCACTCCTCTGTCCAGCCTCTCTCCACCCACACTTTCTGTCACCAGGATTGTCATGCAGACCCAGCACAATCAACACTTTTGAGCAGCTCATTGAAGGCAGCCTTCCTTTAGTGAGGGAGGCAAGCAGGTTGTAATTTTGACTTTTTGAAAACTTCAGCTGATGACACTTTCCTTTTTACATTTTAAAACAGTGCTTCTTAGCTTTTCCTTTTACATTCCTACTGCATATTACTCATTTCTACATAAAGTTGTTTCAACAGTGAAGGTGCCACCAATCTGATATTATCTCAGGTCACCTGTCTTGTCCTCTCAGAGCATCCACCCCCATGTCAAAATACAGAGTCTGCCTCCCTGGCCACCAATGACCAAACCAAGGTGACCTTGGCTAGGATCAGCAGAGCTGAGGCCAGCTGTCCATGAGGTGGCCTAGAGTAAAATATTTGCCCATTTGGGAACATGGTGGTTAATTAAACCATCAGATCATCTCTCCTGGGTAGTTTGAATGGGAGGAGAGAGTTGGCTGGTCAGCACATGTAAGGGAAATGGAAAGACCGTCAATGAGATGGACCCAGGACCACTCAGGCTACAGAGCCCTGAGGTAAGCAGAAGCTGCGTGCGGGCCTGAGACGGAGACACAGGAGCAGGGGCAGGGGCTGCTGGAGGTGGCTAGAGGGTGGTTCAGAGAGTCAGCAGAGCTGAGAGGAGCCAGGGTAAGATGCAGGGTGGGGGGGCCCACATATAACAGTGAAGGGTGAGGAATCCCCTGTCCTCCTGTTCCTGTGGCCCTGCTAGAGCTTCCTCTGTATTATTTCATGGCATGGCTATATTCATCATCTAGGGCTAAAGTAACAACAAACTGTGTGGCTGAAAACAATAGGAATTTTCTTCTCTCACAGCTCTAGAGACCGGAAATCTGAAATCAGGGTGTTGGCAAGGTTGCATTCTTCTGGATACTCTGAGAGAGATTCCATTTCAGGCCTCTCTCTGAGCATCCCTTGGTGTTCCTTGGCCTGTGGACATGCAACCCCAGCCCATGGCTTCGACTTCACAGGGCCTTCTCTTCTGTGCCTCTGTGTCTCTTCTCCTTTCTCTCTCATAACAACACCTGCCATTGGATTTAGGACACACCCTCATCCAGGTTAAGCTCAGCTCAATAGCTTTACACTAATTACATCTGCAAAGATCTTTATTCCTAGTAGTATCCCATCTTCTTGACTTCTCTAAGCTCCAGCACCCTCATCCATCAACTTAATTTCACCAGTGTTATTCAAGCAGCTACCAGGTACCAGAACCATGTTGGATGGTGAGGATACAGCAATAAGAAGGCATGAACCCTGGACTTGACAAGCCCCCAATGTAGGGAAGGAGGCAGGTGTGTGAAGAACCAAGGAGATCATCAAGTGGTAAGGACTGCAACAGCATTTGATAAAAGCACCAAGAGAACACTGGAAGCCAGCTGGGCAGTGACCCCTGAAGTAGGTAATGTTAGCTAAATCTTAAAGGACGCAGAAGAATTGGTCAGCAAGACAGGTGAGGCCAGGAGTTCAGGGCATGAGCAGAGGGATGGACCCTAGAAGCATAGTCAGAAAGTATATCATTGCCTCAACGGGCTGAAGGGATAGAGTAAGGTGGGTATGGTGGGAATGAGTAGAAAGGAACCTGTAGAGAGATGCAGCAAAACTTGGATGCACAGGAGGTAGGACTTGAGTCTCTACCTGGTGGGGCCATGGGAGGATGTGAAGGCAGCCAGAACAAATTTGCAGTGCAGGAAGATCACCCAGACTGAAGGAGTACGTGGGAGGGCAAGGGTAACGGGTGAGAAGGGAGCAGGGAGACTGGTGAGAAGCTATTGCAACATCCTCAAGAGAGACGGAAAAGGCAGTAGCAGCATGACAGAGAAGAAGGAGTGAATGTAAGAGGCGTTTGAGAGGCAGCACACCCGGGGCTTGGCGACCTCACATCGGTCCACTTCTTGGGCTTGTCACTGCAGGTCATTGAGATAATGGACATGATGCACCCTGAAAACTGTAGAGCTCCTTGTTCAGTGTGGTGGCTGGTTTCAGCTGGATCCTGTTTAGGCTTTCATGAAGTGAAGCCTTTCTCCTCTTCCCTGGCTCATCTTGGATGCTCTCTTTTGCCTGTGAGGAAGGGAGAGAGGGGAGGTGTAAAACAGAGACATTAAGTGCCAAAGCTTATGTTAATACAGCATTAAGGTTGAAAATGTAATCTCCTAGGAGTCAGGAAATTCTGAACCAGGGGTTTCCATGGCAACCCAGCCACACTGTTCCTCTGTCCATTCGGGCCCTGTTTTCCTTGTTAAATATGATCCCATCGTATATTACATTTTATTGAGCTAAATGTGTTACCCACAGCATGCAGAGCTCCAGTCAGCAGCACAGGAAATGTGTGTGTGTGTGTGTGTGTGTGTGTGTCGCAGGGAACGGGCCTTCAGAATTCGCCTGATATAACACAGCCACATCTTGGGTCCTTGTATCTAATAAGTGGAATGAAAATCCATTAAGAGCAGCTCCTGTGAACATAAATGAGCAAGGGTGCTGCAATCCTTGTGTTCCGACTGGGTCAGCCAGGACCCCCACCCTTCCTGGGCCCCTCACAGGCCCTCTCAGCACCCCCAAGGCCTGGGCTGTCACTGCTGCCGGGGGCTCTCTCCTGGATGCAGTTCTGAGGGGGGCGGATTGGAATTACCTGGTCCAGTGGTTCTTCACATGCACCAGCCAATTGAAGCTCATCTGTCACTGTTTGTTAGCATCCCAGGGTGCACTGGGCACCAGCAAACAGATGCAGAAAGGAAATTCGATTCTCCTCCGAACCTGCTCTCCCACTAAGGCAGCACAATGGACAAAAGGCCTCTTCAGTGGCAACGGGGATGTTAGGAAGGAATGAAGGGAAATGGAATGTCAGGGAGGGCAGCTCAGTTGTGGAATGTGTGACGGAGAAACATCTGTAGGTTAATGTGGTGGAAAGAGCATGGAATGCTAGAATCAGTCTGCCCGGGACTCGGCTGTCTCCCAGCCATGTGTCTTCAGCGAATCACTTAAATTCCCTTTGTCTTCGTTTTTTCATCTGCAAAAATTGGGATAAAATTACCATTAACCTCACACAGGCTTGTTGAAGGATTAAATGGGATAATTGATGCAAAAGCTCACTGTAAACTTCTAAATCCCTACACAAATGTCATTCTTCCAGGGAGCTCTAGAAAACCATACGGGATTCCAGACTTATGCAGTGGGCGCTAGAGATTCTGTGGTTGGCTTGAGAATTCTACAGTGCGTTCCAGAATTAATTGGTAGATCTAGAACAGGAGTTGGCAAATTATTCTCTATAGAGGGCCAGATAGTATTTACTGTATTTTAGGCTTTGAGAGCCATGCTGACAGTACTCAATTCTGCTGTCATAGCTCTAAAGAAATTAATGTTCATGGCTGTGTGCCAATAAAACTTTATTTACAAAACCAGGAAAGGAGCTGAAATTGGCTTCTGAGCTGTCCTTTGGCAGCCCAGGTCTATAATTGCCTATATTGGAAAGCCTGCTCTTTTTGGAAATGCTGCTTTTCCACTCAGAAGTTAGTTCTCCTTCCTCTCCATCCTCTATCCCCTGCCCCTCCCACTTCCCACCCACTCAACACACATACCTCTCTCTTTGTCTAGCCAACTTTTTCACCTTCCAGAATCAGTTAGAGCCACCTCACCCAAAAGCAAATTGCAAAAGTCTTTGGTCCTTGTCTGCTTCACTCACAGACTATGAGCTCCTTCCAGCAGCCTGTTCTGTCACTCCAGGCCCTGGTTTTGGTGGATGTTTGCAGAGTAGAGATATGAAAAACACAGCATCACAGGGAACTGGGACATGGTCATTCTCTGAGGAGGTCTGTAACCTGGGGCAGTGTCAAACATCTTAGGTCTGGCACCAATCCTCTAATTGTGAGCTGCTCAGTCAGAGCTTCTAGAAACAATCAGGAGTCGGGATCACCTCTGCAGACACAGGCCAATGTATATGACCATCTCACAAGCCCAGGAGCCAACCTGCTCCCTTTGCAGGCATGATGGAGTCCTGGGCAAGGGCCAGCCTGGCAGGAGCTGGCCTACGGGAAAGCGACACTCCAAAGCCACCACTCTGAGGAAGGTGCTCCCTGCCATCAAGCACACGGAAGTGTGTTCATGACAGTGCAGCAGTTCCTCACACTGCCCTCAGGGAGACTACCAGCCTGGACAAGTGACATGATCATGTAGAAGCTTCGCGAAGTGCAGAGCCCTTTTGGATTGCATATGTTCAAGCTTTCCTCGTCCTCCCCCTCCTGGGCACAGCAGACAGCAGAATGGAGTTGTGCAACTCACCTCTGAGTCACACTTCCCCCGGCATAGTATTTGCTTTCTGCCCGACAGAACAGAGCTTCCTCAGGACAGCCAGACAGGCAACTATTGTTCAGAAGTCAGGGCCAGGTGGTGGGCTCTTCTGCCCCCAATACACCAGCTAAGAAGTCACTTTTCTTTACAGTAGTAGGAGGAGAGATTTGTGTGTGGTGGGCATATGTAGTGAGGGTTCACAGGAACATGCAATGTATACGTATGTGTTCATATCACAGCACATATGTATCTTTAGTGCTGGCTTGGGTGCTGCACAGCTGTGTGATCAGTGCACATGTGTGTTTTTTTTCAGATGCTAGTGTGTTGGTGTGAGGCTGTGTTGATCCTAAATGTGCCTGGGAATGTCTGCTGGTTGGGCATGAGCTTTTGTCTATGTCTGTGTGTGTCTTTAATTTAGGACTCCACATCTCCTGGAGGACATGATAGCTTCCACCCTCTGGCCTCAGCTGATGAATATTTTATTACCTTGCTTTTGCCATAGTGTTAGGCAGCTTTCCTGTGAAAAGACAGAGTATAGCACACTCCAGGGAGGCAGAGGTGGGGGCTCTGATGTTGGAGCCTCAGAAAGCAAACCACCCCCCACTTGTTAGTGTCATTAGGACCTGATGAGTCAGCCCTTTTTCCTGTGTCCCCTGACAGTGTTCTCTCTAAATGTAAAGCTGGCACACCCATTTTACAGGAGACTTGAGGGAGTTCCCTGCTGTTCCTCCTGAAGCCGGGCCAAAAATGTTTAATTTTTTCCCAACTGCCTGAACCTCCCATCAAGGAAGATGCTTGTCCTGGATGCAGGAGGTTACTGTATAACCCAGATGGCAAGTGGAAGGTCCTGACTTCTCCCCACACCCTGAGAATGTGGGCGAGGCAGTCAAGCTGAAGAAGAGCCAGGAACAGGAGCACTGGAGCCAAGATGCCATGGAGAAGACACACTCCAGCTTCCAGGACCCCCTGACACCCAGCCTAAGAGTGACCCAGCCACGTGCTGCTCTGAGTGCGCTCTCCAGAAGCAGCCTGTAAGACAAGGATTTGGGTGCAAGTGATTTATCTGGGAGGCAATCCCAGCCCGGGAGCACGGTGAGGGACATGGGAGACAAGACAGTAAAAAAAGATGAACAAATAAAGGTCATGTTAATGAAGAGATCTTGTCTATGACTCATTCCTCCTTGAGACCACCTGGGGAGGACACCCCTAAGGGCTGCCGCACTAAGGAAATGAGGTGTATACTCACCTACTGACCTTATTGGTGGATGATTGCCTGCACTATGGATCAAACTGGCACCTTCTGCTATAGACCCTGGGAAGGCCAGGGTCAAATGACTGTCGTAGCCCAGAGACCTGAGTAGCCAGGCCCGTGGCTCTACGTGGCAGGTGCTGGACCAGGCCTTTGGACTTCTCTCAGCTGTTCTCTCCATCCTCCCCGTGACGCAGTTGGTTGTAGACGCTCCCTAGGCTGCCCTCTCCAGAGGAAGGCTCAGGAGCAGGGGCTCTTGGTCTGGGCACTGGGGCCTGGGCCTGTGTGCAGCAGGGGCTGTAAGACAACGGTTGGCTGCGAGTGCACCACAGAAGTTCTATGAGTAGAGCAGCTTGGATGCAGAGAGGAGCTGCTGTACCTAAGGCTTCCGAAGCGCAAGAGCTGGATGCATCATTCGTTGAGTCATTCACTCCACAGATGGTAACTGGGTGCTGACCGCCTGTCCTGGAGAGTCAGAGTGACTGAGGCAGAGGGGGCTTTATACAAGTTGATAATAAAGATAAACAGGACAACGTCAACAAAACAGGAAGCCTTCCTGCATCTTCCCCACCCACCTGTCCTCTTCCCACCCCTGAATCCCATCAGCACTTTATTGGTGCCTCTCTCCTAGTTCTTCAACTTAACTGCTCTTAGCTGTCATTAAACCCTATCTGGAATGGTAATAAGAATCATAATTATAATGATTTCTGAGCCCCTACTTTGTGTTGGGCCCTGTGCTCAGCACTCATTAGTTTATATAATCTCCACAAGAGTGCAATAAATTAGGTACTACTATTTTGTGTATGACAGAGAAAGAAACTAAGGTTCTGAAACATTCTGGTCTCCCCTCCAGCCACCCTGCCCAGCAAAACAGATTTGTCTGATGCTGTGCCTGTGGAGTGGGTCTTAACTCATTAGTCATGTGCTTCCCATGGGTCTGTGAGCTCCTTGAGGACAGGGACTGACCCATTTGCCCCCCAACTCTCCACAACATCTAGAACCTTGTCTGCAGTGGGTGACCCTTGAGAGGAGACCCCTGTTATCTCTTTGTCTGTCTAGCCAGGAATCACTGGGTGACATGTGCCTTGGCAAACATGCACTGGAAGACCTGTGACCAGGTCCACTTTCAGACTTCACGCCACCCCAGACCTCCCACACCATCCCTTAACAGAAGAGAGGGGGTCTGCCTTGGTGGGAACAAGCAGGCATTGGATTCGGACAGAATGGGGATGCAAAATTCAAGCCTGTGTGATTCTGAGCAGGACACTTAGCATCTCTAAATCTCTGTTTCCTTCAGTGAAGGAGTCTGCCCCCTTAGCAGGAATGCTCTGAGGATGGAACTCAAGAAATTCATGTTAGACCCCTAGCAGCAGACAACCTGACCTTCAGGACACTTAGTAAATGTTGATGCTTTAAATCGTCCCCAGTCTGGTGGTGTTTATCAGGACTTGCCCTAACTCACCTGCCTGTGGGACCTCAACCAGAGAATGGACAATCAAGCACTTCACAGCCAAGATGCAGGGCCCTGTGTGCTCTTCTTTGAAATCATAGCCGGTCCTTTCTAGCCCTTTTTCTTTCTTTGGTCACCTTTCTTGATCCCACACCTGCAGGCCAAGGCTGCCAGGGTGTAGCCCAGGCCTGTGCTGAGTGAGAGCTTGGGGCAGAGGCCCGCAGATGTAGGAGTGCAGCAGGGCAGCTCTGCAAGAGGTCAGGCCCACTTCCAGCTCCCTGCCACAGCAGGACCACGCCCTGCCATCCAGTCCTGAATTCTCCTACTGGCCTAACTCCTGGAGTGAAGGTCCATTTTCCAGCTGCCAGAAGCCCAAGCTGCAGCTTCCATTGCAGCCCACGCCTGCTCTCCTCTGGCATTCCTTTCTTCCTGGCCCATCTCCCAAACAGCGTCCAGCATGGTTCCCTACCACCTCACTCACACCTCTTTCCCTCCCACCTTCCATGTTCTGAGATGTTCATTACGGGTCTAAGTATTTTGGTGCCACAATACTGTTCTCTTCTCCCATGTCCTTTTGATCATCTCTCTCCAGCTTTATTCTGTACCACCCCAACTGGACAGGACTGCTCCATGAGGATGGCTCATCAGCAGGCTATCGAAAATTCTGTTAGTATGTGCCATCCATACATCAGGGCCCATCTGTGCCCATTCGAAACTCAACCTGTCTCCTTCCTCCTTCCCCTGGGGCACTATGTCTCTTCTTCCTCCACCAAGTCTGGGTGGAGGGGCAACTGCCGAGCCCCGTTCTTCTCTGTCCACCTACTCCTTCCACAGCTGGGAGCTCACATGCCAAGCCTGGCACCAGTGGCAGGCGCCATGGAGGGCAGACGACTAGCTGGAGGATGAAAACCTCCATTCACAACAATATCAAATCCCTGGCTCCGAAGAGAGAGACAGGTTTGCTCCCAGTCCAAGACATTGCCTGTGAAGGGAAAGGCGATACCAGGAGAGAAGCGTCTCGTTAATGCGGGCTCTGTTCTTTTCACCTGGCAGGACAAACACAGTGGCTCACTTGTGCCTCTGAAACCCTAACTGGCTCCTGGCTGGGAGCTTTGGGGACTGCATGGGAGACATCAGGTAGGGTGTGCCAGGCATGCACCCAGCCAAAGCCTAGCTCAGCCTGGGCAAGGACTGAAGAGGAAGGCCCAGGGATGGTGCCCACACCCATGCCCCTGTGGGCACTGTCAGGATGAGGCCCGTGCACTCCACTGACCACAGCCCTCCAATTATCTTTTTCTTTTCCCTGGTCTCTTCTCCAAGTGTATGCTACAAGGTGGGCACAAAGGAATCATACAATGTAAGCATGGACTGTCCTAAGCAATTATTTTATTATGTTTCTCAACTTTTTAAGGTCACAAACACCCTTATAAATCTTTTGAAAGTCATAGACTCTCCAAGAAAGATGTATGCCCCCAAATTGACCATGTAAGTATTCACAGTCCTCCACAGACCACTCAGCTAACCTCATAGAGTCCATGTTAAGAATATTTTCTTTTTTTTAAATTATTTTTCAAGTACAGTTTTCTGTCTATTACTCCCATCCCATCCCACCCTCTGTGCTCCCCCTCCCTCCCATTTCCACCCTTCTCAGTTGTTGCCCACATATCCTTTATATATGTTCCTCTAAATCCCTCCCCTATTTCCCCTGAAATTCCCTCCCCTCTTCCCTCTGGTCACTGTCAGCCTGTTCTCTATTTCAGTGTTTTTGGTTTTATTTTGCTTGCTTGTTTGTTTTATTGTTTAGCTTCCTGTTAAAGGTGAGATCATATGGTATTTGTCCTTCAACACCTGGCTTATTTCACTCAGCATAATGGTTTCCAGTTCCATCCATGTTATTGAAAAGGTAGGAGTTCCTTCTTTCTTTCTGTGGCACAGAATTCCATTGTGTATATGTACCATAGTTTTTTGATCCATTCATTTACTGACGGGCACCTAGGTTGCTTCCAGCTCTTGGCAATTGTAAATTGTGCTGCTATGAACATCGGGGTGCATATGTTCTTTGGTATTGGTGTTTTAGGGTTCTTAGGATGCAATCATAGCAGTGGAATTGCTGGGTCAAAGGCAGGTCCAATTTTAGTTTTCTGAGAAAATTCCATACTGTTTTCCATAATGGTTGTACCAGTGTGCGATCCCACCAACAGTGGACCAGAGTCCCCTTTTCCCCCACACCCTCTCCAACACTTGTTGTTTGTTGCTTTGTTTATGATGGCCATTCTGACCAGTGTAAAGTGGTATCTCATTGTGGTTTTAATTTGCATCTCTCTGATAGCTAGTGATACTGAGCATCTTTTCATGTGTCTCTGGATCCTCTGTATGTCCTCCTTGCAGAAGTGTCTGTTCAAGTCCTTTGCCCACTTTTTAATTGGGTTAGTTGTCTTCTTAGAGTGAAGTCATGTGAGTTCTTTGTATATTTTGGAGATTAAACCTTTGTCTGAGGTATCATTGGCAAATATGTTTTCCCATACAGTTGGTTGTCTTTTTATTTTAATGCTGTTTTCTTTAGCTGCGCAGAAGTTTTTTATTTTGATGAGATCCCATTTATTTATTCTTTCCTTTATATTTCTTGCTCTAGGGGACATATCAGTAAAAATGTTGCTGCATGAAATATCTGATATTTTCCTGCCAATGTTCTCCTCTTTAGGAGGAGAAGTCCTCATTAGGACTTTAATGGTGTCACGGCTTATATTTAAGTCTTTTGTTCACCTTGAATTTATTTTGATATATGGTATAAGTTGGTGCTCGAGTTTCATTTTTTTGCAGGTACCTGTCCAGTTCTCCCAACACCATTTGTTGAAGAGGCTATCTTTACACCATTTTATGTTACTGCCCCCTTTGTCGAATATTAATTGACTATAGAGAGTTGGGTTTATTTCTGGGTTCTCTATTCTGTTCCATTGGTCTATGTGTCTGTTTTTATGCCAGTACCAGGCTGTTTTGATTACAGTGGCCTTGTAATACAGTTTGATATTAGATATTCTGATCCCTCCTACTTTGTTCTTCTTTCTCAATATTGCAGCTGCTATTCGGGGTCATTTATGGTTCCATAAAATTTTTTGAAGTGCTTGTTCTATGTCTGTGAAATATGCCATTGGTACTTTAATAGGTATTGCATTGAATCTGTAAATTGCTTTGGGTAGTATGGACATTTTGATGGTGTTAATTCTTCCAATCCATGAACACGGTATATGTTTCCATTTGTTTGTGTCTTCCTTGATTTCTTTCTTCAGTGTTGTGTAGTTTTCTGCATACAGGTCTTTTACCTCCTTGGTTAGGTTTATTCCTAGGTATTTTATTTTTGTTTTTGCTGTATAGAATGGGATTTTTTTCTTGATTTCTGCTTCTGCCAATTCATTGTTAGTATACAAAAATGCCTTTGATTTCTGGATATTGACTTTGTAACCTGCTATTTTGCCAAATTAATTTATTAGTTCAAGCAGTTTTTTGGAAGAACATTTTCCAATACCTCCTTCAATGGTTGGGAAAACTGAGTCCAAATAAGAGGGCCTGCTACCCAGTAAAACACAGCATGTTGTTGACAGTGATTTGATCATATTTATTATTATTTGGTCAAAAATACATACGACTACTCACAGAATGTATTGTGTAAGTAAAAAATATCAAACTCAGAGAAGCCAGTGGAATTATACCGCATCTCCATTGATTCATTCTCTCTTTCTTCCACAATGGAAGAATTGTTACCTGGGCATGGGCAGGCTACAATTTCCAACATCCTTACAACTGTGGGTGGTCTTGCCCCTAAGTTCAGCCAGCGGGAGGTTAGCAGGTGCAACCCCTTCCCCCTTCCCCTCATTCCTGTATGTGAAATGCTGGCATGACAATGGGAGTTGGAGCAGCCATTCTGGACCACGCGATCAAAGCTGGGCAAATCATGATGGAAGGATTCTGGGTCTCTGGCAGTTGTGATGCCACCATACCAGCCTGGGGCTGCCTACCTGGACTTTCCTTTGGGCCACTATTGTTCTGAGTTTCTCTGCCATAGAATTAGAGTAAAAAATTAAATAATACTCGAATACACTCTGCTTCCCCCCTCATCCTGGCACTCTCTAAATCCCATCAGCAATGAGCATTACTATCTCTCCTTTCTCTTCTTCCCAACTCCATTGCCACCTGTCTGCTGCAGGCAGTATCCCTTGTGCCCTTGAACATATCCAGAGGTCTCCTAGCAGTTCTCTCTGTTACAGTCATTTGCCATCCAGTCCAGAGCAGCTTCTCTGAAATGCACACTCAAACTGGACACTTCCTCAGTTTCTCAGTAGCTCCTTACTTCCTGCAGAGTGAAACCCATACCCCCATAGTCTGGACCCAAACTAGCTCAGGACCATCTATTGCCCTTTGCTTTATGAACTCTGTGCTCTTAACAGAGGGAAGTGTCTGCCCTTTCCCAAGCATTCTGTAGCCAAAAAAAAGCCTTACCACCACTTCCTGGACAGCCTGGTGTGTTCTTCCTTCAAGGCTCACCTCTTTGGCCAACCCACCCAGCACTTTCTCCCCATCCCCTGCCTGTCCCATGCCACCTTGTTTGTACCTTTATTATGGCACACAACTCATGTCACTGACACGTTCCACCTCCTACGCAAGGCTATCTATGCCAAAGTGCTAGAATAGCCTCTCTAGGTCCCCAGGTGTCTACCACACTGCCAGGAATGGAGGCTGAGCTCTAGAAAAATACTGAATAGGAATGTATTGCTGGAATAAGAAATAGAACTCAGCTTTCTTTATGCTTCTTTTGAGGCCTATCCTGCTTTGTTGTGCTTTTTCATCCTGATAAGGAATTTACCCCTTCCCTTCTTCCTTCCTTTACATTCTCTTTCTGCAAGCACAATGCCAGTGCCAGCACAATGCCTGACAAAAGGAGAAAAGAGCTGCTCAGTAAGTACTTGTAGAATGCATGAACACATGTATTCACTGGGTGGCTTTTATTTTATTTTATTTTATTTTATTTTATTTTATTTTATATTTTTGCTGGTCTTCGAGCTGGGCACAGAGAAGACAAAGACGGAGAAGGCTCAGGTCCTCCCTCAAGGCCTTCCCCACCTGGGGGGTCAGAG
Organism: Sturnira hondurensis; assembly: GCF_014824575.4. Lineage (NCBI taxonomy): Eukaryota > Metazoa > Chordata > Mammalia > Chiroptera > Phyllostomidae > Sturnira > Sturnira hondurensis. The sequence continues at coordinate 2,126,556 of NW_028081547.1, forward strand.
GCAGCCCTGTCTGCTGAGGCAGATGGAGGCCTCATCTCCCCAGGACCTCGTGGGTGTGTCTCTGTAACATTTACTTTGCCTAAGTGATGTAACAGGACCCGAGGAACTGGTCTTCCCCGCTCCCGTGGGCGGGCTGGAAGAGGTGAGAGGTGGAGTGATCCGAGCCTTCTGGCAACATGATGAAGTCATTTGCAGAAAGACAGTTTTGTTCTGACTTGAGTGTTTTTCCACATGACTTCATCTCCCCCGGCAGGCCCTGCTTGAGTCGAGTTTTCGATGTGCCCTAGCCCCGGCTGCCTAGAAAAAATGGCCCCTGCACCCTAACTCAGTGGCTGCGTCGGGACAAGCAAGTTCTGTGCACTGCCCCAAGCCAAGCACCTGGCTGTGCCACCCACTGTCGTGTGAATGTCTCATGGCAGGCAGTGTCTGGCCCAGCAGGAAAATGTGCTGCAGGGGCCAGAGTTCAGGCAGGACAGAAATAGAACCCCGGACTGTGTAGCCAGGGGCTCCCTCCAGCCTGGACGGACCTTATTCCAGGAACTTCTTTCTCTGTCTCTGCCCTCAGTTTCCTCACCTGCAAATAGAAGTGAGGCTCAGTCATGGTTCCCAAGGCCACTGGGAGAGGGGCAGGTCTCAAGCCCTGTCACTCCAACCTTGACTAAACACCTCCTTGGTCTGGGACCTCCCAGTATGTCTACAGACAAAGAAAGTGAATAATGACAAATTGATATATTTGGGCTACAAAAGGGTTATGAACAAAGTGCTGTGGGTGCTCAGTTGCGTGGGTGCTCAACCCTGTGGTCAGGATGGGGTGAGGTGAATGTCAAAGAAAACTTCTCAGGTAGGAACTGTTGAGCTGGGTCTTAAAAAATGAGAAGTGGTTTCCAAAGCAAAGCTAGGGGGAAGGGCATTCCAGACAGGGGAGTGAATGAGGCTTCCCAAGCTCCTGAGAGAATGCACTCAGTGCAAGCAGGACAGACCCAGAGAGCAGTGGTGTTGGCCAAGGGCTGGTTGTCTCCACAGAAGAACTCCAGAGCAGCACAGAGAACCAACAATGCCTGCACAGATCCACACATTTCTCAGCCTTCCTTAGGTACTCATTTTTTGCCCTTTGTCTGTTATCACATGACTGAAAGATGGCTGCTGCAGCACCTAACACCTCATCTGCCTACGAGCATGTTCAAGGCAGGAAGAAAAGGAAGGCCAGACTCAAGGGAATTTTCTTCTACTTTGTGTCCCCAAGCTCTCCAGCAAATACCCACCCCATCTTAGTCTATTCAGGCTGCTATAACAAAGTATTATGAACCGCATGGCATTGTAACTATAGAAATTCATTTCTCACAGTTCTGGGGGCTGGAAGTCCAAGATCACACTGCATCAGCAGAGTCGTGGGTTCCAGTGAGAGCCTTATTTGGCTACAGACAGATGACTTCTTACTGAGTCCTCACATGGCAGGCAGAGGGACAGGGTTATCTGGGGCCTCCTTTATATGGTCACTAGTCCCACCCACGAAGGCTCCACTCTCATGACATTATCACCTCCCAAAGGCCTCACTTTCAAATACCATTACCTTGGGGGTTAACATACAAGTTTGAAGGAGACACAAACATTCATTGTATAACAATCCCATGTTCTCACTGACTATGTTATAAACAAAGATACTCCCCCCATTGCAAGGAAGACTAGGGGAGTATCTGGCAAAGTGGATCAGGATTACTACGATTGGTTTACACCAGGGTTGCAGAGGGGACTTGATATCAGAGTCTCTGCCCACCACCCTGTCATCACCAGGATTCCAGTAGCAGGGAAGATAGGTGAGTGGAAAGAAGGGGAGAGCCATCGATGGGCAATGAGTGGGGCTGTCACATGTGTGGGGGGTAAGCAGTAAGCATGAGGTTCCACAGGACTCAGTGAAGTGAAGAATGTCAGGGGGAGGTTGGTTCAGACAAGAAGTTGAATAGGAAGTCTAGAATCTGGAGTTTTAAACAAGAGGCAGCTCTTCCAGGAGTTCTGGACCTGAGGTTGGTTTATGTTTCAGAACTAATACTCTACTACCGGTAACTGCTACCTAGAGGGGCAATAATGCCCCGAGGGTGGCTGTGCCATTGTCGCTTTCCATCTAGGCAAGACTATGGGGTTCCTGAGGGTGGGGCTGGGTCCTGTTCATTTCAATGTCCCCAGTGCCTTCCACAATGCTGTTTCTACCAAGAGTTGCTGAATGAATGCGTGAAATTCACAACCTCTGCTGGCATCAGTTCCTTCCTCTGTATCATGGGATCAATAATAACAGTTCCTGCCTCACAAAACTGCTGTGAGAACCAGGTGAGCCTATGGCGGGCATGATGCTTAATAAACAGGGAGGCTGCAGACAGATGAGAGATGAGGGTAGACTTGAACCATCCATGGTGGCAAACACAAGCCCGCACCTGCTGGCACCACTCACTACTGACCACACTAAACATCCTGGAGGTGCTTGTATGGCCATCCAGGTTTTCAAAAGGGGAGGTAAGGAAACACCTGGAGTGGGCCAGTGGGACCTGCCAAAGAAAGCGATGGGAGAGTGATGAGGATATACAGCTGTCTGTCCCTGGTAACATAATTAGGAGCTAAAAAATTAAACTGTTTATGACAGGACATAGATCTCCAACATAACAAACTGCCTCTTGCAAAGTAGCTAGTGTCCTGGCAGGAGGCAGCAGGCCAGCACTTCAGACCCAGTAGCCTGTGCAGAGGGCCACAAACACACGTTCCATTATCATGCGGGGCGTTCCCCTTACCTTATTGTCATCAGCAACCTCACCACAGCCCCAATTCCTGTTTCTGCTATGTTACAGGAGCACCCTCAGGCATCTGCTCCTGTACCGAGCCTCTTTATTTTGGGGGGACAAACCTAGAGTAGAAGAGACATGGAGTTACTGAGGTTCAAAGATGCTAAGTTACTTGGCTGACCACTTTGCAAAAGACAAAACTACTCGATAGGTACTACCCTCTGTAGGAAGCCAAAGCTCCCTCAGGGCCGTGAGAAGAAGGTGATAAAGTGACTTCATAGATGGAGAGTACAAAATTGGGCTTGTCCTGAGATGTCCCACAGAGCTGGCACCCTGCTGCATCCCTGGTGTCCCAGGCACTGGGACATGAAGCTTATTCAGATGTGAAACACCTAGATTTCCAGGCTATTTGTGTCTTGTGGAAACTGTCGTTCCACCTCTTTCCTTTGACAATCAGTGACTGATTACTAAGGGGCTTGGAGTTGACACAGATTTGAGATAAGAACAGTGGAATTTCAGGCATCAGCAAAGAGGATACTTCAGAGCATTTCTGAAAGCATACTTCTTAGGTAACCATGTTTACAGAGCCCTGTCTGTCTAAATCTGTTACCCCCAATCCTTGAGTGAGGTTTAAGAAGGAAGATCATGCAGCCCTCACACAAAATGAGAGGATATTTGCCAAGGTTCTTTTGTATTCATCATTTAATTTTCTTCTTATAAGAACCTTGCAAGAAAAATGCAGTTTCAACCCATTTTATAGTTATGGAAACTAAGGCTGAGGATTTTAAAGTGCCATGCATGGCCCAGGAGACCAGCCCACATTTGCTGAACACTTTCTATGCACTAAGCCCTGGCTCTAGCAGATATGATGTCTGTCTTTGGTGAGCCTTTGGTCTGACCCAGGGGAGAAAGACATTAGAATAGCAAACTTACAAATAGAGAAGGAACTGAAAACTGAGATAAGGGAAGAGCTTATAAAAGGGAAGAGCTAGGTGTTGTTAGAGGAAATAAGAAGAGGTCTAAGTTGGTGAGGAACACCTCTCTGAGGAAGTAATGTTTATGCTGAGGTGGAAGCAGAGTTAAGGTAAAGCCGCAGGCAGAGGGACCAGTATGTGCAAAGACCTTGTGGTGGGAAGAACCTGATGTGTTCCTGGAGCTGAGAGGTGGCTAAGGTGACTATGGGGAGGTGAGCAAGGCTCATACCTTACAAGGGCCCCTGTGAAGAGCTATGCCTTCTGGTGTGGAGCTGAGCTCTAACTCAGGGTTTCTAACCTGAGTCTGGAACTCTCTCCACATGTCCCCAGGGCCTGCTCAGCCCTGGCTTTGGGCAGCACCCCATATAACAAGGAACCCCCTGTCTGCCTAATGCCTGCATCTGTCAGGATCCCCCCAGCGTGCAGATGTGTCCCCTGCACCTCTCCTGGACCAACCCCCCTCATGGAGCTGACAAGCAGCATTCCTGGGAGCCAGGGAGTGGGGGCTGTGAGGGGCAAGCCAAGGGCGGGCTGTGCAGGCTTTCATGAGCAATACATCTGGAGAGGGAGACCGGAATGTTTGTGTCTGAAATTTAGCTAATATCCCAGGAATTTCTCCTGGCGTTTCAGAGGGTTCCTAGGGGGACTGCAAAGCTGGGATGTCTGGGTTCTGGGGGAGGGCTGGCCTTGCTCAAAGCCTCTTTGTCTCCAAGGCTCTGCCTGTATTGATTTGGCTATGCATCTGTGTGTCTTTGTGTGTGTCTGTGAGTGTCTGATTGTCTGTGTGTATGTCTGTCTGTCTGTGTATGCCGGTGCAACTGGGTGTATCTCTGTGTATCGGTATATGTTGTACCTGTGTGTGTCCATGTGTGGTTCAGTGGGTTTGTGTCTGAGTGTCTCAGTGTACCTGAATATTTCTGTCCACATCACGCTGCAGCTGGAGTCTCTCTGCACCTTTCATTTTCTTGATATGTTGGTGGGCCAGTCTCTCAGGACGTCTACATGTCACTCAGTTCCTGCTTAAGTACTCGTCCCTCCCTGCCCTTTGTCTTTGCAGAGAAGTATGACTCTCTGAGACTCTGGACTTCTACTCTGGTTTCTCCCTCACCACCCTTGGACTGGGCCTGAGCCTTACCCACCCTCCCTATGAGCAGGGATAGACTGTGAAAGGAAAGAAAAAGAGTAAATAAGAGGTTAGGCGGGGATGGGAAGGAGAGAGCCAGGGAAACAGGCTCCTCTGTGTGTCTGTGTGTGTTCATATATGAATGTGTCTGTGTGTGTATGCCATGTGTGTGTGCGCATATATGCTCCTGGGTGCATTTGTCTCCATGGATAGCTTTGTGGACATCTGTCCATCTGTCCATCTGTCTAGCTAGGGAAGGGTCCTGGGAGTCTAAGCCTTGTCTTTAGCCTTACAACAAAGAAACAGTGCCCTCAAGCTACTCCTGGGTTCTCTAGGCTCTGCAGCCTGTGTGATGGTCCACCTTCCTGTCCTCTGCCCTCCACCTATTCGGTCACAAAGTATTTTGGAATATATCCTCCAATTGTGTCTCCCTCTCCCCTTTCTTCCTTCCATACTCTTACTTCCCCTCTCCCAGCTCTGCCCTAGTCTCCCACCCCCAGCCCTAAACATACCAATGGCTATATTGTACTTCCTGAAGCACCTCAAGGTTCCCCTGCTCAAAGACCATCCAGGGCTTTCTCTTTTGGACCTAATGAAGCAAGCCCATCATATGTAACAGGAAGTGTCCCTGGACCCCCCCCATCCCAGGGGAAGCCTCCTTCTCTAATCCTCTTGCATTTCGCCTGCATGTGTCTGTGACTGTCACCCTTCAGGCTGCAGTCATTCATCTCTCTGAGTCTCTCTCCCCATGGATTGGAAGGGACAGTGCATAATTCAACTCTGGTCTCCCGCGCACTTGGTCCACTGCCTTCAACACAGTGATCTCCACAATACCTACCCCTGGAAGAGTTGCTAGCTCCCAAGGCCTCCAAAGGTCCATAAATAATCTCGGTGACTTGACTTCCCACAATTCTCCTAAAGCCACTATTGCTTCTATCCCCTCTAGTGCACCGAATCCCCACACAGCACTCTAACGCCCACTTCCAAACTCCAAACCTGCACTAGTGCTCAGCATGCTTCCAAGCCCTCGTGCTGGCCTCCTCCCTGGCAATGTTGCTGATTGCCCAGCCGCCTCCACCGCACAGTGAAGTGCCTCTCGGGGTCTTTTTGCTTTGTCAGGGGATCTCATCACCCTGCCACTCCGAAAACATCTCAAACACATGAGTGAGTAGTCTCTATTTTACATTTCTTACCATTTACATGGTTTATTAGTTTCTTAGACTATTGTAAAAAAAATTAACATAATCTGGTGGCTTAGAACAGAAATTTACTCTCTCATGGTTCTGAAGATCACTGTCCAAAATCAAGGTGTCGGCCAGGCCTCAGTCCTTCCAGAAGTTGCAGGGAGAATCCTTCCTGCTTCTTACAGTTTCTGGTGGTTGCTGGCAATCCATGGCGTTCCTTGGCTTGCAGACACATCACTCCAATCTCTGCCTCAGATTTCACATGGTATTCTCCTGTTTCTCTCTGGGTCTCAGATCTCTACCTCCTTATAAGGACACTAGTCATTTGATTAGGGCCCACCCTAAATCCATGATGACTTCATCTTGAGATCTTTAACTTAACTACAACTGCAAAGGCCCTATTCCCAAATAAGGAAATGTTTTCCATTCACAGGTACTAGGGGTTAGGACTTGAGCATATGTTTTGCAGCGACACAATTCAAGTCACTTTATGCAATAGTGGTGCTAGAAAATAAATTTAAAAAAATAGTGCATTGACCTCTAAGCAGTTGATGAGAGTTACAGAGACTTGAGCTTTATGTACCTGTCTCAAGGTTACTATGTGGTCTTGAGCAATCCTGTGCCCATGAAGGCTGGGGCTATTTTTATGATAAAGAAAACAAAAATGTCTAGGGCCTTGCAGGATCCAAAGCAGGTAGCTTTATGTGAATTTTCTAACCCCTAGGAGATCTGAAAGTCAGACCAACAGGCAGGGAAGCCCATTGTAGTGTGCCTACTATGTGCCAGGCATTCTGCTAAGCCATGGCCTGCAGTACCTCATTTAACCATGCCAAGGGTCCTGCATGGTGCAAGGGTTAGAAAACCCATGTTTTGTTTTGTTTTGTTTTGTTTTTCAGAAGAGACAAATAGAAGGCTTTTGGATGTCTACAAATAAGTCGCCAAAAAGTGATTTCAGGTAAGGGTTAGGGAGATGAAGATGTTTAGCTGAAGTTCATTCTGAGTCTTGGAGTCAAAATAAATAAATAAGCCGCTGCTTTCCCTGGAGGGGACTCAGGCCACCTTTCATTATTTCATTGGCTAAGGAGCTAAAACAGCTGCATTTTATCATTACTCAGAAATCTATAAAAGGGATGGAAAATTCTGGTGCTTGTGGAGAAAATGGATGAGCATTTAAATTTAATTGTGGCCCCCACTGCTCTGTGATAGGGCCTTGAGTTATTACCTATTGGGCCTTGGGGTCACCTGCAGAGCAGGGACAGAATGTTCTGCCTCCAGGTCTGGAGTACACAGTGGTGAGCTCTTCTTCCCAGACTCCTGACCACACCCTGTTCTGGCCTCCTGCAGCCTCTCTCCCACCCTCCCGACATCCAGGTTGCTTAGCAGAGTTGCTTCTGTGTGTTGGTATGCTTGGCCTCCTGCCCCAGTCTGGGAGCTTCATGAGGACTGGCTGGGTTTCCCAGACCATCCCAGGCCTGCCCATAGCCTTCTTACAGAATGCTTGCCATTCTGCCCCCAAAAGGGGCCTTGCTAACATCCCTAGCTCACCCTGCTGGTCTGGAACAACCAGACTGCATTTCAAGGTTCAGCCTAGACTCAGGTGCTAACCTGGTGAATCACAGGATGCCCAAGTTGTTGGCTGTACAAGAGACTCCAGAAGTTAGGAGCTAGATGATTCTACAACCTCCATGAGCACATAAATCTTCTGGAGCCCCAGGAAACTGCAGTTTCTGATCTGAGGGCCTGTGAATCAAACCTTCCAAAAGCCCCTGGGTGGCACAAATATTTACACTTTGTAGACTCCCTCTTGAGTTACAAGACTCTCAGTCATAGATGGGTAAACTGAGGTCCAGAAAAGGGCAGAAAGTTGCCTAAAGTTACACCATAAAAGAGAGTAGTTGAGAGGGACTCCCACCCATTATTCAGTTCCCTGTTTTAGGATTTTCAAACTCAAATGCCTCAAGGATTGGAAAAGCAAAAGAAAAAAAGCAAGTGCCAGCAAAACTCCCCAGGCTGTTTGCCTCACTCAGTATGTGGCAGGGACCCAGCCTTCCTGCTCCTAAATGCTGGGGCCAGGACAGGTCCTCCCCACCCCCGTCCCAGCCCTGCTCAAGAGACAGACGGGAGGCAGGCACCCAAGGCGTCAGACTGTGCTTTCTGAGAGTGAGCATGGAGAATGTGGGCTTTAGGATCTGGCAAACTAGGTTGCCAGTGCCAGCTCCCTACACTCTTGACTGTAACTTCTCCCAGTCTCAGTTTCCTTATATGTAAAGTAGAGATAATTATAGCAAGGATCTCCCAGAAACTTTGTGCTAGTGGAATGAGATTCAGAGGCAAATCCCTGATTCAGGGCAGTGGCTCAACCGAGAGGGGCCCTGATCTTTATGCCATCACCTCCTGATGGTAGTTGTACACACTCTGCCCACTGCCAGGGGCCCTTAGTGCTGCAGACACTGCTCACTGTCCATTCAATACCAAGAGACCTTTGCCCTGGCTAGTTCTCCCTCCCAACCCCCTCCTGATTTCCTGCTTCATTTTCAAGCTCCGGCTTTTCCTGGAGATGTCTGGCTCCAGAACAGCAGCTTCTCAGCAGACAAGGTAAGAATAGAAGATAGATTTCATCTTAAGTACAAGCTCTGCTAGACAGGAAGTAGCTGCCTGCAGGCCTGAGAGCAGCTCTGAGACTGGTCCACAGTCAGGGGAGGAGAGGTTGTGATCCAAGAGTGATGCCTGACTTGAGCTCAGAAGCAGGGACTGGTGGCATGTGCATCTGCTACTTTCCATCCCTTGCAGAGTGGGCTTGTCATTCAGGCAGCTCTTCTAATGGCTCTTCCCAATCTGTTTTACTATTCAATGCTTTCTCAAAGCTGCAATGGGCCACCGAAGATAGTACCACTGTGTGAGAGGTGAGAAAAATCTGAGACACAGGGAGCTAAAGTGACTTTCCCAAAGTCCCCAACAAGCACCAAAGGTAGGATTTGAGCTCAGTTTTGCCTAAGTCTCTTTCCTACACTTTGCTTTCTAGCCTCATTTCTCCCCAACTTAGAATGGCCAAGGTCTGGGGCAGGCAGATATCTCTTGGCATGCCCAACACACCCTGCATAGTGTTTGGGTCGTGGCTCTTTAAACATGTCTACCCATATCTCAGAGAGAGCACAGGCCTCCAGAAACAGCTTGAAAAACCTGGGAAGTACCTCTCCATTTCCAGGCCTCAGTCTCCCCATTTATAAAGTGGGGGGACTGGTACCTCTTATTGAATTAATGGCCAAATGGAGAATCAGCACAAAGTGCTGGCTTCCAAAGAGACAGCTCACAGTTCTTACCTCTGTCCTCCTCTTCCCTCCCCTCTCCAGCAGTTCAGACCCTTAACAGCTCCCAAAGAAGAGCCTCTGACCCCTCTGTAGCACCCCCACCATGAGCTGTGGCTCATTTACATGCCTGCAAACATCCCTATTCACAGCATCTTGGTGGCCTGCAGAAAGGGAGGAGAGCAGAAACTTCTCACAGGCCCATCCTACCACCCTGGGATTTTGCCAGTCCCACCACCAGCAGGAAAATATTTCTGTTCCTGAGGCCACCCAGTGAGGCCAGGTTGAGTCTGGGCCACTGCTCTGCCCCAGGGTCTAGAGCCAGTGCCCTCTCCTGCATGCCTAACGATTCAAACCAAAGCTCTTGCTTGGTGAGCATGGCTTGTGTCACCTGGCTGAAGAGAGTGAGATGAGATAATAGCTAGAAGGGGATCTGGCTGTGGTGAAAGAAAGCTCTTTAAACATGTGGTTGAGCCCTTGTTTGTTTGTTTGTTTATTGTTACTATTCTTAGCCCAGCTCTGGAAACTGGATCATGACAGGATAGACTCCTGCCTTTCTTCAATGTTGACTTCCTGTGACTACTCAAGATTATAGTTTTGGGGGTTCCCAGAGAAAGATAATACTCTGCTTGGAACCTCATGAGGTCAAAGAATGCCTTTGGACTTGGAAAAGCATTAAAGCCACTCAAGAATGTGCACTTTGGGCTGGACAGGAATGAAGAGTGTCTGGGAACAAGATTGAGATGGCAAGGAGAAAAAAATAGAGGATTAATTTAGCATCCATTGTGTTCTAAATACTGGCTAGAGAGTTCACCCTCAGCTCATTCATTGTTTTTTTTTTTTTTAAGTTAGATGTAAATCTCAGTGTTTACTGATTAAAGCTGCAGTTACAGACTCTTTAACATCACCTGGATATTCTTTTTCTTTTAACTTTCAAAAACTGTTGTTCAAGTACTGCCTTTATTCCCACCCCTCAACCCCAGCCATCCAATGACCAAATTGGGCCAGCTGTTCTGAATCTCATCTGCCGAGAAAACTTGTATACATCCTCAGTGATTTTAATTTAACAGTCTGGTTGGGTCTTGGGCCAGAGGATTCTAATGTGCAGCCAGGAGTGAGAACTATAGCTCAAAGCAGAGCTTCTCAAACTGCAATGGGCATGGGAATGGATCTCAGATTCTAATGCAATAGGGAGTGTGTGTGTGGGGCGGGGGGGCAGGGTGCTTAGTGGTCATATTTCTGTCCAGCTCTCAGGGGACCACACTTTGAGTAGCAAAGGTACATAGCCTGTCAACTCTACCATAGCAAATACTCTTATTGGCTGACTGCAAGCAACCCCAACAACACTAGGACAACAGAATAAATATTTGTGGAAAACATGAATAAATGAACAACCTTGGAGACAGGTGCTGCCATGGCTGCCATGGTAGGCATGAGAATGCTGAGGTCAATGCAATGTCATAAGGAAAATGGGCTTGTGGAGGAGCTGACCTGCATGTGAGATTCTCAGATGAGTGGCCACAGGCTCTGAAGCTCAGAAATGAAGGAGAAGTAAGGGCTTAGGTTCTGGGATTTGACTGAGTTCCAATCCTATGTTTAGTACCTACCAGCCGACTGGACCCAGGAGTTGGAGCCAAGCTGAGTGACTGTGCCTGAATCTCTTCATGTATCATTCACTCTATCTTCATCTGAAAATTGGGAGTGATCATTTTGCTTCCAAAAGGTTATTTTGAGGATTAAGTGAAATGACTTACAGATTGGATATTGGATGATATTAAAAACTGTCATTTACTTCCTTTCTTTAATCCTCACTCAAGGGTGTTTATTGATTTGAGAGAGAGAGAGAGAGAGTTGAGAGAGAGAGAAGAGAAAAACATCAATTGCTTGCCCCTCATTTGCACCATGACCAAGGATGGAGCTCACAACCTAGGTAAATGTTCTGACCAAGAATTAAACCCAAAACCTTTCTGGTGCATGGGATGATGCTACAAACAACTGAGCCACTCGGCCAAGACTGTTTACTTCTTTAGGTATGATAGTTTCTTCTTCTTCTTTTTTTTTTAAAATTTTCTATCCAGCAGCCATCCATGCTGAGGTATTTACAGGTGAATAATAAAAAGCCTGGAGTTTGCTTTAGATGTTCCAGCAGTGAGTGAGGGGAGAGGAGAAGACTGAAATGAAAGAGGAGAGGGAGATGGAAAGAAAAAGGTCAGAAGGATGAGTTAAAAAAATAATGGTGAACATTAATCATTACTGAAGCAGGGTGTTGGGTTTAAGGGGCTCTTTACCACCCCATCAGTTTCTGTACAGTTTTCCCTTGGTATCCACAGAAGACTGAATCCAGAACCCCCATGGATACCAAAATCTATGGATGCTCAGGTCCCTTATATAAAATGGTATAATATTTGCATATAACCTATAGTGGCATATAGGCTATAGCAGGGTGTGCTTAGAAATTGCTTCATTCGTGTGAATTCAGCAAAATCCTAAGTGTATGGGCAAATTCAAATTTTGATTTTTAGAACTTTTTGGGATTCTTTTAATATTATTTGTCTCAGGTTGGTTGGATCCATGAATACTAAAGCTGCAGATCCAATAGTTGGCTTTATTCCTTTGAAGATTTCCACAGTCAAAGGTTCACAATATTATATGAAAGTGATGAAACAGATGACAAGCTTGGCTCAGCTCCAATTTGTAGTAGGCAATTAGTGCATATCAGCTCTTGTTCCTTCAAGATGAGCTCTGATCATGATGGAGATGTGGCAGGTAAGCAGATGTCCCTCAACCCCGAGTGCTATATGTCCTGTGTTCCATTGTGAGCAGGAACAAGGCTGAGATTCGAAACCAGACCTTCACAGTGCTCAGCCTACAGGACCACACAACTAGAAAAACCACATTAGCGGTAGGCTAGTGGTAAAAATAATAGTCATGGTTGAATACTGACATGCCAGGCCTTTTGTACACATGCTATTATTTAATCCCCAAAAAGCCTTATGAACCCAATATCATCCTTCCCACTTTCCAGATGTTCGAATGAAGACTCAGACTGCTGAAGTACCTGTGTCAAGGACACACTATCTGCCACCGGGCATCCGCAGCATGCAGGTAACAGCCACTCCATCCACCTTTCCCTCTTCTGCCATATTTAATTTGTGGCCTGCTTTGATTCAGGGATCTTACCCTGGTCAGCTCCTGGCAGCACATCCTGCCAGCCCTGCTCTGGGCCATCTTCATTGCCTGCACACACGGGGTGGACATGCAATCAATGTCTCTTGCCTGCCTGCCAGGTGTTGGCAAGGTTACCCAGATACTCCTAGGGAACAAGCCTTTCCACCCTGTCCCTCCCAGTCTGAAACCAGTGGGGTGGGATTTCCATTCCTCTCCATTATAAGTACAAGGCTGCCTGCTCCCGTGGGCTGCACACCAACGCCTGCTGCAAACTCCACCATGAATGGCAGCCATTCTTTACCAAAACTTCAGCTCAGCACTGCTGTGCATCCTGGGAAGAGAGACCTCAACCTTCCCCAGGCCTGCAAACACCAAAGCCACACACACACACAGCAGGGCCTCAGCAGCCAATAAATCTTGGCCTAGGGTTCTATTTAAGAGATGGAGCTCTTGACAGACACCAGGCCAGGCCCTATGTAGCTGCAGTGGCACTGTATAGGAACCCACCTCTCCTTATCCCTATCCCAAAATGGAAAGAATGAAATTATTTAGCAGGCACTTCCCCATCATCTTTCTTCTCTTGCTTTATAACATCTAACCCTTCTTTCTTTTGTTTCCTCTGCTGCTCACCCTGGGGATGTGATAACAAGGAGACCTGCTGGTGGGACTGAGGACTGACTCCTTTTTCATTGCCTGGAAACTGGAGCCACTGGGCTCACAGCAGGTAAGGTGGGGAAGCAAGGACATTAGGCTTTGCACACAGCAAGCCTCAGGAAAGCCAAGGCAGACAGTTGGGATCAGGTGGAGAGTAAGCCCAGCACAGATACATGTTCCCTAAAAGTACAGTCTATCCCCTCAGTAGGGATAGTGACCCACAGTGCTGGGAGATGAGAGCTGGATGGGACTGAGTCTGGGCCACTGCTGGGACTTCAGCAGTGGCCTTGGGACTGACTTCTTTTTATTCTACCCTAGGGAAAAGTGGGGGTGGTGAAGTCTAAACGGGTGGGTGGCACAGCTGGGGGGTCCACAGCAGAGCCAGATTAGACCTTCTTCCTCCATTAGAGAAGCACTGTTTGTGTGTCCTTTGGATACAAGTATATCTTTTTTTTAAAAATATATTTTATTGATTATACCATTACAGTTGTTCTATTCCTCCCTTCATTCCCCTCCACCCTACACACCCCCTCCCCCACCCTTCCCCTCTTTAGTTTATGCTCATGTGTCTCAAGTTCTTTAGATTCTATATTTCCCATACTATTCTTGCCCTCCCCCCATCTATTTTTTACCTACCGTCTATGCTACTTATTTTCTGTCTCTTCTCCCCCCTTCTCCTCCTCCCACTCCCCTGTTGCTAACCCTCCATGTGTTCTTCATTTCTATGGTTCTGCTCCTGATCTAGCTGTCCTCTTGGTTTGCTTTTGTTTTAGGTGTGGTTGTTAGTAACTGTGAGTTTGCTGTCCTTTCACTGTTCCTATTTTTTATCTTCTTTTTCTTAGATAAGTCCCTTTAACATTTCATATAATAAGGGCTTGGTGATGATGAACTCCTTGAATTTGATCTTATCTGAGAAGCACTTCATCTGCCCTTCCATTCTAAATGAAAGCTTTGCTGGGTAGAGCAGTCTTGGATGTAGGTCTTTGGATTTCATGACTTGGAATACTTCCTTCCAGCTCCTTCTTGCCTGTAAGGTCTCTTTTGAGAAATCCGCTGACAGTCTGATGGGAACTTCTTTGTAGGTGACTGCCCCCTTTTCTCTGCTGCTTCTAGGATTCTCTCCTTCATTTTCATCTTGGCTAATGTAATTATGATGTGCCTTGGTGTGTTCCTTCTTGGGTCCAACTTCTTTGGGACTGTCTGAGCTTCCTGGATTTCCTGGAAGTCTATTTCCTTTGCCAGACTGGGGAAGTTCTTTATTATTTGTTCAAATAAATTTTCCACTCATGGCTGTTTCTTTTCCCCTTCTGGTACCCCTATAATTCGGATGTTGGAACGTTTAAAGATGTCCTGGAGGTTCCTAAGCCTCTCCTCATTTTTTTGAATTCTTGTAACTTTACTTGTTCCTGTTTGGTCATTTCTTTCTTCCTTCTGGCCCATCCCCTTGATTTGAGTCCCAGATTCCTTTCTATCACTATTGGTTTCCTGTGCATTTCCCTTCATTTCAATTAGTTTAGCCTTCATATGTTCCTCTAATTTGTGACTATAATCAACCAGTTCTGTGAGCATCCTGATAAACAGTGTCTTGAATTGCGTATCTGAGAGTTTTGCTATTTCCTGGTCATTTAGAGTTATCGGCTCTGGGGCTTTGAGTTCTTCTTGAGCCATATTTTGGATTGTTCGTGCCTGTTACAATTGAGGAGCAGAGCCCTAGGTGTTCACCAGGGCTGGGCCACCCAGTCGCTGGGTTGTGACACTGTATGTCGGGGCAGAGCCAAAGGAAGGCAATGGCACACACCCTTTGCTCCCCCCCCCCACCAACGTGGGCCGTGCGATTCGTCCCACTGCTCAAGAATGTGCGACCGCAGTCAGCCGCTGCTGGGTTCGTTGCTGGGGGCTGCGCGGTCCGTCTCACTTCTCACTCCCGCCGTCCCAAGCCCTCACTGGGTCTGCCGGCACAACCCCGGATGCCTGGGTGCCTGGGGTCGGGGGATCCTTCCTGCCCAACCCTGCTCCACTGCTGGCTCCGCCCCTCTTACCTGTCTGGTAGAATGGTTCGTTGTTGTTGGACTTCTGAATAGTTCAATTTTCTGTTCTTTGGCTGCGTCTTTGTTCTCCAAACCTTTGTTGTATTCAAACTTGGTTGTGGGAGAAGGCACAGTGTTTCCACCTACGCCTCCATCTTGGCGGAAGTCTGGATACAAGTATATCTTTACATGAGGAGTCTGATGTTAAGTGGCATTCTCCTAGACACCGTGTTCAGTTATTTCTGGACTCAGGGTCCCATGTGTTCACTAACCCACCAGAAAGACGCTTTCCCACACACCCATTGCGCATGGTACCCCCACCCCAGAAGTGTTCACTCTGGCAGGAGTTCTGTGCACCCCTTCCCTGCCAACATGGGAGACGTGGCTCACATCCAAAGGAAGCACACAGTTCGGGTGGAAGTCCAGGGCTCTTCAGCCACCACGTTATGTACCCACTGGTTACCTGTACCTGGCACTGGGGGATCTTTCTGTCACCTAAAGGCAGAAGACAGAGAGGCCAGGGGAGTGAGGCTTCCCTGGCCAAGGGAAGGAATGTGGCCAGGTGAGAGGATGGGATCCCCTGCATTTCAAGAACTGAAAGAAGGGCAGGCAGAACAGAACAAATACACATGTGAAGCACAGGGCTGGAAAGCCCAGGACATAGGTTCTGGGAAAGTGAGGGAGAAGACAGTATCAGAGTGGGAAGAAATGTGACATGCCTGGTCCCAGTTCACTTTTCCAGCCTTTGAATCCATCTGTAACTACCCCTGAATCCCAAACTCGCATTCTACAGATGATCAAGCTGAGGCCAGGGTGAAGAAGACAACTGCCCAAGGTCACCTGGCTAATTAGGGTCAGTTCAGATGAGAAAAGGTAGCCCCGAACCTTGCCTTGGTTGTGTGATTTTATCTATATGTATACAGAAATGGGCTGTTTGCTTGTGCTTTGAGGAAATGATTAACTTCTGACCTGCTGACCTTGGTTACTTGGTTGCCAGAGTGCTAGTTAAGTACCTGGATGGTTACCTGGGCCAAGGAGGGCTTGAGAAAGGGATAGAACCTTCTGTTCCTGGCCAGACCAGCTGCTCTGGTCATCCTCTGCCTCCTGGAATCACAGAATGTCCAAACTGGGAAGTGTGAGAGAGCACCCATCCCTGCTCAGAAGAACAGAAAGCCCAAAGGGGGAAAAGGATCAGCCTGATGTCACACAGCTAGTGGGAGACACCCATTGATGCCCCCAGGCAGCAGGGCAGATAGCATGTTCTTGAGAGGAGAAATGATCCATCCACCAAGTAGCATTAGCTCATCCCTGGCTCTGCCCAGCCTTGTACCCCAGCCTGGTGTGTATGGGGGTAGGTGGGTGGGACAGGGGAAGAAGGGGCTGTGAGACACAGGAGGCTGTAATTGCATTGAGCACTAACTACCCCAAGCTCTGGTGCTGGATTTTCATGCCTGATCCTCTTCATTCTCCACTACAGTTCTGTGAGGCAGGCATTGTCATGTCTATTTTAGAGATGAGGGAACTGAGGCTCAAAACAATGGGGAAAGATCACACATTTTCAAAATAGCACAAGCACAATTCCCATGTAGTCAGTTTGACTCTGAAGTTTAAGTGTCCTCTCTTTCTCCCTCCCCTGGTAGGCCCTGCCCACGAGAATCCAAGTTCTAGCAAGAATGCCCCAACCTAGAGGACAGGGTAAAGCCCTCTTCTGACCTCACACTGTACACACCTAGAGATGAGGATTTGGGGGTCAGGAGGCCAGGCATGGGCAATCAGATGCACCTCAAGGACAGAAGGCTGTGTTAGGATTTGGAGAGGTCAACTGAGGATGGCACATGGTAACATCTGTTGAGCCACATCACCCCCTACCCAACCTGTATATTCAGTGGCTTAAGGGGAAAGTTGAGGGTTTGAATCCCTCTCTCCCGCCTGGGATAGCCCTCTCCCACAGATGGCTCTGAAATTCTGTTACAACACTTAGGCACTGGCAAGGAGGTACAGTTCTGGAGGGAGACTGTGGGGCTGGGAGATTTGCCACTAGGATCAATAGCTGGTCTTGACACACAGAGGCCATGTCAGCCTAGACATATTATGAGCATGTTCAGTTCTCTGTGTCAATAGTCATGAAATAGACATTGGTCCCTACTACACAGGGCTGTAGAGAAGGTGGAAATGGGACACATCATACTTGCGTACACAGGAGCTTGTACACAGTCTCAAGCTGGGCCGCCGAAGCTCAGCCCTCGGAAGAAGGTTCTCAAGATAGAAATAAGGCAGACGACCCCCATCCTGAACATTCCTTGCGTGCTACTGCTTGGACATGCACTGTGGCATGGCAGAGTGATGTAAGAGTCCCTGGAGGTCATCAGACAAGCAGTGTACGTCACGTGTTCCTGTTCAATGGTGAGGACGTTAATTATTTTCAGGCATGTTATAGGAATTAGCTCCAGTGATGACGACAATAATAATAGCTCTCATTTATCAAGATCTGGCCTATGCCAGGCACAGACCCTGTACGTGCAGATGCCTTCTGATCCTCATTACAGCCCCATTACAACCCAGTGAAAAAAGCACTGGCATTACCCTCTGTAGATGAGGACACTGAGCCACCATTAGGTGAGTAGCTCCTCATGCTGGCACAGGGCTCTGCCTAAACCGCTGGGCTCCACTGGGCAGTCTTGTCCAATACATAGGCTCAATGCCAACTGGGCTCATCACTACTGTCCACTCTGCTGATGCATAGGCCCCCATGAGGCCCAATGTCAGCTTTCCTGGGGCTTTCAATGGCCCTCAAAGAGACCATCCTGCCACCTGCTCAAGTCCTCCTCACAGATAAAAGGTTCAAGGTCTGGTTGGCTCTAAAGGACAGAGATAACTCAGCAAAAAGGAAGACGGATCAGGAGAGCAAGAGCTGGGACAGGCTTGCTTCCACAGTCACCCCACCCCCGCCTCACCCGTGGTGAGGAACTAGCCACTATTTAACTCTGCTTTCTAAAGGTCTGTGCTTTCTAAGTCACATGGACAGGAAGACATCCTGTGAAGAACAATGGGTGGGCGGGTGTGGGAGGTGAGCAAAGCATTTGCTCTCAGGCTGCCCCTTCCCAGGACAGGGAGAAAGAAAGCCTTGAGGGCAAGTCGAAAGTAGGCAGGCTACCTCTGGCCCCGCAAGTGGCTCAGCTGATTGGAGCACCATCCTGTAACTTAAATGTCGAGGGTTTCATTGTCAGGGCACATACCTAAGTTTTGGGTTCGATTCCCTTTTCTAGCATGCAGGACTCCCACTCTGGACACATACAGGAGGTAACAAATCAGTGTTTCTCACATCAATATTTCTCTCTCTCCCTTTCCCTTTCTCTGAAAGCAATGAAAGAATGTCCTTAGGTGAGGATTTTTTAAAAAGTGGGCAGATTAAAGGGTGGCCTTTGCGTTCTTGTGTAAACAGAAGGGGTGACAGAACTTTCTCTCCCTTATCTTGTTCCCTTCATCCCTACTCCTACAAGAAACAAGCATTTGGAAAGGAGAAAATGTCCTCTGACATGTAGGACTCCTCATGTCCAGGAGTTTTCAGATGTGACAAGAGACCCCATCCAGAGTCTGGCTAACCCTGAGAATCCAGCACAATACTAATACCACCCAGAGGACAGAGCACCTCTTGAGGCCACAGTTCCCAAACTTCAATTGCTTTTCAGGGACCCCTCAAATCATTACCTGGCCTCTTACTAACTGAATAATTTCCACTAAGTCAACTTATTTTTAAGCTTCCATAAATGTATTGTAAAAGATTGCATATCACTAATCATAAAAGGAAATCTGGTGTTTTTGCAAAACATTAAAATAAGTGCCAATCTATTCAAATGCTTGAAACCATTTCCTGCTGGTGAGTTCACCACGGGAAAGTTGCTGCTCCAGTTCTGTCTGTCTCCCCTGCTCACCCAACGCCTCTGCCACGCTCGCTGTGCCGTGGCCCAGACTCCTCCATAATAGGGGCTGTGTCACACTTTTTGATGTCCCTCTGCTCCCTGTAAACCTGCCAGTCCTGGATAGAGCCCCCTCACATCTTCTGCCTCACAGCTTCTCCTCAGGAATGCCTTCAGTACCAACCAAGTTTAACAATGGGGTCGCACCACTGCTTACCTTGTAGGGAGCCCTGGGGCCACAGCCTGGGAGGGTGGCAGGAGGCTGCCCCACTAACTGCCCCTGGCTCCACACCCAGCCTGACTCCATCACTGGGACACATTCAGGAGTTCAACCTCTACAGACTTTTTCTCAGGAACCCACTTTCACAGCTCAGTTCCAACTCGAATGCATTCTTCCTAAAGCATCTCTAACACTAGCTCCAAAATTTTTCGACCAACCACATTCTGCCAAGATGATCCTTGGCAATCTTTTATTATTTGTTTTCCTTTGGGAAACAAAACTCCCTAAGTTGTTTCCCCCCTTTACCTCTCTTTTTGCATCCCTATGGTCAACAAAAATCCCCTTTTCCACTCTCAAGAAGCACTGACGACATCTTATAGTAAATTATGCTGTCAGCTCCTTTCTAATCCTGTGGAGCTTGGCAAGAGAACAGTATCTGGTGAGATGATCGAATGAATGAGGATGCCCTCAGGTGATCCACTAGCCCCTCTCTAGGGTAAGCAAGCACAGCTGGTCAAATAACTAGGAACAGTGAGCTAACTTTGAGTACCTATTGTATTCTAGGAACTGGGTGGGACTTCTCTCACATTGTTTCACAATTTCCCACAACAACCTGGTAAGGGGGCTTTCAAAATGTATCGAGATCCCTTCTACTTTCCATCACCTCCTTCTCTCCCGTGTGGTCCAAAGCACCACCTCACTTCCCTGAAGCATGGCAATAGCCTCCAAAGTGTCTCCCTACCTTCACCTTTGCCTCCTACACCCTCCTTTTCTCAACACAGAGGTCTAATATTCCTGTTAAAATGTAAATGAGATCATGTCACTCTTTAGTGTAATAAGCTCCCATAACCCCCTCTTTCAGAGAAAAAGCCAAAGTCCTAACAAAACCCTGCCTGACCTGTCTCCCCTGCCCTGCCCCTGCCTCCACTTCACCTCACTCCAGTCTGCTCTTATCTCCTGCTCTTCTCTGCCTCACTTACTCCATCCCAGACACGCAGGCTTTCTTGCTGTTCCCACACTTGGCATATTTATGCCTGAGGACTTTGTTGTTGCTATTCCTTCTGCCAGGAGCCCTAATCCTCCAGGTACACACATGGCGCACAACCTCGCTGACTCCTGGTTTTAATGGCTCCTTGTCTGGACATTTTACCTGAAGTGGCACTCCAACCCTGGCATTTCATATTCCCCTACCCAGATTTAGTTTCCTGCTAGTCTTTAGCACCATCTGATACTAAGGTGTATTAACCAGTTCATTGTCCATCTTCTCTATTATCCCCTCCCAGCCGGCCCCTTCCTTTTAAAATGTCAGCCCCACCGAGGGCAGGGACTTTGGCCAGTTTTGTTCTCTGGGGTATCCTCGCACATAGCGACCAACTGGGACATTTTCTTTTTGAGCAGTCTATGGTTCAGAGGAGTTAAAAATGCTGCCCCAAATCACACAGCTAGTAAGGGATGGGGCTGTTACAAACTCTCTGGTCTATCTGCCCTCCACACCACTCTCCCTCTAATACCTTTGACAATGGTTCTGCCAACCATGGTTTTGCATGCTTCAGTCTCTATGCAAAGCAGGAGAGGAAGTTGCAACCAGATTCCCCCAGGACTTGTTCTCCCAGCACCACAGGTTTCCAGGATGCGAGGCCCCTTAGTGGCAGCAACTGACAGGGGCCAATAATTCAGTGCCAGTTGCTGGGAAAGTAAGACTTTTTTTTCTTGCTCGTTTTGCAAGAAAGAAAAAATGCCATTTGGCCTTGGAAAGATGTTCTTGCTGCCAAACACATGATTTTTGCACATGGTGAGGATGTGTGATTTTTACATATGTATTTTTTTCCTTTTTTTCTCTTTTAGTAAAAACAGATTCATCTTGGGCAAGAGGGTGAAAGGAAGGGAGTGTAAGAAGATTGCCATAGAAAACCACTACTTTGCTATTACAGAGACCATGAGCCAAAAGTTTGCAAGCTCCATGGATGAAAGGGAATAAAAAAATAGTAAATGAGGCAAAAGATCACCAGTTTATGAAACAAGAACTAGATTTGGTATTTGGAAGCTGGCTCCTATGCGTTCTTTGTTCTTTTTTAAGCATCCCAGGTCTTCAAGAGTACTTAGATAATCATAAACTTGGAGATGGCAAAGGGCAGGAGTGATGCCACTCTCCATCTGTGCCCAGGGCAGACATTAATAATCAATCCCAGTACTCTTTATCACTAAGCAGGGAGGCTGACTTGAGACTCTAGAAGCCTCCACCAATTAATTGAGTTGGAGTTGGCAAGTAAGATGAAACAAGTTTGCTCTTCTACCCTAATCAACCCTTGTTTGTACAAAAGAAGTGATTAAGACACAGAGAAGAAGCAACCTGACAGAGGTAGCACTGAATATTCACATTAATAAGTCCTCTCCCAGCTTTGCCACTACCCAGACTACAGTTCATTCCGCTAAGCCCCCCTGTCTTGTGTGTCTCTGTGAGAAGTTCTGAGGTGTCTGATCACCTGAAAAGGGGTTCAGAGAATTATATCTGGAGCTTTGATTTCCTGCCACTGCAGACTTTCCATCAGTATTTATGTAATGGGCCATCATTTTCTAGGTAATCACAACAGGACAAATGACTGTCTTAACAAAACAAACCACCATTCTGGCAACATGGCCCTTCACATGTTATGAAGATCACTCTTAAAAAGAAAAGCTAATAACTGGAAAGAGTCAGCATTCCCACAGGAAACTTGCTACTGTAGAGATGGTTCTTGTATATTTTTCCTCAGTTGAAGGATGAAGTTTTCCATTAGATTAGCATTTCCAAAGTGCTTTATGGGAAGCACATTCTCAAGATGGTCTAGAAGATTTTCCACAGATTAACATAAACTGAAATACAAATAAAATTAAATAGAAAAGATCTATGGCCAAATGGACAAACTCTGCATAATACACCTCTCTTTTGGAAGCACATATTGCCTCTTAGAATATATAGGCCCTGAGAAGTCCTACAGTAAACTCCTGTATATTGATTGCATTTCTTAAAATGCAGTGGGCCACAGAATCTGTTTATTCATATCACTCATCAAAATTCTGCTGGACTTTCTTTCAAAAACACCAGTTTAGTTGTAGCACATTAAAGGGGAAGTAATGCATGAGGCAGATTTAGAAAAACTCAGTTTGAATCCTGGCTATGTTTCTTGGACATTTTATTCAGTTTCTAGGTAATAAAAAAATCATCTAGATTTAGTTTAGGTTTTTCAAATACATTTATTTGTTAGAGATCATATAAATTCATTATAGAGAATTTGGAATATATAAAAATGTATAGAAAAAAAGATTAAAATTGCTCACAATTTCATCATCTAGAGATAATCACTGTTAAAATTTTGATATACAAGGGTGGGCAAAAGTAGGTTTATAGTTGTGAACAAGAAAATCAGTTTATTCTTTTTTTAAGATATTATTTATTTTTTATTAGAGAGAGGAAGGGAGAGAGAAGAGAGGGAAAGAAACATCAATGTGTAATAAGAGGCACATTGCCTCTTGTGCCCCCCACTGGGGACCTGGCCTGCAACCCAGGCGTGTGCCTTAGGCTGGGAATCGAACCTGAGACCCTTTGATTTGGCTGGCATCCACACCAACCAGGGCCACAGTTTATTTTTGTATTGTTATTTATTTTACTATTTTCCATATCATCAACTGTAAACCTCCTTTTGTCCCACCCTGTATGTACAGTTTTATGTTCTACTATTTTTTGTCTTAATAATAAGATAAAATGTGATAACCAAAATATCCAACAATGCTCCCTTAAAACATGAATTTAAATGATGCTATAGGTTTATATGATCTGGTCCCCAAGACTTTTGGGGCCAGATGTTTCAAAATTCAGAATTATTTGGATTTGAGAGAAGATAAGACTGGGCAAAAATCGTATGTTATTAAGCTGCTGCAATAGCATCTTCACAGCAGCCTAAAACCAAATATAATATTGTACTTGGGCAACAAAACATTTGAATAATCACACTAAATGAAATAAATAATGGCTATTAAGCAACCTCCTTTAAGTTCAAATTAGCTTTTCGCCACCATTGAACTTGCAAACAAAATCTGTCAGCCCTGAGGGTTTTGTGGAATCATACATATAGGATTGAAGGCCTGTCCGTGATTGGCAACCAAGCCAACCCTTTATTGTTAACTGTTTGGGTCATTTTCTAATTTAAATTACTGTAAGTAATACTGCAAAAAGCATTCTTGCCCATAATTTTTTAATATATTTTCTTGATTATACCATTACAGTTGTTCTATTCCCCCCCTTCATTCCCCTCCACCCGCACACTCCCTCCCCCACCATTCTCCCCCCCTTAGTTTATAACCATGTGTCTCAAGTTCTTTAGATTCTATATTTCCCCCACTATTCTTGCCCTCCCCCCTGTCTATTTTCTACCTACCATCTATGCTATTTTCTGTACTCTTGCCCATAAATTTTTGTACAACCATGGTTTGTTCCTAGGGATTATTCCTAAAAATTGACCTCCTGGGTCACAAAGAATTAACATTCTTAAAGTTCTTGATATATTCACTAAACTGCACTCCAGAAAGTTGACAATCTACCCTGCCTGCATCACTGTATGAGTGGGGCTATTCCTCCACCAGTAGCAATAATATTATGAGTGTTTGAGGAATGAATTCCAATTTGAAGAACAAAAACGTCTATCTCTCTTTGAGTTACATTTCCTTTTTATTAGTGATATTCAACCTTTTTTCAGATGCAAATTGAATGATTATATTTCTTTTTAAATTGTCTTTATTCTTCCCATGCAAATCTTTTCATTGAGGTATTCATTTTTTCTCTCAACTTGTAAGAGCTCTTTATAGATTAAATGTATTAATACACTTTGAAAATCCTAGGTTGTAATATTTTTCTCATTTTGTCATTTGACTTTTATTGTTATTTATGATGTTTTAATAGTTCCCCCCAAATTAAAAAGTTAAATATGTAATACATGTAGAATACAAAACACTTTAGAGACATATAAGAAATCTGACTAAAGAGCTTACCTGCAATTCACCCAACCAGAAAAAACGACATTAATATTTTAGTGTAAACTTTCTTAATACTTACTGCTTCTTGCAAATAAGGGTGTGCCCATTTGTATGTGGTTTCATAGCCAGCTTTGCTTTCACTTATTCTCATGAATGTTTTTTCCCACTTTAACAAATATTCTTCTAGAACTATATTTTTATGATCACATAGTGTCCCATCATATCCAACCATCATTTATTTGAATATTCCCTGGTTTTGAATACTGAGACTGTTTTCAGTCTTCATCTTTACTTGTAATGCTGTGTTGAACAGCCTTGTACCACCATCTATTCTGACATCTCTAGTCATTTCTTTATTTTTAAAAATTCTTAAGTTTCTGAGATAAAGGGCAGGTGCATATTTAACTTTTCATTGTATAGTAGTTGATATTTGCTAAGCAAATTTTTAAAATATTGAGTGGTTTTAAGAAAATAAAAGTCATCTATAATTTTTCCACCCAGAAGTAGCTGCTATTGAAAACATTAGACATTCATCTTACCCTTTCACTGTACATGATGTTTGTATAAACATAATATAGATTACATTGTACATGCCATCTTCTAAATACAGTTATTAACTTCGCTATATTATAAACACCTTTTTGAGTACATATGTAGTTTTAAACTAAGATACTTTTATTGATCACATAATATTCTGTTGTTTGGCTGTACTATAATTTACTTAACCTTTCTTCAAGAATTTCGAGGTTAAGGGAACTTGGGGGGTTTGTTATTTACGACACTGTGACAAACAACATTGTCATCTTTAATTTGTTCCTCAGGATACATACATATGTATGTTCACTTCCAATGAAATCAGCAAGTCAACAACAAATACATTTTTGAAGATTTTGATACACACTGGTAAATTACATCATGGTGTTTGATTTGATTTATACTCTTTCCAGCAGTGTGCAAGACTTTCCTAGCATGCTGACCAGTAAAGGAAAATAATCTTTTAATTAAAAATATTTGGTTAAATGTGGTGTTTCATTGTTATTTAATGTGCTTTAAAAAACCCAGCAACGTGGAACATTCTTTTATATGTTTACTGGCCAGCTGTTTTTCTCTTCCATTAATTACTTATTTTTATTTTCCTATTTGAGTGTTTATCTTTCTCTCCTTGTTCTGTAAGCTTTCTTTATAAGTTAGGCCTGTTAAAACTTTAAGATGCCATAGTTTTGGAAGTATTTTTTCCAGTTTTACACTTGCTTCATATTTTTAAAATATGTCTTCAGCCTATGTTAGCAATAATTTTATATAGCCTGCCTGAATTATCAGACTTGTCTCTCTAATATCTTTTTTAACATTTTCCTTAGAAAGACCCTGTCCTGCTTCATATGTTATAAAGACTGACCTACATTTTCTTCTAGTGGCTTTGTGACTTTATTTTTATATACATATCTTTAATTTACTAGGGGTTTATTTGAATTTATTTCAGTTTATGACTAACCTAAGGATTGGAGTTAATTTTTTCCGACATCATTTATTGAATAATCCATCCTTTCCACAAGGATCTGAAATGTCACCATTATCACATACTAAATATTTATACATGCTCCAGTCTCCCTCTCAGCTTGCCACTGTGTCTCGTCGATCTCTCTGTCTTCTCAGGAGCTGAGGGGAGAGAGATTTCTGGCTAGAACAGGCAGGACTTGATGACTGATTAGATGTAGGGTGAGTTGAAGATGACTTCAAGGTTTGAGACTGAATAACTGGATGGATGGTGTTGCCATTAATCAAGAAAATGGAGGTGGGGGAGGGTCTCTCTAGCCCTAGTCTCTCCTTTCTTCAATCCATCACTCATATTTCAGGCAGAATAAAATTTTAATACATATTTATTAATATATTAAAATAGTGCATGCACATGATAAAAAATATTCAACCAGTCCAAAAGGTTTACAATGAAAAGTAACTCTCTCTACAACTTCTATTCCAAATTCTCCTAGAAGCAACACTTAATAGTTTTTTTGTATACTTTTATAGAAATTATTTTAGATATATATAATCATAGATAGATGGAAGCCTTCATGCATACACATTCACACACATCTTTCAAACAAATGGAACCATACTACAAACACCATACAGCTCCCTGATTATTTTAACCTCAAGATTTATCTTTAAAATGGTGCTATATGAGCACATATAGATCCACCTCATTGTTTTAATGGCTATTTGAAGTTCCACTGAATGATGCACCATCATTTTTTTTTACCCAACCTCCATAGAGGGACGCTTTGGGAATTTGTTACAATTTATTTTTCTTTCAAAGCCTAGAGTTGACTATGTTTCTCTTCTGGTTAAAATTCTCCACAGCTTCTCTCTACCAACAAAACAGAAATAAAAACCCTGTCTGACTACTGATGTCCTCACAAGGTGGCCCCCCTTCTCTCTGAACCTCATTCTCACTTTGGCCCTCTGACTCATCACCTCAAATGTCTTGGAAGTCCTTCCATACCCCTATGGTTTCTCATGCCCTTCAGCCTTTTAGATATGGTCCTTACTGCCTTAAAACTCTTCTGCACCTTGTTCACATGAAGAACTCTTATTTTTCCTTTAAATCTCTTCCCAGTAGACATCTCCTCTGTGAAGACTTTTGCCTTTCTTTAATATCCCCTCACCTCCTTAAATATATGCACTTCACATATACACATACAAATATGAAAAGAGAATCTTGAAAGTACCAAGGGGAAAGGAGAGAGCTACATACATAGGAGTTCCCATAAGACTCCTGGCTGGTTTCTCAAAAGAAACCTTACAGGCAAGAGAGGGCTGGAAAGAAGTATTCCAAGTCATGAAAGGCAAAGACCTACATCCAAGATTGCTCTATCCAGCAAAGCTTTCATTTAGAATGGAAGGGCAGATAAAGTGCTTCCCAGATAAGGTTAAGTTAAAGGAGTTCATCATCACCAAGCCCTTATTGTATGAAATGTTAAAGGGACTTATCTAAGAAAAAGATCATGAAAACTATGAACAGCAAAATGGCAACAAGCTAACAACTATCAACAACTGAACCTAAAGAACAAAAACAAACTAAGCAAACAACTAGAACAGGAACAGAATCACAGAAATGGAGATCACATGGAGGGTTATCAGTGGGGAGGAGAAGGGAAGAATGGGAGGGAAGGAAAAGGGAATGTAAAAGGAATAAGAAACATAACTGGTAGGCATAAAATAGATAGGGGGAGGTTAAAAACAGTATAGGAAACAAAGAAGCCAAAGAACTTATATGTGCAACCCATGGACATGAACTAACAGTGGGGAATGCTGGAGGGTAGGGAGGTACAGGGCAAAGAGGAGAAAAAAATTGGATAACTGTAATAGCATAATCAATAAAACATACTTAAAAAAAAGAAATGGAATACCAAATAACATTATTGGGTTTATAACTAAAATAACAAGAATTATAAGGTAAACTTGAAAACCCAAGAAAAATGTTTAAATATACAATTGTAATAAATTGAATATTAATTTAAAGCCCCCCCCCAGAACATTTCCCAAAAGGTGCATATAGCACATTCCATTGGCCAGAACTTACACACATGCCCAAGCCTACTGCAAAGGAGGCTGGAAAATGCAGTCTTTATTTGAGACTGCCTTAGGCCAAGTTAAAATAAGAGGCTTTTGACCTGGCCAGGTAGCTTAGTTTGTTAGACCATTGCCTGATATGCCAAGCTTTTGGAGTTCAATCCCCAGTCAGAGCATGTACACAAATCAGCCAATGAATGCATAAATAATCAAACAACAGATCAATGTTTCTCTCTCTCTTAAAAATCAATAAATACAAATGTAAACAAGTAAATATGAAGGAGGTGGTATTAGGGGGACTAAATGGTAATGGGAAAAATAATAAAGATTAAATTAAAAAAACAAAAACAAAAAATATCAAATAATTAATGAATTATTTTAGAGAGGTTCTCTAATCAGAAGTAAGGAAGAGACTAGACCCTGGGGGACAAAGAGCAGTTGTGTCCACACTCCCTCTCCACCCTGATCACGACCAGGCTCCCATCGATTTCTCCTCTGGTTACCGCCTGATTCATGCCATATCCTCTGGCTACAGGAGATGCTTTCCCCATTGCTACCTTTCTTCTCTCCCATTTCACCTAATTCACTTGTAATTGTCCATCAGAACTAAGCTTAAACTTTTCTTCCATAAGAACCACCCTACCTAAGTGAAATAATCAAGTAATGGATTTCAAAGACTCACTTATCTCTCTTTTAAAAATAGTTGTCAAAATTCCAAGTCTAAATTTATTTGCAGGATTATTAATATCTGTTTTCACTAGACAATAAGCCCCACCAGGCAGATATCATGTCTGTATTTTTTCATATTTCTGTCTTCAACACTAAGTACAGGGTTTTTTCGATAGTAGGGTTTCAATAAACTAGTATAGAGTGGATTAGTTCATTGTATTATACTGGGAAGTATGAGGTAAAGCTCAGGGGCTAGGAAAAAATATTTGGCTAAAGGTCTCAATTTAGTAGATGTTTGCATGCAAGTGAATAAAATAATATCTCCAGTTGAGAGATATCTGCACAGAAGTAAATAAAACCATGGGAGTAGTTCAGATTTCTCAGAGAAAACAAGAACAAGCATTATTTATATTTGTTGGATAGGCATATAAGTCAGATGAATAATAAAGAAAATAAATGTAAAATAAAGACAAAGAGGAGAGAACACACATTTGTCAAGCCCTGAGCTGGCCCTGCTGTTTGAGTTAGTGACATCACTCCTCCTTGAAATAGCCCTGAGACTCAGCTCCTGGTGCTCCAGTGAAGAGGGGCCGACTGGAGCTAAGAGACAGTGTGACTCAAGCAGGATGCAGCTCATGGCTGTCTGATGCTAAGTCCATGCTTCTTGATGGAGATATTCCACCGAGAATGTGCTGGTGAGGAGGGGGAAAAGAATGAGAAGGCAGTACCCAAAAAAGCAAAGGACACAAAATCTGAAAGGTCAAGAAAAATCAGAGGGGCCTGCAAAAGAGAAGCAACCATCAGCTCTGCCCATTGGTCACTGTGGGTGGAGCCTCAGGAAAGCTATGGCAATCCCCAGGACAATGAGAGATGGGTGGTGTTCAAGTCTACATTTCTGGGGTCTGGGTCTCCTTAAGAATTTAGTAGTGAAAAAGAGCAGACAGGGATAAGGCTTTGGCTCCAATGAGCAGGTAACAGATGCTAGCTAATGCACCTATAGAACACCCAAATCTCAACAACTTGACCCAACAGAGTTGCACCTTGCCCCCTCCATAGTCTGACAACAGGTTTGGCAACATAGTCCTTCTACTAAGTTGTAACTCGAGGACCCTAGCTGCTTCCACTTTGCACTCCACCTCAGAGACACTATTTCCAGTTGCACAAACAGGAGAAAGTATGTGGAGAAGGTTCACTTGCTCTTAACTGCTTCTAACCAGAGGTGGCACCTCACTTCTGCTTACTTTTCATTGGTGACAATCAGGCCTATGACTGCTCCTAGATGCATGAGATCTGGGAATATGCTTTAGTCAGGTGCCAGGGAAACAGAAATGGCTCCGTAAACACACAGTATTTATCTGCCACCTGAAGGCTTTCTAGACTGTAGGAGAACTTGGCTCATTTATAAGCAGAGGTAAAGGAACTAGCAGAGAGGGAAATATGATGGCAGAAGAGAGTGGGTGAGGTGTGGTGAAGAGGCAGTTGCCTGAGGAGAGGAAGTTTCTCTCTGAGATCAGAAAATGGGAAAAGGGCCAGGCCCATCTCAGGAGAATATTTCCATGGAGGTTAGGTGCTCAGGGTCTAGAACCTGACTTTTAAGAAGAAAATGCTCCCTTCCTCATTAACCATCCAAGTGATATTACAAAAGTTATTTAACTTTTCTGAGTCTCAGCTTTATCTTCTCTAAAAAGGGAATGACATTGCAACCTATACCACAGTTGATTAAATCAGTTAATTTATAGAATACTGGATGGAGTACCCAGCATACAATAATAGCTCAATAAATATTATTTATCTCTGCTATCATTTATTTATTTTACACACATACACACACCCCTTTATGTAAATGGGTTTACAACCCACAAAATGCTCTGGAACTAGTGTTTCCACTCAAAGGCCATGCACAGTCACCCATTAGATTGCTTGTGTAGCATTCCATTGCCCACACACACCACCATTTACTTAAACAGTCCCCTGCTATTGAGCATGTGATAGTTTCCAGTCCTTCAGTACTATTAATAATATAAATAATGTTCTATTGAACATCCCAGCACTGATGTGTTTGAGCCCGTGTGAAAGTCCATCTGTTCCACAGGTAAAATCAGTAAGTTCAAAAGAATATGTGCCTTAGTTTAGAGACCAGTTCTCCTAAGTTTTCTTCCATGAGATGGTACCTTCCAACCCCTTCCAAGAGCCTTGAATGAGGGTGCTAGCTTCTCATGTGACAGATGCCTGTTTAACAAGTAAGCAGAGATGTTTTATATATTTGGTACCATAAAGCCTAGGAAAGTCTTAAAAGATGTTGAAACACACACACACACTCCAAATTAAAGAAAGAATACTGAAAACTCAAGAAGAATAAATATTTAATTCAATTGCCCCAAACCAGGAAGTGGTTCTATAAGGACACAAAGAGTGGAGTCTGTGACAGGCATGGGTTGGCCTTGACCTCTGTGCTCTGGCACTCATAACCTGAGCAAGCCATTTGGGTTGCATGAGCCCAAAATGCTTCCTCTGCAAGATGGAAATGTGGACAAGTCCTACAGCATAGGCTTCTGGTGAGGTTAAGGAATAACACATACATGTAAAGCACCTAGGACCATGCCTGACAGATAGGAGGTGCCAGTAATGTCACTTCTAATGTCCAAGGTCAAGAAAGCAAGTCAAGTCTTACATGGTTAATTAAAATTTACATATAATGTAGGATGCAGGTGCAATTCAACATCCTGATATACAAGGGGCAGTTCCACCAGCATGAAGACAGCCCTGGGCCCTGACATATCCATATGAAAGAGGTAAGGAAAAAACAAGGCAACAAAGACAGGGAAAAGGAGATGATAGTGGAGTAAGAGAACTCGGGCCCTGCAGTGCCTGCTGACTGTAGAGAACCCCAGCCCTGTTCTCATTCAAAATATGGGCATATGACTGGTGAATTAAATGAGCGTTGTTATGGACTAAATCGTGTCCTCCCAATTCATATATGGAAGCACTAACCTCCAATGTGTGTAGGAGACAGGGCCTTTGGGGAGGTAATAAGGTCACAAGTTTGGGGACATAATCCAATAGGACTAGTATCCTCATAAGAAAAGGAAAAGAAGAACACACTAGAAGGAATATAAGGTAGGCTAGACGAAGCAGTGGAATGAATCCGCAAGCTGGAAAACAAGGTAGAAAATACCCAATCAGAACAACAAATGAAAAAAGACTCAAAAAAGAATGACGATAGTTTAAGGAAGCTTTGGGACAACATGAAATGTAACAACATTTGCATCATAGGAATATCAGAAGGAAAAAGAGAAGCAAAGAATAGAAAACCTGTTTGAAAAAAATAATGATAGGAAACTCCCCTAACTTGGTAAGGGGAAAAGTTATGCAAGTTCAGGAAGCACAGATGGTCCCAATGAAAATGAACCCAAAGAGACTCGCTCCAAAATACATCATAATTAAAACGGGAAAATTTAAAGACAAAGAAAGAACCTTAAAGGCAGCAAGGGAGCAATAGCTAATAACATACAAGAATGCTCTGATAAAGCTATCAGCTGATTTCTCAACAGAAATACTACAGGCTGGAAGGGACTGGCAAAACAATCCAAGTAATGAGAAGCAATGACCTACAACCAAGACTACTCTATGCAGCAAGGCTCTCATGTAAAATGGAAAGTAAAATAAAAAGCTTCCAAGACAAGAGAATGCTAAAACACTATATATCCACCAAGCCAGAATTGTAACAGATGCCAAAAGAACTGCTGTAAGAAGGAGGAGGAGAGAGAGAGAGCGTGAGAGAGAGAGAGAGAGGAACACAGGTACGGAATAAGTGGCAATTAATAAGTACCTATCAATAACAATATTAAATGTAAAAGAATTAAATGTTTCAATCAAAAGACATAGGGTAGCTGAATGGATGAGAAAACACGACCCGCATATATGCTGTCTATAAGAGATTCACCTCAGAACAAAAGATCTATACAAGCTGAAAGTTAAGGGATGGGGGAAAATTCCAAACAAATGGATGTGAAAAAAAACAAGGGTAGCAATACTTATATCAGACAAAGTGGACTTCAAAGCAAAGGCCATAAAAATACAAAGAAGGTCACTACATACTACTTAAGGGAGTAGGCCATCAAGAGAATGTAACACTTGTGAATATATATGCACCCAACATAGGAGCACCTAGATATATAAGGAGAATCTTACAGGGTTTCAAGAAAGACATCAACAGCAGCACAGTCATCATAGATTTTAACACCTCACTCACAAAAAAATGGACAGATCTTCCAAACAAAGGATCAACAAGAATATGGTGGTGTTGAACAAACCCTAGATCGAATGGATTTAATTGACATATACAGAACTTTTCATTCCAATTAAGCAAATATACATTCTTTTCAAACACTCATGGAACATTTTCAAAGATAGACCACAAGGGAGGACACAAAACAAGCCTCAACAAATTCAGGAAAACTGAAATCATAGGAAACAAGTTTGGATCACAATGGTTTGAAACTAGAAACCAACCTCAAGGAAAAAATTCAAAAATATTCAAATACATGGAGACTGAAAAACATGTTATTAAATAATGAAGGGGTTAACAAAGAGATCAAGGAAGAAATCAAAATATACCTAGGAACAAATAAAAATGAACACACAACAACACAAAACCTATGGGACAGAGAAGGGAGTCCTGAGAGGGAAGTTCATAGCAATACAGGCCTACCTAAAGAAGATAGAGAAATCATAAATAAACAACCTAACCCTACATCTACAAGAACTAAAGGAACAACAACAAACAAAGCTCAGAACAAGTAGAAGGAAGGAAATAATGAAGGTCAGAGCAGAATTACATGACCTAGAGACTAAAAACATAATTCAAAGGATCAATAAATCCAGGGGCATGCCTTTCACCAGACACATCAAGAAAAAAAGAAACAGGATCCAAATAAATAAAGTGAGAAATGGAAGAGGATAAAACTGATACCACAGAAATACAAAAGCATTGTAAGAAATTACTATGAACAACTATATGCCAAGAAATTGGACAAACTGGGCAAAATGGACACACTTTTAGAAACATACAATCTGACAAAACTGAATCAAGAAGAAGCAGAAAGCCTGTATAGACTGATAACAACTAGTGAAATTGAAGTGGTAATCAAAAAATTCCTGGCACACAAAAGCCTTGGACTGGATGGCTTCACAGTTGAGTTTTGCCAAACATTCAAAGAAGAATGAGCTCCTGTCCTTTCCAAAGTATTCCAAAAAAATCAAGAAGAGAGAAGACTCTCAAACTCTTTTTACAAAGCCAATATCATCCTAGTCCAAAACCAGGTGAAGACACAACAAACAAAGAAAACTACAGACTGATATATCTGATGAACATAGACACTAAAATCCTCAAAAAAATATTGGCAATCCAGACCCAATAATACATTAGAAACATCATACACCATGATCTAGTGGGATTTGTCCCAGGAATGCAGGGATGGTATAATATGTGCAAATCAATAAATGTAATACATCACATAAAAAATGAAGGACAAAAATCACAAGCTCATACCAATAAATGATGAAAAAGCATTTGATAAAATGCTTTATGATAAAGCTACTCAGCAAAGTCAGAATAGAGGGAACATACTTCAACATAATAAAGGCCGTATATCAGAGACCTAAGGCCAACATTATACTCAAGGACATAAACTGAAAGCTTTCCCCTTATGATCAGAAACAAGACAAGTGTGTCTGCTTTCATCACTGTTATTCAACATAGTATTGGAATTTCTAGCCACAGTGATCAGAAAAGGAAAAGAAATAAAAGACATCCAAATTGGAAAAGAAGAAGTAAAACTATCATTATTCCCAGACAACATGGTAGTGTACATAGAAAACCTTATAGTCTCCACCAAAAAACTACTCAAACCTAGTAAGAGAATTTGGCAAAACAGTAGGATACAAAGTCAATATTCAGAAATCAAAGGCATTTTTGTACACCAAAAATGAAATATCAAAAAGAGAAATTAGGGGAAAATCTCATTTACTATAGCAACAAGAAAAATAAAGTACCTAGGAATAAATTTAACCAGGAGGCAAAACACCTGTACTTGGAAAGCTATAGAACACTGAAGAAAGAAATTAAGGAAGATACAAATAAATGGAAGTATATGCCGTGTTCATGAATTTGCATCATTCAAATGTCCATACTACCCAAAGCAATCTATAGATTCAATGTAATTCCTATTAAAATACTAATGGCATATTTCACAGATGTAGAACAAATACTTCAAAATTGTAGATGGAACAAAAAAGACCCTGAATAGTCTCAGCAATCTTTTTTTTAAATATTTTATTTATTTATCTTTAGAGGGGGAGGGAAGGAGAGAGGAAGAGAAGCATTAATGTATGGTTGCTTTTTGTGCATCCCCTGCTGGGAACTGGCCCCTGCTGGGAACTGGCCTGCAACCCAGGCATGTGCCCTGACTGGGAAACCAACCGCGATCATCTGGTTCGCAGGCCCGCACTCAATTTACTGAGCTACACCAGCCAGGGCCTCAGCAATCTTGAGAAAGAATAAAGTAAGAGGGATCACAATACCTGGTATCAAACTATACTACAAGGCCACTGTAATCAAAACAGTCTGGTACTAGCATAAGAACAGACCCATAGATCAATGGAACAGAATGGAGAGCCCAGAAATAAATCCATGTCTCTACAATCAATTAATATTTGACAAAGGGAGCATAAGCACACACTGGTGTAAAAATAGCCTTTTTGATAAACTGTGTTGGGAGAAACAAACTGGTACATGCAAGAAAATGAAACTGGCCAACCAAATTATACCTATACCAGAATAAATTCAAAATAGATAAAAGACTTAAATATAAGTCATGACACCATAAAAGTCTTGGAGGAAAACATAGGCAGTAAAATTTCAGATATCTCACGTAACAATACTTTTGCCAATATATCTCCTAGGGCAAGAGAAATCATGGAAAAAATTAACAAATGGGACTACATCAAATTAAAAGGTTTCTGTACAGCTAAAGACAACATCAGCAAAATAGAAAGGGAACTTATTCACCAATGATACATTGAGCAAGGGTTTGAGCTCCAAAATATATAAAGAACCCAACACCAGGAAGACAAACAATCCAACTGAAAAAAAGGGCACTTCTCCAAGGAGGACATACAGAGCACCCACAGACAAATGAAAAGATGCTCAATATCACTAGCCATCAGAGACATGCAAATTAAAACCACAATGAGATATCACATTGCTCCTGTCAGAATGGCTATCATTAATAAATCAACAAACAAGTGTTGGTGAGGATGTGGACAAAAGGGAACCCTGGTGCACTATTGGTGGGAATGTGGACTGGTGTAGCCCCTGTGGAAAACAGTATGGAATTCCCTCAGAAAACTAAAAATAGAACTGCCTTCTGACCCAGTGATTCTATGGCTGGGCATATACCCTAAGAATCCCAAATCACCAGTTCAAAATTACTTATGCACCCCTATGTTCATATCACCATTATTCACAATAACCAAGTGCTGGAAACAGCCTAAGTGCCCATCAGTAGATGAGTAGATCAAAAGAATGTGGTACATTTACACAATGGAATACTCTGCAGTGGAAAGAAAAAAGGAACTCCTAACTTTTGTGACAACATGAATGGAACTGGAGAGTATTATGGTAAGTGAAATAAGCCAGTGGGTGAAAGACAAATACCATATGATCTTACCTATAAGAGAAACTTAATGAACAAAATAAACTATCAAACAAAATAGAACCATAAGTGCAGAAACATGGAACAGACGGACAATGACCAGAGGAGAGGGGTGA
This sequence comes from Sturnira hondurensis, assembly GCF_014824575.4. NCBI lineage: Eukaryota > Metazoa > Chordata > Mammalia > Chiroptera > Phyllostomidae > Sturnira > Sturnira hondurensis. The sequence goes on from NW_028081547.1 coordinate 2,162,976, forward strand.
AGGGGATAATGGTGGAAAGAATGGGAAGGGACTAGTTAAAGAGGACATATGAAGGACCCACGGGCATGGACAGCAGTGTGGGAATTGACTGTGGTGGGGGGGGGGGGTGAGTAGGATGAGCAGAGAAGGGCAAAGGGGAAAGAATTTGGGCAACTGTAACAGAATAACAATTTAAAATCTTTAAAATTTTTAAAAATAAAATCAAGGTAGCTATATGGTTAAAGGTTAAATTTATCTTTGAAAAATAGGATTCAAAGGTATATGTACATTGGGTTACTTCTATCTTATAAACTGTACGTAGTATAAAAGACTATTAAAATACTCTAAAATATTTTTAAAAAGAAGAGGAAGAGACACTAGAACATATGTGATCTCTCTCCTCCCCACCCCCAGCCACCCTGACACACAGAGGAAAAGCCATGTTAGGACAAAGTGAAAAAGCTGCTGTCTGCGAGCCAGGAAGAGTCCACACCCAGAAACCCTCTCTGCCTGGACCCTGATCTCAGATTCCACACTCCAGGACTGTGAGAAAGACATGGTGTTAAGTCCCTCCCCACAAAATAATGAAAGAAAGTAAGAGCATAGGCTAAAGCGACAAGGGTATCGGAGAGGCTCCATGTGTGGAGCTCAAGGGTGTGATTCGCGTTTCCAGTAACACCAAATCGCATGTGGACAGAGTCACTGTGTTTTCGGTTCTCTATCAATTCTTTTATAACTACATGTCATCTGTATGTAACTAACTTATGTTTGCTCTCTCCTGCTCAATGTCTGCCCCCTCTAACACAATCTTTGAGGGCATGGGTTTTTCTCTGTTTTATTCACACAGGGCACGTCCTGTGTGCTTAGGAATGCCTGGCACTTAGAGGGCTCTGGATAAACATTTGCTAAATGTAATGGAATGAAACAGAAGGTTTCATCTGGGCGTTAATATGTCTTTAACACACTTCTAAAATCTGCTCATCTCCCTTTCAAAACAAACAAACAAACAAACAAACAAACAGGTATTCTCAGGCTTAGAATTTCCTGCAGCAAGAACTGACTACCCTTGCTTGGGTTTTGCTGTATCTATTATGGTCACAGGGCCATTCCTGAACATTCCAGTGCTCCTCTCCTTCCAGGCTGGTGGTGTGATTGCACCCTAGCCCTCTTTGAACATAGGCACGCCAGCCAACTTGCTTTAGCCAATGAGATATGACCAGAGGTGACGGGTGTCACTTCCAGACAAGTCTGTAGGAGTCAATATGTAGTTTAAGAATCACCTTCCTTGCTTCAAGGATGGTGGGAGTAGGTGCCAGCCTGTAGCCCAGTGACTGAGAAGCAGAGTCCCCTTGCCGACTGCCTTTGTGTGCATATCATGTGAGGGAAATGCAATTAGCTACAGAGAGGTTGCTTGTTGTTGCAATGCAACCTAGCCTGCCCCGTCTGACACCAGTTCAGTGAAGAATGGGAAATGACAGCGGAAAGGCAGATGGATTGTGGGGCAAGTGGAGGACACCACACCTCCAAAACGGGAATCCTGGGCTCCAGTTCCTGCCATGGGCATGACACGAAGGGCTGTCCTATGTCTTTAGATGTCCCAGGCAGGCTCTAGCCAGCACGGAAACTCAAAGAAGAGAAAATATGAAATCCAGGGTGGCCCAGGGTGCCTCCCATCAGAGGACAGAGCAGAGGATGGAAGGATGGATAGGATTTCTGAGGGCAGGGACCCTGGCAGAGCCATGTAACCCCTCTGAGTGTCTAAAGCAGATCCTTACCCATAATAGATGCCTAGTAAAGTCTGATGTATAAATAACATGATTTTCAGCAAGAAACCTAATCATAAGCATTTTGGATTGTGAACAAACCTGGGCTCAAAACCAGCTACACAATAAACTACATGAGTGACCTTGAACAAGGCCCTTAAGCAATCTAAGATTCACCTTCCTCATCTCAAAAATGCAGATGAGACCAACACCTAATCATAATATTGACAAGAGTTAAATGAAGTAACACATGCAAAGTGCTTCACTTAATGCCAGCACATGGCAAACACTAGATAAGGGTGAGCAAGGCGGGCTCTGGAGCCAGGCGTGAGTTTCAGCCCCAACCTGTTAGTTACCAACAACATGACGCAGGCCAGTCATTTCTTCTTTAAAGCCCCTTAGTGCCTAAATGGAAATAATGCCATTTGATTTACAGTCTGGCTGTGGGCATTTAAAGCACCTAGCACAGTGCCAGGACCCTCCCTCCTTCACACATTCCAGGGGAATTCCAGGGGAGTTCAGGCTCAGAAACAGTATCCTGCAACACATCCCAGGGTTCTTTTTCCAGTTCCCACTTCTCCAAAGTAGCCACGCAGGGGTCTAAGGGGGGATAATGGGTTAATGTGTTACCTTTCCTGGGGTCAGATGCACAGTAGAACACCATGACCCTTGAGCAGATCTCTAATGGCTTTGCTGGGGCTCTATCGAGAGGCCAGCGTGGCAGGGTGGAATACTTAATGGTGATCTATGGCTCAGGGCTGTCAAAATGAGGCCAACCATGACCCTTACTTCTTCGAGCTGACCTTCAGTGCAGCTATCCTAGAGATGCTGGAACTCTCGCCCAGACAGGGAGCTCAGGGCTAGAGAACGCAGAGTGGGCGTGGGAGACTCTCAGGACTTAAGAACTTACTCTGCTTTTCTCTTGCAGGAGACCATTCACAAGCTATCAGTTTGATAACCAGATGTTCTGGAAGGTGCTCTATTTTCTATTAACATTAAGTGAGCACCTACTATATAGCTATGCTTGGCAGTTCCCCAAATACCATTTTATTCAGCCCTTCCAGAGACCCTGTGAGTTATACAGCATTAACCTCGTTTTCCAAACAAAGCATTGAGTTTTGTAAATAATAGTTAAGTTGCCTCCAAACTATGGGGAAGATGATGTATAGTCTCATCCAGGCTCAAAATCCAGTTCCCCTTCTGTCTTGCTACCTTGCATTTCTTGATGGTGCAGAAAGTAAAGAAAACCCACAAGGATGATAAACTCAATGTCTGACAAAAGCATTTTGGAGATGCCTAGGGGCTCTTACTGGTGGGATCTTGGCCACTGTCTGTGCTCAGCGAGGGGAGGCACCGTGAGCAGAACCCTTCAATGATGCTGCCCAGACTCACCATCTAAGGGATTTGAAAGCTGCTCAGCAAGACTGAACCATCTGAGCATAAGAGCTCCTCTTCAGGAAAAAAAAATATCTGTTGCACCTTAGAAAATTGTTATTTAACCCTAAAGCCCAACCCTACAATTTCAAGGAAAATCAGCAGTTTCCCTGTAGCACTGGGTTGGCCACTGAGCAAGGCCTCGCCATCCATCCTGGGCCACAATAGATCCTGTGGAGGTTGAGTGGGGTAGCCCTGCTCTGTCACTCTGCCCTCCCTCTGAGTGGCTTGGAGGAGGGGTGTCCCTAAACACCCGAATAGTTGGGATGCAGTCACTATTCAGTCTTAGTCTGGTAGTCCTGGTCTCCCCCTCTTCAGCCCAGTACTGAGCCTGGTTCTGGCCCCTAAAAGTTCTCCTGGAAGGTTGCAACTGCCTCCCTTGCTCCCCTCTCAGCCTCCTCTTCTCCCACTCTCCCTTGATAAATTACAAGTGAGAGCCAAGCAATGTGAGGAATTTTTGAAGAGTGAACCTGGAGCCATTTGAACTGTGAAAGAAAAGATTCAGGGGCATAATGCCACTCTCAACTTAACTCTGACAGAGGGACAGGCCAACTCTGAGGACCTGGGAGGCAGTGCCAGCACTGACAGCCAAGGTCCAGGGACATGATGGAGAGCATGCTCCATCACACTCGGCTTGTCTTCCAGCTGTGAAGACCCCCCTGTGCAGGAACAGCAGAGGTTTCATGCTAAATGCAGCAGCTTGGAGGGAGGTGATAGGGAGGACTGACTGGGGCCACATCAGCGTTCAGAGTGAAGGAGCACCATAACCCACTCAAAAGGGTGGGAACATGAGGGGACCTGTGCTGTGAACTTGTTATTTCTGGCCCAGATTACTCTTTGCACTGAAGGGGTCTCAAAAATCATGTGTGAAGGGAAATAGAATTGCCTTGTGCTGAGCTGCATATACCCCCTCGTGCCAGGAGGTCTTCTAATGCAAACTGCTGAGCCTCTGAGACACCCTTCTTGCAGGTGGGTTTCAGGAACAAACCAGGAGCCTGCAGGGCACCAAGTTACACATTTCATGTGTGTGCACAATTGTGCTGTCATCCATCTAGAGAGAACCATTCACAGGCTCCCTGATGGAATCTGAATGCAACGTACTGATGGCTGTTAATTTCAGGTATGCATAGTACAAAGGGCCTTTAGACAAAGCCAGTACAATAGAAGATGGGAACCAGAACTGGGACTTGAGAGTGTGACTGACCTATTTTTGAGTCCCAGCTTTGCCATTTCCTCTGAGGCGTTCCCTCTGTTGCCCTCAAGAGTCTCATCTATAAATAGGGCCCAGTGAGAAAACCTACCTTATATGTCCTTATATGTTGATGTTGGCTTGTAGGAGGTAACACAGGTAGATTGCTTTTCCAAGATCCTGCCTGATGTGTTTAGCAAATGGTCGCTATTCTAATCAATAAAGTTTTAGCACCCTGGGAGCCAGGGTGAGTGAAAGGGTGGTAAGAATTTGTGACCAACCTGTTGCGGTGTCTATGCAACTGACTCCCTTCTGAAGACCTTAAAATCGCCTGTTCTATGAAGCCATCGAAACACCTTCCTACAGATGTGCTTGCACTGTTTTGCTGAACCACACCTATCTTCAGACGGGAAGGCAGCACAGCCATCTTCTGATTACCTGCTACGGATCAGGCACTGTCACTCCCAGCCCCTCAGTAATTCTCTCTTGGGGCTTAGCTGAAATGGGTGTGCTATCACCTCCATTTTACTGGCAAGGCACAGCAGTTTCCCTCAGGTTCCAGAGCTGGAAAGCGGTACACCAGGGATTTGCACCTAAATCACTTTCTTCATCTAAATCACTTTCCATTTCCCACAGCAGCCTCTAGAGAGAGGCAGGGTACCTCTCAGTCCAGACTGTGCCCCAGAACCACCCAGCATCCTAATCCAGGACTCAACCGAGGTTTTCCCTTGGTTTCCCCACTAGACTAAGTCCCAAAGAAGATGCTGGATGGAGGAGGGTATCCCCTTCTTCCACTTGGCAGGTTTGCTGGCTGAATAACAGAGCTGCTGGAGTGGGTAAGTGGGGAAGGCACCTTTGAAGTCTTCACGCTGAGCTGCAGAAAGCGCTTGTTGTCTTATGCAGAGAGCAGTTGAAAATATCAAAGGGAAGATGGGATGTTAAATTTTGAGTGATCAATGTTTAATAGTCAGGAGTTGTAAGCTGTCAAGAGCGATACTCTGGGAAGAATTCTATAGGAATTTCAGGGTTTTTGATGCAATGGCTGGGAGGACCAGCCCTCAAGTCACTGTGTGTGAGTGGGGAAAGCAGATGGAGCTCTGGTCTGGGACCCAAACCCCACCAACCAGTCAAAGGTCTGCTTTGGGGTCTTAACCAGAGCAGGAGTATAGTTAGCCAAAAGAGAGAGAGAGAATACAGCCTCCATCTACCCTGGAAGCAATCCTTCGTGCACTGGTTCATTTATTCATCAGGTGCTTTACATTTAAAGAGATATAGGTGGAGGGTTAGCGCCCACATTGTTAAAGGAACCTAAGAATCTAGCACTTGCTAGGAAACACCTATTTAATTTTTCATCAAAACTTCTTTAGAAAAAGTCAGCCTTGGCAGGCAGCACCAAGGGAAGAGGTAAATGGCACCTCTGTGTTAAGGCCAGAGGCAATATAGCTTCAAGGGAGATGGTGATGCTGGTGTGAAGGTGGACCCTCTCACTGCAGGTAAGGATGAGAGACTTAGAGCTAGTTTCCCCCTCCCTCCTGGATATATTTTAACATCCAGTGGTCTCCGATATTTAACAAATAGCTCATTAAAGAGAAGAGAGGCCAAATCTTGTGACCACCTGCCCCAGCAGATAAAGAATAAGTCTTCCCAGGGCCAGGAGAACTGCACTCTACCCACCCTCGTCAGCCGTGACCACAGCAAACAACACAGGAACTCTGGATCTGCTTCTCCTGGAGCTCACACATTCTCAGGGAGGTCCAGACCCCATGCATGGGAGGAGCACTCCCTAAAAGCTTTTTTGGCTGTGGAGCAAGAGACAATCTGGGGTATCCCTGCCAGCAGACTTCTTCTGTTCCCAAATTTAGGTACCATGAGAGGATCATGAGAGGCTTAGCATGGGTTCTGGGAGGTCCAGCTGAGCTCAGGGACAGTGGGGGATTACCCAACATGAGGGCAAACCTGGACCACCAGCCACCTGCCTCAAGGAGTGGTCACTGGACCACCCATGGGTGCCTGCCATCTCCTCAGCAAAACACAATTTCACGACTTCTGGGGGATAAGAGATTTTATTTACTTCTTTTCAAAAGCTTTGGAATTCTTCTTGGATATCAAGTAACTGCTGCAAAGACATCCTGCTGAGTAACGTGGAGTGAAATAGAACTAAGTGGGCCTGCTCACGCTGGGCTACACACTGGAGAAGGAAGGGCAAATCACATCTGCAGAGAGGTGGTGCTCCAGGCCACAGGAGGCCCCTCCAGAGGAGGGCACAGCTTTCCAGAGGGAGGATCAGGGTCTTCTGGACCTTGCCTGGAGATGGGTACATGCTGCCTGTCCAGAGGAAGAATGAAGAGGGGCCCCACCCAGTAGATGCACCTGACAGGCAATGATGGCTATGAGGGGCCCTGGGGCAGGGACAGGGGTCACATGATGGGCAGTTAGGATGCCTCAGGTAATATAGAATCCTGTAAGACCTTGTGAGGCAGACTCTACTAGCTGCCTGAACAGTATTTAGTCCATCTTTTTTTCTTGCAAATAGAGGCCCTGAATTTACTCAAATCAGCTAAAATCCCACATTTTTCAGGCTCCCTTTCAACCAGGGGAGACCTTATGACAGACCTGGCTGAGAGCAGTGGACATCTGAAAGGGATGTTTGGAAAGCTTTCTTTTCTCTTGTCCCACACCCCTTGCCACTTCCTTGACCTCCAGCCACATAGATGTAACCCTACACAGCAAAATGGTGGACAGAAGGAAGAAGCCAAGACCTGGATAGCTTAATGCAGCCATGGAGCTATTGTTGGCCTGTCTCTCTGTAGACAAATCATTTATTGAAGAAAATAGATCACTACCACTGACGGGCGTGGCTCAGTTGGTTAGAGCATCATTCCACAAGGCAGAAGGTTGCCAGTTTGATTCCCTGTCAGGGCACATGTCTGAGTTGTGGGTTAGTCCCTGGTCAGGGCACATACAAGAGATAATGAATTAATGTTTACCACATTGGTTTCTCTCCCTCTGTTTCCATCTCTCTTCCCTTCCCTCTATAAATAAATAAATAAAATGTTTAAAAAAAATAAAAAGTTTCAAAAAATATATCACTATACAGTTAAGCAGGTGTTTTTGAATTCTGTATGACAGACAGTCCAAAGGCAAACTTATACCAAGACCGGTAGTTGCAGCAATGTATAGACTTTGCTAGTCTCCTCTCCCCTCTTGAAACCTCCTCCTTGCCTCCTCTTCAGCAGCCATGGACCACTTCAAGTCCCACCTCCCATAGGCAGTTGCATCTCTGCAAGCTTAGGGTCATCGAGCCATCCCACTCCTACCCCATCTGAGACCTTTGGCCATGATGCTTTGCCCCACACCCTACATATTTTCCCTGCTGAGGTCCTGTCTCTTCAGGCTGAACCAGAGTCTTAGATTCATGAATTCCTTAACATAAGGTTACAGCCACCCACTTTCTTTCAAACTGAGGAATTTCAACATGGGACTTTCCTATTTATAACATTCAGGGCAAACCAGGGTGACTTGGTCACTAAGATGTCAGAACTACACAGGAACTTGGGGAGCTGGTCCACTGGTTTTACATGTGGACTTTCATAGCAGAACTATTTAGAAGGCAAAATCTTAGGTGCAAGCCCAATATGTAAAACTTTCCCCAGTGATACTGTTCTGGGAAAGCCCTGGGGATTCCAGTGAGCATTGTTGGAAATCACTATGGCCTGGAGGAGAAGTGACTTGTCCAGTCACCCAGCAAGCTGAGGGCAGAGGAAGGAGTGGTGGCTGGGGTGACTAATACTCTAGGTTCTCATCTCTCCAAAACCAAAACTCAGAGGTTGAACCATGCCTGTCCTTCTGGCTTCTTGCACTGTCTCCTCCTCTCCTGCCCCCCACAAATTCCTCTTCATTCACCCACCCAAATCATGTCCTCAGAGATGGCTCTGATAATGTGTCTCTCCCATTTAAAGCATTTTTGCTGTCCTGGTGGGTAGCTCAGTTGGTTAGAGCATAGGTCCTATAGGCCAAGTTTGCAGGTTTGATCCCCAGTCAGGGCACATACAACAATCAACCAATTAATGTATAAATAAGTGGAAAAAGAAATCTCCCTCTCTCTCGCTCAAATAAATAGATAGATAGATAAATAAAATGTAAACACTTTTCCTAACCCACCTTCAATTGACATTCAAGGCCCTTGTCTTCTGCCTCCAACCTCATCATCAGACTCATCTTCTACCACTTCTACCCTCTGGACAGTTTGCCTCCCCTTGTTCCACCCTGAAGCTCTCCTCTTCCCCGCCACAGGGTGTATGCCCCTTCATGATCCTGGGCCTATGCACAGGCTATTTCCCTGGCCTTCTCTTGTGCACCCTTGCCCTGGTCAGTCTGAAAATCCCTGCTCCTCCTGGCCTCGTATTCATGGCCCAAATCATATGTCACCGCATCTATTGAGACTTCCCTGATTGCCTTCTTTTTTAGGCCACAGTGCTTGAAGATCACATTTGGTATTGTGACACTGAGCCCACTGCCGGTCCCTATATGTTTGCTCACCTGGTATGAGCACCAGACTCCAATTTCTGAGGGACTGTCATCGTTATGTCCCCAGTCCCTGACTGTGTCTGCACATAGTTGGCTTGCAGTCAGTTTGTTGAATGAATGAATGAATTATTGAATGAACAAATGACTAAGTTTCCTCTAAGCAGAGCATGCATTATTTTGATTAGACAGTGGTGGTGCACACTTACCCTGTTTTCCCCTCACTAACTGCAGCCTGATTTCCTTCTGGAATTTGCCTCTTCCTCATTGTATGTGGCCTGGGCAGAGGGGAATTCTAGGCTTCTGCTTCCCATTATAAAAGCCAGCTCCATGTGTCTCCTGGTCTACCCCAGGGAGCAGGCACATGGCCTGACCTCTCTTCTGGGGCTTTGCTTCTGGAGTGAGGGACATAAGGTGTCTGGCAGGCTTACTGGTTGCTGGCAACAGAAGCCAACTCAATCATATTGAAGCAAGAAGAGGGGGTTATTCAAAAGGAAATAAGATGGCCCACAAGCTCACTAGGAAGCAGACACAGAAATAGCTAGAGTCCAGGCCACAACTGACCACAGCCAGATTGACTTCATAAAGCCAGCCCAGTGAAGACACCACTGCATCACCAAGCACAGGGTGCCACAGTTCACTCCAGGCACTGAGTACAGACACTGCCTTTCCAAGCAGCTGTGCCTCTAGAAGTGGAATTTGTTGCTGTAGTTACTGCACCAATCTCCTGCACAGATGTACCCTTTCTGTTTCATGGCCTTGCTACAGGCCTGCTTGTTCCTGGCTCACTGTAGGAAAGAGGGGCTTTGGCAGTTGACGAACCTGGGTGTGTGCCTGTCCCCTAGCTGCAAGGAATGCTAGGTTTGCTCAGATCCACAGCTCTTGGTCCACTGTGGGAGGCTGATTCTGCTGAGTCCCCCCTAAGACATTTAATATAGGAACTGCCACAATCCTAGGAAGGTGGGAGTCATCAGATGATGGACAAATGAAAAGAATGGCAAAAGCCACTGGACCCAGAGACAGAGGAGAGGCTGGAGATCCAGTCTCGGTCATAGTGGCATGTGGACCAGATGTTTCTCAATACCAGAAGGTGACTGTGGTTCAAAATCCTCTCCCTTGGGAGAGGCCTGAGCCCCCACCCCTCCCTGAGTCTGCTTCTCTGGGCTCCTGTCACTTCTGTGAGCTCCCGACATCCTGCCAATAAATTCCTTTTTGCTTAAGTTAACCAGTGTTAGTGTCTGCCGGCTGCAGCCAAGCAACGCTAAGTGAAACCACATGTAAACACAACTCCATGCTGCTTGTAAAACACCAGGCAGTCTTGATAAGGCCCCAGGCCTCCAACACCCCCCTCTCCAACATTCTTCCTGGAGGGAACCACTGTATGAGCTGGGCGTGTGTATCCCAGAGCTTACTGGTCATGCTTCCATACATATGTCACCCTAGGACCATTTCCTGGAAACAATATTGTATTTCATTGTGCTTAATGTGTCTCCAATTGTAAGACGTGCCATTTTTTATGTGCCACCAAGAAGGAAGAGAAGTTGCAAATGAAACCATGAGCCAATGTTAAGATCTACTGATTGTATAGTGTATCTCTATTGCAGGTTCAAGATGTGAGCAGAAAGGGTTTTAGAATAGATGAAATATGGTCATAACAACGTTTAGTTTTATTTGGCTCTTACCATGGGCTGGGCACTCTCACAAGTACTTTGCTCTTCTTAGTTAATCACTTACTCCACTCAATAGTTTCTTGAGGTTGAAGCATAATTACCCATATTTTGCAGATGAGCAAACCGAGGCACAGGAAAGTTAGCTATTTGTCCAGTGTTACAAACCTATTAAGTGGCAGAATTAGGACTCGGAGAAATTCCAGATTTAGAGAGTGCTCTCTCAGCCACCCAAACTACTAGTGTTCTGTGTGGTTGCATGTGTATGTGCACATGTGTGCATGTGTATCCCTGTATGTGTGTGCACATGTGCATTGGGTGCCTGTGTGGACACATTTCCATGTGTCTGCCTATGAATATGAGTGCATGTGAAAAGTCATGTGTATTTTTTCCTGAAGAAGTATCATACTGTGTATACATCCTGCGCCTCATGTTTTTTTAATACAGTACTCTCCTGGTGACCTTTCTGTGTCAGTACATAAGTGTCTTCTTCATTCTGACTAACTGCTGTGGTAGACGTGCCAAGAGGCTGTTAGCCCTTCTCCTACTGATGGTCATTAAGGTTGTTTCCACTTCTGACTCTACAGTAAATGTCCTTGAACAGGCCTCCATGAGCCTAGGATGAGTGTTCCTCTTGGGCAGAGAGAGAGAAGTAGAATTACTGCCTCATAAGGTATGTGCATTCTGAACTTTAAGAGATAAGCCACCCCCCCACCCCCCCAACCGCCCCCACTCATTTGCACTCCTGCCAGCAACCACCATGAATGTCTGCATAGATTTATACATCCCAGACTCCTGCTCACCAAATCTACAGGCTGTCTCAGACCTCACCCTCCTCAGCATTGAGGCATTTACACTACTGACCTCCTCCTCACCCTGGAAATTCTCTCCCTCCCTTGGTGTCCAGGAAAATTCACATCCTTGATTTTGCCTCTACACTTTAAGTCTTGGTCACTGACTTCTCACTTTGTCCAGCTGGTCCCAGCCTCACAGCCATGTTATCTACAGGTGAACTTCCCAAGAGGCAGAGCACAGGAGCTACAAAGCATTCTGAGGAGACAAGAAAGGAGGTCCATTGTCATGTTAATCTGGTAGACACTGGGAAAAGTAAAGTTGCTACAGGACTTCCAGGGCTTTAATTGAATGAGCCAATGTGTGATTGCCATCTCCTCTGAGATGTGCACAGAGGAACAGCCCCAGCTGGTTCCATGTACCAGACAATAGGTAAACACCCTGAGCCAGCCAGGAGTACCCACAAATCAGAGCCTTCTCTCTTCCACCTCCCCACTGCAGCCAGCCTCCGTGGGCTCCTGTCTCCTGCCCGGGTCTGTCGGCACCACTTTCCACCCTCAAAAACCTGCCCTAGATAATACAAAGGTGAGAGAACTGGCTGGTCACAGAAGACCCCACCACCTAAAGCTCAAGGCCTTGGACCAGTTACTTAGCTTCACTATGCCTCAGTTTCCTCACCTATAAAATGAGGGAGAATAGGTAGAAAAGTGCCTTTGTAAGGAGCCAAGCCTCAGTGTACCTTCACTGGCAGGAAGGCAGTAGAACTGGGTTCTGGTTCTCTCCATTGCCCATTGTGCTTGTCCCTAACCACACCACCATTTTCCTCAGTATCACGATGTCCCCACTTGTTAATGGATGCAGCTGGACCACATCTTGGTTGGGTGATTCCCTGCCTTCAATGGATCCAGGCCCGTGTCTTGGTCAACTTTATGTCTCCCAGAGCTCAGCAAAGACACCACTATGGAGCACTGCTCAGTGAGTGTGGGGTGAGCTGTACTGAATACAGGGCTCTCTAGACAGAAGAGGAAGCACGGGCCTAATTATAGTCAATAAGACACTGTGGTACAGGCTCCAAGTGAGGGGGGGCATGGGGGAAGGTGTGCCAGGCAAGGAGCCTACCTGGCATGCGTGAAACACTCAAGGGTGCTACTAGGATCACTAGGAATCTAGACAAGGAAGGAAGAATTCAGGAAAGGTTATATGAATAGGAGGGACTGGAATGATGGGTAGGATTTTTCAGGGCTCCAAGAGTAATATTCACAGAACAGTCACAAGTGGAGAGAACAGAGGAGGGGGGTAAAGCCTGAACGGTGACAATTCAGGCATCTGTTTAGATGTCTGAGGATCCTCACTTTGCCGGCTCTGCCAGTGCGGAGGTAAGATCTAGCCCCTGGTGAACAAAGCCAGGCCTCGTGCCCCCTCCCCTGGCTTGCCACAGCCCTTAGTGGGCTGTACGAAGCACTATGGACACAACCATCCCCCAGAGAAAGAGGGAGCCTCGGCAGAGACAAATGAGACATGACATCCTCCTCGCTCAGCTGCCTGGGAAACCCAGACACCTCTCACGCCCATTAGGAGCTGCGCTCCTCTGCTCCCTCATTATCTCTGCCGGGGTGTCCTCAGGCCAAAATAACACACCCAACCCCTGCCTCTACCTGCGTATCATTATGACGACTCCCACTTGAAATTATTTGTTTTTCTCTATTGATTTGGGTTCGACACTGGGAAAATGTATTCTTTGTAAGGCATTCCCAGGGGCTTAATTTGTCTGTGTTGGAAGCCTTTTTTAATAGGATTCTGCCCCATTGTTTATTCTGAACATCGAGTTCCGAGAGCCAGGATTCAGCTCTTTTAATAGAAACTCATTACCGGGGTCCCTCTGCATCAGAAAGCTGATACTGGCACTGTGAGGAGGAGACAAATTAGAAGGCTGCCAAGAGACCGTTTGATCAGAAGGCCCCTTGGGAGACAGAGTCCCCATCCAAAGCCCTCCACCCTCCTCCTGTTCAGGAGACCTGGGGTTGACAGCCATTAAACTGGGCAGAGAGCCCACAGGCCTGTGAGCCTGAACCACAGCTCACTGGTGACTCAGGCAGCCCCTCCATCCTTGACTAGCTTCTCCTCTCAGAAGCTCTTCTGACCTTGAGTGAACCCTAGTCTCCTACAGCACTGTTTCTCAAAGTATGACCTACAGTACCCCAACATTAGAATCCCGTAGGGTGCAGGTATAAATTCAGGTTCCCAGATCTCTTCTTGACAGTAGTCCCTACCATAGGGCCCACACCTCAAACCCTGCTTTGAAGAGCCTTCTTTGTGTCCATGTGTGGAGCTGGAGCAGTGTGGATCCCCACTCCCATTTGTTTCTCTTCCCCAGAGACTGTATACCCCCTCTACCTCTACCTCACTGCCTCTGAGGGTTGACCAGATACCCCAATGAGATGCAAGGACTCATATATATGAGGTCACCCCAGGGCCTCAATGGTTAAACCCCTGTGCCAGGCAGACAGTCTAGCTAGTGAATTGCTTCCACTAGCCAGCAAAGTATTTCTTCCACAGAATAACATGAGATTGGGCCAACGGAATGGTGCTCACATAATTTTGAGTGACTCAAGTGTTTTGCCTAACCTGAAAAAAAATACTGGCTTAGGGCCCTGTATACCCTAAGGGCTTCCCTGACTCCAGACTAATAAAATAGAAGCATGAAGGATAAAGCCCAGGAATCTGTATTTTACAAACACCCTACAGAACTCTGTTCCTCACTAAAGTTTGGAATCCATTGGAAATGTGCTGATGGAAGAGAGTGGTTTTTAGAGTTATTCAGAACTGGGCTCAAGCTGTTATTTGCAGCTAGCCAGGTGGTGACTGAGAGCAAGATATTAAACCTCTCTGAGTCTCACCTTGCACTCAAAAATATTTCATTCTAGGATAACTTAAATGGCCTTTAAACAGCAAGGCAGCCTACAAAACATGCATGTGTAAGGCTAGGACCATGCCTCTTACTTCCCCAGTTCTAAACTAGGCATATGGCAGGAAACTAAGCACTGATGCCTGGAATCACTGTCAGTCAGTTAACAAGTATTTATTGAAACCCTACATGTGCTAGACACTGTGCTCTGCAGTGGGAAGACAAAACAGATTCAGTCCTTGGCCCCCATAGGGAAGACAGATATTGAACACACCAAAGAATTCACAATCATTTACTTATTTGCAGTGGTAACTGGTCCTATGTGCGGCACAGCAGTATGGCATAGAGAGCCAGAAATATGCTTGTGTAACTGTTTGAGGAAGTGGGGGTGGGCTTCTCTGAGGAGGCAATTATTCTACTGTTACCTAGCAGTGGAGCAGGACTTCCCAAGTGAAAAGAAGACAAGTACTTCCCAATCCAGTTTCTGCACTTCAGAGACCCTTTCCTCCCCTTGTGACAGCTCTTTCTGGAAATAAATAAAGATGATTGATTTGACAGCTGCTCTGCACAGAATCCATATAAGCTCAGTGGGTTTGCAGAGGGCACTCAGGCAGATGGGAGACATCACTGAACCTGACTATGTGCCAGCACTGCACTAAGAGTGTCCCATGTGCTGTATCATCAGATACTCACAGTAGGTCTGTGTGTGGGTTTTATCTCTAACCTCACTTAACAGATGAGGAAACTGAAGCTCAAAGAGGATAAGTTCCTTGTCGCTGAAGTAGAGTCACAGAACTCAAATGGCAGAGCCAGGATCCAAGCCTGGGCAATGTGACCTTTCATGCCTTTAGGCTAAGGTCTCCACTCCCCACCTGTGACACTGTCTTCTGAGGGTCACGTTTTCCATGTAAAGAGAGATCAAACACACTGGAAAGTTACCTAAGAAAGAGCTGACTTGAATGATATAAAAATGTACCAAAAAGCTGCAACCACTGAGAGGACTGGAAGACAATAGCCCTGGTGGCATGTCTTGACAAATCCCAGGATGACTTCAGGCTTCAGTATCCCCATTTGCAAGATGAAGAGCTTAGATCAGGGCAGGGGTTTTCCAAATGTGCTTCTAAGAGCTCTAGGTTTCCACATGGGTGTCTTGGAGCTTCTCTGGGTGGGTATTGGGCCATGCACTCACCAGTGGCACCCAGACAAACAATGGGTTTCCCAGCAGTGGTTTGTTGGAAGAAAGCTCTGCGAATGGGACGGCCATAACACAGATGGTCATGATGAGCTTTCATTCTTAAGTTAGTCCACACGAATGGAGCATACATCACGCTGTGATCTAGGTGTGGAGGATCCTGACAGGTCACTGCTCTTGAGGAACACCTGAGCCAAGGAAGAAGATGCCAAGATAACCAGGTGTCATGGACCACCAGAAGGCTCTTTCCTAACTTGGGCGGGAGCTCAGGGAGAGATACAGACCAAGCTGGCATTTGAACTTGGCACCCAAAGCCATGTTTTCTCCCCACCCTACCCGCACCAGGAAAATTGATTTGGGCATCAATAAAATGGTCATTTAATTGAGTAAAAACATATAAGTAGAGACTCAGGGTGCAAGTAAGCTGCAGGGACAAAGACAAAGTGGGAAGGCAGATGCTGAATCATCAGACCAAAGCAGAGGATCAGGGCAGAATCCAAAGCCAAGCTGGGTTTGAACCAGAATTCTTATTGGTCATGGCCACACGTGACTGCTACTGGGGGAGGCAGGATTGCCAGGGAATTTTACTAATATGTGATAGTAACAGTCTTACCAATAACATTTGCTAATATTTATTGAATACTGCATTAGTCAGTAGAGTCTGAACTCTGATGAAGCAATAAGCAGCTCCAAAGTCTTAACATAACAGAGATTTGTTTCTGCTCACACAACATTCATTGCAGATCCCAGCATCTCTCCTAGGTTGGTGATCTCCATGCAGTGACTCAGTCACACAGCTGACAGGTCCTTCAGCATTGAAACTGTCCCTATCTGCAATACATGGCCTTCTTGGTTTCTGCCACAGGAAAAGACTAGAGAATTTTGCACTGGATTTTCACAACCCCAACTCATAAGTGACACGTCTCACTTCTGCTCAAATGTCATTGGTCCGAACTGGTACTTGGTCAACTCAGCTTCAAGTGGAATTGAGGTGGGAAGTGCTATCTTCCATGTAGCTGTCAGGGGGAGAAGCAGAGTTGGCTGAGCAGTGGTGATGTCTACCCCAAGCACTGACTCTGCTGGGCACTCTGTAAGTACCTTGTATAGACTATTTCACTGGCTTTTTACAACACCCCTTGTACATATAAGGAAACTGAGGCACAGAGAAAACAAACAGGAAAAAAAATCCACCCAAAGCTACACAGCTAGTAACACAAGACTAATAGTTGAAATCCAAAAGTTCTGGGGGCTTAAGTTTCACTCTACCTCTTCCCAAATTCTCAGAAGTCATTGGTGCAGCAGTGCTTCAGACATGGGCAATCTATTGTCAGAGGATAATCCTTCCATTAGCTCAATAAAGTCATCCATATCCTTTTGACATGAGATAGATGGGAAGAGGAACACCATGCTTCCCAGTGACCTGGGAGACTAGCCCAAGCCCCTTGGGATGAGAAGCAAACAGACCAAGATGTTTCTAGATTAGGAAGGGAGGTCAGTGTGAATTTTGAATCTGCTGTGAGTGGCTTCTGATGCGGAGAGAGAGAGTGTGAGCACAAGCAAGAGTGGGAGAGATAGCTAGCTTCCTGGAAACTGTGCAGCTTGTCCACCAACTCCTCAATCAGAAATGCCAAGTGCAGGGGTTATAAACAGATCATCACTGTGGTCCAATCCATGCATTAGGGTCTAAGATTTCCATTTCAGGGCAAAGGAAATAATAAGTAACCATTGACTAGCATTTCCAGGTTCATTGACTTGCAAGGTCATATATTGATGGACAAAAAGCCAAGGTCAATATTTGATTTTGAGGAACAATAAATCTTGATATCCATGGAAAGAAGCCATCAATGCAGGTGTTGTTGGGCAGGAACAGAGATGCACTCTTGCATGAAATATTGGGAGGGAGGCTTGCTTGTGTTTAGCAGTTTCTAGGTAGCTCTGGGTAAGTGCATGTTTTGAAGAAAGTCTACAAAAAAGGGAAGCCTGCACTGTTTTCATAACACTGGCAGCATGGTGCCATTTTGGCCCTGTCCACACAGATCGAAGGAAAACAGCTGCCCTGCACCCTCTACCCACCACCTGCCCCCCAACCTGCCAGTGTTTGAGATTTACCTCTGCTCTTGCTCAGTTGGGATGTGGATAGAATTTCCCCTTATCTGTGTTCCAACTCTCTACTCACCAATCTTTGTGTCCTGTTCCTCACCTCTCCAGGTCAATGTGGGAAAATTCCCAAAGAAAGTCATGTGCTGAAACCAGAACTGATGCAGACTCAGCAAACTCTGCTTTATCCCAGGGGCTTGCTCCATTCTTCTCCATTCCAGTCTCTGCTCTAGGACCTGCCCCACCTCACACACTGATTCACAATAGGGCCACCTGGACAACTGGCCATCCCCACACAGTCAGCTGTCTCAGGCCCTTGTCAGTTTGCTTGGCTATGTTGCCAGAAATCTTTTATCCTTCCCTCCCTCTCCCTGAAATCCTCCACCTGGGGAAATATCACTGATCCTAAAACCCATTTGACATTACCTCCTTTGTGAAGCTTTCTCTACTCTCCTCTTTCTAGCTACCTCCATTGATGCTGTAGTACCTGCTACATCCTTTGAACCATTTTTGCTTGCATGTCCATTGGTCTTCATTTTCCTGTGACTGAACTCTTGAAGGACACAGCTGGTCCTCCCTTAACTCTGAGTCCCCATTGCCTGAGTGTGGTAAATACTCAATATGTTTGCATATTGAGAACTAATACAACAGGTAAGGAACTCAGAGCACAGCCTGGGCAGGTGGAAGGAGGGGTGACTGGGGCCTGCAGAAGCCCCCAAGCAGGGGACAGGCTGGGCTGCTGCAGAGCATCATCCTCTCTGCCTCTTCATCCTCGCCAGCAGCTGCCCTGACAGTATTAATCAAGGTCTTAGTGCGTGGAAATATCAGTCCACTGTGTTCTATTCAAGTTCCCTGGAACTAAATTATGTTGTCAGGATTGGACAGAGTAGGAATGGGAAAGACCAGGCTGGATGACATGGGGCTGTTAAAAGGAGATGAATGAGCCCAGTGGTTTCTATTCAATTTTTCAAGGTTTCCCAAGGCAAGTCTGACAAATACCACCTTATAATTCCCAGGCACCCTGCACAGTGCCCCCTACACCCTCATTTTTTTTTAAATTTCTGCCAATCGGTTTAGAAGGAGAAGAGATTCTTCTTTGTTTCACAAATGAAGAAATAGAAGAACTGGAGTGAAGAGAACACTTCGACCAGGGTCAATGTCGGGCCAAGGTCAAGGCGTAAATCAGTGACACAGTCAGCAGAAGGATGCAGAACACTGAGTTCAGAAGGCAATGCCCTCTCCATTACCCCAGCTTCTCAGCTTCCTCTGCAAAATGAAGGTAGCCAGACCCATCTCTCAGGGCTACTCCAAGGTCTCAGGGAGAAAATGCACATGAAAACACTTTTAATTGAAACATTCATTCATTCAAGCAGCATTTAGTAAGTGCATACCATGTATCAAGCCATGTTAGCTCTTTTTACTTAAGAGCTGCCAAAGGGGCTGAGACCTAGAAGTGGATATACCTTGGTTTAATATCTGCCTTGCCATTTGGTAGCTGTGTGACATTGGGTAGGGACATAAAGGCTTTCTGATTCTCTTCACAAGGTGGTTGTTGAGTCTAAACTAATTAAGAAATATCAACACTCAGCACAGTCCCATACAGGGAATAAGTTGTAAAAAAAAAAGAAAAAGCTTTTTGAACTTAAATGTGTCCTTGCACAAAAAAGCAGGTGCCTCTTCCCTGCCTGTAAAGGGTGTGTCCCTGCAGAATGGGTGCACAGACCTGGCTTTGGCTCTGCAGTGCACTGAAGTTGAGCACATATCTGGTGAGTGAGCCCCAGTTGTAAACAAAGGACTAATTAAATTAGCATAAATGATTTTATGTAAATTAAAGAATCACATTGTGGCTATTTATTGGTAGCAGCATCAAATCTTGCCACTGCACATGCTTGTTTAAAATTAATGTGCATTAATTCTCCAAATATCATATTATTAATACTGATAATAATGTTGATGAGGATGATAATAATAAACACATTCTCATAACAATGCCTCCCAGCTGACTCTAAAGTCGCAGCAGGAAGTGTGCTGAGTATCACAGCTCCTCCTCAGGGAAACAGCCAGATTACACAGCTTCTTCCCAGCCTCCCTGCCCTGACTCATGGGGCCATTTGGCGTCTTCCACTGGGTTCAGTTCACTTCTGTCCTCTTCAAATTCTGCCTGTCCTTCAAGGACTTACTCAAGGTCATTTCTATGAATCAGCCCAATCAACTTGAACTCCAGAGACCTTGCCTTCCTTTCAATTACTGAAACAACTTTTCTCTATCATTCTTTCCATCTACTTTCTCCTTGGACTCACCTCAGATCTATGAGGTAGGTGGCAGTGATATTTATGGTTCCCATTTCATAGATAGGTTAATAGATATCAGAGAGTAGAAGCTACCCAAAGTAACATAGCTAGGAAATTACAGAGGCAGGACTATCACTGAAGTGCCCAGGAGTCTGGCTTATAGTAGATAGTTAATGTTGCAAGGGAGGGAGGGAGGACAATGTGAATGAAGGGGTGGGGGAATGAAAACATGGCAGAGTGAGGTCTTTAAAATTTCTCAATATAAAAATGACCTTTTCTGTTTATTACTATCCATTCAAGAGTCACCCCACTAATGAAAATGTTTGTTACTGAAGAAACTGACAACATTGATAAGCACCCCCAGCATCTAAACCCAAACACAGGCCCATCTCCTTTACTCAGAGAAGACATGCCCAGGCTGTCCCTAGCCCACAGAGCACATTTGCAAGAACTTTAAAAATACATTGACCCCCCTCCCCCCCACATAAGCAAGCTTGGTAACTGAGCTATAGTTCACTTCACCCTCTCAACCAGTTGCCAAACCACACAACTCTATGTGGTGGCCCTGGTTTTAACAAGGGCTTTAGAAGGTTAAGTGACTGACATCACTGCCTCCCTCATGGTTCCCTGTCACTCTCCTTTCCTCATGGTAACACTGGACAGGAATTGCTTTTCTAGAGGGGTGAGGGAGAGAGAGAGAGTCTGTGTGTCTGCATTCCACTACACTGTGAAATTCTAAAATGCCAGTTATCAAGGGGTTGTAATACAAATGCTGGTTTCTAAACCAGACCAAATTGGGTTTGAATTCCATCTTCACAGCCCCAGAGATAGAGTTCTTGACATACCTCAAGTTCATGATAAAACTTGATGGGAACTTGACATACTTCGATTAGAAAATGGAGGCAATAAACCACAGTAGTATTGGTAATATTGGTGGGTTTTGTTACCAGTAGAAATTACAGGTATATTCCAATTCCATTAAAGTTGTTGCAGATATTTCAAAATATTAAATACAACAGGGATCAGGAAAACTTTTCCTGTAAAGGTCCAGATAATAAATATTTTAGGCCTTAAGGGCCAAGCGTTCCCTGTTGCTACTACTCAACCCTCCTGTTATAGCTCTGAAGCAGCCATAAACAATAAGAAAATAAATGGGTGTGGCTGTGTTCCAATAAAACTTTATTTACAAAAACAATAAGTGGTAATTTATATCACAGTTTGCTGATGCCTGATACATATAAAGTTATTACTTTAAAATTATAACAGTTATCACAATCTTGTTATTTAATGCCTTTATTAAAAAGCACATAAATTACTATATCAGGAGTTCTTAGTATTTTAAAAACTGTATTTCAATATTATTGGTTGTCCTTAGAAGCCTATCTATTTTATTTATTCATTAAAAAATTTTTTGAGAGAGTTCTAATCAAGATGGAGGCACAGGTAGAAATGCTTTGCTTCCTTGCACAACCAAAGAAAAATGACAACCAATTTAAAAACAATAAACAACCAGAAATGCCAGGAAATCAAACTGCATGGAACTCCAACAACCAAGGAGTCAAAGAAACATTCAACCAGACTGGTAGGAGGGGTGGAGATGGGAAATGGGCAGCCCAGAGGAGAGGATACACAGCAGGCAGTGGACCATGTGGGCAAGGCAGGGCTATCTGCAGGGGAAACTAAAGACTCAAAACCTCTAGCTGTAAAATACTGTGGGGTTTGCAACAGCGGGAGAAACTCCCAGTCTCACATGAGAGTTCACTGGAAACTGGGGCTAGGGCTGAGCGAGTGAGCAGCATTGTTCTCTCTCTGACCCCTCCCCAACAGACATCACCACAACACAGCAAAGAGGGTTGCCTCACCCTAGTCAATACCTAAGGCTCTGCCCTCTTACAACATAACAGCTATACCGAGATAAAGAAATATGGCCCAAATGAAAGAACAGATTAAAACTCCAGAAAAAGAGCTAAGCGATAAGGAGATAGACAACCTATCTGATACAGAGGTCAACACACTGGTAATCAGGATGCTCACAAAACTGACTGAGCTTAGTCGCAAAATGAAGGAAGAAATGAAGGCTACCCAAAGTGAAATAAAGTATAAATGACTTGAATAAACAATTTGGAACAAAAATAAAAAATAAACATCCAACTAGGACAGAATGAAGACACAATTCAAAGAAACGAGGAGAGGCTTAGGAAACTCCAGGACAGCTTTAAGTGCTCTAACACCCTAGTCATGAGGGTGCCAGAAGGAGAAGAACAAGAGCAAAAAATTGAAAACTTACTCAAACGAATAATGAAGGAAAACTTCCCCAATCTGGCAAAGAAAATAGACTTCCAGGAAGTCCAGGAAGCCCAGACAATCACAAAGAAATTGGACCCTAGGAGGAACACACCAAGGCATATCATCATTAAGTCACCCAAGATTAAAGGTAAAGAATCTTAAAAGCAGCAAGAGGAAAGGAAAGAGTTATCTACAACGGAGTGCCCACAAGACTGTCAGCTGATTTCTCAAAAGAAACCTTACAGGCAAGAAGAGGCTGGAAAGAAGTATTCAAAGTCATGAAAGGCAAGAACCTACATCCAAGATGACTCTATTCAGCAAAGCTGTCATTTAGAATGGAAAAGCAGATAAAATGCTTCCCAGATAAGATCAAGTTAAAGGAGTCCATCATCACCAAGCCCTTATTATATGAAGTGTTTAAGGGGCTTATCTAAGAAATAGAAGAAAATCAAAACTAGAAACAGTAAAATGACAACAAACTTATAACTATCAACAACTGAACCTAAAAAAACAAAAACAAAAACTAAATAAACAACCAGAACAGGAACAGAACCAGAAAAATGGAGATCACATGGAGGGTTATCAGTGGAGAGGGGGAGGGGAAAATGGGGTGGAAGGTACACAGGATAAGTAGCATAAATGGTAGGTACAAAATAGACAGGGAGAAGTTAAGAATAGTATAGGAAACTGAGAAGCCAAAGAACTTATACATACAGCCCATGGACATGAACTAGGGGGACGGGGAATGCTGGAGGGCAGGTGGGTGCAGGACAGAGGTGGGGATAAAGAGGAGAATAAATTTGAGAAAAATGTAATAGCACAGTAAATGTAATAAAATATACTTAAAAATTATTTTGAGATAAGGTCCATAGACTACCAATCACTGGTCTGCCAAAGGGTCTTTGGCCCACTGACAGTAAAGGACCCTTGTTACTTTAGCTCTCTTGGCTTCAGTTTCCTCACTGCAGAGGGGCAAAGCTAATATAATAACATCCATGTCAGAAGGTTTTTGCAAGAATTCAATGTAGCTATGAATGACAATGTGCTTTGCTAACTAGAAAGAACTATAGAAATATAAGGTATAAATATTTTCATTTCTCCAGTGATGCCAACTACAGTCCTCTGTACACAGTAGGTACTGAGTAAATGTTTGTAGCAGTCAGGTTAGTTGAGCCAGGCCTGGTGTCCCATCCTCCAGAAAACTTGAAGATATGTGTGAGAGAGAAAGAGGCAGAGATTCTGGAGAATATTGGCGGCCTTAAATGTTATTTCACAATTGTCTATGCAGAATTCCCAAGCATCACATCTATTTAGAAACTGCACTGGGGGATGAAAGAGAAAGGGGGAGAGATGGCCGTGCTCTGAGCGGAGACTTCCTGCTGATGCGGCAGGTTTTAAGAGCACAACTTGCACAGTTTGTGAAAGCACATGAACCTTGAAATAGAAATATGGACCTCTTAATTCATCTCTCCATTATTTGATAAAGTATAAAATAAATGAATGCAGAACATTTTCCTTTAATTACACCAGGAGAAATGGGGGAATGAAAAGTGGGGGGAGCAGAGGATTGAGAGTGAGAGCCAGGGTGAAGCATTGTGCTTCCAAAGCAATTATATAGAACAGAGACTGCCTTAGGGCTTCTCTGAGATTTCAGTTGGAGAGAAAGAGGCTGAAGCTATGGGTTATGATGAGACCTACCCCAGTGCTTAAAGTCTTCCAACTGGAAGGCATTCTGAAATGGGCAGTTGGGGAGGGATCTCTGCCTTCAGAGGACTTACAGTTCCATTTAGTAAATAAGTCTGAAGTACATGAAGTAGACATTGAATTATTTTTGCCTCACGATTAAGACTATGTGTTCCAGCCCCATCTCTACCACTAGTCATTACTGATGGGCACCAAATATTTCCAGTTCTGTTCTCATGGAGTTAACACCCAACATGAAGAAAGACTATGCAAATGAACCCTCCAAATGAATAATATGTCAGACTTGGAGCATAGGGTCTAAACCCTTCCACTCACCTCTCTTCAAATTCTTCTGCTATCCATCCCCTTCCAACCATCGGATGCAGTTGGTTGCTCCAGTGAAAGTGGACCTAAGACACAACCAATTCATGTGGAGATAGTTCAGAGTCATGGTGTCACATTATTATTTAAAGCTACAATAGTTACTTTCAGACAGCTAAAAAAACATAGTTTATTCCATTTATGATGATGTGTTAAATCCAAGATTGTTCTGGAGAGCAAGAGGATAATCCAGGTGTTAGAAGATCAGGGTTTGTGGTGGGCTGAATTATGTCCCCCCAAATTTATATGTGGAAGCCCTAACTTTTAGTCCCTGAGAATGTGACATTTGTGAGAAATAAGGTCACTGCATATGTAATGAGTTAAGATGGGGTTACACTGGAGTAGAGTGGATCCCTAATCCAAAATGACTGGTGTCCTTTTTAAAGGGGAAATTTTGATATAGAGATGGGCACACGGAAAGCTCCATGGGAAGATAAAGGCAGAGATTGGGGTGATGTCTACAAGCCAACCGAGGCCAAAATTGCCACCAAACCACCAGAAGGTAGCAGAGAGCCATGAAACAGAGTCTCCATCACAGTCTCCAGAAGGAACCAACCCTGTCTACACTTTGATCTTGGACTTCTGACCTTCAGAACTACAAGAACAAATTTCTGTTGTTTAAGCCTCCCCATTGTGGTGTTTTGTTACGGCAGCTCTCAAAGACAAATACAGGGTTCTAATTTGGCTTCCCACACGCTGAATGACTGAAGCGATATACTCCTCTGGGCCTGATGGGAGAGAGAGCAGGAGGCAGTGTTTGAGGTAGGAGCTCGGAATCCACCCGCCTGGCCCTGGCTCCCAATTCTGCCACTTACTTGTTGTATGATCTTAGACAAGGCCCTCAACCTCTCTGTACCTGTTTCCTCTAGAAACTAGAAGACTAGATGCTCTCTAGCTGGCCTCCCAACTCCAATACTCCATAAGTCAAACACATGTGCCTTTAAAAAATGATTAAGAGTTAGCAAGAAAGGCCATTCCTGAGATACTAGGGCCATCCTAACAGAACCCTGAGAAGAAATGGCTCTGTGCAGAGGATGCAAACTAAAAGGATATGCCAGCAAGAGACAGAGGATATTTTGCAGATACAGCTGATTTCAATCACACAAAGAATGTTTGAGACCCAGTTCAGTTACTACTGGGCCTATAAGTAAATAGAGAGCGGAGGGTTGGTGAGCACAGCTCCCAGTGTGGGGCTGTCAGGATATTGTGGGAGGGAGCCTGGCTGCCACTGAGTCATGAAGCCAAGGACTGATGGTCTCTCAATTGACCAAATGGTAATGAGAGTGACCAATCCCTCTGAGCCCAGAGGCAGAGGACAGGAAACTGCAGTTTGATTATTCAAAATGGCTCTTGTCCAAAGAGTTTTTGTTATTGAGTAGTAATTCCAAATAAATATTTTGTTATTCTAAATACTCATTCTGTCCTGAAATTTAGAAGTGGCTCAGATCCCAGGCCTTTCAAGGGCCCAGGGTGTGTCCCTCTCTGCACGCTCTCCAGGAAGTTCTCTAAAGCAGCCAGCTTCCTCCTGTCACTCGCAGCTGGCTGGACAGCCATGCATAATTAAAATCTTGGTGGGTTTCTTGCAGTATTTACTGCTAACTCACAGAGGAGCTTGTTGAGACAAATTCTTAGTGTTGCGTTAGGAGAGTCAGATGTTTCTATTTCTCCTTGGGTGGTGGGGGAAAGAGGAGAAAAAAGAACAAAGAAAGAAATTCCAGCAACAGCACAAACTACCCAGCAAAAATGCCAGCTGTTCTTGACATCAAGCTGCCTGATCCCTCAGAGTCGGCTGCTTGGTGCCCAGCACTAGCCCAGGTGCCATAGGGGTGGCAGAAGAGATAGGGCAGCCATCAAGACCTGCTCAGGAAACCCTGAAGTTTTTCTCCCCTTACATTCCTACCTGAGCTATGCTCAAGCTGAAATTTCAGCAAAGAACAACTGAAAGCTGGTGATACCAGGGAGGATAAACATCTTGTAAAGGACCAGCCAGTTCACAGGTGGCAAGACCTTGGGCAAAGACCACTTGGTATCTCTGCACATGGATATAAGTTACACATTGTCTTCCACCTCCTGAGTACTTGACCTATATCATAGACATCATAAATCCATTTATTTTGACTAAAAACCATATTGAACACCCATTCTGTTCTGGGCACTGTTATTGGTGTGGGGACAGAATGGTAAACCAGGAAATAAAACAGTCAGTAATTCCTGCCCTCGTGGAGCTTATATTCTAACAGTAAGGGTAGAAAGTGACAAAGCCATCTGCAGAATTTATACTATTGTTGTGAGGACTCTGACACCAATCTACAGTGTGACTTGTTATGTCTTTGTCCCTGTTCTGGGCTCCAGTTGGCTTGTCTGTCAACTGAGACAAGGAGCCTAGCATACTCTTGAGAAGACCCTGGTGATTTTCCATCTAGATTTCATTCTTTGACTAGCTTGTGACTTAGGGCAACTCACTTGACCTCTCAATGCGACATATACTTCTTAGGAGTGTTGGGGAAATAATCAAACTAGTACAGGTAGGTGGCTTTGCACAGTGCCCATCACATGGTGATACTCAGCAAGTGTTATTATTATTGAAAACAGAGAATCAAACCAAGTGAGCATCACTCCTTTCTCCACAGTCTCATCCGCAAGGGGCTTCCTTCTCCCCAGAGGAAAGGGCTACTACAGGTACCTCTCCAGGACTCAGGGTCTCTCTTCCTTCCCCTGACCTGATCCCAGGGACCTGTTCTTCCACACTTGATACTTCCAGCAGCAGGGAGCAGCTAGCCTTGAGAATTGCTACCTGGAGGAGGCACAATGACCCAGTGGGCAACAGCTTGCACGGGGACAACTTACCTAGGTATGAATCCAGGCTCTGTCACCTCATTGCCCGTGACCTTGGGCTGGTTACATAGCTACTGTGCAGTACTACTGTGAGGAGTAAGTGAGAGAATGAGTTAGAGTATGTAGGAGGACGGCACAGAGAAAAGGTCCAGTCAGTGTTGGCAAAAGACCTTCAGCAGGGAAGGGATAGAGGTATTGTTTCCTATCAGGACTGAGCTCTCTCTGCCACTCCAGGGAGGAGACAGTCAACCCCCAGGAAGGCTGGAAGAAGCTTGATGAACATTTTCATTAATGGCCTAAATAAGGACATGGGAAGCCAGCTTATCAAATTTGAGTCTGACATAAATTTGAAAGAAAAGATAAATGAATCCAATGAAAGTCTGATGCGACAATCTTTCAACAGGTAGGAATGATAAGTGATCCCCCAAAAGCTGACTGTACATGCTTGATAAAGGACACAATATTTAACAGCAGCAAGGCTTTGAAAAGATGTGTAGTTTTAACCAAAGGTGAATTTTAAAAAATCCACAGTAGGGCATGGCTGCAAAACATTTGTTACTAACTTAAGTCACATTAATAAATGTATAGTGTCTACAATAGGTATAGTGAGAGTCTGCTATTCTACCTTGAAAAATCAGAGCTCTATTTCTACTTTAGAAAGCATTTGTCAAGAGAGACACTGATATCCTAGAACATAAACAGAAAACAGACAGCAAAGATCTCAGAAACCCGCTGTTGTAGGATAGGTTCATCAGGACACAGGTAGAGATTTCTGTGCAGGAAGGTTATTAGGTAGTGCACTCAGCACTGAAACCTGAGAAGTTGTGCAAGAATCAAATTTGAGAAAAGAGTAGAATTCGTTGCAGTTGCAATGAAGGCCTCAACAAATGTACAGGGTGTTCTGGTGCTGGCTTATCTATTCAGAGTTGTTCTGGATTGAAGATGGACCTTATTACCCTATGTCAATGAACTGTTGGATATGGACTGCTCCCAGAGAGGAAGCATGATCTGACACAATAGCTCCTTTTGGCCAAGGGCAGCTCCCAGGAAGGGACCTGTTTGGGAGCCATCATCAGTAAACAACACTCCTGGCAGCTGTGGGAATGAGCTCAGCCCTGGAGGAAGCTCTGAGCAGTGCATCACAGTGTCTACTACAGTCCACCTCTTAAAATGCATGGATCCACTTGTTTTATAGAATAAGTTCCTGGAGCAACTTGTTCTGTTTCCAGGATTCTGGTTCTCTTTTCCTGGGGAAACTTATAAGAGGAAAGTCAGTGGGATGAACTGCAGATATCACTGCTGCTGCTGATACTCATAATCTCCTCCTCCATTTCCTATTCTGGAGTCCCTTCACTAGCACCTAGCACCTGTGCTGGTTCCTGGGGCTCATCTGATGTCATGAACCTCACCCTCATCCCTGAAGGGTCTGGTTGCCATCCTCTCTCAAGCCTCTCTGTGTCACAGGTACTCACTTCACAGGTTACTATACTTCTCAATTTATCATTGAAATTGGGCAGAAAAGAACAAGAGATATCCCAGGGTATCACTTTAGTGCCAAACATATTCTTCCCAGCTCTTTTTTTGTTTAGCAACATTTACTTCCTTTCAATAATTAAGACCCCTTAACTTTGCTGGAATAGTGACTTTTCCCCTTGTTTTCCAGTCTCTCAATCTAAATAAGCAGCCCAAAGACACTGAGTGACACCATAGCCTAAAGTTTAATGTGACTCTTCCTATATCCCCTGGTGAAAACATGTCCCCCCTGGAAACCATGACTTCTATACCCACAACGTTTAGTATTGTGGAGACAGGAAACACAGATTCCCCAAGAGGGCCCCTGGGAATGACAATAACAGAGACACTCCTACTTCTACCTCTCATCCTCCACACACATTCATTCTACCTACTGGGACAAAGCACCATCAACTGGTCCTTGATTTAGGATACATATGGCATCCATGCTCACAGGCATCATCTCCAAAGTGGTGCCTCAGCTGCACTTTCAAAGACTATTCCGTCACTCTATCGGGTGGCAGTGTGTGAAGAACAATATGTCACAGACTCAAAGTGTTCTATGGTCATAAGTCCACTGCCACAGCTCCTTTATTGTAAAGTGACCCTCTTGAATCATGTGATTCAGTGTTATATGGGATCCTGTGTTGGTGGATTGACTTCATAAGCCATTAGACATGGTGCATTCTGAGGCCCTGTAGGCAAGAAAGACAAACCTATACCTAGAATGTATATAAATTCCAATCAGAAGGGATCAAGTCTCCTTCCAGAGTGAAAGGAGCTCAATGTAATCAACTCACCATCAAATGGTGAGTTGATCTCCTTGAAGAATGATGCCAGGTTGATGTACCAGCATTAGTCTGTTACTATCAGGATAGACATTGGACAATGGCAGTACCTAGGTTCATTTTGATGAGTAGGGACCCATGCTCTTGGAAAAATGTGTAGCCTCTCTCCTTGCCTTGTGATTCCCCTGTTTATAAATTCATAAAGATGGCTAATGACAAAGGCTGGCTAATATAACATCAGCTAACTGAGTCATTCTCTCTCCTTGGTGCCTCTTACATGGTGGGTGTTTTCTAAAGGATGTTGACATGCAGTAACATGAGGTAACAAACATCTTCATGACCCCTTCCATAGTTTTATTGAGATGACTCTTCCCTGGACATTCTTACCATTTCCCATCTTTCTCTTTCCAAGACTGTGACCAAAAGCTCAGGCTTTTTTTTTTGCTTCCCATGAGTCCAGATACATTCTACCTCAGGATATTCCTCTGTCTATACAAAATTGATAACCAGGCACACTGTGGTGAGGTCTCTGCCCACTGGCAAGATTTCCCTTCTCTGCTTGTTTGTAGGGCCACTCTTGACTGGGGCTGTAGTGTAGCAGCAGTTCATTTCCATCCAGTACCCATATACAGGTCAACATGTCCATGAACAGGCCTTGCTTTTTTTCTACTCCATCAGCTAGTCTTAAGGAACCCCACCTACAGAGGCCCAGATGGGAGCTGAGCCAGAGTAGTGAAAGGCACAGGGTTTGGGTCTCCTTAATGGGCAGCTTACAAGTGTCACCTTCCTCCATCATGCTTGACACTAGATGTACCACTTCTAAGTTACATCAACCATATGACTTGGTGGCTCTATATGAACCCAGCTCATGTTCAACAGTTTTGGCTTCATGGTCACTTGATGTCTCATGGTCAGGGGCTCCATCTGTACTACTGCCTGGTAGCATACTAAGAGCTATTTTTTGAATAGTGTATAATTCTGCACTGCAGATGGCATGGCCTTGTTCCAGAACCTCAGAGGTCTATGCAGTAATTTTCCTTTTGGATCTAACCATGAACTCCACATAACTTCTTTTTCCATCACAGATACCTATAACACTAGTTTTTGTGTCTTAAATGGAAGGGCTGCTTGCACAGCAACCTGAATCTGCAGCCAGGATCTTTCCTACAAAGTTAGGGGTCTTCCATGTCTCTCAATAAATGAGTTTTTTCAAGCCTAACACACTGACTCCAGAAGCCAAAGAGACACACTAGATATTGTGCTTCCTTCTAAGTGGTGGAAGGTTTGAGATTCAGTAAGTCCCTTTACTTTGGAAGGGATGTCTTGGAATGCCTCAGGACACCTGACCCTTAAACACTTCACTGATGAGGTAGCTCTTTAATCTTTGGTTCATCTCCTACTGCCTGGAGCACATGTCTTATCAAGGTCTCTGATGCCACTTCTCACTTACCCAATTTTATTGACAGAATTTCATCAATTCCACAGACCATTGCAACATCCTACAAATTGTCTAGACAGTTCTAGACCTTGACATAATGATAGAAGACAGGAGCATTAACTAACCCTGGTGAAAGACCTTCAATGTGTGTGATTTTCCACCCCCGTGAGAATGTGAACTTTTTGGCCTTCCTTCTCGATAGAGATCAGTGAACATGCACCTTGTACTCAGAGCTGTCTTTATCTCTCTAGCAGAATCCCAACAGCTGCAACAGGAGCTACAACTTGGTCACATTATAGTAGTCTCCTCTCATCCTCCAAGATCCATCTCATTTTTATATCTTCCAGATGGTGAATTAAATGGTAAAAGAGTGGGGACCACCACCCCAGCAGTCTTAAGGACTTTAAATGTGGCACTAATCTCTGCAATATTGGGGGTTTTTTTTAGTTTTATATCTTACATGGGGGTGGGAATAGAATAGTTTCAGAAACTTCCACTTGGTCTTTCCCACTGGATACCTTGGGAAAGGTATCCAACCAATATTGGACCATTCCATGGTCCAAGGAACCAACATAGGTGGTCTGCCAACCATCAGCCACGTTCATTACAATTGGACATTCAGGGACTGGAGAAATATCGCCAGGGTGACTGTGTGGATGCTGTAAACTCGTGTGAGTCATATCTGTGCCAAGAGTGTATTTATAACCTAACCCCATATGCACTCTCTCTGACAGGGGCCATGATGACTTCAGGTCCCTGTTCATTAATGTCAACTCTGGGTATTTTCCATTCCTCATTATATAAGCTCCAAAAGACCTGGGGTAGTCATCACTGAACCCAGTCACCATGGCGATGCATGGTCCTTCATCATGGAGACTGAGCTGCTCCATTAGTCACTGGGTTCTGAGCCTGAAAATTGGCTCGGGTCCAGACACTAGACGAGGAATCATGGGTTTTTGTGTTTTTGTTTTTAGGGGCTTTTGGGGGGTGCCTTTGATTAAAGTGAGACAGATGGGACAGATGCTTTTAGCATCTTGATCATCTATCTTTGATTTCCTTTGATTTTTTTTAGACTGAGCAATGCACTTGTTATCTGTCTGCAGGGTAATGCGATGACTGCATCCTGGTTTGAGAAAGACTTTCTCGATTCTAGAGCCAAAAGGCTCCTATTCCAGCAATCCCCTCAGTATCAAATAAAGAGCACTGTTATTCACCCCACCCTGAGGACATTGTGTTCTCCAGTCTTACCCATAACCTTCAGGTCAGGCCTGGCTGCCACTCTGACCTTATTACTGCCCATTGCAATCATTGTGCCCACCTTGCTGCTGACAGATAACCACCTGACCTCTGTTCTTTCCTAGAATACCAATTGGTAGCAGGGATCTCAGGTCTGTAAGGACATCTCCTGTGGGCATGCCTGGTCTGCAAACAACAGCCCCAGTGAGCTCACTGAAGCTTGTACCTCCTCACCAACACATTTCCCATTGTTTTGCT
Organism: Sturnira hondurensis; assembly: GCF_014824575.4. NCBI lineage: Eukaryota > Metazoa > Chordata > Mammalia > Chiroptera > Phyllostomidae > Sturnira > Sturnira hondurensis. The sequence continues at coordinate 2,195,226 of NW_028081547.1, forward strand.
AAATGCCGTGTTGCCTGAGCCCTTCTGTGGGACAGTCAGTTGGTACATTTTCCAGCCTTGTACAGAATATTCTGTCTAGCATGCTCACTCTTCTGAGTGTTTTAATTTCTTCTCCTGCTATCTGCCATGGTTATTCTGCCATTTCTACTTTGCATGGTATGGGACATATCTCCTTCTGTTTCCAGGAGCCAACCAAGAAGCCCACTAGCATGATCTTCCTGGGTCCTTGTCAGGGTGTGAAATCCCATATCAAGGGAGAGGCTCCCCAAATGATAAACTCACTCAGCCAACGTTATATTCTATCCCCTGATTCAGCACCCTCGGTTTGTCATGCATACATCCCTGGACCCTGCCAGTATGGACAGTGGGTCCTACACCTCCTATAGCANGTGTTTTAATTTCTTCTCCTGCTATCTGCCATGGTTATTCTGGCATTTCTACTTTGCATGGTATGGGACATATCTCCTTCTGTTTCCAGGAGCCAACCAAGAAGCCCACTAGCATGATCTCCCTGGGTCCTTGTCAGGGTGTGAAATCCCATATCAAGGGAGAGGCTCCCCAAATGATAAACTCACTCAGCCAACGTTATATTCTATCCCCTGATTCAGCACCCTCGGTTTGTCATGCATACATCCCTGGACCCTGCCAGTATGGACAGTGGGTCCTACACCTCCTATAGCAGAGATTTCCTTTCTGCCCCTAGAAGGCTTCCCACTTCTCCACCTAGTTTTTGTAATGACTTGGCCCCAGTTATTGGCCCAGTATTCTAGGGGTGGGGGTAGTTCCTGAGTAGAAAAGATGTTGCTTAATGAGTTGGAAGCCTCTGTATCATCTTCAAGCAAGGAGAGGACACTGGGCTTTAATGGCAGGGAATGCTGAGGGCTCAGCAGGCCCGGGGTTTCAAAGTTCTCAAGTTCCTTGACCCAGATATCATCATCCCAAGTCTCACTGTCTCACTCCTTTCCAACCAGGGTCGTGACCTGTGCACAGCTGACTTACCCAGGGTGAGAATTCAGAATACAGTCTTCTGTGAGTTCCACCCTTATAATTCCCTCTGTGTCCTGTATCTCAGCTTTCTTTCCTCTCCAGCTACTGGAGAAGGGATTCTCTTTATATATAGCCAAGAAAGCCCACTGACTCTCACACATTCCTTTAAATTGATAATTAATCACCTACAGCCTTTTATTGTTTTTCTCTGACCCATCGATTGCACTCAGCAAAAGCTATCCAATTCCATTGTCCTTATAATTACTAATTTCCCCCAATCCTCTCAGCTTCATGAAATATACAACCTGCCCTGCATTCCCTTCCAAAAGGATCCCATCTCAGTTTCTCCAGCAGAAAAAAAGTCCTAACGATTGCACCAACCTGTCCTCACGACAAGACTGACAAATGCAGGAGCTCTCAGTCCTGCATCCACCACCCATGATGGGTCTTCACTGCCCACTGACAGGCAGAGAGCCAGTTAAACAATCCCACTAGGATTTCACCCCCGCAGCCCTCTCCTAGTTCTGATTGTCTTTGGTCTGGTTCCCTGAGACCCTGATGTGAAGACTTACACACAAGAAGTTTTTAGGGGTGTATCCCTGAATCAACTCTTATGGGGACTGGTAAATGCAGGGTTGGGCAGAGGAAAAGGTTGAATTGCCATGCAGTTGCAACAGAGCCCCAGCCCACCCTGTGGAATGGCATTTGAGAGGTGCATCTCCCACTCATTTTGTGTGGCTGCTCTCCAGGGAGGGCTCAACATTGGGTGAGCCAATCCCTTGGCCCAGGGCAATTCCTGAGTGAGGGGCTCAGTCTTGACCCATCAGCAGCAACATTCCTGCCCGTAGGAGAACAAGGTCCTTGGTTCTGGGAAAGTTTGGGCACTGCACCCCTGCATCCGCCACACAGGCCAGGGGACAAAGCTAAAGGAACCAAGGCCTGGAGAGAGAACATTCCAGGAATTTCACTCTGTGCTCAGAGCTCCCATGGACTCTCCTGTGCTCCAAATCAGACTTTTTCCATGGGACATCAGGAACCGGTCCAGCAACAGTGGGTGGCAATTATAAGAAGGCAAATTTCACCTCAATCAATGGAAGACTTCTGAGCAGTTTGACTCTTCGGAGATAGAGTGAGGCAAACTCTGGAAGTACTGAGCTCCCCATCTCTAAGGTATACAGTCAGAGACAATTCCACCAACTGTTAAAGCTGCAGTTGGAGAGATTTAAGTGGTGGAGTGGGGCAAAATTCAACAATCTTTATGAACACATCATTTCAGTCATGACCTCTGGAGATTCGGGGACAATTTCTGTCTTAACAATACACCTCTGCTCTTAAGCACCGTGGCAATGTCCCTACTCTGAGACCTATTTTATTTTAGGGTTCCAGGTGAGATGCTAGATGGGTCTAGAGAGGGAGAGGACAAGATGGGTGGATCTAATGCCTGTGCAGTGAGCTGTGGAGTCCAGGGTGACGTGGCTGTCCTCCAGAAGGATCCCTGCGCATTCTCCGCGCCAAGCCTCCCTGCTGTCACCGCATGCCCCTCCAGCTGGGACGTGCGTCCGCCAATGCTGTGCCCAAATGGGTGCGTGTCCCTCTGTATGTACACAGACACGCACACGAGCTCTTCCCAACACAAATATATATTTAAGATTTACTGTTCTGGAAAACCTAGTGAATAATGTAAATGATGAGAGCCCATGTCTGGCAGAAAATATTGTTCAGGCTGCCTCATTGAAATTCAGCCTCTCATGCACACTTGGTAATACACACGCCATATGAATTATGGATTCCGGGCTTTATCTCTCACACGACACATGAATGTTTGATAAAGATTGTTTCCAATATTATATTTTGTCAAAATGCTCATCTAAAATTCAGTCAAAAATGCTTTCCGGTAATTATGCACTGACTTCACAGGGAGCAGAGAGGGGGAGATGGAAATTGCCCTTTGGTGGGGTCATTGCTATGAGTGTGTGCACATGTGCATGTGTACGTCTTCTCTGCATGCCCCCCCCCCAGTGTTTTTGCTAAAGGGGAGAGTGAGGCTGATAGCATTTGCACTGAAATTCTTTATTCCTCCTGCACACCCTCATTACAGAAGCAGCTACAATAAGATCTACCCTTCGCCTTGCAGACACTTGGTAGTTCATTTGTTCCTTCGATATTTTTAAACTCACTGCTGTCTCACTGGTAATGTGTCCTTAGTCTGGCCTCCCAGCAACTTGAGCTCCCAGAGCTACCAGCTGATCTGCTCCACACTCACTCTGAGCCCCACTGATCAGCCCCCAGCTTCCTTCAGTGAGTCTGCATCTCTAGCTGCCGAGATGGCACATTGTTAATACACAGTCTGCCAGCTCTGCTCCTACAGCCACAGCAGGTATCACTAGTGATCCTGTCACTCTTTCCCAAAATCTACTCCAGAATCCTTCATAATACATGCTCCAGGCATCCACGATCAACTAGATGACAATGACATACAAAAGGAAGCTCATTTATACTACAAGGTCAAGTGCAACTTCTGGACCATGACACTCTAGGTCCCCTGTGAACTTACCATAGCCTTTCTTCCAGTCTCATCTCAAGTCATTCCCTTTCCACCCTCTCTGGCTTGTCTAGGCCCCACTCCATGCCTTGCTCCTGCTTTTCCATCTGCCTGGAGTAAGTCTCCCCTTCTCCCTCACCAGGATACTCTGTGTTCTGTGATTTCAGGGCACTCTCTTTGTAGAATTCTCTCCACATGTTACAAGGTGTGACACCCCTATGGAAATTTACTAGTGAGGTGAGAGTAATAATGTGCTTAACTCAGTCACCAACACTGACTCAGAAGGTACATGGTGAGTCACAGTGCAAAGGACATTTAGGTTCTGTGCTCACAACTAGCTTTGGCCTTCATGGAACTATAGCATAGAAGAGGAGATATTTCTAACACAAATATGGAAAATGTTTTACCTTACATCCCTCCATATGGAGAAAAATTACTATGTTTTTGGTAGTTATGGCTTTAAGAAAAGCAAGGCAGGTGAGTACCATGGGGATGGCCAGAACACTTCCATTATCTTCACCAAAGTGCCCCTTTCCTCCATGGGGCCAGACACCCCCACACCCCTGCCACTGTCAGTTCTGATACCCCCTCCCCCTCTGCACTCACTACTCACCAGGACGCCCTTTGAATCTACCCACCTCTCCGCATCATGCAGCCCCACCATGCTGCAGGCCACTTAGCATCTGTCCTCAGGAAGACTCCCTTGCCTCCATCATGAGGCAACTCCTCCAACCCATTCTCCCACTGTAGCCAGTGTGAGCTTTCTAAACCAAATCCGATCATCTCGCTCCCTGCAAAGAACCCTTTGATGTTTCTCCATTTTTCTTAAACTTCCTTCTGTGGCTTGAAGCAGTGTTTATAGTAGTGAGTGCTCGGGAAGGCCTGGGCATCTGTCCATCAGAAGGGATGCAGGACAACCACAGAGGCCAAACATTGAGGACTAGCTACAGGTCAGCAGGAGTCTGAGCCCTGGGGCCAGGTCCTGTCTAGACCACTTTCTGCAGCCACATCTTCCTCCCTCCATTCTTCCACTCTGTTGTCCAACCCACTCACTCTCTCACCTCAATGCACTTGCTTTGCTATCCAGTTTTCTACCGTCCCTGCACCAGAGAGGTCACCACATGACAGCAGAGAGTTGGGGGCAAAATAGGTGTTTTAATCATTAGTATTAGATTTAATGGGAGACCAGGATATGCAGCAGCCCCAGGAACCCATTGGGAAGGTCTGCCACAGCAGCAAGCCAGGCACCGGTGTATCAGCCTGGCGTGAAAGCTGGCTCTGACAGATACAGCATCGGAAACGTGGTGGCATGGGAGGAGGGGTGCTGATAGCTCCTAAGCCAAGCCCTGAGCAAACATTGTTCTATAGCCACTGAATATTTCAATATAACTCTTGTGCAAGAATTACAGCCCCAGATTTCAGCTGTTCCCAGGAGGGCTGAAAACAGTGTGCCAACAGGAAAAATCCCTGTGAGAATCCCCAGGAAGTTTATTGTGTAGTGTGTCTGTATCTACAGCCTTCCTGTCTTTCTTCCACAAACACTGCCTGCCTGCCAGCTCTGTACCAGGCACCACGCTGAGAACTGGGAGTACAAGATAAAGACAACAGCCTCAGATTCACAGCTCTCCCATGTCAGTGGGTGAGTTGGCCTGGCCAGCAGACAGGTGCTAAGGAGTCAAGAGAGGTTAGCCAGGCTTGGATAAGAACCCATAGGTAGAGAATTCAAGCCTGGATTTCTGTGGGGACATTAGAAATTCAAGTGTTCAGGAGAAGGGGCATTGAGGATAAGGCCTTAAGGATTAGTAAGAGTTTGCTAAGTGGGTTTGGAGGGAAAGGACTAAGAGGCATTTTAGGCATCAGAAGCAATGCGTCCAAAGATCTAGACATTAGAGTGAGCCTTGTGGTATTGATAAATCTTCAGGGAGTTCAACAAGGCCAAAGCCAAGGGCCACATGAAAGGTCCTATGTGTTCACATTAGGAATCTGGACATTGTCCTTAGGTTTCAAGAGGGCAGTGTGCCCACAGGTCAGAGAGGTAGTCAAAGCCAGAACTGGACCTTGAGCCTATGTGTTGGTTTTTCAGTTATTTCTTGTCTTCAGAAAGGCAACTCAACTGCTCCTTTCCCTATATGTGCATCCTCCTAAAGAGAGGTGGAAGTCCTTTACCCACTGAATCTAAGGGACCTGGAGATTCTCTGGCAAATGAAATTAAGTGGAAGTGAAGCTATGCCAGGAAATTTCCACTTCCCTTTTTGGTACACTTGCTTGGAGGGAAGTTAACCACCATGTGAGGAGTCTGACTACCCCAAGACTGCTATACTTTGAAAAGCCCAAGCTAGCCACACAAAGAAGCCTCATGGAGAGAGAATAATGCCAGACAGACCCATGGTTATCCCAACCCAAGCACCAAATATGTAAGTGAAAGAGACACCTTGGATATTCTAACCCCAGCTAATCTAACAGAGGTTCTAGTAAACTGGCTCTAGTAAACCTGTCACAACCATCTCCAGCTGATTTGCCAGACATGGAAAAGAGAAAAGGCATTCCTGCTATACCCTGGCAGAATTTCTGACCCAAGAAACCATGAGAATAATGAAATGGATGTGGAGGTTTTATGCTCCAAGTTTCAGAGTGGTTTGTCATCTGTAGTAGATAACTGAATTAATGATGAGGTTACAACAATAGGAATGTCTTGGGCTGCACGTAACAGAAAACCCATTTGCAGTATTTTAATGGGTATTTTCTTGCATGCATGCACATACTCACACAAAACAAAAACAGAGGAAGGTGGCTACTCAAAGGCTTTATAAAATCAAAGTCAGCATCTTTAAAATTCTCTTGGCCTTTCCCTCAAGGTGACGAGATAGCTGCTGCAGCCCCAGGAATCGTGTTCTAATTCCAGGAAAGAAGAAGGCAGAAGGTAAGGGCTATATCAGCCATATTAATCCCTTTTTATTGAGAGAGCCAAAGCAGTCCCAGAACCATCACCAGGAGACTTTAACTTAGGTCTCTTTGTTCTTACCTAGGTCCTATGACCTCCCACAGCTGCAAATGAGGCAGAAAGAGTGGCTTGAAATGATCAAGAGTGGCTTCAACCACGATCCCCTTCCACTGCAATCCCAAACAAAATTGAGGTTTCATTAATCTAAAGAAAGGGAGAACAAATATTGGACAAGGATGTAGCCAAGTTTTTCTTATCAGTCAAGTCTTCTTTTCAACTGCTTTATTGAGCTTTAATTGAAATACAATAAACTATATGCCATAATTAAAGTATATGGTTCTATAATCTTGGACATATGTTTTAACCCATGAGAGCATCACCACAATTAAGATAGCAAACACATCCAGCAACCCAAAGTTTTCTTGTGCCCCTTTTAATTCCTTCCTCTTGCTCTTCAACCCTGTCCCCAGGAAACAAATGATACGCTATTACTGGAGATCAGCTAATATTTTCTACAGTTTACATAAATGAGTAACACAGCATGTACCTTTTTGTCTGACTTATTTTGCTTAGCATAATCATTCAAAGATTTAGCCATGTTTTTGTGTGACTCACTCATTCCTTTTTATTGATGACTAATATCTCATTGCACAAATATGCCACGATTCACTTTTCCATTCACTGACTGAAGGGCATTTGCATTTCAGGCTATTTCAAATAAAGCAGCTATGAATATTTGTGTACAAGTCTTTGTGTGAACTTATACTTTCTATTTTCTTGGGTAAATATCTAGAAGTGTACTGGCTGGACCACACCATACGTGTATGTGTATGTCTGAATATTTTTATTAAAAATGCCTAATAACAGTTGATATACAATATAATATTAGTTTCAGATGTACAACATAGTGTTTAGATATTTATATACCTTGTGAAATTATCACCCTGATAAGTCTAATACCCATCTGACATCACACATAGTTATTACAATATAATTGACTATGCTCTTTATGCTGTAATTTACATCTCCATGACTGTTTTTATAACTGGAAATTTGTACTTCTTAATCCCTTCACCTTTTACCCATTCCCACAACCAACTCCCCTCCCATCTGACAACCATCGGTATGTTCTCTGTATCTATGAGTTTGTTTCTGTTTTGCTTATTCACTTATTTTGGTTTTTAGATTCTACATTTAAATAAAGTCATATGGTATTTGCCTTTGTCTGATTTATTTCATTTAGCATAATAGTTGTTTAAATATTTTTTTAAACTGCCAGGCTGGTTTCCAAAGTGGTTGGGCCATTTTACATTCCCACAGTGTACCCCCATAGTGTGTAGGAGTTTAGTTTTTCCATGTCTTTGTCAACATTTGATGTGGTTGGTACTACTCAGTTCTTAATTCCCATTAGCACTTTGGTCCAGGCCACCTTTGAAGGGATCCTCCACTGTCCCAGTTGGGTGAAATCATTGAGAAAAGGAAAAAGAAACAAATGTATTGTTCATAAAAACTAACTTTCATGTGCAAGGCACTTTCACATACATTATCTCATTTAATACTAGTAACAACCTGTGATGGTTACTTCTTTTCTCCCCGCCTTACAAATGAGGAATAGGCCCTGAGGGAGCTGGTGTCATGCGTCTAGGTCTGCACAACCCCAAAGCCCTTGCGTTTTCTCCTTTTCATTCTGTGGCTTGGACCTGCTCTATCTCCAGAGAAGACTTCTTTCTGGAAGGCAAAAGAGGGGTGGGCTTCAGAAAACAGCAATAGAAGTAGAACTGGATTTGGGATAAGAGGCTCCCCCAAAACCGGCATCAAAATCAGACCAGGGTGCATGTCAGGAATAACTTCCCAAAGCGGGTAAATCTTAAGCCAGTTTTCCACGCAGCAGGGAGGAAAAGTGAGAAAGCAATTCCAAAAAGAAACAACACAGCAGATCCCCAGAGATACAGACTGTGCTCAAGGGAATTCAGGTCATTTGGTGACTAGGGCAAAGGTGCAGATAGGCAGGCCAAGAGGTGGCGCTTGGAAAGGCTGGCAAGATCCAGGGCATGAGGAAAAAGCCAGGACAGTTAACTTTGATCCAAAAGCCACAGGAAGCCATTGAAGATGTTAAGCAGAGAAATGAAACTGTAGAACTGTGATTTAGAACATTCCCAGGGGAAGATATATAGAAAGGGACTGTCTTAGACTGGGGGTGGGTGGGGGCAGGGCGGCACGGTGGGCATGGAGAAGGTTATTTCAAAGTCCAGGGGATGAAAGGAGAATGATAATGTGCAGAGCCAAGGTGTCTGTGGAATGCCCAAGAGAACAAGTTGAGAAAACAAGAATGGATTTTTGACTGGGGCTGCAAAAAGAGCATGGGGAGTCAGCAGGTAGGTGGTCATTTAAGTCACATGTGTGGATGTGGTCACCATGAACCTTGTATAGATTGACATGTATTGAGTAAGCAGAAGAAGAGATGTCAGGAAAGGACACTGGGAAGAAACAGAAAAACAAGAGCCAAGATAGAGGAGGAGGTTGCAGGGAAACAGGGTTCAGAGTGAGTTTCAAGAAGAAACTCACTCTGGCCAACATTGGCCAAGCTTACGGGGGGTCATGAAAGGTAAACACAGGTCAGTGCCCATTGACTTGGCTCTAAGGCAGGTCACAGATGGCCTTAAGGACAGCAGTGTAAGCAGGGTTGTGAAGACGAAAGTGGGCTGTGGTCGTGGAGGAGTAATTCTATGGCATGAACACAGGGAGTGCACTCCCAGGAAGCCTTGGAAAATAAGATAGCAGTCAGCTGCTAGAGGGGGATCTTGGGCAAGGAAACTTCAAGATGAAGAAACTGGAGAATGTTTAATAAGCTGTTAGGGAAGACACAAATGAGAGAAAGGGTTTGAAAAATCAGGACACCAAGGGAATGCAGCATGGAAGTAGGGATGTGGCCAAGACCCAGAGCAGAGGTGGTGAATCAGCCTTTAAAGGGAAAAGAGACAAATGGAAGGGGGAAAGCAGAGAGTGAGTTTTGATGGAAATACATTTGTATGGAGTGGGGCAAATTTTTAAGAAATAAAATAGATAAACAACTAGTTAAAAGTAATGAATAAAAAAGCACAAATACACATAATTAGAGATGAGAACAAGGAAATAACCACATGCAGAGGAAATTAAAAGAATTATAATGGATTACTCAGTCCAATGCTTTGAAAATAAATCTGAAAACATGGGTAAATGGGTGCTTTTCTAGGAAACATAAATGATGGAAAACTAACCTTATAAAAGATAGGAAATCAAAACAGTCCTATTGCCAGAGAAGAAATCGAGGATGTTGTCAAGGAGCCACTATCCATTAAAGTACTAGCCTGAGATAACTTCACAGGTAAAATCTATCACAATTTCAGTGAGCACATAACTGCAATGCTGTTTAAACCACTCCTACATGTTGTAGAGAGGGGGAGGAAGACTTTGAAATGAATCTAAGAATCCGGTGTAATAATGAAAACAAAATCCATAAAAGGACAAAATATACTATAGTCTTATGCTTAAGACAATATAAATGCAAACAAGTAGCATACATAAGTAGTTTTAAAGGTTAATACACCATCACCACAAGATTACTCAAGTAATTCAAGGATGGTTCTCCATGAGGGAATCAATTAATATAATGCATAATATCAAAATATCAATAAGAAAACTAGGTAATTCTCCATATATACTAAGAAGTTAGATGATAAAAATTCAACTTTCACTGTGGTAAGCCAGGAACTGAAAGAGAAATACCATATGATCTCACCTATAAGTGAAACCTAATTAACTAAACAAACAAGCAAGCAAAATATAGCCAGAAACGTTGACAGTAAGAACAAACTGACAGTGACCAGAGAGGAGGCCGGAGGGAAATAACAGGGGAAAGAAGGGAAAAGGTCATCAAGGAACATGTATAAAGGACTCAAGGACAAAGTCAAAGGGGGGTAGGATTGAGGATGGGAGGTGGGGGTGGGTGGGGAGGGGGAGGGTGATGGTGGGAAAATGGAGAAAACTATATTTGAACATTAATAAATAAATTAGTTAAATAAATTAATTAAAAATTCAACTTTGATTCTTGATTAAAAACTTTTAATAAGAGAAGCTACTGTTTGGGAAAACATATTTGCCAATGATACTTTAGACAAAGGTTTAATCTTCAAAATACACAAAGAACTCACTCAACTCCACTCAAAGATGACGAGCAACCCAATTAAAAAATGGGCAAAGGACTTGAACGGACATTTCTCCAAGGAGGACATACAGAGGATGCAGAGACACATGAAAAGATGCTTGATATCTCTAGCTATCAGAGAGATGCAAATTAAAACCACAATGAGATACCACTTTACACCAGTCAGAATGGCTATCATAAACAAAGAAACAAACAACAAGTGCTGGAGAGGTTGTGGGGAAAAGGGGACCCTAGTTCACTGTTGGTGGGATTGCAGGCTGGTACAACCACTATGGAAAACAGTATGGAACTTTCTAAGAAAACTAAAAATGAACGTGCCTTTTGACCCAGCAATTCCACTATTAGGAGTATATCCTAAGAACCCTGAA